>NC_065450.1:11081268-11726945 GCF_917563875.1 Diabrotica virgifera virgifera | reverse complement strand
CTTTCTGTACCTGTAATTACTGAAACGTAGACTATACATATAATTGAATGTGTGTGTATTTTAACTATTGATGTTTTTTTTTATATGTTCGTAAAATATGTTTTTGTAAATTGTTATTTAGATCTCAGATATTTTTATCAGAAATGTATCGCAAAGGATTTTCATCACTGGATGGATTTCCACTATGTTAATGTGATAAACCTATTGCTTATTGTTTTTTTTAATTGTAAAAACAGATTGCAGTAAATAAAGGATGTTTAAAAAAATCTCTGGATGGATCTTTGCCTATCCGGTTATATCCTTACATTCTGACCTATCCTGTGCCCTTTTCATTTACTGCCTTGCAATCATAATTTTAGGTCGTTCTCCACGTCATCCCACTATTTCATTCTACGTTTTCCTAGTTTTCGTCTTCCTATTGGCTTTTAATGTAACATTTGTTGTTGTTTTATTTGTATCATATTGTCTATGGCCATGACCCAGCCATGACATCTTTGACTTTTTACAAACCTTACAATATTGTACCTTTTGTTTAATTCATTAATTTTGTCATTTTTCATGATTCCTCAAGTGAGGTCTTCCTCTTGCACCGGGACGTATACTTTTCTTACTATCGTTCCTATGAATGCTTTCAGTCGGACTTCATTTTTTTGTCATTACCCAGGCTTCACAGACATAGGTTACTACGGGTCTAATTAATGTTATGTACCGGGTGTCCCAATAAGAATGGCTCTCGGCCATATCTCAGGAATCGTTTATACTACAGCTTTGGGAAAAACAAATTTTAACAAAACCTACCTCGGGAAAAGCCTGGAAATTATTTTCATAATTGTAAGTCCACCGCTAGAGGGCGTAACTAAATACCAAAAATTTAAAATTCAACATTTTACAAAATTTGCCTAATGAAAGGGCACTGGAAATCTGGTCATCGTATTCTTCATAAAATTCTGCGCATATTTGATTTCACAAGTTTAAGTCTGCCTTTGCAAATAAGAGGTGGGGGTGAGTGGGAACCTTGTTATGAAAAAATGGCTGTAAGTCCGGTTCTGCTAAATTGATTTTTGCAAACTTGGTCTCATTGAAAACAGCTTTTTTTCGTCCATGTACGAAAATATTAAATACAAGTATGCATTTTTAATCCTGTATTACAAAATTAGACCAAATTAGCAACAGGATAGCAAAAACCGCATGTCGATACCTTTTTTATATCTCGAGATATCTTAAGAAACGTATAAATTAGAAACATAACTGATAGTGTTACCGGTAAACGAAGTTCAGGAAATCAAAATGGAGGCAAGTAGTGTGTTATGGAAAAAAAATTAAAACGTAGCACTTGCGGGGTGCCGACAGAAGTGAATATTTCCTATAGATTCGATTATATTCGGTTCCATTCAATTAGATTCCATTCGATTAAATTGAATTGTATTTAGGAATATACCAATTATGCCTAATTTAATACACAATATTATATGATTTGTCAAACACAGCAAAGAGTTTGAAAATCTTACAATCACCATAAGGCGTTATGGCGATTGCGAGATTTTTAAACTCTTTGCTACGTTTGACAAAGTGTACTAGTGATTTGACCCGTTAATTTTAGGATTAACAAACTTAAAAAAAATTTATTTCAAATTTGATAGTGAATTTAATTATTATGTAATATATAAAATAAATAAAATGTTTAAAAATAAAATTTGAGGATATGTAGGTTAAAAGGAATAATGTATTAACAACTTTTTAAAGGTCACTCTTGTATAAGGGCCTCCCCTTTAACCCTTAAACGCCCAAACTTTTTTAGGTTCCATGTACGCCCAAGGGTGGATAAAAAATGTCCACCTCGAAAATAGCTAATATAGTTATTGAGAGTTGTTGAAAATGGATTAAACTTAAGAATCTTATGCTTAATAAACACAGCATCTTCTAAAATATTAATATAAACAATTTACAAACCTTACAACAAAATTACAATGTACATCAAAATTAACATACCAGTAATTCAGATTTGTCGATTTTCTCCATTTTCTTTCAGCCTCCTCATTGGCGGATAATTATGTAGATTATGTAATTATACATTGATAATAATTATATGGATTATCTTCCTACCAACCAGAAATTATATAGAAACTTTTAGTAACAAGATTTGCCAAGGGTGTACTTTTTATGCCCATCCATATTTAACTCAAGGTGCTGCTTTTGTTTTCAAAAATATTGGTAGAACCAAATTAACATTCGATAATGGGCTGTCTTTTTAACAATAAATAATTTAAAAAAAAATTAAACACGTAATAAATATGTTACAAGGGAATACGCATTAGGTGGACATTTTTTACCCACCCTTGGGCGTTTAAGGGTTAACGGGAGTACATATCTAATAATAAATGAAATCTTCCATGCATTATTTACGATTCAAATTTACACGAAGTTTTTACTATACTGCACCAGTAATTAAATTTTTCGCCAAATTGAAAAAAATATTGGTTACTTAATTAAGAAAAATAATTTAAAGCTTTATGTAACTTTATATTTATTAATCCCAAAATTAAAGGGTAAAATAACTAGTATATAATATTACGTATTTAATTGGGTATATATTATGTATATCTATTGAATTATAGGCATAAGATATATAATAAATTAAATTAAATCTAATCGAATGTAATCGAATTGAATCGAACAGAACAAAATCGAATCTATAAGAAGTACTCACTTCTGTCGGCACTCCGCAAGTGCTACGCTCTATTTTTTTTCCACAGCACACTACCTGCTTCCACTTTGATTTCCTGAACTTCGTTTATCGGTAACAGCATCAGTTATGTTTAGCATTTACACGTTTCTTAAAATATCTCGAGATAGAAAAAAGGTATCGACATGCAGTTTTCGCTATTCTGTTGCTAATTTGGTCTAATTTTGTAATACAGAATTAAAAATGTATACTTGTATTTAATATTTTCCAAAGAAAACTAGATTTCTGGAAAGAATAAAATAGCGCCTCCTAGTTGGCATATTACTTATTAGGCTGTTTCGAAATTATAACTCTTACATTGAAGAAAAAGAGCTGTGTTCAACGAGACCAAGTTTGCAAAAATATATTTAGCAGAACCGGACTTACAGCTATTTTTTCGTAACAAGGTTCCCACTCACCTCTTATTTGCAAAGGTAGGCTTAAACGTGTGAAATCAAATATGCGCAGAATTTTATGAAAAGTACAATGATCTAATTTTCAGTGCCCTTTCATAAGGCAAATTTTGTAAAATTTTGATTTTTAAATTTTTTATATTCAGTTACGCCCTGTAGCGGTGGATTTACAATTATGAAAATAATTTCCAGGCTTTTCCCGAGGCAAATTTTGTTATAAATTTTTTCCCAAAGCTTTGCTATAAACGGTTCCTGAGATATGGCCGAGAGCCATTCTTATTGGGACACCTGGTATATTATAGTCATTTTGATTCTTTTGTATAAAAAACATTTGTATTATAGAAACATTGTTGCTATAATATCATGATTATTTTAAAAATCGACCTGTCCGAGCCTCTTGCTTATGTGCTAAAAATAACACTTATTCCAGCGCACTGTATATCCACCAGGCTTTACACTACATTTTATAGTTTCGTTTGGTCAATTTTTAATCTTAGGGAATCGCTTTCTTTCTATCAGCAATAGCTCCCGATAAAACTTCGTATATATGGAAAGGTAAAATTCTTGTTACCTTTTAGATTTCTAATCGTATTACTTTAAAATAGGCCACGCTCTTGTCTGTCTTTCTAATTTAACGGTAGCTAAAATTCAAGATTTTTTATCTACTTTTAAAACTTTCTTTGACGTAAACTATCTCAACAACCTGTTCCTCCTCCTAAGTGCCTTCTCTATGGAGGTTGGCGATCAATATGGCAAATTTCTCTGTGTTTTGGGCTTGATGGATTAAGTCATTTCCTGTTGTGTCGGTCCAATCTCTAATGTTTCGAAGCCAGGATTTTTTCTTCCTTCCTATATGCCTTTTACCTTCTATTTTGCCTTCTAATATTACCTGGAGCTGCTCAAATTCTCTATGGCGCATTATGTGTCCTAGATATGACGTCTTTCTAATTTTGATTGTGTTGACCAGATGAGGACGTGTGTTCATTATTTCCAGTACTTCTTTATTTGTATTCTTGCTGCTTACTCTTAGCATTCGGCGGTACATCCACATTTCGAGTAAATTCAGTTTGTTGCCGTCATTCTGTTTTAATGTCCAGGTCTCACAGCCATACAGTAATAGAGATCACACATAACACTTTAGTTTTCTCAATTTTATTGTGACTGATAGCTTGGGGTTTCAGAGCATTTTACGCATATTCATGAAGCCAGAACCAGAATCTTGCTATTTCAATGCGTCTTCTAATTTCTTTTGAGTGGTCTAGGTGACTGTTTAGCTCTCTGCCCAGGTATATGAAGCTTTGGGAACTCTGAAGGGTGATACCATTGATTTGTATATTGGGTGTAATTTGTTCATGGGGGTTCTTGTGGAATACCATGATTTTGGTTTTGGAAAGATTAATATCCAATCCCAGTCTGTGACTTTCTTCTGATAGTATGTTCATCAATATTTTTGATAGTATGTTCATCAATATTTTTGGTTGGTCTTCTGTTTCCGCTAATACTACGGTGTCATCGGCATATCTTACATTGTTAATGATAATTCCATTGACTCTGGCATCTTCAGGGCGATCTTCAAGAGAAGCTCTGATGATATGTTCGGCATAGACGTTAAATAGTAGAGGGGACAGAATGCACCCTTGACGCACTCCTCGTTCTATGTTTACATAATTGGTATTTCCGTTGTCTGTTCGAACACATCCTGTGTGGTTCCAGTATGTATTGCTTATTATAGCTATGTCGTGTCCGCCCAGCCCTACTTCTTTTAGCACCTCAATCAATTTTTCGTGTCTAATGCGGTCGAAGGCCTTTCTATAATCGACAAAGCACACATACAGCTGTTTTTGAACCTTGAGATACCTTTCTGCCATTAATTTAAATCCCATAATTCCCTCTCTGGTGCCTGTGCCTTTTCTAAATCCATATTGAGAACGACTCAGATATTCTTCACACTTATTGTGAATGCGGTTATAAATATAAATTACTCAACCAGTACCAACAACCTGGTAAAAGACAATAAAGTGTCTTTAATATGGGTGTCGGGTCATGGAGAGGTGCATGCGAATTAGCGAGCAGATATGTTAGCAAAACTAGGCTCGCGAGAAACCTTCGAAGGCCCAGAAACTATCTCTGGCATCACTAAAGATGTTAAGAAAATCGAGGTTCAGAAAATGCTGATAAGAAATCATCAAAAGAAATGGACCACAGAGAAAGGCAGATCCAGAGTAAAATAAATAACCAAGAATATTGATAAAACACTCTCTATTTAGTTAAAAATTAAAAAAAGAAAGATCAAAATCCATTTAGGAGATGAACAGATATAGAAAATTATATTAGTGTAAACTTGATTTTTTAGTTTTTAAACTCGTGGATTTGTAGGTTCCCCGTAGTCACCATTTAAACTACATGATTGAGAATTCGTAGACAATCTTGTGAAACTACAATGTTTGTGCAAATTTTTTGATGAAAAATAAAACTCCCATTCCCTAATTTTGGGCCAAATTGACCTACGCCAATATTTATTTTTGAAATCCGTGTTAAAATACCCGCTTTTCGAAAATGTAAAAAAGAATTCTTCTACGGACAATATTTTTAAAGTTATTCTAAATATTTACATAATAAAAATGTCAATAATTTTGCATTGTGGTCTATACTAAATAACTTTTTATCTTTTTTTTTAACAAATACACTGAGAGCTGTAAGAAATAATATCACAAATTGGAAAAATAAAGCAGCAAATAGGAGAGATTGGAAAGGAAAAGTAAACCAAGCCATGGACCTTCTACGCCTGGAGAGCTAAACTATATATAAGTATTTTTTTGAAGTTATACTTTTTTAGGCGCGTTTGGGAGTAAATGTATAAGTGCGTGAATTCATCAAATGTCTTGGTGCTGAGCGCAGCTGAAACGTTATACGTGTTCTGGTTTGGGTATTACAATCATCTGTCAATAATTGTTCAATGTGGCGGTTATGGGTAAACAAATGTTGTGTATATTAGTTTTTATTGTTGTGAGGACAGAGAAAAAACCAAGTTTATAATTGTAGTGACTTTTAACTAGTTTTTAAAAGCAACAGTTACGTAATTGTAAATGTTTCAGTATTGTAATCAAAAATTACATACCTATTTGGAAAATGTAAAATATACCTACCTAGTAGTTAATGCTTTGATTTACATAATTTGATTACCAACAAAATTTTTACCAATCTTCATCTAATATATTGTTTTCTTACTCTACGTATGTTTTGTTGTATTTTATTATTGTAATTCCAAAAAATCAAACTAATTTGATTAAATTCAGAGAATAATCAATTGTCAAAAAGTTTAAAACGTTCCGTTGGTGTATCTTCCCCATTACTGGTGTGTCGAAGTGGCTATATTCTAACGTGTTCTGATTTCCAAACTAACAACCCTAGTTTACGCGGGTTCGATCTCCAATGCAAATTTTTATTTTTTTTGTTTTTTATACATTTTATGATTGTAAGTATATTTATTAGATGCTTTTTTTTCAGAAAATACGTATCAAAATTGTTGCCAACAATTATTGTTCAGAAATCATTACTTTGTGGCATTTTTCAATGTGTTTACTATATGTGTTTTATTCTTTTATTGTTTTAATTTTTGGTATTGTTTTAATAAAAATTTTTGGAAAGTAGAAAGTATTTAAATTAGTTAAATATTTAAATAAAATATAAATAAACTGTTTAAAGTATATTGATTTCGTTGAAATCATAATAAAAGTATAACTTCTTACGTGCATAAAAAGTACGCACACATTCGTTTTTTATTTTTATTTCAAGTTAGGTTTTGTAAGCTTAATTTATAAAAAATACTTTTTCTTGTTTTTCTGTCGTTTTCAACTTAAGAATAAATATTCGCCTTATTTTGAAATTTATTGCTTAATTTCAGCAATTGCGCTAACAATATTTTGGAAAATTGAAAATTATCTGTGAACTGTTTATCTTATGATTTCATAGGGTTCTAAGTACAAGGCTTATAATGCATTAAGGTTCTAAGTACACTACAGACGTCGTAAAGATGGTAAAAAATCACACATTAGAATCGTACTTATGACATTATCTAACTTGACGAATTGTCACAACTTACCTCAGTGTAGTATAAAATAGTTTTAACATTTAGTCCTTCAAATAACGAAGTTCTGACAGTTTAAAATTAGAAATTTGTTTCCTGAAAAATTTGTCAAATGGAGCTTGGAACCGTATTGTTCCCAGCCCTCGAAAAATAAAATACGGTTAACATATTATTTTGTTTCTTTAATGCGCAATGAATTAATGCTCTAAGTCTAAAATGTTAGCGTAGTATAAAAATACCACGATCGTATATACTCTTTAAATTTAATAATCTGTCAGGATCAATCTAATAGCGTGTATACTAATTCCATATCGGGGCCGGACATAAAGGCCGATAGGAGGTACTACCAAATGATTTATATACGCAATGAATGATTTTTGAAAATAGAAATAATGGAAGGGACTTAGCGGGGAAAAAGCATTATGACAAAATTACTAAATATTTCGATAAAATATAAAGTCTTATAAAGAGAATAATCGGATTTTTCTATATTCTTTTTTCTTTTTTGCACAGACTCATCTGATAGGGATCTATGAAGTTAGTAACACTGAGTCGCCATATACTGCCGTACTGCCGATTCGATACTCCACCACATTATAGTACATATTTTTAACTACCAGATCCATTTTGATTTTAAACTGATACGTTAAACTTTTGTTTTCTAGAAGTGGATCAAGCCATCACTCCACTAGATCTCTCACAGTAAAGTGAAAGCGATTCGACATCCTACTCCGCTAGCACACCGACTTTATATCAATCTGATCTATTACAGCGTTCTTACAAAGTGTTATTAAATGATAATTTCAATTTTAAAGTCCAAAATTCCAGTCTACATGGTACAAGAGTACAAGTTTGCTTAAGAAATGTGCTAAAAATTTGCACTTTTGCAGTCCTTTATTGTTTTCAAATAAGACTAAATATTTTCTTAATTAATATATTCCTTATCAATAATTGCGTTACCACCCTTAGAGAGTCTTTGTTGCGTTTACTATTGCCTTCCATGTTTGTCGGTTCTATAGCACTATTTTCTATTTTCTCACTTACATTTTCTCCAGAACCTCCTTGACGGCATCTTTCCACCTTTTTCTAAGCCGTCCCACAAATTTTCTTGCATCTGGTCTTTTCCAAAAGACATTATTTATATTGCGATTGTTGCGTACCCAGCGTTTTAGTTGGTCTATTGGCTTAACAAGTAGCACCGAAAGGATTTATTAAGTATTTTAAGGATGCTTTTAAACTGTAGAATAAAACTAAAATTAAAATCATTTGGTTTTTAAATAAACCTTAAGGTTGCAATAAAACCGCTTTCAGCATAAAAGGGCCCACTCTGAAAGAGGTCAATAAAACCAAAAATAAAAAACCTCTTAAAACTTTGTTTTCTTAAGCAACTGGTTTTAAAGCTGCTGTGAAGGTGCTTTTAAAACCATGTTAAAAGACACTTTAAGTGCAGGCAGTTTTGTAGCAAAAAGGTTTCTTAAATGGAGACTTTTAAAGACAATTTACCGTATTAAATGATTCTCTATAAAATATACTCTATATAGGCCAACAAATGTTTACATGTGTTATGATAGGTAGATACGTATTTGTAACCATAAAATAATAAAAAGTAGGTACTTGGTTATTTCGGACTGCCAAGGTAGAAAAACACTTGCTCGCTCCACTTTATTGATGATGTTAAAAAAATAGGTCTAAATAACTCACGCGCCCTAAAATATCTGACTTTTGGCGATTAGAAAAATAAAAATAAAAAAAAAATTTTAATCCGAAAAATATTAATTTGAAAGAAAAATAATTTTATCTACAATTTTTACGTTTTAATGCTAAAATAAATCGAATTTATGTTTCTTATGCCCGGTTGCACCAACAGATCTTAAGCTTAAGTCAAGAATATCATAAGAATTAATATAATATAATTATAATATATTACAATAAGAATACCATAATATAATAATAGATATAATTGATAATAAGGTAAGAATCTAAAATTATGGTGCAACGTAAGTGATACTCAAGGAGGCCCTATCTAGAAGTAAGGCTTAGCTAAGATCTGGAGCTTAAGATCTGTTGGTTCAACCAGGCATAAGTCGCTTATTTATAATTTTTTATGTAAGCCTTATCCTGTAATCTATCATGGATTTCAGCATCTCCAGAAAGCAATATGGCTGAAATCCAAATAAAACTATTTGGTCTATAAACAGAGAATTGTTAAGATCAAATGGTTTTATTTTATACTTTTCCAAGAGCATATTATATCCTACATAAAAGCAAGGTTGCCTTGGAATTAAAACCGTTCAGTTTTAATGCTGCTGTCAATAATGCCACTCGGTTTTAATGTGAATCTAACCTAAAATCGAGGCATCGTAGTGCTGTGTGTGTTGTATTTTTCTTTTAAAATGACCAGTTCGTTTATATTTTAAATACTTACTTCTTCCATACTAAATATATTTTTACAACACACTACACCACGGTTTCGCTCTAAAACAAATGACCGATCATTTTGGACATGAAAGAAGAGGGGATGAGTTTAGTTTTATTGTTTCTAACAAGAAGCATAGTTTAGTCTTTACGATAACCAAATTGATTCAGTTAAGAGCGTTTGGTTTTAATATAGCCTACTAATTGCTTTTAAGAAAGCAACTTTAAAGAAAACTAAAAAAATAGTTTTAAGGCATATGTTTTACTGACATAATAGTCTTGAGATCACGCAGTTTTAATACTAGGTTTTATTAGTCATATTAGGAGAATCTTTAAAACTGCGATAAAACTAAAAGGTAACAAATTAGAACCTAATAAAACCAAACAGTCCGGAAGTTCTTCATAAAATTGATTAGTTTTAAAGTGAACTGAGGATAAACAGTTTTAAAACGACAATACGACAAATTATCTATTAAGATTAATTAGTATTATTTGATATTCTTATTAGATACTTTAAAACTAGTGACAAATGCTTAACAATTTTAAAGTTCTGGTAGTATATGTACAAGGTAACTTTAAAATCATTATCTTCTTTTTTACCACAATAAAACCTTTATAAACCTTAAATAAAACTAAAATGTTTTTATTGTGCTACTTGGGTTTTATAAATCTCAGTAGGTTTTCCTTTTCGAAGAGAGATTCTGTATCGTTGTTGTGTCTGTGCATTCATTCGTTTGTCACGCTGTGTAAGGGCTATATACTACTTAAAGGATTTTACGATCCTACATCCTAATCACAGACATTAAAGCCGGCCACTCACGATACTGCGGCGTCGTTCAATTTTGTCGAATTCAACCAATTGACAAAAATTTTGATCGTGTCTGACCGTACATCCAACAAAATCGTTACAATTTAACAACAGAAAGACTGGCCTGTCTGCTGCAGTTCTGTAGAATTGACACCATCGACGATTTTTTCGAACAGCAACGCAGTAGCGTGAGTGACTGGCTTTACATATTAGTAGATGTGTTGTAGTTCATCATTGAGCTTGAAGAGACGATTCCGAACAAGACCCCAATCTGTAAACTGCAGATCGCAGACCGCAGCGACAGACCTACTGGTTCATATGGTTTCTTATGAGCTGTATGTCGAGTAGAGCGGCACTGTCGCCGCCGCACGCAGAACGTCGCCACGGCAGACTGCAGTACTGCACCAGAACCCATAGTGTCGCCGACCGCAGAGCGACAACACGTATTTTTGCTCTTTCTAAATTGACTGAAAAGTGAAAAGAATTGAATTTCTTTTAAAAATGAGTATTTTAAATGAAGAAGAAGAGCAATGAATTAATTTTGTAGCAAAATATTCAGTTATTTACGAAGCAAGCTTCCCTCAAATTGTCTATTTTTAAATAGAGATCTTGTTGACTTCCTTTTTCTTTTATAATGCAAAAGTAAAAGATCGTCGTCATCTTCTTCTTCCATCAAAAGATACAACATTAATTCATCGTTGTTCATTGCGTCTGACATCCTACTTATACGACTTTTAATATTATACTATTATAAATTCCCATCGTGCAATCCTGTTGTCGCTATTATGTAGATGCAGTGCAGTTCTTCTCGGAATTGGTCTGACCGCAGACGACACTGTCGCTGCAGTCTGCGGTTTGGGGTATGTAGTCTGCAGCCACTTTCGGAATCGTACCTTAAAGGGACGATTCCGAACAAGGCCGCAGATCGCAGCAACAGACCTACTGGTTCACATGGTTTCGTATGAGCTGTATGTCGAATAGAGCGGCACTGTTGCCGCCGCATGCTGAACGTCGCCACCGCAGACCGCAGTACTGCACCAGAACCAGTAGTGTCGCCGACCGAAGAGCGACAACACGTATTTTCGCTGTTTCCAAATTGACTGAAAAGTGAAAAGAATTGAATTTCTTTTGAAAATGAGTATTTTAAATGAATAAGAAGAGCAATTAATTAATTGTGTAGCAAAATATTCAGTTATTTACGACGCAAGCTTCCTTCAAATTGTCTATTTTTTAATAAAGACCTAGTTGATTTCTTTTTTTTTATAATGCAAAAGTAAAAGATCGTCGTCATTTTCTTCTTCCATCAAAAGGTATAACATTAATTCATCGTTGTTCATTGCGTCTGATATCCTACTTATACGACTTTTAATATTATACTATTATAAATTCTCATCGTGCAATGCTGTTGTCGCTATTATGTAGATGCAGTGCAGTTCTGCTCAGAATTGGTCTGACCGCAGACGACACTGTCGCTGCAGTCTGCGGTTTGCGGTCTGCAGTCTGCAGCCACTTTCGGAATCGTACTTTCAGCGGCTCAGAGAGTTTGATTAGTGATATATCTCCACTGGTCGCGGTCATCTGTTACACATACTGCTTCAGCATACTGTTTGTAGGGAAGCTTTTTCGTAATGTCTGCCTATCGCTGTGGAGATCAGTCGCATTGACTCTGAGGCCTTCGTTTGACAACCAGTCGCTCCATTTTGTAATCGCTTCGATGGCTATGACCAAAAAACTTAATAATGCTAGACTAAAAATACTAAAGAAACGTCGATTGAGTTTATTATCATCTAGAACCGCTAGATTAATGCGGCGAGACATCCATGGGATTCGAAACAGTCGTCCCCAGGTCCACATTTCTTTCTTTCTTTCTCCCCTTCCTTATACCCTTTCAAGTGTCAGATTTGGGTTTAGCTGCTTCAGTTATTTCTATTTTCTTTTCATTTAGAGAGGTCACATTCCATGTTGCTAGTTCTACTTGTTCTGATTCGTCATTTACAAAATTAGTATTTGATTTTTCATTATTGTTATTCCTACTACTAGTACTTATACCACCTATACTTCCAATATTTCCACTATCTATGTCCATTATTATGTTTAATATTTGAATTCCTAAACCTAATCTTATCATTAACCAAGTCAGTACTTTTATTTTAATTATCCAGTGTATTCGTAATTTACTTGTTTTTCGATCCTTGTGTGGTTTCTACTTCGTCTCTTCACTACCTCCACTACTTTTCCTTTATTGTAGCTCCATCTCCATTCCTTATCATCCACTGTAATTTTGTTGTACGCATATTTACTGTTTTTCCTTTATCCCTGATCTGCCTTGCTTTGTCTCTTAGAGATTTCATTTTTTCTCTCTCTTTTTTTGTAAGGTCCTCTGTTATCCATATTTTCTTGGGTTTAACATTCTGTAGTTTGTTCCTATTTCGTAAAATGGCTGTATTTTCTTCTCCGTTTCCTAGTTCTATTAAGCATGTTCTAATTCCAATCTTGCATGCTCTTTAAATATTAATATTTGCTCTTAAGTGCTTTCCAATCATATTTGTTGCTCTTTCTTTCAGTGCTGCTGAATCATCAGTATCTATTTCTAACCCACTAATAATTAAATTATTTTTCGTTGGTCTTTATCCATTTTTTCTCTTGTTCGTGGGAGTTCTTTTATATCTTCTGTTATCTTTTTATTTTCTTTTTTAAACAATTCGTTTTCTTCTATCAAATCTTGTCGATTCTTAGCCAATCATTTTTCATTTTTTGTATTTCTAGTTTATATTATTTATTTCTTTATTATTTTGTTTTATCTCTTCTTTTAGTTCTTTTATATCACTTCTGGTCTCCTCATTTTCTTCCTTCATTTCTGTTTTTAAGTTATTTATTTCTGTTTTAATCTCCTCCTTCAGTTCTGATAATATTTTCTTTATTTCATCCGTTTCTTGTTTTTCCTTGTCTTCTTTTTGGGTTGTGTTCCTATTGTTGACGTACTTTTCTTAAATGCTTCCTCTTCTTTAAACGAATTATCATGCTCCGGTTTGCTCCTTGTATTGTTCATTCGATTGGGATTATACCCGTATCATAATTTTATTTAAAGTTGGCGTCAGGCAGTGCCTTCCACCTCTACGGTTCACAGAAAACACTACCTACCAATTTTAATTTAATTTATCTTCCACCATGTCCACATTTCAAAGGCGCATATGAGTCATCTACCTGATTCCTTGAGTGTTCATGTCACACATGCCTATTAAATTATGGAAAACACCCGAGTTGAAACGAGTCTCTTCTTGTTTGTCCTAGTAATTTGATTATGACGCCATACCCCATTTGGTTGGGTCATTCCTGGTCTTACGAGTTGTATGCTTCTTCGAATGTCGGGTTCACAACTGCTTGTGTTGTCAACTAGAGCTCCAAATGAGATTTCATCGCACCTTGCAATAGCTCGGGTTTGAGAAAAGTGTTTTTAGCAATCAATAACCATAATTTTGGGGTCGTAGTAACCATGAGTCCAAACCTAGCACTTTCTACTTCGAGTTTTTTTAAAAATTAGTCATTTCTTCTGGAGTAGAGTCTAGAAGTGTAGTGTCGTCTGCGAAACGAAAGTTAGATATCTTGATACCGCCCAGGTTAGCTCCTCCCTCCTCACCATCCAAAACTCTACGCATTATGAACTCTGTATTTGAATATATGCCAGGTTATCTTGATACAGTTTGCAGTTAGGGTGATTGTATAATTCAACTGTTTCTTCGGCATGTGGTAGTAATCTTTGTAGTAATAACGATGCAGTAATAATAGAATAATATATTATACGTAGAATTGATTAGTGAAATTTCTCTATAGTTCACACATGACTCCTTTTTTCCTTTCTTATTTATTCGTACAATAATACCGCCACATAATTTTTTCAACAATATTACTTGTCACCTTGTTACGGACTTTTCTTTTAATTGACGTAGTAATTAATGTTCTCATGGCATTTCTAATTTCTTCTGGGCTTGGTGGGTATATTTCGGTTTCGACAGTTTGATGTCCATTATTTCCGTTGTTCTCATCATTTTCATTGTGTTATTCATTTTATTCAGTGTTATTCTTCGGAAGTTTTTCAAAATATTCAGCCCACCTTTGTTATTTTATTTTCGGCGGTGAGCATCTTCATCTCTCACGAAATTCTACGTCACTGTAGAATGTTTTATTTTGATTGTGGCTATGTTGTTCTTCCACCTTTTCAATTTGTTGTGAAATTTTTTTCTTGTTTTGCCTTAATGTTCTTCTCGCTGCATCTCTCTCTCTCTCTCTCCCTCTCTCTCTCTCTCTCTCTCGCTCTCTACCTCTCTGTTGAATTGTATAAGCTTTCCTTCTAATGGGTTCGACAGATAATCGATTCTTCTTTATCAGATAAACTATTTTCTGTTCGACAGATAATCGATTCAGTATAATATGTATAGGTGCTAAGCGAAGAAAATTTCTTCTTCTTCGTTCTCTTTATAAGCTCTTCTGGTTGTTCATTGGCGGATTGATACCTCTATGGAAGGTTGTCACACCACCTTTTGCGCGGTTGGCCAATTTTATTTAGTATCCATTCGTTTATACACTGTACTTTACATTGTCCTCTAATGTCTTCACTCCTTTTTCGACCTCTCAGCGTATTTTCTGTAATTCGGGTCAGTACTGTCATCTCTGCCGTTTCTGATGCATGTGTCATTATTGGTCGTACACTTGCTTTATAAATTCTTGACTTCATCTCAGTGTTAATATGTCAGTTTCGCTATATATAGCGAACATTATGCCAGTCTATTGGCTTTTTGTACTTGATTTCTCACTTCTTTGTCCAGATCTCCATAGCTTGAAAATATAATTCCATGGTATTTTATTTCCATTACCTATTTGTTCAATACTAATACCATCAATTTCAGTTTTACATCTGATTCGTTATTTACTGATTACTATTATTTTAGTTTTCTCAGACATATAGGTACAAAATATCTGGTGTTAAAACGTTCAAGACAAGCCTAACGTCGGCGAGAAGGTAGCACAAAGAACAAATCGGTTATCTGCCAATTTTTATGGATTTCTCTTAAAATATTGATTTGTACGAAGCGTCCTATCACACTTGATTTAAGAGGCAATGCAGGATAACGAGATAGAAGAAAAATACGAGTTCGGTTGCAGTGAAACATATTATTCCTGAAAAATCAGGAAAAACTTTTAGCACGTACTTTAAAAGGGATCTAAAAGAATATGATACTAGTTTTCTTATTCCTTTAAGTATTCTTATAAACGTTTTTCTTTTTGCCTTCTGTATATAAACGAGATGGGTTATCTACTATAAAAAATTTATTTTTCATAAATAGGGCAGTCAATGAGATTATTTGGCTCCGAATTCCATCCTACTACATCGATATACTTGATATTTTTACAATAAGTAGAGAATAGCTCAAGAAACAAAGCCTACCCTATGTCGATGTGAGCTTTTATCTTGGGGGTGGTTCCCACCCCTTCTCTGATATGTGAAATTTTTTGGTTAAGATAACCAGGGAAGTGGCTAGAGAACCTAATTCTAAGCAAAAACTGTTCAATATATTTTTTTTAAACTCAATAATTTTTTATTCTTGTTTGAAAATTGGCCGTTTTCATTGAAAAATTACACCGTTTTGGGAGGTTTTTTGCGAATACTTTAAAATCTATGCATCTAACAGAAAAAACTATACAAAACCTTTTTGTAGATTATAAGAAAACAAAGAGATTCGTTCCTTTATATATCTTCTAGTTATAACACAAAAAGAGATATGGTAGGTGAGAATAGTTTGTTTTTTTGGTGCATGCTGAAATCAGTGTATTCAATTTGAAATGCATTCAGTGTAAAAATTTCAAACGAATCGGTCGTGTATCGAGTGAGTGAAATTATACAGGTTTTTTGTAGTCATTAATGGACAATAATAATATGGATAACGATATACCTCCTGAACCACCAGATCGAGGAAAAAATGTAAAATTCAACAACGAAGGCGAGATTATGGAAACAGAATTGGAAACACCCGGATTAGGTAGTATTCAGAAAAATACGCAGGTAACGGAAACTCATGATAAAAATAAATATTCAGAGGCTTCGGTAAGTCAAAATAATATTTCTAATCAAAATACAGTAATATCAAAAAGATTTAATTTTACAAATAACAGTCAGTTAGGTGAGGTAAATACCACACCAAGCGTAAATAATAGTCAGGTAATTAAGAACGCAAACAAAAACTTGTATACTGCAACTGATAATAGACCTTATTATGTCTATATTGAAAATAGTCTAGGCAACATTGGAAAATTTTATCGGATTGGGACAGCAAAAATTATAAATAATTCGGTTCCGGAGATTCAAAATAACATTAAACAAATAACCGTTATAGGTAGAAATAAAGTTAAGGTAGAACTAAATTCGGGAGCAAGTACAAATAAATTAATATTGTCAGAAAATTTAGCTATTAAAAATTATAATGCGTATTTACCGAATTTTCTTATTCAAAAAAAAGGGCGTAATTAAGTTGGTAGATCAATAAACGTCAAATACGGTTGCATCTAAAATAGCTCCAGAAAAAATTAATTTTTTAGTAGTTTAACTTAAATTAATTTTATAGTGGTTTTAATTATCATTGATAAGAAGTTTCAGTCCTATGGGTTAAACAGCCTAGGCTTCTTTTCACGGTGTTTAACTTTTGTGTGAACAGTTTAAAATTTGGCCATGGTTAAACGTACCTAAATATTGACATTCAGCTCGCAGTTTTTGTGACAATTAAAACATTTAAATTTCATCGTGGGTAAAAACATTTACATATTGTAGAATAGTGATACAAAAGTGAAAATATTCTCCCCAGATGGGGGAGAATATAAAAAAGACGCCAGTGTGCGAACTAAATACTGCTGAAGTTATTAGTGATAGTAATCAAGACATGGATACAGGAACTATCACCACAAATTCTTCTGCTACAAGGGAGGTAAAACTTTTTAATATTAATTGTAATAGTTACGACTTTCAAAATTGTTGTGTTTATGTTGAGAAGACCAATGATCAGAATATTTCCCGTTTGCATCCAATGGTTGTTGCAGATATTTTACATCAAAAATTAAAGATTAATAATATTAAGCAAATTAAAAGTATAGGAAGAAACCGTGTTAAAGTAATCCTCAAATCTATTTTGGATGCAAACAATTTAGTCAATAATAGTCACTTAAAGGACGATAATTTAAAAGCGTACATTCCAAATCACCTCTTGGAAATCAAAGGACTGATACGCGATGTTGATACCAAATATAATATTGACTATTTGAAAAAATATATGAGCTCTAGTTCACCAATTATTGATATTAAAGAATGCACAGGAAAGTAGAAAAGGATGGAAATACAGAATACGTCCCTAGACGTAATGTTATAATTACTTTTGAAGGCAATTGTTTGCCAAACTATGTTGTGATAAATTATGTATTTTTCCAAGTGGAAAAATTGTTGGGTAAAGTGACGCAATGTTATAAATGCCTCAAATATGGACATATTTCTAGACAGTGTAAAGGTACACAGGAATACTGTATACAATGTGGACAAATTAAAAATGACATACATACATGTGATGAAACAAAAAAGTATTGCATACACTGTAAAACTGATAAGCATATATCGATCTCTAAAAACTGTCCTTTTTTCGAACATCAAAAAAAAATAAAAAATATCATGATTGAACATAAAATCTCATATTTGGAGGCAAAAAATTTGAGTGACTCATCATTTTCTGGTCTTATTTCTAATAACAGATTTGAAATATTGTCAAATTCAGACAAAGAATTTCCAAAATTAACTAACTCCTCTGAAGTTAGTACATCTCCTTATTTCAAGCCATTGAGGCCTCACCTACAGAAACCCAAAAGTTTTAGCCAACCAAGCTGTAGTACATCAAGCACTGAGTATAGTGCAAATAAAAAAAGAAAAGTATCATCTCCAACTTCCGAAGATCCTACACCATATCTCATCCCTTTCAGATTTGGACCGTCTCAACCTTTACCTCCCTTAAATAAGGAAAGTTTTCCTAATACAGACAATGATAAAAATAAGTTAGTAGATTCCTTAGTACTTCTTTTCTCAAGTTTTATTCAAAATATTAATTGTTTAGAAGAGGCAAAATCACTTGACATGAATTTGTTAGCCAAAGGTATTAATAATGTTCTAGATAATATTTTAAAAAATAACTCATCTAATGACGAACAAATCTAAACTCAAAATAATACAATGGAATGCTCGATCAGCTGTTGCTAACAAAAACAGCCTTATTAACTTTTTAATAACCGAAGATATTGACATAGCTTTAATAAGTGAAACTTGGTTTAAACGGGATGTTGTATATATTTATAGAGGTTATAATGTGATACGCGAAGATCGCGATGACGGCTATTCTGGAGTTGCTATTTTAATTAAAACTGGTATTCCTTTTGAGCGCATAACAATTAAAAAAAATTATATTCAAGACTTGCTTGCTTGTGGTATTAAAATCAACTATAAACAAAGTTATTTAAGTTTACTCTCTGTATATAGGTGCCCAAAAACTAAAACCAAAACCGAAGATTGGGATAAGTTATTTTCTCAACTAAAACACCCTTGTATCATTGGAGGAGATATGAATGCACATAATTCTTTGTGGGGCTCATATAAAAACGATAATATAGGCCATCAAATTGTGGAGACAATTCAGAATTTAGATTATGTAGTAATGAATAATGGACAACCAACTTGCCAAACGAGTCCAGGAAACTCAGATTCCATGATTGATGTCACGTTTTGCTCACCATCCCTTTTTGATAAAACTTCGTGGTCTGTAGATCTTGATACCTTGGGATCAAATCATTTCGTTATAAAGGTTGTGATCGATGTCTTGGGAACTAATGCTAATACCATTTATCCCAGTACTAAGTGGAACATTAAAAAAGCAAATTGGTCATTATACTCTCAGCTTGTTGATACCTTATTAAACGAAAAACCTCACACATCCTTAAATACCCAAGAAAAATATAATTTCCTTATTGACTGTATTAATGAAGCTTCTAAACAATCTATTTCTGAATATAAACCATTTAAATGCAAACGGACTCCCCCTCCGTGGTGGGATTCGGAATGTGATCAATCCGTTGCAGAAAGAAAGAAGGCATTAATAAACTATAAAAACAATTCTTCTCCTGAAAATTTTTGTAAATGCAAAGAAGTAAATGCTCGTGTCAAAAAATTCCTGAAATTAAAGGCCAAACAAAGTTGGGTTGCATGGTGTTCGAAATTAAATAAACAAACTCCATCTAGTCTTATTTGGAATCAAGCAAGAAAAATGAATAGGAAAAAAGTTAATTTTTCATTACCTCTAAGTAATTCATGGGTAGACGATTTTTTCGATAAAATAGCTCCACCTTACGTAAATAACCAGTTAGATGTTATTAATTCTAAAACGCTTCCATCTGATCAGAATCATTTTCTCCTTACACCTTTTTCGAGAACTGAATTAGAATTTGCCCTTGATAATCGCGTTAGTACCTCACCAGGATACGATGCAATCAAATATCCTATGATACAACATTTACCAGATAACGCAAAACAATTACTTTTAAATATATTTGACCAGATAATTATTGAAGGCAACAGTATAATAGATTTTAAGCGTATTATAGTCGTTCCTATTCCCAAACCGGGGAAAGACCCTAAATTAGCTGAAGCTTACCGACCGATATCATTATTATCATGTATATTGAAGACTCTCGAACGGATGGTTAAGATTAGGTTGGATTGGTGGCTAAGGGATCAAAATCCTTTACCCGCTAACCAACATGGTTTTAAAAAAGGTTATGGAACTTTAGATTCCTTAACAACTCTTGTTGTAGACATTCAGAACAGTTTTTCCAGGAACAGTTATGTGCCCGCTTTATTTTTAGACATCGAAGGTGCTTATGACTCTGTCTCTCTTTCAATTCTCCAAGAAAAAATGATTACATTTTTTAATATTCCATCACAGTTTGCTTCTAACATTGTAAACCTGTATAAAAATAGAATAATTTATTTAAAAAATAATCATACTCTTATAGGCCCTAGACTTAATAATAAAGGATTACCTCAGGGCTCCGTTTTGAGCCCTATTTTATTTAACATTTACACAGCAGATCTACACAACATCACTATTAACAATATTGCATTTAATGTTGTACAATATGCTGACGATTTCTGTTTGTACACAGAACACAAGAAATATCAGCAATCCATTGAAAACTTGAATAGTGTCTATGGTCTCCATAAAAAATGGTTTATTGAAAATGGCTTTGAATTATCATGCAGTAAATCACAAGTTTGTTTATTTACCAGACATAACTTTCCTAATATTAGCACAATCACCTTAGGTGGGCATAAATTTTCTTTTAAAAATAAAATTAAATATCTTGGAATGATACTCGACCAAAAATTGACCTGGAAGTTACATATTGACGACATGTTGAACAGGTGTAATAAGGGAATAAACTTTCTTAAATCAATTAATAGAACTTGGTGGGGATCGGATGTTGAAGTAAGTTTATTATTTTATAAAGCTTACATACGATCTATTTTCGATTACGGCAGTGTTTTGTATGGATCAGCAAGTAATGCACTACTAAACAAAATCAACGTTTTACAGAATTCAGCCTTACGAATATGTCTAGGAGCTATGAGATCCACTCCAGTACAAGCTTTATATTTGGAAGCCTTGGAACCTCCTTTAAATCTAAGACGAAGTTTTTTGTCCAAAAAATATTTAATGAAAGTATACTTAATTAACCCTCTTCTATACCAAAAAATAGTGACTTTAAGTTGCCATGATCTAACCAATAAATATTGGCAAAAAAAGAAATCTCCCTTACTGTGTGAAGCTTATAATCAAAATATAGTACTCTTAAAAATATATAGATAAAACGAACGACTTATTCAAAAACTACGCGTACTCTTCTTTCTTTTCTCCTACAGATATTATTGTACCAAATTATAGTGAAAACATATATTTAAATAAAAATATTCTTTTATCCATAACGAATAGTTACAATGAGTCAATAGCTCTATATACAGATGCGTCTAAATCTGCAGATGGAACTGGATGCGCCTTTTTTATACCATCGGGACATATAGAAAAGAAATTCAAACTGAAACCGGAGACTTCGATTTATACAGCAGAGGCTATTGCAATATATGAAGCTTTACTATATGTAGCTGAATTTGATTTCGCCCATATTATAATTTTGTCTGACTCCTTAGCAGTATTGAAATCTCTTGGTAAATATGGACCCCCAAACATCCAAGACTGCCCATACATTTATAAAATTAAACATATTAAACAAAATCTTTTAACCAAAGGAATCAATGTACATTTTATCTGGATTAAAGCACACGCAGGATTTGAACATAATGAGTATGTCGACTTATTAGCCAAAGAAAGCGTTTCATCCGATACCAGTATTCTACATAAAATAACACTGACTGATAGTATAATCTCTTTCAAGTCAACACTGCATCGGGAGTGGAGCTACCAGTGGAAGGAATACTCTTTTGTGAATCAAAATAGATACTCGTTAATTCAGCCCGATATTCCCAAATTTCCTTGGTACAAGTCTTGTAGAGCTTCTAGAAAGTACATAACTTCTATTATTAGAGTACGATTCGGGCACGCATGTTATCCAAAGCATTTATTTAAAATACAGGTTTTGGATAATGATAAATGTGAGCATTGTGAAGAGGAAAGTGATTTAGATCATATATTTTTTCGTTGTTCTAAAAATACAATTTACTCATCTAAATTAATAAATGATTTATTAAAATGTAAAGTAGCAACTCCTTGGAATATACTATATTTATTATCACTTGGTTCTGTAGATGTATACAACTCTTTAATTAACTTTTTAAAAGACAGCAAATTATCATTATAATTCCCTTAAACATTTTTAATTAATACCTTTGGTAGTTAGTAGTTTTAGCTGTTAAGCTTAGTGTTACTTAATACCTTTTAGTTGTTATCTTTGTTTTAAACCTGTTTTGTATAACTTGATAACTTGTATTCCTTATGTGTCTGGCAGTATGACAGTAAGTCTAAGCCAAAATAAAAAAAAAAAAAAAAAAAAAAAGTTGGTAGATAAAGATTTAGATACAAAAGAATTGAAATCATTAATTAAACCAAGATACGGATATAATTTTGATGTTATAGACGTCAAAAGAATAAATAGAAAGGTTATAAATGCAGAAGGAAATGCAGATTTTGTACCTACATCTACCATAATTGTTACATTTAAAGGGCAAATAGTGCCACATCAGGTAGTTATAGAAAAATTAGTGTACGAAGTAGAAACGTATCAACCGAGATTAATTCAATGTTTGAAATGTTTACGGTACGGACACGTTAGTTTTCAGTGTAGAGGAACAGACAGGTGTAGGTTTTGTGCTGGAGAATATGAGAGTTTAAAATGTTTAGATAAAGAGTCAGTAAAATGCATATTATGTAACGGGAATCATTCCGCAACAGATATAAGGGCTGAGTGTCCAGAAAGAGAAAAACAAAAGAGTATTAAAAATATAATGAACGTAGAAAAAATATCTTATTATGAGGCTAAAACAAAATATCAAAAAAATTTCTCATCGGCAGTAAAAAATAGTCAAACATCGAATCATTATACAATAACAAAACGTAGAAGAACAGAAAGTGTTAATTCGATAACAAACGACACGGCAACGCTTGAACAACGTAAAGAAATACTAAGTAAACCGAAACCACAATCACAAACAGTATATAGTAATTTTCATAATGTACCACAGTATCATAATATTTCATCTAATTTACAAATAAATAAAAAAAATGTGTGTGATAATATTTTGGAATGCTTTACAACTATTCTCAATAACTTAAATCAATCTTTAGAAGCAAATACATTGTTGGTTTTAAAAAATAGTATAGAGAAAATTCTTACTAGAAATGGCTAATATAAATTTCCTACAATGGAATGGTAGATCAGTATTATCAAATAAAGGTACTTTAGAGAAATATCTTTTTGACAAGAATATATCTGTATGCTTTTTGTCAGAAACCTGGTTTAAACCAAACATAAATATTAAATTCACAGGGTATAATATTTTTCGAGAAGATAGAGGTGATGGATATGGAGGAGTGGCTGTACTGCTAAAAGGAGGGATAGGTTTTTCTCCAGCTCCAGCATTTCATAAAATCAATAATGTAATGTGCAAACAGGTAACCATTCACTTAAATTTAGGAAAAAAGATAAATATATACTCTATTTATGTAAAACCAGGGTTATCTATATCTAAAAATGATTGGAAAAATTTTTTTAATAGTTTAAAAAAACCATTTTTAGTTGGTGGAGACTTTAATAGTCACAATATTGCTTGGGGTTGTAGTACTACGGATCGAGCGGGTAAAAATCTATTAGAAGCATGCGATGAGAGTGGTACTGTATATTTAAATACTGGTAAAGAAACGGTATTACCAAGGCCGGGATTTTTTAATAAATCAGCTATAGATATTACCTTTTGTACAACCGATATTGCTCATTTATTTGAATGGGATGTAGACGATACAACACTAGGCTCAGATCATTATGTAATTTGTATGAAAATGAATATAAACGTTAGTGTAAGTAATATAGATTGTAAAACTAATTGGAAAAAATGGAATGTTGATAAAGCAGATTGGGAGATTTTTTCCTACCATATGGAACAATATGCACAAACTCATAAAGGCAGTCACAGATATACAGATTTTATTACTAAACTAAATGAGGTCAATGCAATCAGTATACCAGAGAAGCGAAAATCGATTAATCCAAAATTTAATAAACATTGGTGGAATCAGGAATGTAGTAGGGCAGTCGAAGAACAAAAGGTAGCATTAAGACGGTACAAGAAAAAAGGAACAATGGAAAACTACATTAATTATAATAAATGTGTAGCCCAAACGAAAAAAATTATACAACAGAATAAAAAGAAAACGTGGAAAGAATTTTGCATGTCTTTAAACAGAAACACAGATATTAAAAATATTTGGGGACAGGTTAAAAAGCTAAAGAATGTGTACAAACCACCAATAAATTCAACAATAGAAGGGGAATGGACAACAACTTTCTTTAATAAAATTGCACCGCCAGGTCCGAGACAAAATATATTGTATCCAGTAAATACAGAAAGACACAGTCTAACTAAAAATTTTTCTATGGACGAATTAGAGTCATCCATTAAAACAACTAAAAATACAGCTCCTGGAATAGATAATATACACTATGTTATGCTAAATAAGTTAGGGATGGCTGCAAAGGAGATGATCTTGGCAATATACAATGATATATGGATAACTGAAAGTTACCCCTCTAGTTGGAAAGAATTCTTAGTTGTTCCTTTTCTAAAACCAGATCGAAGTCCTGAATCACCAGATTCATATAGAGGTATCTCTTTGGGATCTTGTATTGCTAAAACTTTTGAAAAAATGTTTAAAATCAGATTGGAGAAGTGGCTAGAACTTAATAAAAAAATGTCAATGACCCAATTCGGCTTCAGAAAAGGTTATTCTGGTACAGAAAATCTAAGTCATTTAATAACAGATATTAATTTATCCTTCACTAACAATAAATCAGTTACATCTCTATTTATAGATATTGAAAGTGCATACGATAATGTTAACCTCAACATATTGTATAATAAAATGATTGAAGTTGGATTACCAGAGTCTTTTAACACAAAAATAATCAAGTTGTATAGTAATAGAAAATTATATCTTCAAATTAACAACGAACGCTTAGGACCACAAATAGCTCAAGACGGATTACCACAAGGAGGAATATTAAGTCCAATTTTATACCTAATATATACATATGATTTGGAAAAATCGGTGACAGATACTAAAATATTACAATTTGCAGACGATTTGGTAATTTATAGTGACCAAACAGAAATAAATACAGGTGTAGAAAAGGTAAAACAGAGCTACACTGCAATTAGAAATTGGGCGTTTAAAAATGGTATGTCCCTTTCAAATAAAAAAACACAAGCATGTATATTTACCAAACGTAGGAAAGGCATTCCAAAGGAAATAGAAGTAATAGATGGTATTAAATTTCCGGTTAAAAAATCAATAGAATATCTTGGGGTGATTTTGGACCAGAAACTCTTATGGAAGGAACATATAGAAAACACAGTTAAGAAAGCAGAAAGGGGAGTGAACGTGTTGAGAACCATTTCACATTCTAAATGGGGAGCAGATCCTAATATTTCCTTACTGATGTATAGATCCTATATTAGATCAATAATAGACTACGGATCTATTTTCTATGCAGATGCAGCAAATGTTCATCTACAAAAAATTGAAAATGTTGTCAATAAATGTTTAAGACTTTGCATAGGTGCTTTAAAATCTACTCCAATAAACAATCTACATGTGGAGTGCGCAGAGATGCCATTAAGGTTAAGAAGAAATAAACTGTGTAGTCAATTCTTAGTAAATTTATCACATAAAGAATCAGAAATAATTAATAAAATTCATTGGCTTTCGATAAATGATTTAATAAAAGGTTATTGGAAAAAAAAGAAATCTCCCTGTATTGCTGAATGTTATAGAGAACTGGCAGAATATAAAGAAACTTTACATACAACCCCAATTAATTTAAATTATATTTTTAATACAGTACAATTAAAAAATTTAAAAATAAACTTCCTAAGAGATTATTCCAATTACCCAACATGTATTAGAGATGTGATGTTTGTTTAAAGCTGATATTAAAGAACTATCATCAAATGCTTATCAAATCTACACCGATGCTTCCAAATGTACTAAAGGAACAGCATGTGCAATATACGATCCTCAAATAAATGAGAGTAAGATGTTTAAATTAAACGCAAATAGTAGCATATACTCAGCTGAATTAATAGGCATATTAGAAGCCCTAAAATACTGCCAACATCTTCCAAACAAGAAAATTTATATTTTCTCTGACAGTAAAAGTGCTTTGCAAAAAATTAAGCACCTTCAATCTACATCTAAAATAAATTATATCATCTTAGAAATATTACAAAAAGTTGAAGAATTAAATAAAGATTTCAAAACAATACATCTAATATGGGTCAAAAGCCATTGTGGAATACTGGGCAATGAAACAGTTGATGTCTTAGCTAAAAGGGCCATACACGAAGGAGAAGGAACAAAATACAAATGTACAACAAATGAAATAAAAAAAGTTATTAACAACGTTTGGAAATCAAAATGGGAAGAAGATAATAAAAACAATCAAAAAGGCAAACATTACAAAGAAATTCAAGAAACGATTCCCAAAAAACCATGGTTTATAAAGGGGAATCTTTCCAAAAATGCAATAAGAAAAATTTGTCGTTTGAGGTTTAATCACGTACCGGTTCCCAAATTTCTATTTAAAATTCGTTTAAAAACCGATCCATATTGCAATTGTGGAGAAATAGGAGACGCAGAGCATCAAATATTAAATTGCTCTCTAATACAAGCTCAAGTGAAAATCTTTTTGGACAAAATTTATAAGTTAAAGGATGTCATACATCCAATTAATTTAAAATTCTTATTAAATCAAAGTAATAATCCACAACTGGTCGTTTTATTATGGGAGCATATTAAAAATATTAAACTGGAAATATGAGTAGCTATGGTTAACTATCTGTATTTAGAATTAGATAAATATTGTAAAAAAAAATGTAAAAACAATGTAATAAAAAAAAAAACAGAAACCATTAAGAAGACGAATAACCTCCGCGAGGATGAATCGGGTTTTAGTCTTACCGTAATGGAAAAAAAACAAAAAACAAAAAAAAACAAAAAACAAAAAACAAAAAAAAAACAAAAAGAAACAAAAAAAAAAAAAAAAAAAAAACAAAAAAAAAACAAAAAAAAAAAAACAAAAAAAACAAAAAACAAAAAAAAATATATAACAAAAAAAAATAAAAAGACAAAAAAAAAAGAAAAAAAAATATAAATGAATAAAAAGATGAATAAATAATATAATGAAAACTAAATGTAAAAAATGTGAATGTAAAAAATGTGAATGTAAAAAATGTGAATGTAAAATAATAATAATGATAATGATATGATGATATTGTAATGTATAAATAGGGAAGTAAAATAAACATAGAGTAGTTGAAATTAATGTAAAAATGAGCAAACTCGGTTAGATGGGCGAATGGACCCTAAGGTCCGCAGTCATACAAACCCAAGAAAAAAAAAATTGAAATAAAAGAGAAACGGTCAATTTAAGTTGTATAATGCTAACAACACTTTTGTAGTGATTGAAATTACCTTTAGAATGAGCAACATTAAATGTCGATTGCATTCAAAGTAAGCGAGATATACATATATACACCGTTCTTAGGCGCCAACGCCTTTCGGTAAGGATCTATGGAGGAGTATCACCAAGCCGCGAGCCCTTATCCCTTTCCGTACCGCTCCTCCATAGGCTTATCAGACACTAGTTTATTCCAGTCCAAGTCGTAGACCCCATTGAGTTTTATACTACGGTGTTGGCCTTTTATAAATTTCATGACCTGATATGCTGAAAAAAAAATTGATGACAAATAGAATTTAAAAAAATATGAAGTACATTTAACACCACATCCATCAGAATATAAACGCATCGTTTTCCTTCTACAATACTTTGTATTATAGTGTCATTTCTATGTTCAAAAAGTTGGACGAGTTTAAAATGAATAGCTTTTGAAAAAAATAAGATCAAATTATAGAGCGCATTTTTAAATTTTCTTAAGAATCTTCCTTTTTCTCTATGTAACTCGAAAATGATAAGAGAAACGAAAAAAAGGTACCACACAAAAATGTAGAATTTTGTTGAGTTAAAATTTTGTTTTATGTTTCATTATTGTGTCTGTTATCATTTTCAAGCTGTATGTATGTATCGGTTTTAGAACGTCTTTCGACGTTGTCCGATGCTTAACTTCCACGTCCAGTAATTTTCAAGTTACATGTAGAAAAAGGAGATTTTTAAGGAAATCTAAAAATACGCTCTATAAATTGATCTTATTTTTTTTTCAATAAACATTCATTTTAATCCAGTCCAACTTTTTGAACCCGTCTATAATACTATATTAAAAGGTATTGTAGAAGAAAAATAATGCATTAAAATTCTGATGGATGAGAGGTTAAATCTCATTTCTCATTTTTCCTTAGAACACAGTAATCATCAATTTTTTTGCAGCATATCTCGCTTAGTTTGAATGCAATATACCCTTAATATTGCCCATTTTAAAGATCACTTTAAGCACTACAAAATGTGCTGGTATAATCTGGGCTAATTAGCAAAATACAAGGAAAAGTTATTTACCAGCAATTTTATTGCTGGAATCGAATCTTATTATTGTATGTATTAATAATATAGATATGCAAAGTCCGCAGATAGTGTGCTACTTTTTTATAAACAAAATGGCGCCCGAAAATCGTGTTTTTTTCAATTTTTGCTCTATAACTCCAAAGATTTTAACTTTAGACCAAAAACACCCAAATAAAAATTCACCGCAATTAAATTCTGCATAGAGACGTGTTTTTTCCGATTTACTTCGACGAAAACTTTCCTCGGAAAAAGCGGGTTTTTAATATTCAACTAAACTTTTAGATAAGTAGTTGTTAATCAATAATTAAATAACTTGGTAACGTAAAAGCCCTTTCCGAATATATTATAATTCCAGAAGTCTATGGAAATTGAATGAACAGTTTAGCAACAATTAAAATGTTAATTAAAAATTTACGGTCACTATAATAACGACAATAATTATGATGCATAAGAATAACTATGATTTTTTCATAACATGGCACTATACCTATTTAATATACTCTACATAATTGAAATTGGACTATTTAAGCGGCCTCAGGAATATTTTAAAATTATAAACAATTTTTTGGTTTATAAACAAATAGAATATCTCGGGAAATATTAAACTAAATTAAATTCTGAAAACGGTATCCGAAAGACAGCGGAGGACGCTTCTTTCAAAAGAAAAAACGTGTAATTATGATGAGTGGTTCCTGAGATACAACCAGTCAAACTTGACCGGAATTTACGGCAAAGATATAAACAATAGGATCATAATTTTCAAACCATCACCTTTTTATTTTTGTCCTCTTTCTCTACACTAATTTTCATGTCTTTAAAGTCCTCACAACATATATTATTATAATAAAAACTATCGATAATACGTGTGAAAATTGCCAAAAATAGCAAAATTCCAATCAAAAATTAGGTTGGAGAAAATGTAACCCTCAAAGTTCAAAATCGGTATACGTTAACAAAATGCATTTTCTCGGCTTCCCATGGAGCAATTTCCTTCATTCTTTTTTTGTTCCCTACTAACTCGAGTAGAGCCATCGAACTAACGTTAAATGTCAAAATTGCTTTTGTTTTGTTATAATAGATTAATTTATTTATAAGAACAGAAAATTACATATTTTTTCCAGTTGTAGGCTTTTTTTAGATAAACTTACTACAAGTGTACCTTTTAAAGTTAAAACATAAATATTCTCATTTGAATGCTGTATAATTATTTAAACAAATTAAAATATTGTGTTATAATAAATAAATTAATTTATTATAACAAACCAAAAGCAAGTTTGACATTAGTAATGGGTTAGTTCGATGGCTCTACTCGAGTTATTTGGGAACAAAAAAAGAATGAAGGAAATTGCTCCATGGGAAGCCGAGAAAATGCATTTTTTTTAACGTATACCGACTTTTAACTTTGAGGGTTACATTTTCTCCAACCTAATTTTTGATTGGAATTTTGCTATTTTTGGCAATTTTCACACGTATTATCGATAGTTTTTATTATAATAATATATGTTATGAGGATTTTAAAGATATGAAAATTGGTGTAGAGAAAGAGGACAAAAATAAAAAGGTGATGGTTTGAAAGTTATGATCCTATTGCTTATATGTTTGCCGTAAATTTCGGTCAACTTTGACCGGTTGTTTCTCAGGAACCACTCGTCATAATTAAACGTTTTTTCTTTTAAAAAAAGCGTCCTGCCGTTGTATTTCGAATACCGTTTTCACAATTTAATTTAGTTTAATATTTCCCGAGATATTCTATTTGATTATAAACCTAAAAATTGTTTATAATTTTAAAATATTCCTGAGGCCGCTTAAATAGTCCAATTTCAATTATGTAAAGTATATTAAATAGGTATAGTGTCTTGTTATGAAAAAATCATAGTTATTCTTATGCATCATAATTATTGTCGTTATTATAGTGACCGTAAATTTTCAATTAACATTTTAATTGTTGCTAAACTGTTTATTCAATTTCCATAGACTTCTGGAATTATAATATATTCGGAAAGGGCTTTTACGTTACCAAGTTATTTAATTATTGATTAACAACTACTTATCTAAAAGTTTAGTTAAATATTAAAGATTTGGTTGTAAAAAACCGCTTTTTCCGGGGAAAGTTTTCGTCTAAGTAAATCGGAAAAAACACGTCTCTATGCAGAATTTAATTGTGGTGAATTTTTATTTGGGTGTTCTTGGTCTAAAGTTAAAATCTTTGGAGTTATAGACCAAAAATTGAAAAAACCCGATTTTCGGGCGCCATTTTGTTTATAAAAAAAGTAGCACATTATCTGCGGACTTTGCATATCTATATTATTAATATATACAATCATAAGATTCGATTCCAGCAATAAAATTGCTGGTAAATAACTTTTCCCAAAAATAGCCTATTCTCCGATAATCAGCCCAGACTAACCTTACTGGCATTATACACCTAAAATCGACCGTGTGTCTGTTATTTCAAGTTGAATACAACGATTTGTGCATGCACCAAAAACACAAACTATTTTCACCTACCATATCTCTTTTTACTTATATTATAACCAGAAGATTTATGAAGGAACTAGTCTCTTTCTTTTTTTTTATAAGCTACAAAAATGTTTTATATAGTTTTTTTTAGGTAGATGCATAGTTTTTACGATATTTGCAAAAAACCCTTTGAAAAGGTGTTATGTTTCAATAAAATGGCCAATTTTCAACCACGAATAACTCAAAAAATATTGAGTTTTCAAAAAAAAAATTATTGAACAGTTTTTGCTTAAAATTAAGTTCTCTAGTGAATTCCGTAGTGATTTCAAGCAAAAAATTTTCCACCCTTGTGAAGGGGTGGGAACCACCCCCAAGATAAAAGCAGAAATCGATATAGGGTAGACTTTGTATAAGGAGATAAGTAGAGGCTATTTCCAAAAGTTCATTAAAATCCATGCAGTAGGATAGAATTCGGAGGTAATATCCTATTTTTGCTCCCATATTGACTGGCGTAAAAATTATAAGTGAAAATATTCTCAGCCTGTAAATTAGTAGGTATTTTGTTTTTTCATTACGAGCTAGAAAAATTAAATATTCTATTTTTATTTATTTACATAAAGTACCTCGAGAACTACGGCGATTGGTACAGGTACAGCAACACTAACATTATTTATACATCCATTAAATGCCTAATGAAAAATAGTAATTATTTAACTTTAACTTTTAAGTAGATTAAAGCTTGTACTAAAGCTAAGCTATTTTTAGAGACAGTATCAGCATGTATCATCATCAATTTCCGTCTAATGCTAGACATAGATCTCCCACAATTGCTTCCACACTTCAAGGTTTTGTGCTGATTGTTGCCAGTTTTTACTAATTTGTGCATCGTGTGTGCTGCCTTCCTCTACTGCGTTTATCTTCTCTTGGTCTCCATTCCATTAGCTTGCTTGTCCATATTAAATCCTTCAGCCTGGCGACGTGTCCTGCCCAGTTCCATTTGTGCTTGGCGATACGTTCTATAACATCTCTGATACCGGTCCTTTGTCTGAGATCTTCAGTTATTATTTTTGATCCCGTAATAGCCCGGGAGGTAGTGTCAAATTTGACCGGAGCATTTTAGCATGGCTGGTTTCTTTTTATTTAAAAAATTGGAAAAGACTCTAAGACTTGTACACACTTCTAAATTGGTCAAAACGGCAAACAGGTGTATGTTTTCAAAAAACTTTTGATAGTGTGTAAAAAATATATTTTATATCAGCTAAGTACTTTCAGCTGAAAGTACTTAGCTTATATAAAATATATTTTTTACACACTATCAAAAGTTTTTTGAAAACATACACCTTTTTGCCGTTTTGATCTTTTTATTTAGGTAGGTGTTCCAAAGCTTATTAACAAATGATGTGTCAGCTGGCCCAAAACCGGGGATTTTAGACAAAAAAAGGTAAAATATTAAAGTTGATGGACAAACGCTACAACTTAAATGTCAAATATTTATATACGTTATTCAATACATTTGATAGCTTTGCTTACTTGGCTCCTACCTTTCACTCAGTAGATCCACGTTCAAATCCTGACGCGGAAAATTCTTTTTGTTTTTTAAATTGACATTTTATTTTGAAAAATAATTATTTTTATAATACCACGTTTTTATTATTTATACGAGACAATATAAAAAAATCTATTTGTCTTTTATAGAATCGCAAACTTTGCATTTTTGGTCATAATGTTATGATTGATCTTAATAAGCAAATTTGTTGTACATGAACCTCTGAAGGTTCCTGAGTTGGTAAGACCAACAATCTAAGTGGAAAGGGGAGACATTATTTGTTATTTTTTTGGACAAACTGTTTTTTCTTAATTTTATATGTTATAGAAACGAAATACACAACCCTAAATTTTCACTTTTCTCTCACTAACCCCCATTTTTTAATAGCAATCTAAATAATTCCCTATTCTCTATAATACATAAAAATGAATGTTTATCTGTACCTATGTCCCTTATGGAATCGTAAACTATGCATTTGGTAGAAAAAAGTATAGGTACGCAATATTTTTTAGTATTTTTGTCTTTCTGGTAATTTTTAGGTATTAAACTTTCAAACATTATTTAGTTTTAAGGCGGTACGAAGTTTGCCGGGTCAGCTAGTTAATAATAAAAAAATATCCTTGGACTAGTGTGGCAAAAATTAAAAAGTATAAATCAATAATTTATGAATAAAAAAGCGTCAGCTGCATCATGTACGTTGCAAAAAATGTTAGCTGGCCAAGTGGACATGCCGTGGTATTATAAAAATAACTATTTTTCAAAATAAAATGTCAATTTAAAAAACAAAAAGAATTTTCCGCGCCAGGATTTGAACCCGGATCTGCTGAGTGAAAGGTAGGAGCCAAGTAAGCAAGTCTATCAAATGTTTTGAGTAACGTATATAAATATTTGACATTTAAGTTGTAGCGTTTGTCCATCAACTTTCATATTTTACCTTTTTTTGTCTAAAATCCCCGGTTTTGGGCCAGCTGACACATCATTTGTTAATAACCTTTGGAACACCTACCTAAATAAAAAGAAAATCAGCCATACTAAAATGCTCCGGTCAAATTTGACACTACCTCCCTGGCTATAAGTTTACTCCCAGCATGGATCATTTCATACACCTTTGAACAACCCTGATTTGTGGCGGACGTCACATAGACACGGCGAAAACGGCGGGTTCTTTGGAGAAAATATTCCCATGAGATTTTTTTGCATAATCACATTCTTGAGACATTCTAGAATAAGATTCAAGAAGTCGTTCACGCGAAGAGTGGTCTAATTTTTTTTAACAATCTTTTTTAATCAAATTGCAAAAATTAATATTTTTGGCCGGAACAAGTTTTTCTTAGGTTTTTTGGACCATTCTGGATAAAAAGTTTTTTTATAAATTTTTCTCTAAAGTTAATCGTTTTCGAGGTAAAAGCATTTTAAAATTGAAAAAAAACGAAAAATGGTGATTTTTAAGGATTAATATAAGGCTTAATAATTCGTTTAAAATTTATTACTACGAAAGTCAGAAAGTAACTAAATCAAAGTTTAAAGCCCCCCTACAAGATCTTGAAGAAATTTTCGTCATTATTTAATTACTAAGCTGTTATTTTTAAGTAAAAATAATGAGCGCCATGCACGTATTAGGCTACCGTCCGTGATGAGTGCGAAAGAGATGCCAGCCAGGCAGTAAAATGCCGCATCTCACTCGCACTCACATTTACATCCGCGTCAATACGATCTTACCACCCATTATTAATAATTAAAAATAACAGCTTAGCAATAAATTAATGACACAAATTTTTTCAGGATCATGAAGGAGGGACTTTAAATTTGATTTAGTCACTTTCTGACTTTCATAATAATCATTTTTAACCGAGTTATTAAGTCTTAAAAATGGCTATTTTCGCGTTCTTCAAATTTTAAATTAGTCAAACTAACGTCAGAACGTGTATGTATCGATCTGTAAATTTGTGCCGAAATTTGTAATTATTACTGTAAATACTAGTTATTAAAATTAGTTTTCGCTCAAATAGTGACTAATAACAATTGTGTTACGTATTAATCATCAAGAACACGCTGTAACTTCAGTCAGTAAGAGATGTTTTACTTAATAATCTTCCAATTTAAACACATTCAGTGTCAAACTGTCAATAGTTTTTCACTGTTGCTATTCTGTCCCAACGGACGCCAACGGTTAGGCAACCAGTATTGCAGTGATGTATCCAAGGTTATCACTTATTTCCAGACATCCAAGGAGTTAATGTAAACAAATTCAAGTTACTTTTGACTACATGAGTAACAATTTAAATCAATGTTCCCCCACTGTTAGCAACACCATGTCTGGACCCAATTCTTCCAGTAATCTTACTAGTTCATATGCAACTGCTACTATGACTAAACAACGTCCGAAGTATCCCAAGAAGACCGAAGCAATTTTATAATTAGTTGTACGTCTCTATAGTATCCAATGATTGTATATCCAATTTTTTTTTTCATAATTTTTACCTAATGTTATTTAAGATTTAGAAATTAGCTGTTAAAATAATTAGTTTTAAGTTCTTATTGTAATTAATTATTGTATAACCAATATTGTTTGTGTCAATGGCCATTGCTGCCGAGACACATATATTTAAATAAAAAAAAAATTAAATTGTTTATAACTCGAACACGATCAACTTTAGAGAAAAATTATAGGAAACCTTTTCTGTCAGGAATGGTCCGAAAAATATAAAAAAAATTTTTCCGGGCCAAAAATATCGATTTTTGCAATTTGATTAAAAAAATTGTTAAAAAAAATTGGACCACTTTTCGCGTGGGCGACTTCTTGAACCTTATTCTGGGGTGTCTCACGAATGTGATTATGCAAAAAAATGTCATGGGAGTATTTTTTCCAACAAACCCGCCGTTTTCGCCTTGCCTAACAAAAAAATCATAGAATGCGATCTGTCTTTAAAAAGACAACCACATGCAACGGATATTCTTGAGTTGGAGTTGATTTCATGTAATCGAATAAACTATATTTCAGTAAAGTCGTCCCAGGAACGCAACCCATTAATAATGGCACTGTCATTTTAAAGTCTTCTACTTTAAAATATATAATATATGACTGAATTGCCGATATAAATGAGTCAGATTAAATAAATTTTTAGAAGGATTTTTTACTAAGCAACAACATTTTTGTTTAATTCATTAATATTTATTGTATTTTGAAAACGGCATCCGATGTGGACGTTCTTTTTAGGGAATTTTAACAACTGTACCTTTTATAAAGGATTTTACTTATTTTTTTGTAATATATGGTATACAGCCAGCTACAGGTATAGCTATTTGTATAACAAGGGAGGAAAGCGCTACTTTTCCTCCCGAGAATGAAGTTTACTCTCCGACGCGTAGCGGAGGGCAGTAATCATTCGAGGGAGGAAAAGGCACTTTACTCCCATGTTATACATATGGTTTTTCCACCTTCCTCAAATAACAAGTAATTTTTTCATTTTTACTTAATTTATTTATGTAACTAACCAACAAAATTTATTAGAACTAAAACTAACAAGTAGGTACAATATAACTGTCAACTGTCAAATATAAGTCAAATTATTAATGTAAACAATGTTAAATCAGAATAACAATTTACTGTTTTTTACCATTCTGCAAAATACAGGGTTTTTTTAATTAAACGTTAAAATGTATAGATACTTACGTAATAGAAAATAAATATTGTACAGGGCGTCAATAAATTATATTTCATGAATGAAATACCATGACGTCACTTTTACTCTTCCTCCCTAGGGAGGAAAAATATTTTCCTCCCTAGGGAGGAAAAGTACGACTTTGCTCCTTACAATCAGGTCCGGAAAACTATACTTTCGGTAGAGGTAGGTGGAAAAACCTTTTTTCTTGTGGATCTGTAATTTTATAAAGATTTTTATTTGAGCGTATATTTTACAGCGAATTGATAAATACCATAACTTATCAGTTCACTGTAAGAGAATGAATTTTGTTGTGTCCTGTTTTCTCTTGTTATTAGTTTACCACTTGTTTGTCGTTTGTTTTTAAGTTAAACTAATTTCCGCAGTATACGGAAAAATCTATATCATAAAAAGCGTTCCTATCCAGGAACTAAAATAACAAAACCTTAGTCACGTTTTATTCGCCAGTTATCACGGGTAACTGCCCTATTAATTAGTTTAGCGAATTACTAGTGCAATTATTGTAAAATTGTGCAGATTTTTTTTATTTAATCAACTATACTACGAAATACTCGTATCTCACAGACAGTTTTATTATATCTCACCCACAAAATCCATTAGGACCATTATAATTGCAATTTAAATTGCAGATGTTTCCTCAGATAGCATTTGCGTCCAGCATACGCGGTTATTTCACAGTTGATATTTCAATAATATTCAAGTTTGCTAAATTTTTTATAGAACGAACACTCTTCACCGCTAACGATGGCACTTAACCTAGTTTTACAAGTAGAGCTGCATATTTGTAGCTCCAAAAGGGATGCCGCGTGGATAAGAATGCAGAGCAGTTTATTTTTGTCTCCAATTAATGAGTTTTACGAGGTAGATATTGACCGACTTACAAAAAATAAAATTTAAGGCAAGGTTGTTTTAGTAGATAAAAATCACGCAAATTGGAAGAGGCATATTAACAGAACATACTTGTTTTAGCTCACCACTTCCATTTATTTTTGCATAATGATAACTTACTTAAATAAAACTGTAAGGCAAGCCGCACACGAAAGAAACATGAAACGAAAAACATGAAACATGAAACGTGAAACATGTTTCATGAAACACTGCTAAACAAATCTCAAAGTCCGCCTACCAATGAAACGAGTGTGATTCATGCTCATGAGTCATGACAAATTTTTATTTTCGGAGAGTTTCATAAATGGCCGGACGTATATTTGTTTAGCAGTGTTTTATTTCCATGAAAGGTAATTTACATTTCATGTTGCTTTGATGTGCGTAATTATTGTTTGAGCGTATTTTTTACAGCGAATTGATAAAATACCATCACTTATAAGTTCGCTGTAGGAGAATGAATTTTGTTGTGTCCTGTTTTTTCTTGTTATTAATTTACCCCTTGTTTGTCGTTTGTTTTTAAACTAATTTCAGCAGTATACGGAAAAATGTATATCATAAAAAGCGTTCCTATCCAGAAACTAATAACCTTAGTCACGTTGTATTCGCCAGTTATCACGGGTAACTGGCCTAGTAATTCGTTTGGCGAATTACTAGGGCAGTTATTGTAAAATTGTGCAGATTTTTTTTTATTTAATCAACTATATACACTACGAAATTCTCGTATCTCACAGACAGTTTTTTTATTTCTCACCCACAAAATCCATTAGGACCATTATAATTGCAATTTAAATTGCAGATGTTTCCTAAGATAGCATTTGCAAATAGCTATTTGCCTGCCTTAAAGTAAAACTAAAAGATAAATGTAAGTTTCTGCTATATTCTATTTCCTTTTATACAGGGATAAAAAGGTTTTCAACGCATCTTTATAAGGTTTCTCTTGTTATTTTAATTATTTATTATTTTATGTCCTCTTTATACTGTGAACTTGTAATATTTTTAATTTTTTTTATTTTTTATTTTCCTTCAACATACTACTGATATGCTACTGAATCCCTGCGCTATATGAAAACTATTTTATTGGTTTTTACCAACTTTTAAAAGCACAACATGATTTCCAACACAGGTTAAGAAATTGAACTTGTAATAGAAATTGCATATCTTTTAACCGCGGGAAGTAAATTTGAAATGCTCAATTAGACATACATTATATATTGTCTCCAATAAATTTTAGCACCTTTTTAAATTTCGTAGTCGATCCGATTAGTACTTTGTCTCACTGCTCGATGGCGCCACTATCGCACGAGAAATCTACTAAATATTATATTATACATACTCCTAGACGGCAAACGTTAAAATTTCACCCGAATCGGACAGTTTTGACTGCGTGAGAAAGGAGCGTGTTTTTATTTAAAAAAAAATGAAAAAAGTGCAATGTTTATCGATGATTCGTTTCTTCTTTTTGGAAGGGAAATCGCACAGCAAAGTCAAAATAATGCTTGATAGTCTAGTCGCAACATAGGGGGTCCCGTGGACACTTTTAGTTCGCCGCGATTTGATTTTGGTATTATAGGTTTTTTGGGCCGCTAAATCCAATGGAAGTGGTCTGGAAGCCCAAATGTGGTGCGTTTAATTGTTATTAACCCTAGTAAGGCGGTGCTTAGATTCTTACGTAGACAAAGGTGCGGGGGGTGCATGTGCACTCCAACTGTATATCCATTTTTTTTATATGTGAACGTCGGGGAAATTAATTTGAAAGATAATTAGGACTTATTTTTTATCGTACGAAATATAATTTTACAAAAAAGGCACTCATTTCTTCTTAAAAAAAATATTATCGTCGCAAGACAAACACATGAAATTTTTCACAGAATGAGTAACACAAAATTTTTACACACAATACAGTAGTTATGCCGGGACTTTCGGTCTTTTTTCTCTGACACAAGTAACACCGACCTTGTCCCGTAGCTCTGTTAGCTCCAGATGGAACATCAGAAACGTCCAATTCAGGATACGATGTTTTCATCATTTGCGCCCAAAAGTCATTTTTTTTTAAAAGCACGTAAACACAAAGGGTTTTAAATGCTGTAATGGGTGGAATACGTTTAGAATTGAATTTAATACGAATAAAAAAATTGACAAAAATCAAAAAAAAAATATTAAAAAATATATGTGGGAAAAACGAGGTCTGGGGTGCACCTGCACCCCGCACCTCGGTTTATAGTACGTTTACTCACGGTTTCTGCTCTAAATTTTAAAAAACCGCTTGGAATGACATGAAATTTAGCATGGAATTATTAGAAGCCCTATAGATAAATTGATAGTGCTATGGTCTTCTCTGGTGTATTTTTGGTTGCTGAATCGAATGCGACTAGTCGCGATTACTCAAAATATGTTCTTATTTTGTTAATAAAAAAATAATAGTTTATTCACCGAAAAGCCCGAAATGCGCTATCTACAGCAAGTTTGTAGTTTTTTCATGGTGTTCTTATACGCTAAATCGATTGCCGCTAGTCGTGATATCAAACCACGTTCCGACTTTGTTATTAATAAATTATTGCAAAAATAACGGTTTATAGTACGTTCACTCCCGGTTTTTGCTCTAAATTTAAAAAACGACTTGGATTGACATGAAATTTGGCATACATGTTGCTAATATGTCAAACAAAACAAGTGATATTGTGCTGATGTATGCTTTTACCCTGGGGGTGAGTTGCACTTCGTTTCGGGGGTGAAATAAGAAACTTTTAAAATAAGTCCGGAATTGGATAAACTGATTAATTCTAAGCAACTTTTGTTCTATACAGTTTTTTCACTAAGTCAATACTTTTCGAGTTATTTGCGAGTGAATATGTTCATTTTTCAAAAAAAAAAACAAATAACTCGAAAAGTACTGACTTAGTGAAAAAACTGTATAGAACAAAAGTTGCTTAGAATTAATCAGTTTACCCACTTCCGGACTTATTTTAAAGGTTTATTTTTCACCCACAAAAAGGCACGAAACTCACCCCCAAAGTAAAAGCAGACGTCGGCACAATATCAATTGTTTTGTTTGACATGTTAGCTACGTGTATGCCAAATTACATGTCAATCCAAGTGGTTTTTTAAAATTTAGAGCAAAAACCGTGAGTGAACGTACTATAAACCGTTATTTTTGCAATAATTTATTAATAACAAAGTCGGAACGTGGCTTAAGGTATCACGACTAGCGGCAATCGATTTAGCGTATAAAAATACAATGAAAAGACTACAAACTTGCTGTAGATAGCGCATTTCGAGCTTTTCGGTGAATAAACTATTATTTTGTTATTAACAAAATAAGAACATATTTTGAGTAATCGCGACTAGTCGCATTCGATTCAGCAACCAAAAATACACCAGAGAAGACCATAGCACCATCAATTTATTTATAGGGCTTCTAATAATTCCTGAAAAACACCTAATTTTACCATAATTTGTTAATAACAATTAAACGTACCACATTTGGGCTTCCAGACCACTTCCATTGGATTCAGCGACCCAAAAACCTATAATACCACCATCAAATCGCGGCGAACTAAAGGTGTCCACGGGACCCCCTATGTTGCGACTAGACTCAGTGATACTCAACCTGCGGCCCGCGGGTCGCATGCGGCCCTATAGAGTATTTTATGCGCCCCGAAGGCTAACTAAAGGACCCTGTGATCAAATTATTTGTCAAATTTCACGTGTTTTTCAAATTATTTGATAGTGTTTGAGGCGTGTTTGGGCGTGAGGCAGAAAATTTAAAGACTTGCATTTTAAATTATATTGACATTTTTAAGAACTATGATTAAAAAGCAAAATGTTATTAACTTTTAATAATGAATTATTAAAGTTAATGAACAAATACTCATTTAGTAATCACAAGGAAAATTAAGATCCGGATTAACAAAAAAAAATTAAAATAATTGTGACCTTAAAACAACACCCTGTATCTTAAAATTTTCAAAATTCGTCTGCATATTTGAAAAGAGCACAAAAAGCTAAGCTTAATTGCTCGCTTTAATTTTTTGCGCAGATAATTTAATGATATTAATTTTGAAATTACATATCTCGAAATTTTTCTTTTGAAAGTTCGAGTTTTGAGAGTTCGAAAAATTTCGACATAATTTCAAAATTAAAATCATTGAATTGTCTCCGCAAAAAATGGAGGCTCCATTAAAGCTCTTTTCAATTGTGCAAACTGGTTTTGAAAATTTCAACATACATACGTTGATTCGAGGTCACAATAGATTTAAAATTTTGTTTACCCCGGACCTGGATTTTTCCTGTGATTAGTAGTTGGGTGATTTGGGTTCTAAATTTGACATATGTGTACCAAATATCAAAAAAATAGACAAGGTGGTTCTAAAGCTATGTGCAAAATCGATAAAACACCCTATAACTCGGTTATAAAGTCGGTGGAGCAATAAATTTATTATGTCTAGAACCGCCTCATTTACCTCTATTCACCATTCAAGTATTTCAGTTTCCCAATGAAACACCCTGTATACTACTTCAACTTGATTGCGGCCGGCAAGCTGTTAGTGCAGTCGCTGAAGGTTTTCACCTCCGATTTCGTTGAACCTCCATCGATTTTCATGAAAATTGGTGAGTAATTAGAGGATACCTCAAGGAACAAAGGTGACATGATGCGAATTTGCGCTTTTACCCTGGGGGTGGATGCCACCCCTTCTCGGGGGTGAAAATTATTTTATTAAAAATAATACCGTAAGTCGATAGAGGGACAAATTATAAGCAAAATTTGTTATATAAAGTTATTAAAATAAATCAACACTTTTTGAGTTATTAAAGACCAAAGATTTTATTTTTTCGTAAAAAAATGCATGTTTTAAATCGGTTTTTCACGTATAAATCAAAAACTATAAGCTTTTACAAAAAAGTTATTATCACTGAAATTGAAGATAATAAAAAATTGAATACATTCCTCACATAAAGAACTAAACTAATGTTAGTTCAAAGTGAGTTATTAGCAATTGAATGTGTATTTTTTTCGACGAGTACTCAAATCTAAGTATTCAATCGGGAGAACGATGCATAACGGGAAATCGATGCAATGTATAAAATATTCCTGTTAAACATTTGCCAAAGTACTTCGGAATACCTATCAAATGCGCTTTAGAACAAGGTAATAGCGTCAAAATTAAGCAAGTTATAATGAAAATAAAAGAACCGTTTCGAATTTTTTAGGAAAAATTGAAAAATGAAACATACGCCATTTCCACAAAAATTAAAATTTATAGTAGTCCTTACAAGAACTTCTTTATATTAGCATAAGTAATGTGTTCGATAATTTTGACCGGTTTGGAATGCATATTTTTGAAAAAAAGGTATAATTTAAAAAAATCATAATTTTTAAAATTATTGTAATTCTCATATTCTTTTGATAATAACTCCAAAAATACTCAATATACGTAAAAAATTATATATAATCAAACTTTAGTTTTTTCTGTGCCAAATATTTTACCTGTTTTAATATTTCTATAGGGTAAAAAATAACCGAGATAGAAACGTTTAAATCTTAAATTTTGCTGTGGGAACCATGCAAGCGGGGTCATTTAACCTTTAATTTTTAAAAAAGTAAGGGGTTTAAAACATTAGGTTCAACATGTTTAAATAGCACTTTGAATTGACTTTCAAACAGTTTTTAGATGAACCTGATATCGTAAACACGAACGGAGTTATTAAAAAAAAACAATAACATTTTTTGGAAAAATTTTTAAAAGATAAATTTTGAAAAAATTTTGGAGCATAAATTTTAACGCTATCAACATGTTCGGGGGCTCATTCAATAGATATTTTCAAGTACTTTGACAAATGTTTAATAAGTTTATGCTATAAAATGCATCAATTTCCCGTTATTTCAGCTTGAATACTTACGAGTTTTTTACTCGCCGAAAAAAATATACATTCAATTACCTATAACTCACTTTTAGTTAACATTAAAAGGTTTTTGTAGTAAGGAGTTTATTTAATTTTTTATTAGCTTCAATTTTGATATTAATAACTTTTTTGTAAAACTTACACTTTTTGAGTTATTGATGAAAAATTGGTTAAAAACATGCATTTTTCTCAAGAAAAATAAAATCTTTGATCTGTAATAACTCAAAAAGTTTTGATTTATTTTAATAACTTTATATAACAAATTTTGTTTGAAATTTATCCCTCTATCGAGTTATGGGGTTATTTGTAATAAAATAATTTTCACCCCCGAGAAGGGGTGGCATCCACCCCCAGGGTAAAAGCGCAAGTTGGCACCATGTCACCTTTGTTCCTTGACATATCCTCTAACCACTCACCAATTTTCATGCAAATCCATGGAGGTTCAACGAAGTCGGAGGTAATAGCTCATATCCACCTTCAGTGACTCCACTATGTGGCAATAGCTACTATGTGGCCCAGGAAAGTAAAAGGTTGAGTATCGCTGGACTAGACTATGAATGCTGTGTATGTTGACTCTTCTTCTGCGATTGGTATAACGAGTTTCAACGTGGTCGCACGTCGGTTTTTGTTAAGTCACAGCCAGATGCCCCGAAAACGGCTACTATGGAGGATAAAGGGACAGAAATCCATAATATCGTATTGGCGGACCACCGACTGAAGTTGCGCGAGATAGATGAGTGCCATTTTTCTGGTAGCAGCCAGAAACGTTTATTTATCGTAATTTCGTACAATTTATAGTACCTAAACTTTCTGCCAAGTATGACAAGGATATGTCAAATAGTTTTAAAGTACTGGGTACAAATAATTTTTAAATTTAAAAAAAAAAACTCCTGTAACTGAAGCAGTCACATTATATTAAAGTGATTTGGTTTAAATCTTAATATTTTGAGGTGTAGAATCTACAACTTAGAGATTGAACATTCTTAACGCTCAACTGGTATGCTGGGTCAATATTGACCTAACAAAATTTAGTTTGACAATTTAACCAATATGTGTTGCAATCGGCGCACGGCACTGGCCAGCTATGAATTCTCCTATTTTCTACAGTACTCTCATTTGACCTACGACGTCGCGCGGGCGACTTTTTTTTCTGTAAAAATTAAAATTTTCAAATTTCGTAAAAAAAACCCAAACGTTTTGACATTTTGACTAAAATTTTTAATTTTTTATTTCTTTTTATACAGGACGAACATAAATAAGTTGGAAAACAAATATGTATTTAATAAATTTGGCGTTTTTTTAAAATATTTCTACTATTATTTCGTTAGTTTTTTTGTCAACGCGCAAAAAATGCAATGTTTATGTTTAATTCATTATAATAGGGTATATAATATAATATGTATCCATTCACTTTCTTGTTTATGTTTTCCCTAAACGTTTAATTAATAAAATAAACTAATTACAACATTACAAATTTCTCACATATTATGTAAAAACGTGGAGGATTTATAGTCGCGGGTCACCATTGACCCCACATACTTAGATGGTTAACTAAATTGCCATACCAGTTGAAGGATAATACGAGTAAATCACCTTTTATAATTTACTCTAGAAAAAAAGAGGCGCAAAATTTGCTTGCAATGCTTCTAAAATGCATTCATTTCTTTCGAATCCTGAGAAAACTATATTTTTAAAAAATTTAAACGCAGAATAAAAGATTAAATCATTACGAAGGGCTGAAAGTCCCTCAAAACCTCTAGTTTTTTAAAAATTACATGGGTCAAAAAAAATTTAGTGTAATTTTTAATTTCAAATATCTTATTCAAAAGGAAGCTTTTGTTTATTCTATGGGATTGTCGGCCCCCGGTAATAATGGTAAAGTGAATGCATTTAAAGCATTGCAAGCAAATTTTGCGCCAATTCTCTTAAGTAGCCTATACAAACTAGTGTGTACGGACAAAAAAAATTAACTTTTTCTAAGTGCTTTTTGGAAAGGCCGTTTGGCATTTATTGGTATTTAAGGGTTGCGATTTAGGGGATGTGCCAAAACGCAGGTTGTCTATCTACTATTGACTGTATATAAAAATAAAAAACGTGCAATAAAAAAATGGGTAGAGTTTTTTGTATGTATCTGAAGAAAATATACAATAATCTTTCCGTTAGTCCTGTTAATCTTTAATCGTGAATAAACTTCAGAGACTGTACAAATAAAATACCATTAATGATAAATTACATTATGTACTGATTATAAATTATATTAAATGCCATGTAATATATTGAATGTAAGAACTAAATGTTATCTAATGAATATTACGTAACTAATTGTGTCCAATTTCGTCTTCAGCAATTAAAACTCTTTTTACTCAAATAAAGAAGGTGCAAAATACCTTTTAACTGCTTAAAGATTATTCCCCCTTAAATCCAAATGAAGTCTACAAATGGCTATCGCGGTAATCGGATTAGCCGAGACTCAAATCTAATTAGAATTTGGCAGGTTAGAATTCGTGGAACACCAGTCAAAATTGAAACCCCAATTATAAAATTGGGAATTGCATTTAACAAAGGTTGACTTCCAGTCCGGGATAACCGTAAAAGTAAAGGTACTATTTACGGCCATTAATATTAGAATTATTGAAAATAGTTTAAAATAAATATCTAGGGCTAAGGAAATTTTTTATTTAAATTACGTGTAGAGAAATAAGTTACTATACGGAATGTCTCACAAAATTGGCGAAACAAAGAGGAAATAAATTGAAACATAAAGCCCTGTTGAGCTGCCCCTCCACTTGTAAAAATTAAATAACACAGAGTAGTTATTTATATGAGCTATTTATAAGCGTTCATATCCCGAAAATTAGAAATTTTGAGCTCGTTACACTGCGCAAGAATTTAATATTTTAGCGAGTCAGCCCCCTCCTCTCTACTTAGAAATAGGGATATTAAATCGATGTTTGCCGTACGATTACTAGCTATATATGAGCTTTCGAAATAATATAGTTTCAGTTTTTGAGCTCATCCCCTTCACCTGCAAACAACCCTTTAATTGATTCAACTTAAGAGAAAAGTGCTGAGAAAAATTAAAATACTTATATCGTATCCCGGATATAATTCGTATAACTTATAGATTCTAAGAATAAACTCTTAAATCACGCGCATTTCGATTACTGAGCTACAACCCCTTCGCAAGAAAACCACTACATCTTCCGTGCTTAAGAGAAAATTGTACTTAAAATGAATTAAATTAATTATTTGGCGACTACATATCGTTTAATAATTTATGAGCTCGCAAAATACGCCCATTTAGATCATTGAATTGCAACTTCTTATGTACAGTGCAGTCACTGAAAGTAAAAATCAACTAATAATATTACCTACGATGTTTGTGAACCTTCATCGATTTTCACGAAAATTGGTGAGTGGTTAGAGAATACTTCAAGAATCAAAAGTGACATGGTGTCAAATTGCGCTTTTACCCTGTGTCCAATATCAAATATTCAGTATTCATATCCGAAATTGGACAGTATCATTTTATCACCCAGTAGATCGAATGCATTTATTTGTTATTAAACACACACACGTAATTAATTAAATTACATACACATTTGGTCAATTATCAATAATATAATTTGGACATCAGCCAAAAGTTGCTGACATAAGATAAACAATTTACCTTAATTAGATACACAAAATCACGCGGGGCCCGTGTTTACATTGACCCAATTTAAACTTATATAAAACTAAGATCTCTTGTCTAGAAATTCAATTATTATTAATTCATTAACGCGAGTGATTGTCTTCAACGATCATCATTTAAGTCTCTACTCAAAGTACCCCGGGTCAACATCCATAGTGTAAGTCTCATCAATAAACTCTGCTACTATTATTTGGTGTTTCCATCACAACTTAAAGACCATCTACACTGAGCCAACGAAGGAACTTGTTCACCCTGAGAGTGGAGTACACGTATCAGAGGAGTATGTCAACTAAAACTATCACTGCGACAGTGGTAGTTTCCAAACTCATACGATACGGCTAAAGGTGGGAAACATTTCATAAAATGTAAATTTATAGGTTAACATCGCTAAATTTCCCAGCTCGTCTAGTTTCATTCCTTTTTATCTCACAAATTAATACGTTTTCCTGCTTTTGTGCTATTTTGCCGGTTATTAGCGCGCTCATCACTGTATGTGACTTAGAAAAATCATATTTTTTAAAATCTGGTAAGTTACATTTTTTTCTTTTGCTCTTAACCCGGGAGCAGTCGCGCCGTGAGAAAAAGTCTCACATTCTATCCTTTTCCGTGATAACTTGATAAAAAATTGTGCAACATAACTTTCCACTCGTAAGTGCCTAAAGGAAGATCTAGTAAGGCGTAGAAATTTTTTTTTATTTTTTTTTATTTTTTTTTTTATTTTTTTTTTTGTGGAATTTATGGCCTTGGTGAGAACTAATTAGCTTTAAATTTGTTAGAAATAGATATGTTTAACATAACAAGTACATAAAAATATTATAAAATAGAAACTTGATTTAAATTCGTATTTAAAGTGAGATTGTTTCTCTACGCGTGACTACTTACGTTACAGAAGTGAGCGCGACTGCTCCACTCCAAAAATACTCAATTCCCTAAAAATTATAGGCGCGAAAGATAAACGAAATTGGAGCCTCTTTGTAAGCAAATATTTTACTTTTTATTTGATACAATATACAGTGATGAGTGCGCTAATAACCGGCAAAATATCGCAAAAGATGGAAAACATATTAAATTGTGAGATAAAAGGAAATGAAACTAGTGGAGGTGGGAGAATTAGCGATAAAAACCTATACACTGGCATTCTATTTATTGTTTCCCACCTTTAGACTTATTTAGAGGAGTATGTCAACTAAAACTGTCGTTGTCATAATGGCAGTTGTCAAACTCGTCCGATACGTCTAAAGGTGGGAACAATAAGTAGAATGTAAATGTAAAAGTTTTTATCGCTAAATATCCCACCCCAAGTAGTTTCATGTCTTTTTATCTAACAACTTACTGTGTGTTTTCCATCTTTTGCGTTATTCTGCCGGTTATTAGCGCACTCATCACTGTATATCCGAGATAGAATCGTTTAAAGCCAAATTTTACTGCCAGAACCATGTAACAGGGGCCCTTTAATTTCATCCTAAAAAATAAGTGATTAAAAAGATTAAATTTGATACAATTTTATAGCACTTCAAACGATTTTTGGATGAACCTGATGTCACAAAAATTAACGGAGTTGTTCTAAAAAAACAATAAGATTTTCTTGGAAAAATTTTGAAGCATTTTCGATGTTATCAACTTCTTCTGGACCTTATTTGATGTATTTCTAAGTACTGTGACAATTATTTAGTAGTGTGGTAGTGTCAAATAAGTATGTACAGTGGGCTAAAGAAAAGAGTCCACCTCGATATTTGGCAGTATTTATTAGATTTTAAGGAAATGATGAAACGGGTCGATTTTTGATCTAAGGGGGACACATTTTTACGGTACATACATCTGTCATATATCAACCCCCTCACTTCCACAGCCCCCACTCCTTATTTTTAAATCGGGAATAGGGGTCGTGCGCTAGCTCATTTGAAAGGTTATTCAATTCTCTATTCAGTAATAATAACATTGGCATAATTATATATACAGGTTTCCAAGAAAAATTATTTTGAATTAAATTAATTGACACAAAAAGAAGAATGTATGTAATTTATTTAACTCAAAACACATTCTACCGCTGACAGAAAACAAAATAAAAATATTTATTTGATAAATAAACATTGTTTATTGCTTAAATTCAATAGTCAACCTACCAAGAGGCAAATGGGTGGCAGCTTGAACATTGAAATTAAGCAAAAAGCAATGTTTATATATTAAAAACCATTTTTTTCTGTTTTCTGACAGCAGTAGAATGTATTTTGAATTAAATAAATTCCATACATTCTTCTTTTTGTGTCAATTAAGTTAATTAAAATATTTGTTTCTTGGACACCCTGTATAAATAATTTTGTTAATGTTTATATTACTGAATAGAGAATTGAATAACCTTTCAAATGAGCTAGCACACAACCCCTATTCCCTATTTAAAAATAAGGGGTGAGGGAAGTGGAAGGGAGGGTGTTGACAAATGACAGATATATGTACCGCAAAAATGTGTCCCCCTTACACTAAAACTGGACTTGTTTCGTCATTTCCTTAAAATCTAATAAATACTGCCAAATATCGAGGTGGACTCTTTTCTTTGGCCCACTCTGTATATGTTATAATAGAATGCATTGTTTTGCCGTTATTTAAGCTTGAATACATAGATGTGAGTACTACCCGAAAAAAAAAATGCATTTAATTAACTCACTTTAAATTAATAGTAAAGGGTTTTTAAAGTAAGGAGTTTATTCTATTTTTTATTAGGTTCAATTTTGGTAATGAAAACGTTTTTGTAAAGAGTTATTTATGAGAAAATCCTTTAGCATGCACTTTTTTCACGAAAATTAAAATCTTTTATCTAATAACTCGAAAAGTATTGATTTCTCTTAATAACATTATATAACAAACTTTGCTTAGAATTTGTCTTTCTATCGAATTGTGAAATTATTTTTAATAAACTAATTTTCACCCCCGAGAAGGGGTGGTATCCACCCTCAGGGTAAAAGCGCAAAGTTGCACCATGTCACTTCTGTTTCTTGAGGTATCCTCTAACCTCTCACCAATTTTCGTGAAAATCGACGATTTGTCAGACAAGTCACCACTAGCTCCTTCACTGTCATATTTTAATACCAAATCTGTGTCATGCTTAATTTAAACGTAATTTAAAGAGAACCTGATTTTTCCAAAATATCACTAATTTCACTGTCTACCTCGTCATACCATGCTAACAGAGTTTCTTAAGAAGTTTGGAAGAGTTATAAAAATATATCTTTTACATAATTTGATTGAATTAGATGATTATTACGCGAATTTTCAGAATTTAATTAAGGGTAATTAATAAATTAAGGGTAATATGGGAAAATAGACCAAGAGAACCATTTTTGTCCAAACCTTTACTACCGTTAGTAGAGTTAAAAACTCGGACCAATTTAGCTAATAAAATAATTGAAAATAAAAGAAATTCACTTTCCAAAACAAATAGATTGGCCGTCAGAAATGAGACTACAGAATCACCTAATCATAAGGCTCCAGGTTCTTCATCTATAACACAACACATGATGTGATTTCTGATACTAATGTTAATATTCACCTCCTTTACGTAGATCTTCGCGAATACGCAAATCCAGTCTAAAGATGAATTTGTCAATAAATTTGCCAATGGGAGGAGAAAAAGAAGAAGAGAACCGTATGGCATAGAACTATGCAGTGATGAGTTCGCTAATAACCCGCAAAATAACGGAATAGATGGAAAACATAATACATTGTGATATAAAAAGAGATGAAACCAGTAGAGGTGAGAAATTATCAATAGAAACCTATAAAATTTACATTTTATTGACAGTTTCTTAACTTTAGATGTATCGGTGTCAAACGGTCACATGAGAATTTTATAAAGTTTTCGTGTCACAATGGCAGTTGTCAAATTCCTCCGATACCTCTAAGGGTGGAAAACTATCAATTTAATATAAATTTATAGATCTTATTGATAATTTCCCACCTTCACTAGTTTCATCTCTTTTTATTTCACAACGTATTATGTTTTACGTCTTCTGCGTTATTTTGCCGGTTATTAGCGCACTCATCATTTTGTATTTGATTGTATTTAAATAACTCAGTTTTTTTTATTGGTAACCTATTTTGCTTAAGTATTTCAAGTACGCCTCAGCGTGTTTAAAATTCAACTTTCAAAAACGCGCGTGTAGATACCACGGCAACATCAACAGTTTTAAATATTGATCTGACCTTTTAAATATTGATACGAACAAAATATTACTAAAAAATGTTCCAAAAGCATATTAAAATCTTTGAAAATCTTAATCTTTTATCTGAATGTCAAAAGTACAATTGGTATTGTTTGAAATATTTATACTTCCCTTTTTTAAATCAGAGGAAATGTTGTTCAAATTAATACTACCGATATTTTCGGAATCAAATGAGATTGCCACTTCCATTAGAGACAATACCAATAATGTTTGAAACATTCTTCTTATTGGTCAGACTTTCTTCCATGTAACCAGTTGCAGATGGACAGGATTAGTACTGCACCGAGAAGAGTGGAAAAATAAGGGGAGGTCTACGTTCAACTTTGGACAAATGAAGGGCAATATATAGATAGATAGATAGATAGATAGATAGATAGATAGATAGATAGATATATAGATAGATAGATAGATAGATAGATAGATAGATAGATAGAACCAGTTGCCACAGCTGCCGATTTCAGTAATACCGATTAATCTTGTAGTATGACAAATTGCAAATTAATTGTGGTTTTCTCATTTTCATAACGAAAGTTATACTGATATACTTACATCACAAATTCAAGCAGTTTACATTATTAGTTCTGAATTCATTTTTGAAGTTCTACTTTTTTAGGCACGATTGGGAGTGAATTATTATTATTCTGCACGCATGCGCACACAGACAGTATGGAGTTCGTTGTTAAATCTTTTAAGTTATATATGTATCTGTCCAAAAAAGTGTGGAGAGAATATATTAGTGTTTTTAGTAAATATATTTATTATAATTTTTGTGTGTTTGAATTTGTCTTCCTCAGGAATAAGATAGTAATATTTAAAGTATTTTTATACTATACCTGATCTATTTGTCAGTATATCTGAGAAATCTGGTAGTCCGTCAAAACAATGGGAGTATAGCTCAGTGGTAGAGCGTTCAACTGGAGATCGAGAGGTCCCCGGTTCGAATCGTTCGAATATAACGTAGAGCAAACTTCAGAGTTTTGTGCAATTTATATACCTTTAATGAGAACCAATGTTTTAACTGTATACAGATCAGGTAATGGTGACTGTGACTTGTTCTTGGTGAATTTTGAGAATGTTATAGCATTCTTACTTAACAAAGCAGACAAAGTGATTATACTTGGAGATTTTAATATAAATTTTAAAATTAAATCTGACTCTTCTTATGATATTCAAAATCTGTTAATGTCTTTTGGTCTAGAAATAACGATAAACGATTACACTAGAATCACATCTCAGTCCAGTAGTTGCATCGATAACATTATGACAAACTTTTCTGAAAATATCTACAGGGTGGGCGTATTTGAACCTTGTTTCTCTGACCATCGAGCACAATTTATATCTATTGATTCTGTTCTTAAAGTTGTTGACACTAATCAATCACTTCAACGGTCTATTACTTCTTCTGGTTTGCAGAAGCTTAAATATGCACTAGCTAGTACAAAGATGGACTTTTTCTATGACACCAATAACGATCCCGATGTCTTGATGTTCTTTTTAACTGAAACTTATAACAACTTAATATTAAAGTTTTTTCCATTAAAAAAAGTACGACAAACTGCTAAAATAACACCCGTGCAATGGTTTAATGACGAATTAAGGTCTTACAGATCTAATCTTTCTCTCATTAAACACATTGCAGATGTCACTAAGGATCCCGATATTTTCAAACTATATAAACAACAAAAATATGAATATAATCGGCAGTTACAAAATGCTAAAAAGTCGGCTTACTCTAGTTTTATTACTAACTCCAATAATAAACCTAGAGACTGCTGGAAAATATTAAACTTCGAAAGAGGCAATACAAGATCCAGTTCGGTACAACCAGATCTATCTCCAGACGAAATAAATCAATTTTTTATTACAATCGCAGAGAATATAATTACATCCCTTCCCACTATTAATAATGATATCCTCTTCAGTTACAGAAATTATCCTTCCCCGAGTAAGTCCTTTTGTTTCCGACCCGTTGTGGAAGATGAGATCTCTCAAATAATTAAATCTCTTAATAATTCCAATTGTAAGGACGTTCACGAAATTAATAGCAAAATTTTAAAAGAAACTTACCAAATAGTTTTAACACCTTTCACTCATCTTGTTAACTTAATTTTATCAACTGGAGTATTTCCAGGAGCACTAAAGTACTCAAAGGTACTACCTATCTATAAAAAAGGTGATTCCTCGAAAGCTGACAATTACAGACTCATAAGCATTGTTTCTACATTCGGGAAAGTGATTGAAAAGGTGATCAAACAACAATTATGTTCTTATTTTGAGTCTAAAAGTTATTTTAGCAACTCGCAATATGGATTCAGAAGTGCTCGTTCTACTACAAACGCGGTGTATAATATTGTGAGCGAGGTGATTGAGGGGCTTGAACGTGGCAATCGCATGGCAATTTCTCTCTGCGATTTGTCGAAGGCTTTTGACTGCGTTTCACATGACATTTTGCTCCACAAATTAAACTATTATGGAATCAGAGGTATCCCTCTTAAGCTTATCTCTTCGTACCTATGTGGTAGACACCAGGCTGTAGTGTCTAAAGGTTATCTCTCCGATTTTCGACCCGTAAAACATGGAGTCCCACAAGGTTCGGTCTTGGGACCTCTTTTATTCATTATATATGTCAACGATTTGCCTCATTTCATGTCTCCGTACAAATCAGTACAATTTGCGGATGATACGACATACATAATATCAGGTAATAAAAATGAGGATTTAAAAATGGCTTACGAGGAAGTCTCTGATAAATCTAGCACATGGTTTGCTGCGAACAAGCTAAAACTCAATACTGAAAAAACGCAGGACTTGATTATATCTGCAAGTGGTTTACATGGCGATCCAGATGACAAAGACACTGCTAAACTGTTAGGAATAACCATAGACAATCGATTGAACTGGTCGGCTCATATTTCACAAGTAAAGGGGAAGCTGTCTAGTTCATTGTTTCTTATTCGTCAACTAGCAAGGGTTGTCAACTTTGAGACATTGAAGGTGACATATTTTTCTTTATTTCACTCACACCTAAGCTATGGATTAATCTTATGGGGCAATTCAACAAATACTCTTCAAATTTTCAGGATGCAAAAGAAAGCTATCCGGATTTTAGCAGGGGTTAGTTATCTGGAACATTGCCGACCTCTCTTCATCAAATTAAAAATTATGCCGCTACCTACTCTGTTGATATATCAAGTTCTGACTGAAATTCACAGAAAAAGGTCCCATTTAACAAAGCAGTCTGATGTTCACGTTCACAATACGCGAAACTCTCACTATTTACGAACAAATCGCTCTAGATTGCGTCTTTCAGATAAAAATTGTCTTAATTATAACTACTACAATATTTTACCAAAAGATATTAAACAGCTAAGCTGTAACAGTTTCAAAAAAGTCATAAAAAGGTATCTGTTGAAACATTGCTTTTATTGCTCGGAAGAATATATGACTCATTGCAGAACATCTACTGAAATGCTTACCGTGACACAAAATATTTTTTGTTAATCTATATTCTTGTTTGTGATACATATTTATAAGTTGTGTTTTATATTTCTGTTTTATATACCTTGTGTTTTTATATACCTTGTAATTTTTATATTTCTTTGTAATTTTGACTTGCTACAAACAAATTTTTTTTGTAATGTAGTTAAATAAATCTATCTATCTATCTATCTATCTATCTATCCGTGGGTTTTCTAATGTTCTTTTTTTTATTTTTGGTATTGTTCTAATAAACATTTTTGGAAAGTAGTAAATAAAAATTAGTATAATTTTTAAATAAAATACAAATAGCCTGTTGAAAGTATATTTATTTCGTTGAAATCATATATAACAGAAGTATAATTTCTTACGTGCGTACAAAGTACACACACATTCTTTTTTTTTTGTAGTACTGATAGATTAATTATACACAGTGCACCAATAAAAAAAAGAGCGTAAAGTATTCTTGGATAACTGGTCCTTAAATTACTTGCTTTATTTCGAGCATTCCAGCTGAGCCGTTGTTCCTAAAAAATCGTGCGTGTTTTAAAGACCTCAATATCCACTTATACTGTAATATACTATTAGACCAGTAAGGATTTGTGAAAAAACGTCTATTTTTGGATGTGAAAGGTGGCATTCGGATTTTTGCAGATAAAGTTAGGTGACAGCTTCAGTAATAATAATTGACTTATGCTCTTTCTCAAATATGCCCGGAACATTAACAAAAAATTAAAATATTTAAAAATTTCGAAAAACGTCGATTTTTTTCTGCTTTCTTTGCTTAAAACGATTCGTTTTGGAACAAAGTCGTACAGAAATAAAATAAAGATAATTGAATTTTGTATGATATACAACTGGTCAAAAATGTCTTAACATTTTACCTTTTCTGCAATATAGCAATAAATAAAAAATAAGGAGGCAAAATACGCCTGTTGTTATTCAATGATTTTAACCACATTGGTGGCACTTAGAACCTTAGTAATTAGCTTAGGAAATTCTTTGTAATATAATTAAATTGTGTACCAAATTTCATTAAAATCGACCAACCAGATTTTGCATAATAAATTTGCAATCTAAATGTTTTTAAAAAAGTTCAAATTTTTTAAAATCTTTTTGAACAAAAAGTAGACCATTTAGAAGTTGTCTAATATAGCTTTGTTTAACAATAAAAAAATTAATTTTTAGCAATGCAAATAATTAAAACCGGTATAATTTGACTTAAACTTTCAAATGCTGTCAGCAAAATTGCTATTTTATTTTTTAATCAAAAGTTATTCGCGTTCAAAAATTGCAATTTTTCGAATTTTTGAAAGTTCCACTGCGTTTATCTCGAAAACTATGCATCCTACGAAAAAACTTGTAAGAACATTTTTTGCTTACAATTATCCAAGAAATACAAAAAAATGTTTTGTTTTGCGAAAAATCGATGTTATGTAAATCCTCAAGTTCTTGGTTTATAACACTCTTATCGATATCCGGATCAACTGTTACCCAAAAAAATCGTGTTCTACGGGTCAAAAAATACATAAAAATCTTGGGTAAGTCCATCTAAATAAAGCAGCCCGTACCATCCCCTCCTGGCCACAGGACTAATTTGTTTATAACCCAAAAAATTGTTTATATCTTTAAAACATTGCTTAAACAAACCGAGGCTGCTTAAACAAACCGATTGCAATTCTGTAAAGTGCATTAGATAGGTGGAGTGCTTCTCTATATGTAAAAAATTTGACAAATCTTTGTATGTTTTAGTTTTTGTTGTGCAAGATTTCAAAAATTTTAATTTTTTAAAAAAAGGTTAGATTGCAAAATATTATTCAAAATCTAGTAAGTCAATTTTAATGAAATTTGGTGTACGGTTTTAACACATCACAAAAATTTTCTAAGCGAATTAGTAAGGTTCCAAGTGTAACCTAAATGATGGAAAATCATTGAATAATGACAGGCTTGTTTTGCCCCCTTATTTTATATTTATTGCTATTTTGCAGCAAGGGTGATAAATTAAGACATTTTTAACCAATCTCTTCTGATAGAAAATTTAATTATCTTTGTTTTATTCTTATACGACTGTGTTGCAAAATGAATCGTTTTAAAGTTATAAGCAAAAAAATATAAAAAAAAAACGAAATTTTTTGAAATTTTTAAATATTTTTTTTTTTTATTAATGTTCCGGGCATATTTGAGAAGGAGCATAAATCAATTATTATTAACGAAGTTATCACCTAACTTTATCCGCAAAAATCTGAATGCCATCTCTCACATCCACCTAAAAACAGATCCTTACTGGTCTATATGTGGAAGTAGTAAGTATATCATTCTAAATTACGAACACAGTACACAACAGCTTTTAGGTTGTTTCCTTTTTTCTGCATCGATGTTTCTATTAACGTGAACAAACAATCCTAAGCCAATTAATTAATTTATTGTTGTTGATTTAATTGATCACAAACGTTTAAATTTAATTATACTACAAAGTCGCACAAATCGATATCGGCATGGCTGCTGACAAGCGTGTAATATACCTGCCGAAGTTACATTCCAAGTCAACTAAGATCAAAGATAGCTCGCCCGCAAAATCGTATCCCTTTATCCTTTCCCAGTTTCCCATATAATATGCATCTAGTTTTCGTAGGTCAAGCACACAGTCGCATAACCTCAGCCCATGGTGGTATAATCGAGTTACGATACGGGTGGTTAAACTGGGGATCGAGGGACTAATATCAAATAGAGACATACGTAGTGCCCAAATATGTTGGAATTCGGCCTTTAATAGACACAATGGCTGTGTCAGTGTCGCATAAATCGCCATTGATAATGTACGGATCCACTTTAGAGGATAGGCTATGTATTATATTAATAATTTTTATATAATAATGGAATTTTATAATAATTATAAGAATAAATACCATCTAAAAGGGTTCCCTGGTGTGGCTGTATACTTTATAGTTAAACAAACTGGAACATGAAGTAGAACCACTTCTAGGTAAAAGGTATATTTACTAAAATTTTTAAAAATCCCAATGGATTGAATAAAATGTGTTTATCAGAACGTTTTCGAACCTATCGGTTCATCATCAGTGAATCTAAAATCAAATAAGCAATCCCACTATTAAAATTGAGAATATGGTTGGAATTTTGAAAGTTACAAAAGTTTGGTTATGATTACTTACTTGAAATACTTGCAAAATAGCCCCAGAACCAAACAATGGTTGTGATTATAAATAAATCTACATTTTGTTATAATAATATTGTAAAGGCTAAACGCCGATGTTCATGGATATAACCTCTGGGAACATGGTGATGCTCTACCCGAGGACCCAATCAACCATCTTAAGTCAACGATGACTACCAAGTGTCAAAGGTTTTAAGGAAATGCTTGATGTGACATTGACAGTTAAGGAAGAAGGTAGTCGATTTTCAAAAAAAAATTTAAATCAAAAGTCATGATCCAAAACGATGATATGGTAAAAATTTTAATATCTGAAAATGTCTGTTATTTAAATCTATTGTTTTTAAAAAATGTGTTCTACAAAATAAAAATTATTTTTAACTGTAACTACAAATTGACTATAGAAATTAAAATTAAACTGATCAAATTAATCCAGATGAAAAAAATGAGCTGATTAGTAGTAATGATAGAAATAAAAATAAATAAGAAGGTGGTGAGATAGAAGAAAAATTTTTAAATTTTTGAATTGGGATATTATTATACAAAGAAATTACTATGTCAGCAACATAATGTATACTAATATTGTATTGGTGGTTGTATATGTAGAAGGGAAATTTTTATTTGAATGTAGGTGAAAAGTTAAAAATAAATAAATTGGAGTTAGGATACAGTCAATCTGATAGTAGGAAATGTATGAGTAAAGGAAAACAATTATTATGAAACATTATTTATAAAATTGAGAAAATTGTAAAATTGAAGATAAATAATTGTAGGGTTATATGTGAGCCCAGTTGATACAAAATAAAATTAAGAATAAATTAATATAGAAAACAGGTGTAGTGAAAAACATTGAATTAACAAAACAAAATTAAGAGAGTGAATATTGTTATAATTTAAATTGCTGAGTTTAAATGTGAGATCTAAAATAAAGTGATGGAATGTTAGATGTGGAGGTAAAATATATTTGGAAAAGGTCAAAAAAAAAACAAAAGCATGTGATGTGAGGAATAGAGTTTAATCTATGTATAAAACTGTGAAAGGCAGAGAGCTTATGTGAGAGAGGGTGATTAGAAGTAGAATTGATAACATGATCAGTCTGTGTAGGTTTACGGTATCTACCGTATCAACTTTGGTATCTACCGTAAACCAACACAGACTGATCATGTTATCCATTCTACTTCTAACCACCTTCTCTCACATAAGCTCTCTGCCGGAAGTGAGGAAGGCACTTGAGAAAGGCACTCTGCCGAAACAGCTGTTGTCAAATAGTTATAATAAATTTTGTGGAAGTATAGAAAATAAACGTTTTCAGTGTTTTATTGTAAGACAACTAAAATCGTTGTTAGACAATAAATACTGTTAGTCTAACAAATAGTACATTGTACAACAAGAGAGAAAAAAGACATATTTCTCACGAGCGCAGAAGTTTGTTGGCACGAGACGAGGTACGAGGGAGTGCCGCAAATAAAGCGAGGGAGAAATATGTCGTTTTCTCACGTGTTGTACACTGTAGATACTTTTTCTATGGATGCGTTTTTGTCAAGAGTTCAATCTTCAAAATTAAATAATTTAGGTGCTATTATGTAGATTATAGCCAAAATTGAAGTAAAATAGGTACATGTTATACACATATGTAAGTATTTAATATTCTTAATATTTATATACTTTTCTTTATTTAAAATTATAGTTACCAGTTATATTTGAACAATTTTGAAAGGGAATTCCTCGTAAGTACCTATTGATTTGACACATTTTATTTGACAAAAATATTTGTGTTTGTATTGTGCATATTACCATGGAATCCGCGATTCTACGTATGGAACCCGTGAGAAAAAATATTTCTCACTGCAATGGCCGACTTTTTTCACACCCTGAGAAATTGTTCGTTTTGAATGTATGTAAGTAGTGAGAGAAGTTGCACATTGTATAGCATCCATAGAAAAAAAAATATTGTTAGACAATAAAAAAAATTTAAATAATTTATTCCAATATATCGAAAACTGTTCGAAACTTTAGATTATAAATATATATCATGCTTTTTTACAGGAACATTAAAATATAACAATGAAACGTGTGCACCACATAAAAATTTTATGGGGGTTTTCTTCTCCTGAAGCCCCCTTAAATATTTGTGTACGTTCCAATTAAATTATTATTGTGGTACCATTAGACCGGTCATCCTTTGGATGCGTTTTTATCCGAATTGCCTTCGTCAGAAATCGGACGAAGAAGTGCGAATTAGCCCGTTTCATTGAAACCTATTACCTATCGTACACTGCGTCCGAACTGCGTCGTACGAGTTCGGACGAAAACATGCGATGTGCGATCTATCCGAAACAAATGGGATAGTTCGCAGTTGTTATGACGAATTGATAGTCGATTTGTAATAGACCGAGATGGATGTTGAAAAATCAATTACTTTAATTTATGAAAAAAAGCCTCTGTGGGATATTACCGACAAATCATATCACATGAGAGACATAAATAGAAAATTGTGGCAAGAAGTTGCAGTTGAAATGAATACTACGGTTAAGTTAAATCAAATTTGTGTCTCAGGTACAATATATTTGCAAACAAACAAAATATTTGTCTTTGTTTTTTATAATGTAGCAAAGGCATGTAAGGCCCAGTGAAATCCGAAATGTATTTGAATATTTTATTGATTTAAAATTATGCATTATACAATTCTTGAGATGGAAAATTTTTTTTAAATTTATCTCTGATATCATAAGCTGAACTGGTACCTCTGTTTTCACCCAAGGTTCCAAATCTTCCCGTTCTTGAATGTGTTTGATCAGGGATTTGCTCAAATGTAAAAGCTACTTGCTGCTCTCCTTCTCTATCAATTATAATGTTATGCAACATGCATATGCATTTAATAAGTTTATCGGCAGATTCGGGATTTATTTCAATTGATTTTTGTAATAATCTCCATTTGCTACTCATAATTCCGAATGAACATTCAACAACTTGTCTTGCTCGAGACAAACGCTCATTAAAAATTATTTCTGAAGGTCCTAATTTTGATACTGGAAAAGGTCTCATTAAATAGGTTTTGAGTGGAAAAACTTCATCTCCCAAAAGAATATGAGGTACTGTAATATTTGTTCCCGGCAGTGGACAATGTCTTGTAACACGTAATCCTCCGTTTTCAAGCTTTTGGCAAAGATTTGAATGCGAAAAAATACCACCGTCACTTTCTTTACCGTATGCTCCCACATCAATTGCTATAAATTTGTAGTTTGGTCCAGCAACAGCTTGTAAAACAATTGAGAAGTATTGTTTGTAGTTCCGATACATGCTTCCAGAGTGCTTTGGATTCTGTATGAGTATGTGTTTCCCATCTATGCATCCAACACAGTTTGGAAATCTCCACTTATTCCAAAATTCTTTAGATATAGACTCCATGTCTTCAATTTTCGGAAATGGCATATGTACAGTACCCAACTTGTCCCAAATAGTATCACACGTTTCATAAACAATTCTACCCACCGTGACGTCTGATATTCGAAACGAATACCCCAATGTCCCGAACGAGGAGCCCGTTGCCAATTACCTAAAAAAAACGTGATTAATTGTAACGATTTTTTTTTGTTTCAGTTGATGGAGTAAAGAATAAATAGAGGGGCTGCGAGACACATTCCGAAAGGAATTCAACAAGTCGAAAAAACAGAAATCTGGAGATGGTGCAGAATCGGTAGTTAAATCCAAATGGCCATATTACAAAATACTGTTGTTTTTATCTAAAACTGTTGAGCGACGTAAACTGCATGGCAATATATCTCCGCAAAAGGAAAACAATAACAACTCTTCTTCCGAGTCAGAATCGACATTGGAAGCTGCAGACAATGCATACTCTCAATCAACCATTCAGGAGTCACCACAACAAATTGTAAATACAGATATACACCAGCCATCCACATCAGGTAATAAGTTTACAAGTACATTCTGAACACCTAGTAGAACAACATTGCAAAGTAAGAAAAACACAAACAATCGTCCGACATATGCTAAGAATTCCGAGACAAATTCAGTGGACGACAAGTTCCTCGAAATAGAAAGAGCCAAATTGGAAATATTGTCCCTACATAAAAATAGAGAAGACAGTGAGAGTGAACGCCAATTCCTACTGAGTCTCCTACCCTTTTTAATGGCTGTACCTCAAAATCGACAATTGCTGGTGAGAAGTAAGTTGCAGCAAGTATTTCTTGAAGAAGAAAAATTATCCACAAGAAACGTGGCCGGAGCAGCATATCGTTCCAATGAAACAATTACATCAACACCGTTGCCTTCTCCAATGTCTTACAGGGACACCGATTCCTCCAGAGCGTCATTCTATTGTAATGACTTAGTATCAACACCACATCATTCTTCATCTTTGCAAAATACAGAATCTTCCGGGGTCTCACAATATTCAAATGAAAGAAGAGAAGATGTTTCCTATCAACAGCCGTTATCCATTCAGAAGTATATTTCTCATTTCAGCGCATAAAGCAATGTATCCCTTTTCTTTGTATTGTTACAACTTTTTCAAAGTAACTTTATTCAAACTCCAATACAATATTACAATACGTTAACAACTTGAACAAACTGACAACTTTTTATACTCAAATTCTCAAATACAACTGAACTATAGAATGTCAAACACATAATGTTTATATAGTTTTCTCACGTTCTAGATGTCACCAGACATTTCTGGGTTATTCCATGACATCCAGAATATTCTCGTACGTGACTACTTCTTCTTTCACGTCGAGGGACTCTTTCTATGTAGGAACAATCTACGGAACTGTATAAAAAGTTGTCAGTTTGTTCAAGTTGTTAACGTATTGTAATATTGTATTGGAGTTTGAATAAAGTTACTTTGAAAAAGTTGTAACATTGGTGACAGCGGTGGGATTTAAGAGATATTGAAGAAGATATTGAGAATTGTTTATGGTAAATACCAGATCATCTAAAGTTGAGAAGGAAATCGATACATCCGGACCACCAGCATGGTTTTTAAAAATGAAAGAAAATGAAGAGAAACGTAGGCAAGAAGAGAAAGAAAATGAAGAGAAACGTAGGCAAGAAGAGAAAGAGGAAGATAAAAAGCTTAGAAAAGAAGAGGAGGAGAGGCGTAGACAAGCAGAGGTAGAAATTATGAATAGTTTGTCCCAAATTCACGAGCATTTTCAGTTAGAGGTAAGTCGAATTACTAATAAAATAGATATATTAGAAGAAAAACAAAATTGTTTAGATAATAAAATAGAACAACAACAAAATTATTTAGAAAACAAAATAGACCAACAACAAAATCATTTAGAAAATAAAATAGAACAGCAACAAAACGATTTAAAGCAGCAACAAAACGATTTGAAATATAGTTTAGAAAAACAAATAGTAGAGTTAGCAAACAAAATTAATACCCAAGCTTCTTTATCTCATATTGTTTCAGTTACTAATGTCGAATCCGAACAAACAGCCCTTTCCTCTTCCATCGTTGATCCAGGCATAATTAGAAGTAGCAAAATTTTAAAACCACCCACGTTTGATGGCCAAACAGCGTGGGAAACTTATCGTTTTCAATTCGAAGCTGCAGCTAAAGCAAATGGCTGGACTGAAAGAGAAATGGCAGCTTCCTTGGTGGTGTCGCTTCGAGGTCAGGCAGCAACCGTCCTTCAATTTCTTCCTCAGGATTCACCTAGTTATGACTCACTTGTTCAAGCTTTAGAGACAAGGTATGGCCAGCAACATCTGAAGCAGGTTTTTCAAAGTCAGCTGAAAGTTCGATATCAAAAATATAATGAGAGCCTGCAAGAATTTGAAGCCGATATTAAAAGATTATTACATTTGGCATATCCTCAGGCACCAAGAGATTTTCTGGAACAAATCGGTATACAGGCTTTCATAGATGGACTGCATGATATCGAAATGCAACAGGCTCTGCGATTACAATACCACAAAACGCTAGATAAAGCACTAATCTCAGCTCAGGAGTACGAAGCGGCGAAAAATATTTCTAGATCTCTTCCACAATTAAAAGAAATAAGATTTACAGAAAATAAGCAAGTCACTACCACAGATAATGAACAACTAGTTTTATCCCAGATATTAAGCTTACTACAAAATATCCAACAAAAACCTCGAAATGAAAACAGAAGATGTTTTAACTGCGGAAGAATGGGACATCTAAAATCCAATTGCAGAAGCCGATCCCAAGCACGAAAAGAAGAATACAAGAATGAGATCAGAAGGTCGCCTAGTTCGACATCCAGAAGCCTGTCGCAAAGTCTCACTAGAAATGATGGTAGATGGTCACTAAGAAACAGATTTCCTACAACTGACCATAGAAAGGAAGAAAATACACTGGAACTTGAAGTTAGCCATTTGAAGGAACAACTAGCGATTAGTAAAAATAAAATAGAAAGATTAAGGGAACAGGTGACAATATTGCAAGAAGAGTGTAAGGTAATTCAAAATAATGCAAAAACTACACAGTCCAATCTGGAAAACGAATGTGAAAAACCGATGAAAGAGAAGAATGTGTTAAATAAACAATTTCAAGAAAACCAAAATGCACTAAATGAATTACAAGTTCAAAGCCAACGTCAGCTAGCACAAAAAGAGAATGTAACCGAAGAAGTTAGTCTGCGGATGACCACAGTTGAACAGCAAGAAGATAATGACCAGGTTTCTCTGTAACGGAGAGCCTTTTGAACGACTTGCAGTTGATATTCTCGGTCCACTTCCAACGACAGAGAGAGGTAACAAGTACTTAATGGTTGCAATGGATTATTTTTCAAAATGGCCTGAAATTGCACCTCTTCCTAATCAAGAAGCGACGACTGTAGCAGAAGCATTCATAACACACGTCGTATCAAGACATGGAGTTCCTTTAGAGTTGCATTCTGATCAGGGACGAAATTTTGAATCCGAATTATGGCAAGAATTAATGAAAATCTTGGGTATTAAGAAAACTCGAACTACGCCTCTCCACCCACAATCAGACGGAATGATCGAAAGACATAATAGAACTATTTGTCAATACCTCTCAATGTTTGTTGCTGATAATCAAAAAGATTGGGATACCCTAATACCTCTATTCCTGTTAGCCTACAGAAGTTCTGAACATGAAGCAACCGGTTATTCTCCATCAATGATGATCACCGGAAGAGAAATGAAGCTTCCTCAAGATCTTATTTTCGGAAAATTGCCTACCTGTGAAGAAGGACCTTCATCCCTGACATACCTAGAAAGCTTAAGAGAAAAACTGGAAAAAGTCCACGAATTTGCTCGTAAAAGTTTGAAGCTTCAAAGTGATAAAGCCAAGTCCAGGTTCGATGTGCAAGCTACAGGGACAACTTTCGAAAGAGGTGATCCAGTATGGCTATACAATCCCACACGCAAGAAAGGACTTTGTCCGAAACTTCAACGAAACTGGGAAGGCCCGTACACCGTCTTAAAGAAAATAAATGATCTGGTCTACCGCATCCAGTTTTCAGCGAGAAGTAAACCCAAGGTAGTTCACATTGAGAGATTAGCCCCATATCATGGAACTGATCCACCCTGTTGGCTTCAACCAGACCCTGATAGACCAGTTATTCGAGGCGAATAACTATAAAGGAGGGAGCACTGTTATGACAGTTCCGTAGATTGTTCCTACATAGAAAGAGTCCCTCGACGTGAAAGAAGAAGTAGTCACGTACGAGAATATTCTGGATGTCATGGAATAACCCAGAAATGTCTGGTGACATCTAGAATATTCTCGTACGTGACTACTTCTTCTTTCACGTCGAGGGACTCTTTCTATGTAGGAACAATCTACGGAACTGTCATAACAGTATTTTTAAATAATAAAATTGAAAATGTTGGAACTATTGTATTTATAACTAACTTTAGAGTCACACTCAATCGTTCTTCTGGTAAAATAGTCTCACGGAAATTCGAAATTTTTTGTATTGGTTCTCTTATGGCATCTAAAATATAGTTAAATGTATCCTGATTCATGCGATAGTATTCAAAAAACTTTTTCTCGGCCTTCTTCAAATCATCATATAAATGATGAAATTCTCCGAATTCTTTTCGTTTTGCTAATATATCAATCATTAACCCAACACTTTTTTCTTTTTAATTTTAATCGCCGTCTAAGAAGATAACTATTTTCCAAAAGAAAATGATCCATATTATTGATAATTATTTTAGTATGCTTATTTAATAAATCACTACATACGGCTGACTTCGTACAATGCGAAAACTTGTCAAGTGGACGATACCACATATGCGAAATCTGACGAAATTATTCCTCCAATTTCTAACGAAAATAATTCGGACGAAAACGCATCCAAAGGATGACCGGCCTAAGTTAAACAAAATGCTTTTTACCCCTTGGGCGAGCGCGCCATGGAAAATAATATGACCGGACACGTGGTGAACCAAGTTCACCATAAAACAACGAAACCAGGGTTCTTCTTCTTTAAGTGCCGTCTTCTAATCGTAGGTTGGATATCATCATCACTATCTTTACTCTATCTACTGCTGATGTGAAGAGTTCTGTAGAACTGCATTTAAACCAGTGCCTTAAATTCTTCAACCACGACACTCTCATTCTTCCTATAATCCTTCTGCTCTTATCTTTCCCTGTATTATCAGCGTTTAGCAATTCATATCGCTATACTCTCATTACGTTTTCCAGATGTTATAACTTTCTTATTTTTATTATGTTTATTATTTCGCTCGTGTTCGTTTTCTTATGTGTCCATACTATTCTAATCAACCTTCTGTAACACCACATTTCAAATGACTGTAGTTTATTTATCTGTTATTATTTTAATGTCCAGCTTTCAAGTACATATTGCAGTATCGAGAACACGTAGCATCTCAAAGCTCTTACTTTCAGTTCAGAGCTTGCCATAATCAAGGTGCCATCTTCATATCTTTTGTTGTTAATAGATCTTCCGTTAATTATCATTCCTTAGTTCTTAGATAGTAATGCTTCTTTAAAAATGGCTTCACTATATACATTAAAGAGCAACGGAGGCCTCTTAACTCTTCTGCTGATTTCAATTTCTGGACTTGGTTCGTTATCTATTAAAATTTGTGCTCTTTGTCTCCAGTAAAGTTTTATTATTCGTTGGCCCCCTTTGTCTGTGTTTTAGACTAATTTTCCATGTCTTGCTTTGTCAAATTCTTTCTCAAAATTAACGTAACAAGTATGTACATTTGTACATCCATATTCTTATCCAAGCATATTAATTTGAGCTAACACATTAAAAGCAAATATCTCCTCTCTGGTTCTTAGTCCGTTTCTGAACCCAAACTGACTATCATCTATTCCTTCTTCCAGATTTTTATTTATACGACCATGTATCATTTTAAAGAATAATTTGAGAATGTGACTTATTAATGATATTGTTCTGTATTCACTGAAATATTTAGCGTTTGTATTTTTAGGGATAGCTCAGAAGGCGGAGAGTAACCATTATTTAGGTATGTTTCCTGTTTTGAACACTGTGTTAAACAAGTCTACGATAATGTTCATAATTAATGCATTTTAAGCTTTCTACTGTGATTACTAGTATATTTAACATTAAAAGCATGATACTTCTAAATAGGGCTTTTCACCGATTGTCATTTGTTTCGAGCTTCTGTCATGTGTCACATAATATTAATATAGCTACGTCGTACGTCTTTGGACACGTCATACGTCATCACTCGAACGCTCACTGTCCACGCTGCGCTCAAAACCACCTCTTGACCGCCGACGAGGGCCGCTGGTTCTACCAGTTGGCGTACAATGGTTTCTAGAGGGGTGGTCGAGGGCAAAGCACGGACAGTACACGTAAATGTCAATGGAACCAACATCAACTCCATCAAACTTTCGTCTCTGTTGTCTCTTAGCCTTCTGGTCACCACCGTCCGGCATAACCCAGGAACACCAGGAACACCACACTTACGCCAGTGCGTTTTGCGGACTGTTTGTTTTTGCGACCACTTTTTCGTCACAATACATTTACCACAAACCCTGAAGAGGACAAAATCCTAAACAGGGACACTCATTGTAAGCATTTCTACAAAGCATTTTAATCTTTACACGCAAATCGATACATTGAGTTGTTGAACGTCTTTGGTTTGTATCATTGGTAGATATAGATATCAATAACGTATGACGTAGATACTTATATTAATATTATGTGACACATGACAGAAACTGGAAACAAATGACTGTGAATGAGAAGCCCTATGTGGGTAAAACTAATTTAAACATAATGAATAAAACATAAAATAAGACATACCAATGTATCTGTCAAAACTCTAAAATTCTGTGTCCAGAAATCCGTTACATAAATCACTCTAAGTTACTTTGATTATTTTGTTTTTTTTTCACAACTAAAACAAACTATAACATCTTATGAATGTTCCTTACAAACATGATACAAATATGTGCCTTCTTTTATCAACTTAACCTTTAGATCTATTACAACACGTACACCATTTTCTTTTTTAGCTGACGTACTGCGTATTCTTCTTCAGCCGATTTTTTGAACTTTTCAAGAAAAATTCAAATATCTCATGTCTTGGGAGGGAAATGAAGTGAGCACGTTCAGTGTGCTGCTTCTCTATTAGACGAAATGCGAGATTCTTAAGAAAGGTTCTCCGCTTGATAGGTTTATTATTTGATTTGCTTTAAAACTAACCTGAGCATGTATTCCGGCTATATCGAAGAAGGTAAAAAATAAACACAATGGTCACCTTCTGGTGATTCTAGAAACGGAATATTTTCCTTCATTTGATCACAGGTATCTACACCTCCGTTCGACATGTTATAATCCAATATAACGTCGGCATACAACAATTTTCCTTAGCAATATATTTCGTAGCATTTTGTTCCGAAAATAATATAAAAGCGTCTGCTCTTGATATTTTAGTATTTGGCATTTCAGTGTAATACATTTTAAGGTTACAGTCAAGTTACTAAAATTTTATAAAACGTAAATGCTCAGTTCTGAACAGAAGCGTTATACAACTTTTTATTCCATTATTACTTTTAGTGGTTAAGTCCTTTAAATAAAATCAATAGGTCGGTATATACATTATTAAACCGAATAATTTTACAGGTAATAATATAGTTTCTGTTCGAAACGTTTCAAAAACTTGTAAGCCAAATATTGATTCGTTTTGGTTCTCCCTGTTTACCTCGTTTATTATTTATTCTTTAATAAGTTTTGCTCGTAACTCCTGTCATAACTGCTAGGCTAGCGGTTTGTTTACTGCTTATTTTGTTCATTGGCGCACTCATAGAGGATGTGTTTTTAAAAAGTATATGCAATAACAACAACAAAGCATTTCACAGTGGAAAAACTCTGAACTTGCTATATTATACTCAATTGCTATATTATAATATGGTATTTCATAACAGATAAACAACTATAATAATATAAGTTTATGCTCCACTCCGGGCACTAAAATGGGGACATTTTTTTAAATATTTTACTTCGGGATACAGCTGATTGAGAACCAGTTTGTACTTTATTCAATAGTTCATTTTATTTTGCCAATTTTAATTGGCATCATTGGATGACAGCCACGATTATTGAGCATGGTACAATTTGATAATAAAATTCTTAGTTATTATATAGCTTACTTGATGGAAGTTAACGGAAGTGTGATCTGTATTAACATTAAGTATGGATGCAGTGTGGGTTGCTGCTTGAGTCGACACGTACGTTGGTTTAGAAATTTTTGTATAATTTACTTTCACATTAATATAAGGACGAACACAATATATATTAAAATCAAAACAAAAAGATTTAAGTAGTTGACCGACTGTCAATAAGGTTAAGTACCAGAAATAGCAAATATCGAATGTTCCTGAGTGTTTCACGTGAGCAGATGTAATTGAATCGCTTATTGTATAAAGGGAATAAGTCCACTTCCGTACGAAATTAAAGTGAGATATACATTTTGTTAAACCAACGTCGACGGATCGACGAGTCTATAAAGGAAATTTGTATCTCTCGCCGTACACAAAATATGGCAAAATATCGCATGATGATAAAATTTTTGTTGAGCGTATAAAGGGAACTAGTCTGGGACTGATTAACTTTATACAATAATTCTTATGGCGTCACCATCGTTTGTTGCACTTTGTCGTTTATTTTATTACTTCGATTAGCTTACGTTAGTTAGTCTTACGATGTATTTTAGGTCTTGTTTGTAATAATAAACCTTTTTTTATAAATAAATTAATGATTTACCTGTAGAGAAGCAGCACCATTTCAGCTTGTATTCATTGATTGTATAAAGGAATCAAGTCTCAGCCTTTAAAAACGACTTTTTGGCCTTAATCGTTTTCAAAGCCAAGTTTTCTGTATCACAGGTCACACTAGTCTCCTTCTACATTTCATATGTAGAACAAAATGTGATAGATCATCAAGTTTCTAAACTAAATAGTTTTTTCCGTTTTTCGCAAAACTAAGTTTTGTGGACTTATACCCTTTATACAATAAGCGCTTCAATTAGTTCCATGTAGTTTATGTCACAGAAGCTTATTTGTAATTGAGTTTAAAATTAGCTATACCTGTTATAATTTATTTGAGAAATTTATTATTATATTTTGTGTTATGTTTTTTTTAGGTGTAGTAAGTAAGCATAAATCTCTCTCAGATGCTCGACATCTGATTTCGTATTTATAAAATTATCCGTTCGAGAGATAAATTCCATTTCGCGGAAGAGTCTGTTATTGAGATCATTTTCCATTACAAGGATTTTGGTTTCGCTCTAATTTATTGTATTATGTTGTTCATCACGTACGTGTTTTGCATAGTGTGACTCTTGTGGGAAGTGATACGACTTTTTAGGCATCTGTTAGTTTGGCCAATATACTGTTTGTTGCAATGTTGCAACCTCCACAAGGAATATAATAAACAATGTTGGATAAATGGTCTGTAGGTGTTTTGTAGCGATCACGCTACTAATTAAATTACTTTAATTAAAATTGGATTAAAATATACCCCTCTACAAAAACCTTGGGTGACGCCCGCGAAGATCCAACTACGATTTTTCGGTGCACAGGCGCGCCAATAGAAAGAAAATCGATGATTGTCGATTTCTAGTTTAGTTGGTCACGAACTCACAAAGAGGCAACACATCGTCATTACTTAGGTGACGGAGTTTGGGCAAAATTGGGAAAATATATAACTAAAAGACCTCGAACATCAGCCAATAACCCATACTAATAATAATCAAGCAGTAGTTATATCTGGAGACTTATTTACAAGAAAGGAAAAAGGTTATAATACCGCCGATGTGTTGCTTTGCTCAAGTGAGTATATTGATATATTTCTCTTTATTTCTTCATTATAAAATCAAATTCACCATCCTAGATATCTCGTTCGTTATCTGTAGATATTAATTTCAGTTAAGAAATAATTTAAATGTCACATTATAAGTTATATTACGGTAAGGATATTCATTTCCATTTGCAAAGGAACAGTCAAGGCCATATGTTTTAGTGCTAAAGTTAAATTCCAATTTCTCATTAGACTTTTTGCTCTAGGTTTTTTTGAGGTAATAATATAAAAAAGTTTTAACGAATATCAGACATGTCATGCGCATGTCCCTGCCATGTCTGATTTGATGATTTGAATTAGTTTCAGTTTGACATGACATATGTATACCTAACCTGAGTTTTTTTGTTTTGGTTTCCAGTGCAGTGACCCTCTGCTGTCTACACATAGTGTTATAAATAATGTAATTAAATTGATAAAATTTATTTTAGATTCCGTCCCTTAGCTACTTGTCACATAGACACTTAGCCTAGTCAATTTATATAGATTGGATCATCATTTAATGTGCCATCATATAAATATGTGCCAGTTACTGTAAGCAGCTAGGGTATGGGTTACCCCTAGAGTTACTTTTGATTGGATTAGATAGTACCTATTTCACAACATCCAGGATTGGATTTATCACCACAGCAGCCCACTAGTTTTTGCCGTGCCAAGAGGAAATTCATTCCTATCTGGACCTTTTTAAATAGGACTTGTGGTTAAGATAAGTTGTTTAATCTTATTATTTACATATTTTGGGTACTCTATAGTTGCTTGCACTGTAAACTTCTTGTATGCATACAATTGAGGTAAACTAGGTACATATTTCTTGATAGATAGGGTTTTAGGTCGTTGGTTTTTTTTTTGATTTAATATAAGTAGTAGTTTCCAATAAATAAAATTAGGTCTTGTTCAATAATCATTATAAATAATAATTGTAGCTTAAAAATTTGATCGGGAAGGGGTCGTTAAAGGTTTGTCGCGGATTTCAAATAGGGAATATGTCTTGTAGGTTTTTACATTGTATATAAAGAGTAACTGACCAACTCATTTATACAACTCATTTATATCACTTATTTATATAACTCATTTATATAACTCATTATATATTTACTTATTAGTGTTTTTGCTAGGTGAGATCTTTATTATTTTTGGTAACCGTAGCGTTCTTGTTGTGGATCTCACTCTAGCGTAGTTCAATTTAGGAAATAATTACTAACTTTTTAGTTGTAAGGACTTAGTGCTATTCTGACGGACTTTTGCTTTGGATTTTGATTTTAATACCTTTGCTTGGCCAGTGATAGTGGATAATTGCTTGTTAAGTGGCCTTTGCGGTCCTATTTGATCTTTTCCCCATCCACTATCACTGTTATCACGTTGCGTTATATGTAAATTGTTAGTATTTAACATTTGTTATTAATATATTTGTATGTATTAAGGTTGGTGTTTTATTTCAGTCTGTATTACCAGTATATAACATAGCAAGACAAGATCAGTATTTAGTATTTTTTATTTCAGGTGGTTGTAACCAGTGTCATAGAGTTTCCGTTGTTCGTTACTTCAAAATCTCGAACCTGTCCAACTTCTTGGTTCTGAGAGCCGAGTTGTTCGTTCGAGTTGGCGCCCTTTTTTCTTCTTCTTTCTTTGTTGTAACTCAATATTATTTTATCTCTAGCATTCTGATCTATTTTCCTTCCATTTTTGTATTAACAGTCTCATTTTCTTCCTAGTTACTATCATTTCATTACCAAATTTTCTTCTCATATCTCCAAAGCCAATATTCGGTATATTGAAGCTAGCTCGAATACTCACTTGAGATTTAGTGTCTCTCTGCCCTTTTAATTTTTTTTTTCTCCTGAGCTAAGCCCCTCTTCTTGTCGTCTTAAATCTCTTATCATTTATTTTACCCATCTTTATTCAGTTCTTCTCTTCAAAAATCTCTATACCCAGAGTAAAGAGGTTTCAATTGGCTAGACCCAACGTGTGGCTTCTTTTACATTTCTGGCTTTAAAAATATTTTCTTTAATTTTTGGTTTTTATCTTGGTGATTTCAGTGATTGGGTTTGGTAGATTTTCACTTTGACGTTGAGTTTTGTACTTCAATTTGGTTTTTTTTGGAGATTATCTTATATCTATATCTTGTATAAACTTGTTTTGCTATAGTATACTGTGTTGACTGAATAAATCGCTTTGTTTTGATTGGTTAAAGAACTATTTTGGTATTAATAATAAATTAAGTTAAAATTAAAAATTTAAATATCTTGAATTTAACAATCTCATCGATGTTTACAAGTCCGGAGTAGCATTAATAGTGAATCACTACGTTGAATTAAAAGTATTATTAAATTTTAGGTTTATCGGGAGCGTAGCAGTACATTTCATCGGATTTCACGACTGGACCAAACAAATAAACATTGCTGGTATAGGTTGAAGCGTTTTACATGTCTGCTCTATGGGGACAAGGAAAGACTATCTATAGAGATACTGTGGGGTAGAAATGGGGCTAGCAGAAGGAACAGACACGCAAACCTTCATGCGAACGGCAGCTCATTTTTTGTGCGGTGGCAGGTCGTAGATTCGTTGGGAGGGGTAGGAGGGTTTAAAGAAGACTAAACTACATAACCAAATAAGCAAAGGATACTTACACAGACTTGAGGACTTTCCTACTATTTAAACAAATTGGGACGCCGTTTGAAAAATCCTCAAATTCTCATATCGAGTACTTACTGGAAAGCAACTGGGGACATTCATCGTAGATTCCTCATTGGGGTTATAGTGGGCTACAAATTATCATCATTTGGCTTCTATGCCATTATATTTTCTTCTGTTCTAAAACTTATTCACTTGTATTAGATATCTGTTAATAATTTTCTTAAATAAAGAGGTTACAGAAATAAAGATGTGTACATTTTATAATGTTTATTTAAACCTTAATACCTTTTTATTTTTATTGAGAATAGACACATTCTCAAACCAGAAATGAATAATAATAACAAAATACATGATTTTACAATTTTTAACCTTATTTTTAGCAGTGTACCAAAACAAAAATTTGACATGGCTGTCAAATGTCACTGCCATCTAATATTTACTTTACATAATATATTTTCCATGTTGAAAACAAACATTTTTAATTATGTAAAACCTTTACCAATAATATCCACTTGTGAATTATTTAAAATAAACATTATCATACCTTGTTAAAACAAAAATCCATGTCACAACACTTGGAACTTCAAAATTTTCCATTCAGACGGGGCTGGGAGGGGAAGATATTCAAATCATTACAAAACTGGATAAAATCGATACCAAATAATATCATCTGGGCATTTCTTACTGGAACATGAACAAATCAAAACATCATAAAAATAGCAACAGCTACATAAAGGACAGGAACCAGGAAACCACGCACTTCTTTTACCGGCAAATCAAACTGCATAACAATAGAACTGTTTCACAATAATATATCCATTAAAATGCCGTGAAACTATTGTCATTATATTCCTTGACATGTTAGAAATCCATTAGTTCTTTTACTATAAGAAGAAAACCATTTTGGCCGGCAAAGTGCGACTTTTTGAGTTCTAACAAAAAGATGCTTACAGAGCTGATGTACTTTTAGAACTAACTTTACATCGTCACGTCTCTCTCGCGTCCAAACGATGCATTTCTTCTCGATCGTTCGGCCAAAACTATTGACCAATCGTCAACTACAACTCAAGGATCTTTCAAAATGCAGACCAATAATAACATGGGATTTTTAGCGCTCAAAACTTAAAGGAAAAACACTGAACCTTTTAGAGGATTCATTCTCGAATAATGGATGTTTTCAATAACAATCTACGTAGTTGGTTATTGCTACACAAATAAATAGGAAATTTCCTAACCTTTACAATGCGAACAGGAGCGGCTTGGAAATTTTAAAGATATATAAACTCGCAAAATATATTAGAAAAATTAATATTTTTCTTGGGATAGGATTAAAATTAATGGATATTTTTTATAAAATATTGTAGTAGAAATCCATCTGCTACAATAGCCTCCTCGGAAGAGAGGAAACTGGATTACCAATTCAGTTTTCGATAACTACAAAAATCCAACATTGACTTCTTGGGTGTGACAGGACAACAATACCAAAATATTTAAATAATGGCTAATGGGGATTAAACAAAAACAAAACATCATTAGGGAATGGGCTAGCGTGCCATCAATCGCCAGACTCTTTAAAGTCGAGTAGACTTAAATGTTAAGACTCTAATAAGAACTGTAGGTGATAAGAGTTTCTGTGTCTTGGGAAAGAAATAATCTTGTGCCCTGTGTGGACCTCGCTGACATCCACAGCAGTAACACAAGTGACATACCAGGGCAGACACAGCCTTGTCACCTCGTTGCCTAACCGCGAGCGGTTCACAAAAACTAAAAAGTTGATGTTTGACAGATAAACATCTGCCCAAACTCTGCTAACACCTAGCGAGTTTCACGGGACATTTCGGCAACGGTTCTGCAAAACGAGGATTTAGACAATCCAGTCTAAACACCTCAGTGAGACAAAATCTCACCAACAACTTACTTCAACAACTCATTCAAACAAGACAGGGCTAGACAAAGGGGTATATGACAACAACAAGGGCTAAAATCAAAACAAGACTAACAAGGGGGAGGGGGTATGTGTGACAACAACAAAAGACCAAAAAGACTAGTATACTGGGTTCAAACAGGATATCAAACTTTTTAAACAAGACTAAGGGAAATGAACGCAACATATGATATAGAGAACACTACATCATTACGTTTTCAATCAACAGTCCAATCCAGGACATAAGAACCTTTCATGAACGTTCACTAGACAACTCTCTCATTTTCAAATCACAAGCTGGGGAAAGACTTCATTTTCAAAACAGGGCTACACTTCACTTTTCGAAACAGGGGATAGACTTCATTTTTCAAGACAGGGGGGTTGGGCTTTACTTTTCAAAACTGGGGATAGACTTACTTTTCAAAACTGGGGGCATTTCATTTCTCAAGACTGGGGGTGGACTTTATTTTTCAAAACGGGGGGCTACTTTTTCAAAACAGGGGATGAAAGCAACACGCAAGGGGAAGACCAAAGGGACATTGGAAAGTATGACAGTTCTGACGAACAACCGCTTCCATTTATCGACCGAAAGCAAGCTTCACCTGTACTCAACGCGGCCAGATCCTAACCTCACCAGCCTTGTCACAGCTTCTGCTCTTGGCCTACTTTCAATCAACAAAGAGAAGAGAGGTCAACTAACTATTCGCCAAAAAAAATCAAACTCCAGCACGGACACGGGCTAACAGACAACACGGGCTAATAGACAACACGGGCTAATAGACAACACGGGCTAATAGACAACACGGGCTAATAGACAACACGGGCTAATAGACAACACGGGACAACAGACAATGGGCTCTAAAACTTCCAGACAAAACAGGGATAGACAAACAAACAGACAACAACATACTTTTTGACTTCTAGATATACTCAGGGGCTTACAAACACAAACAATATTGAAATTTGGTTCCTATATGAGCTCACACGGGATAAGACATTTCTTGCTCCGACTACTAATGAAAGTGTTCACAGATAGCTGAACAACACTTCCTTCATCACGAGTATTACACTTGTGACATGTCAGATACAAAAAGACATACTTCATTCACGGGGGGACTTCAACTACTTCACTGGGGGGGGAGACTTCAACTACTACTTCACGGGCTCTTTTTAACTAACCTCTGGCATCCTTTTGACACCTACAAAGATAGATTAGTCAAAAAAAAAAAAAAAACAAGGGGCAACACAGACAAGGGGGGGGCTTTTTCAGGGGCTAACTTCTACACTTCAAGACAGTTATTCTCAAACAGTGTCGACAGAGAACGCTATCTTCAAATCTAAAAGTGACAGCTTTTCTCCTGGCTGCTTGAAAAAAACACAGAAGTGGGGGGCCTCTCCACGGTTTCCCTCTTCACTTCTTCATGGGGTGACTTCTACAAGGGGTAACTTTTTTTCACTTCTAACATGAACAAATCCATATATCAAGGGTTTTTTTCAAAACAGTGTCGACAGAGTACGCTATCTTCAAATCAAAAAGTGATAGCTTTTCTCCTGGCTGCTTGAAAAAACAAGGGGTCTACTTCTTCATTAATAAGTGGAGGGGCCTCGCCACGGTTTCCCTCTTCACTTCTTCATGGGGTTACTTCTTCAAGGATGACTTCTCCAACTAACCTGTGGCAATAATATACCCAAATATAGATAGGCTTCGCTGGAAAATCACGGGACTTACACACACAGACCATACCGAATTAGCTCATACACGGACCATACCAACTATTATCACACATCTACTCAAACGACCAAATCAATAATCACAAAAAACGTTTATTCTGTAAAAAACTGATGATCTACAAGAATACATGCAAAAAAATATAACATATTGTTATATTTTCACTCTATAAGTGGATTCAATATTCTAAACATTTTAATTGTAACTTTTAGCAAAATTTTAAAAAAAATTTTTAACGTTACTTTTTTTACCAAAATTTTCTAAAAAAAATTTTTTACTTTATTTTTACTCAACTGTTTGTCTATATATTTCATAAATATTTTCCAAAAAATTTAACCAATGCTTTCATCATGGGTACAATATCAATACAATATAGTAAGTACGTCACAATTTTTAACATACTATTCTGTTGTACGATACATAAAATACAATACCAGTATACTACGGTTTACATAATATGGGGTTATAAGTTAAATACACTATGATGTATGAAATGGTACATGCCTATACAATCAGCAGCATGACCAAATCAACACCACAACAAAATGTGTACATACTTACACCTCTTTGGAAAAATTATTAACATTCGTAAACAAAATTTATAAAAATGGGCTCTTTTGTGGGAACTAAAAGACTGAAACAGTTTCGGGGGCACTAAAAGACTTGAAACAGTTTCTAGGGACAAGACAAGAGGAATCTGGGCTAAACTACTTGGAAAGACTGGGGCGATATTTACTCGGGTCAAACTTCAGGGTGTATGATACAAGTATTACAAGTGTAACACTAAGTGGGGGGTGGCTAAAGACATTGGGGACTAGTAGATAGGCTAACTACTAGTTGAACATGTCTACAAGCTAGACTTGTAACAGTGGGCGTACACAAAATATGACAAAAGTCAAGCTTCCATGTTATCGGAAACACCTGCACCACAAACTGAGATCGGCTGCCCAAGGGGACGGGCACTGCCTAACAGTTGTAGTACAAATGAGACCGAAAGGAGGCTAAAAGGACATGGTAGTGGGCACATGCTAATGGGGTCAGGGGGTAGAAATAACACGCCCCACGTTGTCGGGGCCAGCTGAAGCATTCAACTGGACAAGACAACTACTGGATACTGAAGGAGGCAGAAAAATGAATCGGCCTCACACGTTGGGCGACATTTGAAGCGTTTTGAGCCCCACACGTTGGGCGCAATTTGATGCGTTTTACATGTCTGCTCTATGGGGACAAGGAAAGACTATCTATAGAGATACTGTGGGGTAGAAATGGGGCTAGCAGAAGGAACAGACACGCAAACCTTCATGCGAACGGCAGCTCATTTTTTGTGCGGTGGCAGGTCGTAGATTCGTTGGGAGGGGTAGGAGGGTTTAAAGAAGACTAAACTACATAACCAAATAAGCAAAGGATACTTACACAGACTTGAGGACTTTCCTACTATTTAAACAAATTGGGACGCCGTTTGAAAAATCCTCAAATTCTCATATCGAGTACTTACTGGAAAGCAACTGGGGACATTCATCGTAGATTCCTCATTGGGGTTATAGTGGGCTACAAATTATCATCATTTGGCTTCTATGCCATTATATTTTCTTCTGTTCTAAAACTTATTCACTTGTATTAGATATCTGTTAATAATTTTCTTAAATAAAGAGGTTACAGAAATAAAGATGTGTACATTTTATAATGTTTATTTAAACCTTAATACCTTTTTATTTTTATTGAGAATAGACACATTCTCAAACCAGAAATGAATAATAATAACAAAATACATGATTTTACAATTTTTAACCTTATTTTTAGCAGTGTACCAAAACAAAAATTTGACATGGCTGTCAAATGTCACTGCCATCTAATATTTACTTTACATAATATATTTTCCATGTTGAAAACAAACATTTTTAATTATGTAAAACCTTTACCAATAATATCCACTTGTGAATTATTTAAAATAAACATTATCATACCTTGTTAAAACAAAAATCCATGTCACAACACTTGGAACTTCAAAATTTTCCATTCAGACGGGGCTGGGAGGGGAAGATATTCAAATCATTACAAAACTGGATAAAATCGATACCAAATAATATCATCTGGGCATTTCTTACTGGAACATGAACAAATCAAAACATCATAAAAATAGCAACAGCTACATAAAGGACAGGAACCAGGAAACCACGCACTTCTTTTACCGGCAAATCAAACTGCATAACAATAGAACTGTTTCACAATAATATATCCATTAAAATGCCGTGAAACTATTGTCATTATATTCCTTGACATGTTAGAAATCCATTAGTTCTTTTACTATAAGAAGAAAACCATTTTGGCCGGCAAAGTGCGACTTTTTGAGTTCTAACAAAAAGATGCTTACAGAGCTGATGTACTTTTAGAACTAACTTTACATCGTCACGTCTCTCTCGCGTCCAAACGATGCATTTCTTCTCGATCGTTCGGCCAAAACTATTGACCAATCGTCAACTACAACTCAAGGATCTTTCAAAATGCAGACCAATAATAACATGGGATTTTTAGCGCTCAAAACTTAAAGGAAAAACACTGAACCTTTTAGAGGATTCATTCTCGAATAATGGATGTTTTCAATAACAATCTACGTAGTTGGTTATTGCTACACAAATAAATAGGAAATTTCCTAACCTTTACAATGCGAACAGGAGCGGCTTGGAAATTTTAAAGATATATAAACTCGCAAAATATATTAGAAAAATTAATATTTTTCTTGGGATAGGATTAAAATTAATGGATATTTTTTATAAAATATTGTAGTAGAAATCCATCTGCTACAAGGTATCGACTCAGAACATTAACTTGAGGACAGAGAGTAAGTTAAACTTTACCTACTTACATTTTATCTCATTCTCGTGTTTACTTCCCAGTGGTGTGTAATGGCATCTTTTAAGGCAGAACATCTGTCAACCCCTGAATTGGATTACGAGTTGAAAATTCGTCAGTTAGCTGATCCATCGCTAACTACTGATAGGGCTAAAGTGATCGTTTTGACAGGTGCGTTAAAGCAAGCTTCAGCAAATCGGAGTCATGCTGTTCTGTCAGCTTTCCAACTAAATTTTAGTGATGAGGTCCGTGAAATAGAAGCTACCCTTGCAGATTTGAAGACCCAAATTAGCTCTTTTGTTGGCTCCCATAGTGATGTTTTATATGGTCGCTTGACTTCCCGTTTAGGTCATGTTTCAGGTAGGGTTCATTTGTTAGAGTCAGTAACCGAGGAAGAGGATGCCATCAAGAAGTCTCTTAACTTCAAGATACTTAATCTGGAAGGAGAACTTGAGTTTAAAGTAACTCCACAGGCTCACTCCACTCCTCATAACCCTAGTGTTTCGGTTAATTCATTTCCTTTCTTTAAGTCAGCTCCAATTCATAAATGGGGTGTACATTTTTCTGGTGGTTCGAATGAAAATGTTGTTAGTTTCTTAGAGAAAATAGAATGTCTGCGTCTAGCGCGTGGGAACAGTGAAGATGAGTGCTTTTCATCAGCAGGTGATCTTTTTAAGGATTCAGCCTTTACTTGGTACCTCAATAATCGAGGTAGTTTTACTTCATGGCAAGAGTTAGTTGCCAAACTTAAGTCTGATTTTCTTCCTTACAACTATGAAGACAACTTATTAGACGAAATTAAATCCCGGAAACAAGCTCCCCAGGAGAAAGTCACCATCTTCATCAATGAAGTTGTCAGTTTGTGTAAACGTTTGGAAGTCCCTCTTTCTGAGTCCCATATAGTGAGAATCATTAAGAAAAATTTGTTGCCGTCTTATCATCCTAGTCTGGCACTCACTGACATTCTCTCGATTGCTGATCTTACAGAAAAATGTAAGAGGTTAGAAGAAGTTTTGTCGTGGTCTTCTGAACCTATATCTAGTGTCCCAAGTCGGTCAAATTTCAGAAATCAGGAATCTTCCTATTCTGGTAGGCCAAATTTATTCCCGGTCTGGTAATGTCGCTACTTTTAACTCCAGAATTACCTGTTGGAATTGTCGTCAGCCAGGACATGGGTATTTTGACTGTTCTGAACCGAGAGGGTTGTTTTGCTATGGGTGTTGACATCAAGGAGTCCGTAAGTTTGAGTGCGAATTCTGTTCGGGAAACGACAGAAGGAGTGGGTCGTCTCCCCTGGCTCCCACTCCTCATCAAAATACAGGGAATACCCTAGAAAATCCTCAAAACCCAGGAAGCAGTTTCTCGAGTCAGGAGGCCCATGCCTCAACCACCCAAACATCCCAACCTCCACCGAAAGACAAAAGACCACGGAACGGCAGATACCAACCGAAAAGAGGACGTTAGTTGACCATGTCCTTTGTGATTCTTCTGTAGTTTCTCCAAGTAATCCCTTATCTTCCCTCATTGATATTGACATTAATTCATTATTAGTTAGAAAAAACAAGGATAATCGTCCATACCTTGAAATATCTATCTTAGGACATTCTTGTTTAGCTTTACTGGACACAGGGTCCAATATCTCTATTTTAGGTTCTTTAGGTCTGGAATTTCTCCAGAATTCTAATGTTAAGATAGGAATGGATGAGGGTTTGCAAGTGACTACAGCTGATGGTCAGGTCCAACCAATCTTAGGTCAGTTTACAACTGAGAATTCTGTTAGTTCATGTAAAAGGATGATTACATTTTTTGTTATACCTTCTGTTAAGAATTCAGTTATCCTAGGGATGGATTTTCTGAAAACTTTTAATAGTGAATTGAATTTTTCTGAATTTTCGTTATCTGTCTCTTCTTTTAATATCTCTTGCGTTGATGCAGGTAAAGATATGAGTAGACTTAATGCTCAGGAGTTAGAGCAGTTGAATAAGGTCATTAAATCATTCTCTTCTAGCTCTTCGAAGAATCAGTTAGGTAGAACTCACCTCATCGAACACCACATTGATGTGGGTTCGTCTAAGCCCTTCAGGCAATACCAATATCCCTTGCCTCAAGCCTGGCATGAAAGCTTGGTAAAGGAGGTAGATGAAATGCTTAAGCTTGGTATTATTGAGCCCAGTTCGTCTTCTTTTTGTAGTCCGTTTTGGCTGACGAAGAAGAAGGACGGGACTTTTCGTGTCTGTTTCGACGGACGTAAGTTGAACAGCCTAACTGTTAACAGGGATGCTTATCCTATACCTCGTATAGATATCATCCTAACTAAGTTACAGAACGCGAAATACATTTCATCTATCGACTTTAAGAAGGCATTTCTACAGATCCCACTAAGCGAAGAGAGTAAGAAGCTTACTGCCTTTGCAGTAAATGGCAAAGGATTGTATCAGTTCACTACAATGCCTTTTGGTCTGGTTTCTGCTCCACAGACTATGTGTAGATTAATGGATTTGGTAATAGGTCCTGCTCTAGATCCCTTTTGTCAATACTATCTTGATGATATTCTAGTCATTACTCCTGATTTCAAAACTCATATCTCTGTACTGCAGCAGTTGTTCCAACGTCTAAAAGATGCAAATTTGACGATTAACTTGGATAAAAGCAGCTTTTGTCGTGATTCTATTAAGTTTTTAGGATATGTTGTAGATTCTCATGGCTTACATACTGACCCTGACAAGGTGTCAGCTATTCGTGATTTTCCTGTGCCTAAAAATACCACCCAGGTCCGTCGATTGTTAGGAATGGTGGGCTATTATAAAAAGTTTGTTAAGTCTTATTCTACCTTGTTGTCCCCTATCACTGATTTGCTTCAAAATAGGAAAAAGGGACAAAACATTGTGTGGACTCCTGAAGCTAATGAAGCTTTCATTAAAATCAAGGAGGCTCTCACCAACTCCTCAGTTATGGTAGCCCCAGATTTCACTAAGCCTTTCTATTTGATGACTGATTGTTCAAACACAGCATCGGGTGGTGTACTCTATCAAATTGTCGATGGAGAGGAACACCCTATAGCCTATACAAGCAGGAAATTAAACAAAGCCCAGAAAAATTATACTACAACCGAAAAAGAGTTGTTAGCTATAATTACGGGTATTGAACATTTCAGATATTTTCTGGAAGGTCGTTCGTTTACGGTCATAACTGACCATAGTAGTTTGGTGTGGTTACAGAGTATGAAGAACCCATCTCCTCGTTTGGCTAGGTGGATTTTAAAATTGGCACAATATGATTATAAAATTGTTCATCGTAAAGCTGCAGGTGTAGTAGTCGCTGATGCACTATCGAGAACTTTTGATATTAACTTGTTAGATTTATCTACTTTACAACCAGATGACTGGTATCAAAAAATGTTGTATGATGTCCAGAATGTTCCAGGTAAATTTCCTGATTTTAAAGTTGAGCATGGTGTGTTGTATAAACATGTGTTAAGTTCTATGGATGCCCTTACTGGAATGTCGGAATGGAAGATAGTCGTTCCAACAGCAAATAGAGCAGAGGTTTTGGCCACTTTTCATGACCATCCTACTGCAGCTCATTTTGGCTTCTACAAAACTTTCTGTCGTATATCTGAACTGTATTACTGGCCGAAGATGCATCAGACTATTCGTAGTTATCTCGCTCGATGCAAAATTTGTGCTACGTGTAAGTCGACAAATCTTCCCCAACCAGGTTTAATGGGTAGTTATCGACGGATTGATTTTCCATTCCAACTTATATCTTTAGATCTTATTGGTCCTTATCCTAGGTCGTATAAAGGTGCTCAATATGCCTTAGTAGTTGTTGATTACTTTACAAAATTTCCTTTGGTGCATACTATGTCTAAAGCAACTACTTCAGCCATTACCAAGTATCTAGAGAATGAAGTTTTCCTAATTTATGGTGTTCCACAGATCGTGTCTTGCGATAATGGACCCCAGTTCACAGCCAAGGCTTTTCGTGATCTCATGTCTAAATATAATGTACAAAAGATCTGGTACAATGCGAACTATCATCCTCAAATTAATCATACTGAAAGAGTAAACAAATCTATCGTTACTGCTTTAAGATCATATTCATTTCCTGATCAGAGAGCTTGGGATACTCATATCCACTCTATAGTACAAGCTATCAGGACTTCTTCTCACGAAATAACCAAATGTCCTCCATCGTACTTAATGTTTGGTCGTCATGTTCCTCTTTCTGGTGATTATTTTGGTAAAATCTCAGAAAATGCCACTAATTTTCCTGCAATATCAGATAAGTTACACCGCTTAGAAGATATTCAGCATCTTCCTGACATATATGCGGATGTTCGCAAACGTTTGAAAGCATCTTATGACAGAAATAAGTGCCGTTATGACCTGAGAAAGCGAGCCTTATCGTTCAGAGTCGGAGATTCCGTTCTGAAGAAAAATTTTGTCAAGTCAGATAAAGTGAATTTCCAATCTGCCAAGTTGTGTCAAAAATACATACCTTGCACTGTTATTAAGGTTATCTCCCCTTTGATTTATGAGTTGAAGGAAACTTCCACCGGCAGGAAACTAGGAAGGTTTCAAGTCAAAGATTTACTTGAGGATAAGACTGTAGGTCCACATAACTTGTCTGACAATTCAGATGGTTCATCTTCAGATGAAGATTAAATTGTGAGGGCCAGTTTGTTATTTATGATCTGTTTATCTATTCTGTTTACCTGGTTAACATCTGTTGTTATGCCTTTTATCTTATTTTATCTTATATTATCTTATCTTAATGTTGGTTAATATCTTAGTTTATGGACTTGTTCATTTTGCTGTTGGTTGTCTCTTGAAAGTCCAAACTATATATCATAGGAGTGCAGGATGGATAATGGGAATTTTCCCCATCTTGAATTCTGGGTTAAATAGATATTTATAGGGATAGTTAGGAAACCGTTTCTATAATATTTTCTTTGATTGACGGTTGCATGAGCTCGTGGACCATGGCCATAAAGCTTATGCATTCACTTACTTACTGTGTCAGGGTTTAGCGTGGGTTCAGGACTGATCACCCTGGACTTGGGCACTTCACTTGGCTCAAAAATATATTAATATCTATAAGTTGTTCCTAGAGTATCTCTTAGGTTGAAATTAGAATGTGTCATGTAGAATTGGATCGTTCTGATATTCAGCAGTAAGTCAGTCTGTTTAACTTGGTTGTCATCTCCTATGCTGTTATCTTTTAAATGATTTGAGTTTTAACATATCTTATTACTTTAAGTTTGGTTACCTGTCTCTACCACTTGCTTGGATTAGTGGATGTGAGTATGTGAGTTACCTTATTTGTCTCCCTACTGAGCATTATGTTAGTAGATGTTCTTCTACCTTAAATATGAAAAGGTAGATGTGAGTTTATCTTTACCTTTACCTGAAGTGAGTTTATCTTTACCTTTAGTTTGAGTTTATCTCGTACCTTTACCTTGATGAGTTTATCTCTTATCTATATCTTGATTGAATGTATATCTTATCTTTATCTTGATTATTATAAAGTCCTAAGAATTTGTCCTTCTCTGTGCTTGTCGTGAGTAAAGAATTGGACCACGTCAATAGTACAGTTTAGGTATTACAGTTAGGATTTTTATTACCTTTTAACTTTTGTGCATACCCTCTACCACGAGTAGATGCGGGCTTGCCAGTATCTTTACCTTTTAGCATACCCTATACTGTGCGTATAGTGCGCTTGCTAGTATCTTTACCTAGATTGTGTCTTCCTATCGCTACGAAAGCAAGTAGACGTTATGGATTATCTTTTACCTTGAGTTTTAGATGTTGATATCCGGAACCATATCATATATGTTTAGGTTTGTAGTAATGTAGTTTTAACTGGTCCTAATGAATTAGTCCCTCATTGAATTCTGGGGTGATTAATAGAATTTGTTCGCTCTAGTGTCAATGTTGGGTAAAGTTAATAGGATGCGTTTAGGTTAATTGTTGTTTATGGTTCTTAGTTATATTGTGTTAAGGGTTGTTAATACACACCTGTAATTTAGTTTTAATCATGGGTTTACTAACACTTGAGAATGTAGATAGTAAGTAGTGTTAAGAGTTAACTTACTCTATAAGGTTGTATAATTATATTTAGAATGTTAGTGATTAACGCGTAATTATTTGTTTTTCTCTATCTTTGGTTTTACTAAATTAAAGTAAATTATCTTGTTGAATAACTTATGTCAGTCAGTTACGTATGTCGGTTAGTTACACATCCCTTCTATGTTCTATACTTTCTGCAAGTACCATTAAAGATATCTCGCGTGGCCTCTATACTGTCTGTATGACTTCGTCCTGATTTTTGTTCTGTCTCCTCAGCAAATAGTATGGCTGTTGAGCCTACCAAAATTATGGTTTTATACCACAACGTTTCTCCTTTACCGTGTCCATCCTCAGGTTCGCCTAGCGTCAGTTAGTTTTGGAAAATAAAAAAAAAGGAAACTTGTACAGTTTTCCTTTTTTTGCTGGAGAAGAGGGAGAATGTAGCGATCACGCTACTAATTAAATTACTTTAATTAAAATTGGATTAAAATATACCCCTCTACAAAAACCTTGGGTGACGCCCGCGAAGATCCAACTACGATTTTTCGGTGCACAGGCGCGCCAATAGAAAGAAAATCGATGATTGTCGATTTCTAGTTTAGTTGGTCACGAACTCACAAAGAGGCAACACATCGTCATTACTTAGGTGACGGAGTTTGGGCAAAATTGGGAAAATATATAACTAAAAGACCTCGAACATCAGCCAATAACCCATACTAATAATAATCAAGCAGTAGTTATATCTGGAGACTTATTTACAAGAAAGGAAAAAGGTTATAATACCGCCGATGTGTTGCTTTGCTCAAGTGAGTATATTGATATATTTCTCTTTATTTCTTCATTATAAAATCAAATTCACCATCCTAGATATCTCGTTCGTTATCTGTAGATATTAATTTCAGTTAAGAAATAATTTAAATGTCACATTATAAGTTATATTACGGTAAGGATATTCATTTCCATTTGCAAAGGAACAGTCAAGGCCATATGTTTTAGTGCTAAAGTTAAATTCCAATTTCTCATTAGACTTTTTGCTCTAGGTTTTTTTGAGGTAATAATATAAAAAAGTTTTAACGAATATCAGACATGTCATGCGCATGTCCCTGCCATGTCTGATTTGATGATTTGAATTAGTTTCAGTTTGACATGACATATGTATACCTAACCTGAGTTTTTTTGTTTTGGTTTCCAGTGCAGTGACCCTCTGCTGTCTACACATAGTGTTATAAATAATGTAATTAAATTGATAAAATTTATTTTAGATTCCGTCCCTTAGCTACTTGTCACATAGACACTTAGCCTAGTCAATTTATATAGATTGGATCATCATTTAATGTGCCATCATATAAATATGTGCCAGTTACTGTAAGCAGCTAGGGTATGGGTTACCCCTAGAGTTACTTTTGATTGGATTAGATAGTACCTATTTCACAACATCCAGGATTGGATTTATCACCACAGCAGCCCACTAGTTTTTGCCGTGCCAAGAGGAAATTCATTCCTATCTGGACCTTTTTAAATAGGACTTGTGGTTAAGATAAGTTGTTTAATCTTATTATTTACATATTTTGGGTACTCTATAGTTGCTTGCACTGTAAACTTCTTGTATGCATACAATTGAGGTAAACTAGGTACATATTTCTTGATAGATAGGGTTTTAGGTCGTTGGTTTTTTTTTGATTTAATATAAGTAGTAGTTTCCAATAAGTAAAATTAGGTCTTGTTCAATAATCATTATAAATAATAATTGTAGCTTAAAAATTTGATCGGGAAGGGGTCGTTAAAGGTTTGTCGCGGATTTCAAATAGGGAATATGTCTTGTAGGTTTTTACATTGTATATAAAGAGTAACTGACCAACTCATTTATACAACTCATTTATATCACTTATTTATATAACTCATTTATATAACTCATTATATATTTACTTATTAGTGTTTTTGCTAGGTGAGATCTTTATTATTTTTGGTAACCGTAGCGTTCTTGTTGTGGATCTCACTCTAGCGTAGTTCAATTTAGGAAATAATTACTAACTTTTTAGTTGTAAGGACTTAGTGCTATTCTGACGGACTTTTGCTTTGGATTTTGATTTTAATACCTTTGCTTGGCCAGTGATAGTGGATAATTGCTTGTTAAGTGGCCTTTGCGGTCCTATTTGATCTTTTCCCCATCCACTATCACTGTTATCACGTTGCGTTATATGTAAATTGTTAGTATTTAACATTTGTTATTAATATATTTGTATGTATTAAGGTTGGTGTTTTATTTCAGTCTGTATTACCAGTATATAACATAGCAAGACAAGATCAGTATTTAGTATTTTGTATTTCAGGTGGTTGTAACCAGTGTCATAGAGTTCCCGTTGTTCGTTACTTCAAAATCTCGAACCTGTCCAACTTCTTGGTTCTGAGAGCCGAGTTGTTCGTTCGAGTTGGCGCCCTTTTTTCTTCTTCTTTCTTTGTTGTAACTCAATATTATTTTATCTCTAGCATTCTGATCTATTTTCCTTCCATTTTTGTATTAACAGTCTCATTTTCTTCCTAGTTACTATCATTTCATTACCAAATTTTCTTCTCATATCTCCAAAGCCAATATTCGGTATATTGAAGCTAGCCCGAATACTCACTTGAGATTTAGTGTCTCTCTGCCCTTTTAATTTTTTTTTTCTCCTGAGCTAAGCCCCTCTTCTTGTCGTCTTAAATCTCTTATCATTTATTTTACCCATCTTTATTCAGTTCTTCTCTTCAAAAATCTCTATACCCAGAGTAAAGAGGTTTCAGTTTTAGCTATAACTTTGTTGAATATGGAATTAATAAGTGTTAAAACTGTAATTAGCGATTTTTATGTTCTCAACCACTGACTTAAAAATTCTTGTAAGTTCCGGTGTTAGATCTTGTATGAATACATAGTAATCTCAAGCTTTTAAATGGAGGTAATTTGGTGTCAGTAGTTGTGTCTATTGTAGGGTTAATATTTTTGATGTGTGATTAGGGTTGCTATGTGCCACGGATAATGTATCATTTGCTGTACTGAATAGTAGTTTAGTAAGTAATATGTTTGGTTATGAATTGTCTAGAAAGAACGGATGAAGAAGTTTTAAGGCTTTGTGGCGCCGACATAAGTTAAATCGTTGTGCTCCGTGTGCGCTTCGGTTGTGCGCCACTTGACACCACGTACTAATCTAACGAATGCGCAGCGCACACACGGCACGAAGTGCGTGGGGCGCATATCTATATGTACCTTTAAGTTTTTATTATGGACCGATTGATCGGCAATTTGTAAGAATCGATTTTTCATTTATTTTATAAGACTAATTTTTTTATTGTGCTTACATGACCAGTAGAGGTTAATATTATATCTTCCGGAACTAATAGGTTTCCTATACTAATCTGTGATTATTACGTTGTTATTGCTGCGAATTAATTTGGTGTCAAGCCGTGGGACTGATTGATGGCCGAAATCGTTAAATATTTACTTATACGAGATCATTTATCATATCTTTTGATATGGGCTAAAATTATATCGTCGACGTATTTCCTGAGAAAAGTTACTATGATTAGAAGAACAGGGACGACTATATCTAAAAGATCATCCATAACATATGAGGTCAGAATAGAACTCACATAACCTCCCATATGGAAGTGCCTATTTTTTGTTTATATATTTTGTTGTTAAAGAAGAAATATATGTTGTTGAATAGAAAGCTGGCTAGTGCTAATAAGTTATCTTTATGGATTTTAAAATGCTTAGCTCTATCAGACAAATGTAATTCATTAAAAATAATGTTGCTTTTATGTCCAATGAGTTCTCGTTATCAAAGTCATATATGCTGCAATTAGAATGTTGTTAACAGAATTGGCAATATGCTCAGTTGGATAGGTAATTGACGAAACAATAGATCTTAGTGATAGTAGCAGTTTGTGTACTTTTGGTAATACTTAGAATTTTTGAGCGCTACTATTATATTTCGGTAGTTTTTTTGTGGTGACTTTGTGGAAACAATAGATCTTAGTGATAATGTCAGTTTGTGTACTTTTGGTAATACTTAGAATTTTGGAGATACGCTGATCAATAATGTGAGATACGCTGACGACACAGTGATATTAGCAGACAATCTTGCAGATCTGCAACGACTGATTGAACGCATTAACCACTACTGCAACAGCTACGGACTTACATTAAACCTCAGAAAAACTAAATGGATCAACACGCCAGGAATGATTTGGTTTTCAATAACACCGTTATAGAAAGGGTATCCTCCTATAAATATCTTGGAGCTTGCCTGGATCATACAGGCGATCAAACAAAAGAAATAAGAGCAAGAATAGAAATAGCTAGATCAGCATTTAACAAGATGAAAACATTTCTCTGTAGTCGTGACAGAAACCTTGATCTGAGAGTGCGTATGCTGCGGTGTTATATCTTCTCCACTTTATTATATGGAGATGAGTCATGGACCATGAATATGGGCAGCATTAAAAACATTGAAGCTTTTGAGATGTGGTGTTACCGTAGAATGCTACGTGTATCTTGGGTGGACCACGAGACAAATGCCGAACTTTTACGTCGGATCGGAAAAGGATGTGAAGTTGTACTTACTGTTAAAAGAAGAAAGCCTGAATCATCCAGGGTTAAATCAGGGGTAAGAGAAGGATCAGTAGGCGCAGAATACCTTGGTTAAGAAATCTGAGGGAATGGTTCGGCTGCAGTTCCATCGACCTATTTAGGGCGGCCGCCAGTAAAATAAGAATAGATGTGATGATTTCCAACCTCCGATAGTAGACGGACTTTAAGAAGAAGAAGAAGAATATTGGAGCGTTACTATTATATTATGGTAGTTGTTTTGTGGTGACTTCGTCAATAAATTTTGTATTAAAAAAATTCTGTATTACTTCTATTGTATCCCAGGGTGACGCTTTTTGAATGTAATATTCGTCGGTTAATCCTCCGTCAATAATTTTGCTTTTAGTACGAGTTTTCTCTGATATGCAGGTCTCTACCATCAATACCTTTGGCTCCAGATATGTTCAAGATTATTCCATACTGCTACCAAAGCCTTTTTCGAATTAATGAAAGACATATAAATAGCTTTACGTACGTCGCAAAATTTTTGGAGCAGTTCGTTTGAACCAAAAAGCGCCTCACGTGTAATTGGCGCATTCCTAAATCTAATAGAAAAAAATTGAGTATGTAGCTCATCAGACTAATGAACGTGCATTCTTTTCATCTTTTTTACCGCTGCTTCTCCTGACGTAAGGCATTCATCATGCAATTGACCAATAGTACAATAAAATCTTTTTTGATTCCCAAACACTAAAATGGCTTAAACCCCCCAAAAATAAAAAATCTGCCTTACTCTGCTTTTCACCGTTTCTCATCAATTTTACCTAAAACCTAAAATACGGTAGTGCGCCCGAAAAAATCGGTTCTCGTTGTCGTTACATCATAATTTTAAAGTTTAAAAACCACTCCCGTTTTCCGTTATAGAACCAGTGCACAATTTCGGAAGTCGTTTATTACAAAATTGATACGTTACGCCCTAACTTTGTCTCTGACTTAGATAAAAAGGACTTAAAAAATGTATGAAGTTTCATTTGGGAACATCATAAAGTTTGACTTATAGGTGGTCTTCTTACGAGTAGGTATCAATTTAAAATTATGTTTTTCAGTTATTTTGATAACTGTAAATATTCAAGTATGCATATAAAGAAAACCCAAAAATAATAAATTGAGGGAAATAAAATAATTAAGAAACCAAAAATTTGTATTGGCTTTGCTTGTGGCATTATTTTGTTGAATCATTATATTTTTTAAATATATTTAAATATAGAGAACTAGAACTCGACAAGAGATCTCTCTCTCTCTCTCTCTCTCTATCTCTCTCTCTCTCTCTCTCTCTCTATAGTCTAAGAGCTGGGAGCGGATTTTGTGCGTGATAAGTAATATGGAAAAATTATACGGGGATATGTTGAATTAGTTGTGTACATGATTTTCACCAACGGCCGGAAACCAGAGTGGGGGCCGAGGGTAGTTATACGGGGCCAAAGTCGCGGTTTTTATTATTTTTTTTTATGACGCTCATGATCGTGATAGTGCCCCAAAATTTGGGAATAAGTAGGTCATGCCGTACCTAAGTAAAATCTCTAGGGGCGCAATGCTGCGTGGCCGACAACGGGGTGGGGGTAGGGGTGAATATAAAAATATAAGGGGTTTTTGCGACGTTCGTGATTGAGATAGTGCACCAAAATTTGGGTATAAGTAGACCATGACATAAATAAGTAAAATCCCCAGAGCCGGAAACCAGAGTGGGGGATGAAGGTAGTTATAAGGGGTTATTTTTTTTGTGATGCTAATTATCGAGATTTTTTTGTGACGCTCTTGATAGAGATAGTGCACCAAAATTTGGGAATAAATAGGTTATGACGTAACTAAGTAAAATCTCCAGGAGTGGAACGCTGCGTGGCCGACAAAGGGGTGGGCAGGGGTGAATATAAAAAAAATAAGGGGTTTTTTGCGACGTTCGTGATTGAGATAGTGCACCAAAATTTGGGAATAAGTAGACCATGACATAAATAAGTAATATTCTCAGAGACGGAAACCAGAGTGGCGGACGAGGGTAGTTATAAGGGGTAAAAGTCGCGGTTTTTATTATTTTTTTGTGACGCTCATGATGGAGATAGTGCACCAAAATTTGGGAGTAAGTAGGTCATGAGGTAACTAAGTAAAATATACAGGGGCGGAACGCTGCTTGGGGTAAAAAGGGGGTAGGCAGGGGTGAGTATAAAAATATATGGGTTTTTTTGCCGTTCGTGATCGAGATAGTGCACCAAAATTTGGGAATAAGTAGATCATGATATTACGAAGTAAAATCTCCAGGGGCAGAACGCTGCGTTGGGGACAAATGTTGTGCCGGGTCACAAAAAAATAATACACACTGCGATTTTGACCCCTAAAAACTACCCTCATCCCCAACTCTAGTTTCCGGCTTTGGGGATTTTACTTAGCTAAGTCATGGTCTACTTGTTCCCAAATTTTGGTGCACTATCTCAATGTAGAACGTCGCAAAAAACCACTTATATTTTTAATATTCACACCTACCCCCACCCCTTTATCGGGCACGCAGCGTTCCACCCCTGGAGATTATACTTAGTTACCTCATGACCTACTTATTCCCAAATTTTGGTGCACTATCTCGAGCATGAGCGTCACAAAAAAATAATAAAAGCGGCGACTTTGACCCTTATAACTACCCTCGACCCCCACTCTGGTTTCCGGATCTGGGGATTTTACTTTGTAATGTCATGGTCTACTTATTCCCAAATTTTTGTCCACTATCTCGATCACTAACGTCGCAAAAACCCTTTATATTTTTTATATTCACCCCTACCCCCACCCCTTTGTCGGCCACGCAGCGTTCCTCACCTAGAGATTTTACTTAGTTACGCCATGAACTACTTATTCCTAAATTTTGGTGCACTATGTCGATCATGAGGGCCACAAAAAAAAATAATAAAAACCGCGACTTTGACCCCTTATAACTACCCTCGGCCCCGACTCTGGTTTCCGGCCGTTGGTGAAAGTCATGTACAGAACTAATTCAATATATCCCCGTATAGTTTTTCCATATTACTTATCACTCACAAAATCCGCTTCTATCTCTCCGACTACTATTTTTCTCTCTAGTTGTGTGAAAAGGTGTGTTTAAACCGCTCCGTAGTTGTAACTTGGCCTTAGTACGGCCAGGCTTGCGAGCGATTGTTCTTAAGAGATATATCGCGGACGACTGAACTACAAAAAAACATTTCAAACCCAATAAATATTATTACAGTAGCCATACCTGAAAAATCGCTTAGCGAAAAGTTGCTCAGCGGCTAAGCGTGTCGCTCTGTTTCCAATTCGGTTTGATTTCTAAGCGACTTTAGTTCCATTTTATCTTTATCAAAATAAACAGCACGATGACTTGCTTCAAATAAATTTTAAATTACAAAGTGCAAAGTTTTATGGCACGTTACACAAAAACATTTCAAAAACAATAGTATAACAGACAAATATTTGTTTTTTGTGTTTTCTATATCTATTAATGGGATGTACACCATACTCCCTTTTGCTTTTTAACAAACACTATATGAATGGACCATCTTCTAAAAGTAATAGCCCAGAGAAATAGGATTTTTCTCGTGACACATCCCCCTCCAGGCCGAAACCAAATTTTTTGAGTAGTATGGACATGCATATTAATAACCTATATGTTTCCTGCAGCCGATTTTGATAATATACATAGTTATAAACAAATGAAGATCAAAAAACGCTAAATTTTCGCTTTTTTCGTCTATTACTAAAAAGGGAAGAATTTTAAACAAATTTGAGAGTAATAAACTGATAAACCATATAAAAAACTTCAATATGGCGTCCGCTGCATATGTCTATGCTTAATTATTGCTTAGAAAATTGGAAAATATGTAATAAATTTTGATATTTTATAAATTTTCATAACTTATGTAAAAATTAATTTAGAACTTTCTTATTACAGAGAATGCTGAGGCTTCTGGTGCTTAAATTATATTCCAAATTTTAAAGCAATTGCTCAAATGGTTTAAAAGTTATTTAATTTGTTTATCCCAAATTAATGTTTTTTGCAACACTATAAGTCAGAAAACGATGAGGATATAGTAATACTTCGGACAGTTTATGAAAGAAGAAGATTTATGCTATTAACCTAATTAAAAAAATGAGAGAAAATAATTTTAAATAGTGTAAAATTATTTTGCAAGAACATGTGGATTTTTTGCTTATAAACAATTAGAATAACTTTTGAACCGTAACCTGTAGAAAAATTATTTTTTCCGTATTTAGAAAGACTGAATTTTTATACACATTTAAAAAGAAAAATAATTTTTTTTGTTTATAACAATTAAGAAATAAAATTAGCCGCATTTGAATGAACATACATCAAAGTTTTAACTTACCAAGTATACAAAAGAATTCCTTTCAAGGAAATCGTCCACAAGGCTTAAAATTGTGGCCCTTAAAATAAGCCAGCGTTAAAACTTGGGTTAGCGATGAGAGGGGGGAAGGAGCTGTTAACTGTATCTCTGGTTCTCGATTATTTATTTCGTTGTTTCTTTTTTTATTGGCTTATAATATTGAATTGAAAATAAAAAATCTCAAATAAACTAGGTTTTATTTATTGATAAACATGCTACTAGATATAAACGAAAAATGAAATGTAACAAAATTAGAGAGAGGATAAAAAGAACAAAATTATTTTCAGAAAGTTTCTACAATGTTGTAATAATTGTATCTTACAAGATTGAAAGTTATAATTTTAAGATTGCAAAAAAAAACAAAAATTAAAAATTAAGATATTTCATACATTTTGGTATTATAACAAGACTATTAAAATAAAATAAGGAGATTTATTTAGGAATACTTGTATTTTTATGGAAAAGGTAACAATTATCAGTTACCAATTTAATATAAGTTATTGTAATCAAGTGCATATGCCAAATATCGTAAAAGAATTTCCAAAAATTGTTTACACAATTTACATAGTTATTTAAATAACCACTTTATTAACAAAAAACATATCCGTAACGTACGCAAAGAGTACATACAGATTAAAAAAAGAAACTCCAAAATAGATAATAGTGAAAGATAGAGGTTTTGGTTATCGAAGTCCATAAACTATTTATATCTCTGTACTAACAAGTACTCGGTGCAACCAGTTTTCCGAGAGCAGATAGTTTATTTTAATAAAATATCTGGTATAAAAAAGATCTTTTGATCGAATCGGTACTAACGGTTCTTAGCTTAATTTCCAACCCCAATCAATTACGTTTATCTCTTGTTTGGTGGTCCTGTAACTTCAGTTTTTCATTCATCTAATAGCATGTTTACCAAAAAATAAAACCTAGTTCATTTGAGATTTTCTGATTTCTATAGACCAATATTATTTTTAGAAACAATTGAATGGGATAATTTGTTTTTTCATACTTTAAATTATTACTAAGTTTAATAAAAAACTATGTATTATTATATTATTCATAAATATACTTTTTTTGTGATTAAAATTACTTCAAATATTATTAAAAAAAATTGAAAAAAATGTTTTTAAACAAATTTGATGATGTATATATCAATTAATTTATTTAAATAATGCATACTCATACTGTACGCAAAAAGTACATATAAATTAAAAAAAGAAACGTCGAAATCCGTAGGCGAGAACAAGAGATAGAGCTAAAAGTTCCTTCCCCCTTCTCATCGATCTCCCAAGTTTCAAGGCCGGCCGACTTTAAAGCCGATGCCGCACTGCAGGATGTTAGATGGTGGCTTGGAGGGTGGATTTTAAAGGTGGATGGTGGAGGGTCGCTGCATCCTGGACGCAGTGAAAGAGTGAAATGAAGTTAGAAGTCAGTATCCAACTGACTGCTGAGGAATCGTTTGTTTCATTTGTTACGTTACATTTGGTTTGTTTTTTAGCTTATCGTCATATTAGAGGTAAAACTCATTCACTAAACTTTTCAGAAAGTGGAGAAAAATCGACTTAAAGTCAAAAATTGTTTTTTAAATTCACCTGACTTGAATATTGGATTTTTTTTAATGCAACTGCAAAGAATAAATAAAACAGATATTTTAAGCCATGTTTCGTCACAAAGTGGGTCTTCTGGCTCCCAAATTGCCCTCCTTTTATACACAGCACGTATTACGCTTTCATCCATAGCGAGGCTACCCGGATGGATTATCAAACACGACTGATATGGGTGGATAGACGCCTGGCGGACCACCGGGTGGGTAGATGGTAGTGGGAGGCCACTGCGGCTACCGTCGTTGTATTATTCGTGGTATAAGTATCTGGATGGTCGCCAGGTGGGTATCTACCATCCACCATCCTAGCAAACTTCCTGCACTGCGGCATCGGCCTAAGGCTACGGCTCCACGGGCGAGAAATTGACGCTAGCAGTAGCAGTAAAATGAACTTAAGGTTCCGCGGAACGGAATGGGAATAGCCGAACTGAACCGACTACGCACAAGTCCTGTAGCCGGTACAGTTCGGCTATTCCCATTCCGTTCCGCGGAACCTTAAGTTCATTTTACTGCTACTGCTAGCGTCAATTTCTCGCCCGTGGAGCCGTAGCCTAAGGGTCACATTTTGAAGCCTTGTGGACGATTTGTTTGAAAATATATATTTTTTATATTTGGTACATTAAAACTCTGAAGTATGTTCTTTCAAATGTGACTGATTTGATTTCGTAATTGTTATAAAGAAAGTTGCTGTGACTTAAAAAAATGGGGGCGGGCAACTTCGTCCCTAATTGTCCTAGGACAATTTTTTCTTTTCTAAACTTGTATAAAAATTCAGTCTTTCTAAATATGAAAAAATAATTTTTCTACCGGTAATGGTTAAAAAGTTATTCTAATTGTTTATAAGCAAAAAATCGACATGTTCTTACAAAATAATTTTGCGTTACTTATAATTATTTTTTGTCATTTTTTTTTAAATTAAGTTATTAGCATAAATCTTCTTCTTTCATAAACTATCCAAAGTATTATTGTAGTTTCATCATTTTCTGACTTATAGTGTTGCAAAAAAAATTAATTTGGGAAAAACAAATTAAATAACTTTTAAACAGTTTGACCAATTATTATGAAATTTAGAGTATAATTTAAGCACCAGAAGTTCCAGCATTCTGTATAATAAAAAGGTTCTAAGTTAATTTTTACATAAGTTATGAATATTTATAAAAACTCAAAATCTATGAATTATTCTGCAATTTTCTAAGCAACCAATAACGATAGACATATTCAACGGACGCCATATTGAAGTTTTTTATATGATTTATGAGTTTCTTACTTCCAAATTTGTTTAAAATGCTTAACCTTTTGGCAATAGACGAAAAAAGCGAAAATTTAGCGTTTTTTGATCTTCATTTGTTTATAACTATGTATATCATCAAAATCGGCTGCAGGAAACATATAGGTTATTATTATAGATGTCCACACTACTCAAACAATTTGGTTTCGGCCTGGAGGGGGTTGTGTCACCAACATGATATTTTTTTTCCTTATTTCTCTGAACTATAAGGCAATTCGACGCGTTCGTGTGAGAGGCTTGACAAAAACTGTTATTTGAATCGCTTTTCGGTGGGCAGCTTCTCGCTTGTCGCCCGCTACATTGTCGTGAACGATTTATCTCGCGCCATAAATCGCTCGCAAGCTTGGTCGTACCCTTAAACTTAGACCTTGGTAAAGACGATAAATATAGTTTTTAAAATTTTTAACTACAAAATTTATATTACTTAACCCGGGAGCAGTCGCGCCGTTAGGAAAAGTCTCACAGTTTAACCTTTTCAGTGATAACTTGATGAAAAATTTTGCAACATAACTTGCCACTAGTAATTGCCTCGAGGAAGATTGTTGGAATGTGTGGGAATTTTTTTTTATTTTTTTTTTTTGAATTTAATTTGTATGTTTTATTTTTTTTTTAATTATTATTTTTAAATAAATGTAGCAATAACTCCGAAATTACGTCATTTAGGTGTAGGAGATATAAGAGGAAAAATTATCAGTATTTCTTAAGAACTTCAAAACGCAAAAAGTATACAGGGTGTTCCATTTAAAAGGAAAACGTTCATTAGCTTTCCATAAAAACGGAAGATCTGACAACAATGTTATTACCACTATAAAATCGGCCGCGTTGTAGAAAACCCTTACCTACCAAGATCTATAAAAATCGTGCTAGCCGTTTCCGAGATAATTGAGGGTTTACATACATAAACCTCACTCTGTATATAAAATTTTACATTACTATGAGTATACTGAAAAATAATAATTCGGGTAGAAACCACAATTCTGTAATTTCAGTTCTTACTAGCTAGAGCTTGTCACATGAGTTAGTTTCCAACATTCTTTCGCTGTATAGTAACAGAAATTGGAAATCCTTAAACATTTTATGAAAATAAATTTGGGACATTATTTGTCATGCGTGGTAGGATATTTCGATGGAATATAATTGACAAGATGAAATTATACATTCGTATACAATAGATAATATTTTTCTTTGGACAAATCAATAATTATAAGTACAGTAAAGAACATATTTTTAAGGGCTTTGGATAGCTTGATCCATTTAGCTACGATAGATAATACTGTTTGCTACAATAATAAATGTAAGATTATTATATACATATGCGCACATACTACATTATGCATTTTTACATATATCGGTATTAACCCATTATAGCCCAGCGTCGTATTTAAATATCACTAAAAATTTGATTTTTTTCAACCCTTAAAGTTTATTTAAATTTTAAGAAAAATTTGCCAGAGACATGTTAGACTAGACAACTAAATTTAAATTTTGTTGTATTATATTGTCAATATCCTTTCAGCGGGACTAGGGCCTAGTCGTCCCTCCTTAATTTCATCCCTGCCAAATGAAGACAACTATTATTATTCTTGGACATTCCGAGGATTCCTCTTCTGGTACAGCCCGTCTATGTGTAAACTACTAATTCGACTACCACTCATCGCGCGCTGAGGACACATTAACCTCAGGTGGGCCTTTATATTGGGTACCATTACCGTTGAACTAACACTCGTAATCTCTATTCAATAAACTAAGACAATAATTAGACATAAAATAATTGCAAATCTGTTAAAAACTTTACTTGTTCACGATTTAATCCGTGAGTGAACCGGCACATGTGTTTCATTTAAACGCGAGCAGTGAAAAGTAAAAGCAGACTTAGTAAGATTTTTATGAACTTATAATGTTGTAAAAATCCACGAGGAAAAAGTTTTCCTTTAGTTGACTGTATACCATATATTACAAAAAACGACTCACATCCTTTATAAAAGTATATTTGTTCAAATCCCTAAAAAGGGATTTGAATCATCACATCACAGAACTAGTTTTCAATTGGATTACCGATGATCATCAGTGCTTACGTCATTTAACATGCTAACCACCAAAATACAAAATATATGGGTAAAAACCCTTAAAATTTATCCGTCATGGAAACATTGATAAACTATGTTAACTAGAACATGGATTTACAAAATATTCCATTTAATATGCTCCAGGTACCATTTGAGCCTAAAATTGACTTGTTCACAGGTTGACTATTTGGTGGCAAGTGATGTAGCCCTCTTTAGGGACTTTAAGAAATATACCTTGTATAAAGGATTTTAGTCGTTTTTTTTTTTATAATATTGTCTGTTTATCATAATCCCTCTATAAATTCTCACTCGAGCCATAAACCTTATAGCGTCCACAAAAACTGAAATTTTATCAATAATTTTGTGTATACGTAGTGTATGTTTATTAGTTCGGTGCATATACCTGTTTTTTAATCTCTGAGTTATTAAAAATTTGTGAGGTTATAAAAATTTAAGTGTATCTAGATCCTCCTCAGTGACATATATTCACCATTCAAGTATTTCACCCTGTAAATGGAATATTTGTGCAAATGCATATATTTATTTGCTTCAATTCGAAAGGCCCATGTTAATTTCTTCTTGACAATGCAAGAATGGGAACATCTCTGTCTGGAACACAAAAATGTTTATGGTGATACATAAATCAGTATTTACATTTTAACATTACAAGTGCTTATTACTAAGGAATTGAATCACTAAGTATCGAATTTCATGTACAGATAAACAGAAATTTTCAAGTAGCAAAATTTCGCTATCGGTACTGTACTGATTAGTATGTATTATACAAAAACTATCTGACAATATAATACGATACAATATGTGACAGGACTTCACTGTAATAACGACCCTTCCAAAATACCCAATAAGGTACCTTATATTAAATTGGACTGTAATAAACAACCACCTTAAATACTTGTACCGAACAATTTTTTTTCGAGTAGTATGGACATCTATTATAATAACCTATACGTTTCCTGCAGCCGATTTTTATGATATACATAGTTATAAACAAACGAAGATCAAAAAACGGTAAATTTTCGCTTTTTTCGTCTATTACTAAAAAATTAGGCATTTTAAACAAATTTGAGAATAAGAAACTTATAAACCGTATAAAATGCTTCAATATGGCGTTCACTGAATATGTCTATCCCTATTGGTTCCTTAGAAAATTGCAGAATAAATCATAAATTTTGAGTTTTTATAAATATTCATAACTTATGTAAAAATTAACTTAGAACCTTCTTATTACATGGAATGCTGAGACTTATGGTTCTTAAATCATACCCTAAATTTCAAAGCAATTGGTCAAATAGTTTAAAAGTTATCTAATTTGTTTATCCCAAATTTATTTTTTTTTGCAACACTGTAAGTCAGAAAATGATGAAGTTACAGTAATACTTTAGATAGTTTTTGAAAGAATAAAATTTACAGTATTAATTTAATTAAAAAAAATGACAAAAAATAATTATGAATATTGCAAAATTATTTTGCAAAAACATGTGAATTAGAAAAATGGGGGGCCTAACTTTGTCCCTAATTATCCTAGGACAGTTGTTTTCTTTCTAAATGTGTATAAAAATTCAGTCTTTCTAAATATGAAAAAATAATGTTGCTACGGGTAACGGTTAAAAAAGTTATTCTAATTGTTTATAAATAAGCAAAAAATCGACATGTTTTTGCAAAATAATTTTACACTGTTTAATAGCTATTTGTATAAGAAGGGAGGAAAGTGCTACTTTTCCTACCGAGAATGAAGTTTACTGCCCGACGCGTAGCGGAGGGCAGTAATCATTCAAGGGAGGAAAAGACACTTTACTCCCATGTTATACATATGGTTTTTCCACCTTCCTCAAATAACAAGTCATTTTTTCATTTTTACTTAATTTATTTAGATAACTAACCAACAAAATTTATTAGAAATAAAACTGACAAGTAGGTACAATATAACTGTCAACTGTCAAATATAAGTCAAATTATTAATGTAAACATTGTTAAATCAAAATAACCATTTACTGTTTTTTACCATTCTGCAAAATACAGGGTGTTTTATAAATAAACGTTAAAATGTATAGATACTTACGTAATAGAAAATAGATATTGTACAGGGCGTCAATAAGTTATATTTCAGGAATGAAATACCATGACGTCACTTTTGCTTTTCCTCCCTAGGGAGGGAAAATATTTTCCTCCCTAGGGAGGAAAAGTACAACTTTGCTCCCTACAATCAGGTCTGGAAAAGTATACTTTCGGTAGAGGTAGGTGGAAAAATAATTTTTTGTCATTAATTTTTATTTAAAGTAATAGTATAAATGATCTTCTTTCATAAACTCTCCGAAGTATTATTGTAACCTCATAATTTTTTTTATAGTGTTGCAAAAAATATGAATTTGTGAAAAACAAATTAAATAACTTTATACTATTTGACCAATTGCTTTGAAATTTAAAGTTAGTAACAAACTAATTAAGTTATCAATCGAAGTAGCGCAGAAAACGACAATAAATATCGCCTCCGTACCACCAGATTGACAACAGGTGGAATACTTTCTTTGGTTACACCTCCTGAGACTTTTAAAATTTATAAATCATACAAAGTGCCGAGGAAATTAAGATGAGAGAATTTTAAATAATTCACAACTCATCTACTCAGCGTGGTAAAGCTCCAACAAGAAAGATTCCTTAATACTCAAACAAAAGAGTAAATGAATTTAAAAAAAATACTAATAAATAAAATAATAATAATACTAATAAAATAAATAACTGTAAAAAAACTGTAAAAAAAACCCAAAAAAAAACCAAAAACAAAAAAAAAACAAAAAAAACTGAAAAAACTGTAGAAACTTTTTCTAATGATATTAGTATGCACTTCGGACTAGATAAGTTCCGTATTTTAAATATAGTCAGAGGAAAAGTACAGCCCAGAGGATTCGATATGCAAAATGGCCAGAACATCGAGGCCATGGGTGAAAACGATATGTATAAATATCTTGGAGTAAAGCAAGCGCGGAAATTGACCATAAACAAATGAAAACAGAGATAACTACTGAGTTTATACGAAGGGTAAAACAGCTGCTTCGCTCACACCTTAACAGTAGAAATTTGTTTAAGGCACTAAACACCTACGCATGTTCCGCGCTTAGCTACTCATTTGGTATTGTTAAGTGGACAAAAACAGATATAGAAGCTCTTCAGCGAAAAGTACGAACACACCTCACAAAGGCACAAAAACACCATCCGAAAAGTGCAGTAGAAAGAACAACATTACCACGGAATCTAGGAGGAAGAGGACTTATGGATATAGGTGAGCAATTAGATAAACAAATTGCTAATTTAAGAACTTATTTTCAGATGCAGGCTGAGACATCTACTCTACATCGCGCAATCTGCGCAGTAGATGACACAACATCAAACTGTGGGAACCAGAAATACGCATAAACCACCTTACTAAGGACGAAAAAGTGCGCGCCTGGATGGGTAAACCTCTGCACGGGCGACATCCCAATGAGGTCAGCCAAGATTATGTCGACAATATAGCGTCGAACTACTGGTTGACATCAGGAAAGATGTTCCCTGAGACGGAGGGTTCATTACTGGCCATTCAGGATCAGGTTATACCAACAAGAAATTACCTGAAATATATCATCAAAGACCCTCAGGTTCAAAACGACAGATGCCGATATGGATGTCAAGCCCAAGAAACCGTCCAACATCTTACAGGGGGCTGCCAGGCATTTGCTGCAACTGAATACAAGGAACGGCATGACGCAGTGGGAAAAATCCTTCATCAAGAGATAGCTATCAAGCTGGGACTTCCTTAAACAGACCATCTCCCGTATTATCAATACGTCCCTGAGAGTATGCTTGAGGATGGCAACTACAAGCTATACTTGGACCGCACTGTGCTCACAGACCAAACAGTGGCACATAATAGACCAGATCTCGTAATAGTTAATAAATTAACAAGACAAACAACACTAATTGATGTGGCGATACCTAACAACAATAATCTACGTAGTAAATTTACTGAAAAGATCGCCAAGTACAGAGATCTAGAAATTCAAATACGAAAGCAATGGAGAATGGAAAGTACCCAGACGATACCGATTATTATGTCTACTACTGGAGACATTCCGAAGACCCTCCTCGAAAGCATAAAAAAGCTGGGTCTGAATGAACATCTTTATAAGACCATGCAGAAAGCTGTACTACTCGCGACGGCCAGATGCGTACGAAAATTTCTGGGAGATACACCTGCATTCCAAGTCACCTAGGGCTCGATAACACGGAAAGAGTCCCACCAGAGCTCAATCCTTTTGATACCGTAGGTATGTGGGATGAGTCAATTTTCCCCTTAGAGGGAGTGTGAGCCGTATGGCTAAATCTGGGATAAATAAATAATTTAACCAGAGTATTATGCAGCTGCTGCATTTTCGTTTTGCAAAGAAATTGAAAATGCTTATACATTTTTAATTCATTTACTCTTTTGTTTGAGTATTAAGGAATCTTTCTAATAATTGATGGATTCGACCGTTACTTGATGGAAGTTCATTTTATCTAACAATAAAAAACTGAAAACGTTTGTTTTCTATACTTCCACAAAATTTATTATATCTAAGTTACTACAGCTGTTTCGGCGGAGTGCCTTTCTCAAGTAATTACTTGAGAAAGGCACTCCGCCGAAACAGCTGTAGTCACTTAGATATAATAAATTTTGTGGAAGTATAGAAAACAAACGTTTTCAGTTTTTTATTGTTAGGAATCTTTCTTGTTGGAGCTTTACCACGCTGAGTAGATGAGTTGTGAATTATTTAAAATTCTCTTATCTTAATTTCCTCGGCACCCTGTATGATTTATTAATTTTAAAAGTCTCAGGAGGTGTAACCAAAGAAAATATTCCACCTGTTGTCAATCTGGTGGTACGGAGGCGATATTTATTGTCGTTTTCTGTGCTACTACGATTGATAACTTAGTTTGTTTTTCGGTAGATGTCCCTAGTTCATCCGTGACATTTCTTTGTTTGCAATTCGGGAAGGCCCAAGCTATGGTAAATGGTTAAAGCGGAGAGAAGAGGATATGGGTTTACTGATGAGGGGAAAAAGATCTCCGAAACCGGTATAGACTCTTCCTGCACTCTCCGTTTTAACCAGAGTATTATGCAGCTGCTGCATTTTCGTTTTGCAAAGAAATTGAAAATGTTTATACATTTTTAAAGTTACTTTTTACATAAGTTAGGAATATTTATAAAAACTCGAAATTTATGATTTATTTTGCAATTTTCAAAGCAACCAATAAGGATGAACAGATTCAGCGAACGCCATATTGAAGTTTTTTATACGATTTATGAGTTTCTTACTCTCAAATTTGTTTAAAGTGGTAAATTTTTTGGTAATAGACGAAAAATGCGAAAATTTACCGTTTTTTGACCTTCATTTGTTTATAACTATGTATTTCATCAAAATCGGCTGCAGGAAACATATAGCTTAATAATATAGATGTCCATACTACTCAAAAAATTTGGTCTCGGCTTGGAGGGGGATGTGTCACGAGAAAAATCTTATTTCTCTGGACTACTAGTAGCCTAAATTTTTTTATTATATTGCTACACTTCGTATGTGAAGTTTCATGTCAAGCTGTCAATTTATTTTTTTTTTATAATACATTTAGTTGGTTAGAATAAATTTTAATTTTTGAAAAGGGACAAAAATTTATGAATGAATGTTAAAAGTTGACAAAAACTCTTTGCCTTTAATTTTAGTTCAGTAGAAAGATGGGTTGCTGAATTTAAACGTGGTATAGGCCTTAGATACGATCCACGTCAAGGATGTCAAAAAACAAGAGCAATACTAAAAATAGCAGAAAAAATTCAGGATATGTTATTGGAAAATTGTCGAGTGACTCAAGGATATTTACTATAAACCCTGGGCATCTCACATAGTACATTTGGATGTTGAGAGGTGACTCATATTTTTTTTGTAGAAATTTCTTGAGAATAACACATAATAATATTTGAGTTATCCTCCCGCTCTAAAAGGTCTGGAACATTGTTTAAATAATCAAAATGTCAAAAAATGAAGGAAAAATCTGATATTTTTCTTCGTTTTTTGATTATAACTTTAAAAGTATTCATTTCCGAGAAAAGTTGCACTGACATAAAAGTTGCGTAATTAAATTTAGTATAATATAGGATTAGTTAAAAATTTTAAAAATTGTAATCCTTGTTGCAAAATAACAATAATTGCGAAAAAACCACAAAAAACATTTATGCTAAACCTAGGACGTTCATGTTTCACCGAGAAAAACTTTATGATATAATAAAATAATACTGTAAATTTAATTAAGACCGGTTTAATAGATTTTGCAAAATAAATTTTGCAATACAGCTTTCGCAAAAAAAATTCATTTTTTCAAAACGTTGCAGGACTGAAAATAGAGCAGACAGCAAGTTGAATTTTTTTTTTGCATATATAAGAATACTGTACCTTTCAGTAGCAGTTTGTAAAATTAAAATTGGTTAACTACCACGGCCGGCGTCAGGAATTATTTTATATAAATATTAATTTTTGGTGCTACGCGCAGGACAGCGGATACCTTTGATCTGATTGGGCATTCCCCATTCCTCTTTCATAATGTTTGATAAATTCTAATTTTCAGTATATTTCGATATAAATAAATACAATTGTTTATTGCAAAATAAAAACACATACTCTGTTCTCTGAAATTACACTTTTTACAGAAAAAAATTTCGTTGTTCATATATTTTAACTTAGAGAATAAAAGATTAATATTTTTAAATATATGCAATTGTTTAAACAATATTTCATAAACAATAATCAAATTAGTTTGATTTTTGTAGAATTAAAATATTAAAATACAACAAAATATAGAGTAAGCAAATAATATATTAGCTAAAGATTGGAAGAGATTTTGGTGGAAATCAACTTGTGTGAATCGAACACCGCTGTTCTACGCGTAGCACCAAAAATTAATGTTTATTTAAAAAATGCCTGACGCCGTGGTGGTTAACTGAATTTAATTTTGCAAATTGCAAAAATGAAAGGTACAGTATTTTTCTATAGGTAAAAAAATCAAATTGCTTTTACTTGCTTGCAATCTGCTTTATTTTCATGTCTGCAACATTTTGAAAAAAATAATTTTTTTTTGCGGAATCTGGATTACAAAATTTATTTTGCAAAATCTATTGAACCGATCCTAATCAAATTTCTGAGTAAAACATGAAAGACATAAATTTAGCATAAATGGTTGGAAAACGGAGAATGCGGATACTTGTTTTTTATGTTTTTTTCGCCATTATTGCTACTTTGCAGCAAGGGTTACAATTTTTTAAATTTTTAACCAATCTCATATTGTAGTACATTTAATTAGGAAACTTTTCTGGGAAATGAATACTTTTAAAGTTATAATCAAAAAACGAAGAAAAAAATCGAATTTTTCCTTAATTTCTTGACATTTTAATTATTTAACCTATGTTCCGGACCTATTTGAGTGGGAGGATAACTCAATTATTATTAAGTGAGTTAATTCCAAGAAATTTCTGCAAAATATATGAGTCAGCTCTCAACGTCCATCTGACTAGATGCGCCCTGGACTATTAGGTTTCAGAAAGCTGTGTTTACAAATGGGTGTCGCATTCGCTGACAATGGAACAAGAATAATTTCTGATGCGATTTATTACAGCAACAATAACAGTGTTTTCGAAAGTATTTTACGCATTAGTTTATAACTACGGATAAGACTTGGGTCAATAACCGTGATCTTGAATCAAAACAAGAGTGCTGTCAATCTGCTTCTTCCGCTACGCACTGCGTTCTTTGTCAAGAAATCGGTCAAGAAGGTGTTAGGTTCAGTTTTCTGGGATACGAAAGATATTTTATTTGTACTGAGATACTTGCAAATTTGTAAAGCAATAAATCCTGAAAATAATTGTAACCTTTAGATCAGCTGAAGGAAAAATTCATGAAAACCCAGTTTGAAAAAGAAAATAAACCTTTTTCATCAGGAGACTACACCGTGCCATAGCAGTATTTTAACAATGGCTAGAATTCATGAATTAAAGTTCGAGGTGTTGATGCATCCACTGTATTCACCAGATTTGGCCCTAATCAACTTCCATTTGTTTCATCATCTAAAATTTTCATGCGTTGAAAGCGTTTTTCATCAAATTAATGATGAGTTCATGAGAGCTATATAGACTTAGAGCCTTGCTCTCAGATCCTTACTTCAGGGATGGAATTCGTAAATCGCAATCTCGTTGTTGAAACAAATGTATATCGTAAAAGTTTAGATTTCTTTTACCTACATCCTCACAAATCCCCGTTAACTAGTCAAGTATAGCTTTAGCCCGATCAAAGAACAATCTGACCCCAAAAAAAAATAAAGGAAGGATGAAAATTTGGGAAAAGGTAGTTGAAATTGTCTATAGAAATAGTTTACAATTCTACGTCCCCTCTATCTTACAAAAATGGAGGGGAATACCCCCTCTAGATGGAGAAAAATATACATTCAAAATAAGTCAGGAATTGAATAAAATGACTAGTTCTAAGCAACTTTGGTTCTACAATAGAGTTTTTTCCCGTCAATACTTTCCGAGTTCTTACAACAAAACACTGAAAACGTTTGTTTCCTGTACTTCCACAAAATTTATTACTACTAAGTAACTACAGCTGTTTCGGCAAAGTGCCTTTCTCAAGTGATATAGTTTACAATGTGTTTGCCTTTTTAAGTCTTTAACTGAAGAGGTTGAGGAGTAAGAATCTGTTTATCTCGAGTTCGTCCTTCAGAATTATATCTGTATTTTTCAATTTATTAATTTCCATAGATTCCAAAAAAGATAGCGTAGGCCTTTATTTTGGATATGCAGAATTTGAAACTCTTCATTGAAAGAATGATTATGATTTAGAAGGTGAAGTGCGTATGTAGAAGTGTCTGTTTTTCTATTGTTGAAAGCCTTTTTATGTTAGGCTATCCGTTTGCCAAAGATTCTGCCAGTTTGACCGATGTAAGTTTTCGGACAGTCACCACAAGTTAGTTTATATACACCACTCTATAGTTGCTTTCTCTTTCGGTTTTTAGTGTTCTTAATATATTTGCTTAAGTTGTTGTTAGTTCTGAAAGCTGGTGATATCCCTTTCTTTTTTATGTATCTGGCTATTTTTGTTTTTATCTTGCCAGTATATGTGAGAGAGCAGAAGGTACTGGGTTCTTTCTGTGACTTAACCCGGGAGTAGTCGCGCTCACTTCTGTAACGTCGATAGTCGCGTGTGAGATTCTATCTCAAAATACGAATTTAAAACAAATTTTTATTTTGTACTATTTTTATCTACTTTTTATATTGAAAATGTATATTTCTAACAATTTTATTAAAAAAACCTGTGTTAACGGCCACCTGCCAACATCGGCCACCTGTCATAACGGCCAGTTTAAAAATTTCCTTCTTTCATTTTTAATGGCCGTTACTGACAAATTTTACTGTATTACGAAAAAGGATGAAATGTGAGATTCTATCTAACGGCGCGACTACTCGCGGGTTAAAGCTAATTGGCTCTCCCAAAGCCATAAATTCCACAAAAAGAAGAAGAAGAAAAAAAATTCCTACGCCTTACTACACCCTTCCTCGAGGCACTTACGAAATTTTTTCAAAATTGCAAAATTTTTCATCAAGTTATCGCGAAAAAGTTAAAAATTGAGATTCTATCTCACCGCGCGACTACTCGCGGGTTAAAAAGGCAAACACATTGTAAAATATATCACTTGGGAAAGGCACTCTGCCGAAACAGCTGTACTCACTTAGTTGTAATAAGTTTTGTGGAAGTACAGAAAACAAACGTTTTCAGTGTTTTATTGTTAGATAAAATGAACTTCCATCAAGTAACGGTCAAATCCGTCAATTACTTTTCGAGTTATTTGCAAGTAAATAATGTTTATTTTTAACAGAAAAAAACATGTTTTGGACGGTTCTTTGGAGATAACTCAAAAAGTAAATATTTGAGCGAAAAAAATATTCTTAACAAATATAGAGCTTATAAAAAACTGAAAAAAATGGTGTATGCTTGAGGTCAGTAGACCCAGTAGAAGCAGAGTTGTAGCTAATGAAAAGTAGGTTCTTCTTCATTAAATTCCAAATCGAATATTTCAATGTGAAATAACCCAAGAACAGAGCACTTTTCGGGGAAAATTCATTTCAACTTTTTTAAAGTGTTTAAAAAAGGTTTATTTTTGTTTTTTAAAAAAACTTGTAACATTAAAAGTAAGTGAGTTACGCTCAAAATATTGTTAGTCCCTTTTATTTTTTGGTAAAAAAATCGCGAAAATCACCCTCTAATTAGCTTCCCAAATAAATTTTATCATCACCACTTCACAAGTTACTTTGCTTATGTATTTTTGAAAAAGCTGTAGTTAAAATGGCTTGAACGAGTAACTAACCACGAGTTTAGGCAAAGTTTAAACAGCCATAGCATAACCAATTTTTGTCTAACAAGAAAACAAAAAAGCAAAAATATTAAGAAAATCAAAACGTACATTTTATTACTCTTTAAGATTTTTGGTATTACTAATAATTTTTAAACTTTAACTACACGCGCTGGCGTATTTTGTACGCCAGATATAAGAATTCTACTGCAAATATATTTAAAAATTTAATTTTTGACCTTGTTTATCTCTCTAACCTATCACTGGAATGTGCTTTACAATTTGGTTTTAGTTTTGTTATAATCGGCGTTCTGGGAAGATCATAATTTACGGTCTTTATTTGCTCTTTCCGGTGGTGGACAATATACGCCACGATTATATTAATATAAGTAGTAATATAAGTACATATTTCAATTGTTTTTTAGTCATTATGGCACAAAATATATTTTTCTTTTTAAACAATACTTTTTCTCCTGTAAAAAATCACATTTCAAAAAAATTTTTATTAGTAATTTTATTTATCATGGAATCCAGTTATTCCATGATTCCAGTTATAAATCCCAATTGCCTTACTGGGAAGGAACTCATTCACGGATGCCGAATAAGGTTTATAACAAACAACGAAGTGTATTTTTTCAAAAAACAGTAAACAAATCCGCTGTGTTTAAGTGTATTTTCTTGTGGCGTATAAAGTACGCCACGCGTGTAGTTATGTTATAACTTGATGCGCAGGTAGTTAAAGGTTAAGTTAATTCCATGAACAATTCCATTTTTTTTTCAAAATATAAAAAAATATTTTATTTTAAACCCATTTTTTTTTTCAAAAATGAGCACTTTGAACCAACGAAACTTATAGATAATATAAACGATACATAAGTAAAGTAACTTGTGAAGCGGTAACGATTAATTCTATTTGGTCAGCTAATTAGGGGCTGATTTTCGTGATTTTTCTATCAAAAAATAAAAGGGCCCAACAATATTTTGAGCGTAACTCACTTATCTTTAATGTTAGAAGTTTAAAAAAAAAACAAAAATAAACATTTATTTAAACAATTTAAAAAAGTTGTAGTGAATTTTCCCCGAAAAGTGCTCTGTTTTGTGGTTATTTCACATTGAAATATTCGATTTGGAATTTGACGATGAACCTACTTTTCATCAGCTACAACTCTGCTTCTACTGGGTCTGCAGACCTCATGCGTACATCATTTTTTTCAATTTTTTATAAGCTATATTTATACTAAGAATATTTTTTTCGCTAGAATATTTATTTTTTGAATTATCTGCGAAAAACCGTCCAAAAACTTGTTATTTTTTGTTAAAAATGAACATATTCACTAGCAAATAACTCGAAAATTATTGACTTAGTGAAAAAACTCTGTAGAACAAAAGTTGCTTAGAATTAGTCATCTTATCCAATTCTGTATTTCCCAATTTTTGTAAAATGGAGGGGATGTAGAATTGTAAACTTTTTGTTATAAGGGTGTCCAGAAAAGATTGGTCATAAATTATACCACAGATTCTAGGGTCAAAAAGAGGTTGATCGAACCTCACTTACCTATATACAATAGTGCACACAAAAAAAGTTACGGCCCTTTGAAGTTACAAAATGAAAATCGATTTTTTTTTCATATATCGAAAACGAGATTTTTTATTGAAACTGGATATGTGGCATTCTTATGGCAGCTCTTAAAAAAAATTAAAGTGAAACTTGTGTACCCCATAAAAATTTTATGGGGGTTTTGTTCACTTAAACCCGCCCAGACTTGTACTTTCGAATTAAATTAATATTGTATTACGATTAGTTAAAAAAAATGTTTTTAAAACTTTTTAGCCTCCTAGTAGTTTTTCGATAAGCTAGTGTTTATCGAGATATTTTGAATATTTTTCGAATCCACCACATATTTGTATATGGATAAGTACGAATATAGAGACCTGTTAATAATCTGAAAATTTATTTATAATTTACATTTTTATGTATATTTTGAAAAAGAAGCCACATCTCGATAAAATGTGACTTATCAAAAAAAGAAAAAGAGAAAAAAAAAGTTTTAAAAACACGGTGTTTAACTAATGGTACAACAAAAATAGTTTAATTGGAACGTACACAAACATTTGGGGGGTTTAAAGGAGCAAAACCCACAGAAAATGTTTGTGTAAATATATTAAAAAAGAAGCCGCATCTCGATAAAAACTGGCTTATCGAAAAAATATTCAGAGACAAAAAAGTTTTAAAAACGTTGTGTTTAACTAATGGTAGCACAATAATGAATTAATTGGGACGTACACAAAAGTTTGGGGGGATTTAAAGGAACAAAACCCCCATACAATTTTTATGGGGTGGACAAATTTCACTATAATTTTGTTTTAAGATGTTTCTGACATAAGAATCATACATGTCTAATTTCAATAAAAAATCTCTAATAGTTTTCGATATATTGAAAAAAATCGATTTTCATTTTGTAAATTCAAAGGGCTGTATCTTTTTTTATGAGCACATTTGTAATAAGGTAAGTTAGGTTCAACCAAACTAGTTTTGACCCCCGAATGTGCAGTATCATTTATGACCAATCTTTTCGGGACACCCTGTATAATAATAGACAATTTCAACTATCTATTCCCAAATTTTCATCCTCCCTTTATTTTTTTGGAGGTTTTCGTAAAATATTGTGTTCCCTGATCGGGCTACTTGTGTTACATGGAAACAGGAATAAAAAAATGTTTAATTAACTAAAAAGCTGAGTTTTGTTCCAAAAATTCCTATAAAAACCGCCACTTAAGAAATTAAGAAGGTAGAAACACTCCGCCGCAAGATTATGACCCGTGTCAGAAAGATCCGTTACTCTCCTTTAAGTTTTTCCATCAAAATTCACTTTCAAATGATGGTAATTTAATTTTGCGGATAAGAGAAGGGTCGAAGTTTATAATTTCTTAGGCTAAGCAAGTCGCGCGGCTACATTTTCCGCACAATGGAGAAAACATTAGGATGAAAACTCTGGACTCGAAACAATAAAAAATATATAAAGTGCCACAGCGTTTGTTTTATTTCCTCGTTAAAATATGCCGTTCGCCGGTGATCACGCAGAAGCATAAATTTTAAAATATATTTTATTTCTAAATATCCAATAAATGTGTCATTTTTTTCTATATGAAATGAATTTTTTTCCTTGCATATATTATTATGTAAGTATATATCTGTATATCTTTATGTCCTTTACATAACATTGAATTATACAGTATGTTCCTGTAAGTTGTATCCATATGGAAAACTTTTTCAACGAAAACTTTTCGTTCATAAATTGGCAAAGTCTGTGTGTTATTGCGTCGCCACGCCTGCAATACTTAGAGCAGATTTATCGATGGATTATTATGTAGTTTTGTCTTCTGAATCTGAATCTGAAAACGGCATTTTGATACATCTAACCGTCTTTAAGATAATCGACCTCAAAGTCCAAAATGTGACGTGAAAATCCTTTTGTTTTCCGCCGACACACTAAACGTCAGCTGAAATCGTTTATAGTAAGTATGCTAGTTTTTCAACCAAAACTTTTCGTTTATAAATTTACAAAAGTCTGTGTGTTATTGCGTCGCCGCTCCTGCAATACTCAGATCAGATTTATCGATGGATTCTTATGTAGTTTTTTCTTCTAAATCCAAATCTGAAAATGGCATTTCGATATTTCTAACCGTCTTCGAGATAATCGACCTCAAAGTCTAAAATGTGACGTCACAATCCGGTTATCTCCTACAGATGCACTAAACGTCAGCTCAAATGGTTGACTAGGAAGTAGGCTACTTTTTTTTTAAATCTCGATTTGCCAAGCATAGGTTATTTACATTTGAGTTTGACACTTCGTGAATGTCAAACTAAATTTTAAATTAAGTATTAATAAAACATCAATGACATTTGATAGTGAATTTAATTATTATATAAAATAAATAAGATGCTCGAAAATACAATTTGAGTATAAATGTTTTAAAAGCAATAATTTAGTAACAGTTTTAAAAAGGTTTATACCAGTATAAATACGGCCTCCCCTTTATGATAAATGGACCGTTCAATTTGCTAAAAAATTAAAATATTATGTATAACCTAGTCGTTCCCTAAACTCGATACAACTGGCTAGTGATTGTAGAAGGTAATTTTTTGTTTTTTGAGAATTTTGCCGAAATTGGCAAAATGACTAATTATTTAGTAATAATTATTAACTATATAGAAATTATTTTTTTGTCGAATTGGCAAAATTATTGACTAAAATCACTAGACAGTATTGTGTCTGTGTACATCCTTCTAATGGAAAAAAATATTTTAAGATTTTTTTCAAATTATGGATACCAAGAACATTTTCATTTATAACTCTTTTATTTTTAATTTGACAAATAAAAGTTATTCTTCATAAAAAGCTCTTCTTGTTCTAAGATTTATGATGCAACCGTGTCCCAAAAGTAGGGGAACGGTCGAATATTTCGCGAACTAAACATCGGATGGAAAAACTGAATACGTGTTCAATCATTTTCAAAAATCTATCCAATGACACCAAACACCAACTCCCACTACACCCCCTGGAGGTGGGGTGGGGGTAACTTTAAAATCTTAAATGGAAACCCCTAGATTTTCTTGCAGATTTGCATTCGTTAGGTAAAAGTAAGCAACTTTTATGCAAGACATTTTTTAGAACTGTGGATATATGGCGCTATAATTGGGAAAAACTATTTATCATGATACCATAGGTAAATTATAGAAACGGTCTAATATCTCGAGAAATACACTTTCAAATAAGAAACCAAAAAACAGGTTTTTAGTATTTTTCGAAAACCTATCGATAAACACTAAACATGACCCTCCAACGCACCCCTGGAGGTGTGGTGGGTGGTAACTTTAAAATCTTAAATAGCAACCCCCGCTTTTTATTGCAGATTCGAATTCGTCATGAAAAATTAAGCAATATTTATTCGAAACATTTTTTAAAAATGCTGATAGATGGCGCTAATAAATCGTATTTTTCCAATTAAAGCGCCATCTATCAACAATTCTAAAAAATGTTTCGAATAAATGTTGCTTAGTTTTTCATGACAAATCCGAATCTGTAATAAAAAGTGGGGGTTGCTATTTAATATTTTAAAGTTACCCCCAACCCCACCTCCAGGGGGGTGGGTTGGAGGGTCATGTTTAGTGTTATTCGATAGGTTTTCGAAAAGTATTAAAAAATTTGTCTGGTTTCTCATTTGGAAGTGTATTTCTCGAGATATTAGCCCGTTTCTATAATTTACCAATGGTATCAGGATAAATCGTTTTTCCCAATTATAGCGCCATCTATCCACAGTTCGAAAAAATGTCTTGAATAAAAGTTGCTTACTTTTACGTAACGAATCCAAATCTGCAAGAAAATCTAGGGGTTTCCATTTGAGATTTTAAAGTTACCACCCACCCCACCTCCAGGGGGTGTAGTGGAGGTTGGTGTTTGGTGTCATTGGATAGATTTTTGAAAATGATTGAACTGGTATTTTTCAGTTTTTCGATCCGATGTTCAGTTCGCGAAATATTCGACCGTTCCACTACTTTTGGGACAAGTTGTATAAAATTTTATTAATTTTATACGAGGTATATAAAAAATATGAATTTCTATCAAGAGTAAACTACCTTTATAGTTCATAACATTTAAATTAGAATGATATAATTGCACATTAAAACATAATTATTAATTCGAAACTACTTTTCATAATAGAAATTTTCCATATTATGAATTAAAATACGTAAATATACAAAGTTTTCGTCATGACAATGCTCGCATTTTCAGCTTGTTTAATCTGAATTTGTTAAGCAAAGCTTAGATTATTTACATTTGAGTTTGATATTTTGTGAATGTCAAACTAAGTTTTAAAATAGGTATTAATAAAATATCAATGACATTTGATAGCGAATTTAATTATTATATAAAATAAATAGGATGTTCAAAAATACAATTTGAGTATATTTTAAAAGCAATAATTTATTAAGTAGGTATATATTTACGAGTATACGGCCTACCCTTTATTATAAATGGACTGTTCCATTTGTTATGAAATTAAAATTCAGGGTGTTTAGAAACTCTACCGGCAAACGGAGGTTCCTCAGATAATTTTAAGACAATTTAACCCAATTCATCTAGTCCGAAAATGCTTCATAAAGGAGCTAGAGCTATTTGAAGATGGCGTCTGGTAATTAGTTTATCTTAAATATCTCCAGAACGCTTCTATTTAGAAGAAAGAAAATTGGTACACATATTTATCTTCCAGGGATAAATCGATTTCATTAATTGCCAATTTCTAGTACCGGTCATAGGCGTCCGTTTGGGTAGTGCATCAGCTATATTATCGCATAACTTTTTTGTTTTCAATTTTTAAGCACTTTTGAGTCTGGATTATTAAAACGTAAGGCATTATTACTAAAAGGTACTCTTACTTTAAGTCGATAGGATACACCGTTTTCTAGAAAAATCGATTTGAAAATTTTTCGTTGTTTGAATATCAAAAAAAAAAATTCAATAAAAAAACTATTTAGAAAAACCAAAATTGGTACATTTATTTATATTCCAGAGATGAATCGATTTTATTAATTGTGAATTTCTACTACCGGTCATATTATGCGTCGGTTTTGGGTAGATCAACGGTTATTTTATCGCATACCTTTTTTGTCTTTAATTTTTAAGTATTTTTGACATTAGATTATTAAATTATGAGGTATTCTAGTATTAAAAGTTACTCTTGCTTGAAGTTGGTAAAATACACCTTTTTTTTTAATTTTCAAATTTTTTTTCAAATTCAGGAAACGAAAAATTTTCAAATCGATGTTTCTAGAAAACGGTGTGTCCTACCGACTTAAAGCGAGAGTAGCTTTTAGTACTAGAATACCTCACAATTTAATAATCCAGTATCAAAAGTGCTTAAAAGTTATGCGATAAAATAACCATTGCCTCACCCAAAACCACCACCCAAAGTCACCATAGATGGAATCGATTTATCTCTGGAAGATAAATATGTGTACCAATTTTCGTTTTTTCTAACTAAAAGCGATCTGGAGGTATTTAAGAAAAACTAATTACAAGACGCCATCTTCAAAGAGCTCTAGCTCCCTTAGGAAGCATTTTCGGACTAGGTGAATGTGGTTAAATTCTCTTAAAATTATCTGAGGAATCTCTTGCCTTCGTTTCTCGGTAGAGTTTCTGGACACCCTGTATAGTCGGTTCACTAAACTCGACACAACTGGCTAGTGATTTTAGTAGGTATTTTTTTTTGTTTTTTGCGAGTTTTGCCAAAATTGGCAAAAGTACAAATTATTTAGTAATTATTAACTAATTAGTAATTGTTTTTTTTTGATTATTGACTAAAATCACTTGCCAGTTGTGTCTGAGTTTAGCGAACCGACAGTATATGAAATAATATTGTTTGGTATAAAAAATTATGGTCTGATATGTGCAATTCTAATGGAAAAAAATATTTGAAGATTTTTCTCAAATTATGGATACCAACAACATTTTCATTTATAACTCTTTTATTTTTAATTTTACGAAGAAAAGTTATTCTTCATAAAAAGCTATTCATGTTCTAAGATTTATGATGCAACCAACAAATTATATAAAGTTTTATTAATTTTATACGAGGTATATAAAAATATAAATTTAGATCAAGACTAAACTACTTTTATAGTTCATAACATTTAAATTAGAATGATATAATTGCACATTAAAACATAATTATCAATTCTAAACTACTTTTCATAATAGCAATTTTCCATATTACGAATTAAAATACGTAAATAAACAAAGTTTTCGTTATGATAATGCTCGCATTTTCAGCTTGTTTCTATATGAAATGAATTTTTTTCCTTGCATATATTATTATGTAAGTATATATCTGTATATCTGTATGTCCTTTACATAACATTGAATTATACAGTATGTCCCTGTATATGGAAAACTTTTTCAACGAAAACTTTTCGTTTATAAATTGGCAAAGTCTGTGTGTTATTGCGTCGCCACGCCTGCAATACTTAGAGCAGATTTATCGATGGATTATTATGTAGTTTTTTCTTCTGAATCCGAATCTGAAAACGGCATTTTGATATATCTAACCGTCTTTAAGATAATCGACCTCAAAATACAAAATGTGACGTGAAAATCCTTTTGTTTTCCGCCGACACACTAAAGGTCAGCTGAAATCGTTTATAGTAAGTAGGCTAGTTTTTTTAATCTGAATTTATTAAGCAAAGCTTAGATTATTTACATTTGAGTTTGACATTTTGTGAATATCAAATTAAGTTTTAAATTAAGTATTAATAAAATATCAATGACATTTGATAATGAATTTAATTATTATATAAAATAAATAAGATGTTCAAAAATACAATTTGGGTATATTTTGAAAGCAATAATTTATTAACTTTAAAAAGTTTTATACGAACGGCCTCCCCTTTAATGGGACTACCTAATGATAAATGGACTGTTCCATTTGTTATGAAATGAAAATTGTTATTAAAGTCGGTTCGATAAACTCAGACACAACTGACTAGTGATTTTAATAGGAAATTTTTTTGATTTTTTTTAAATTGGCAAAATTACTGATTATTAATAAAATTATTAACTATTTAGTAATTATTTTTTACCAACTTAGCAAAATTACTGACTAAAATCACTAGCCAGTTGTGTATGAGTTTAGCGAACCGACTATCTGATATATTGTTTGGAATAAACAATTATGGTTTGATTAAAAATACATCCTTCTAATGGAAAAAAAAAATTTGAAAATTTTTCTCAAATTATGGATACCAACAACGTTTTCATTTATAATTCTTTTATTTTTAATTTGGCGAAGAAAAGATATTCTTTATAAAACGCTCTTCATGGTCTAAGATTTATGATGCAACCATCATATAAAAAATTTTATTAATTTTATACGAGGTATATAAAAAATATTAATTTCGATCAAAAGTAAAGTACATTTATAGTTCATAATATTTAAATTAGAATGACATAATTGCACATTAAAACATAATTTTTAATTCTAAACAACTTTTTATAATAGAAATTTTTCATATTATGAATATATTATATACGTAAATAAACAAAATTTTCGTTATGATAATGCTCGCATTTTCAGCTTGTTTATTATTAATTTTACGAAGAAAAGTTATTCTTCATAAAAAGCTCTGCATGGTCCAAAACCTAATATTTAACCATCAAATATCAAATTTTTTGAATATTATACGAGGTATGTCAAAAAGTTTGAATTTCACTCAAGAGTAAAGTACCTAGCTTTATTTTTCACAATATTGAAAATTGCTACTATGAAAAGTTATTTGGAATTAAAAACTATAGTCTAATATGCAACTACTTCTTTCTAATTGAAAATTTTTTTTTAAATTGTGGATAACTAACAATATTTTCAGTTATTTCAATTCAGATAACTCTTTTATTATTAATTTTACGAAAAAAAGTGATTTTTAATAAAAAATTCTGCAAGGTCTAAAACCTAAAATACAACCATCTTATGTAAAATTTTATCAATTTTATACGAGGTATGTCAAAAAACATGAATTTCGTCAAGAGTAAAATAAGTTTAAAAAGATAAAGGCAGTTTATATAAAATACGTTTATTTTTCACAATATCGAAAATTGTTGTTATGAAAAGTTATTTAGAATTAAAAACTATGTTTCAGTATGTTATTACATCCTTCTAATTGAAATATTCTGAACTATAAAGGTACTTGACATTTGATCTAAATTTTTCTTTTTTAACATACCTCGTATAAAATTGTTAAAATTTGATATAAGATGATTATATTTTAGGTTTTAGACCATCCAGAACGTACTAATTAAGATTATCAGAATTGAAATAACAGAAAATAATGCTAGTTATCCATTATTAAAAAAAATTCAATTAGAAGGATGTAATTGCATATTAGAATATAGTTTTAATTCCGAACAACTTTTCATAATAGCAATTTTCAATATTGTAAAAAATAAAGCTACTTTACTCCTGAGTGAAATTCAAACTTTTTGACATACCTCGTATGGCATTCATAAAATTTGATATCTGATGGTTGAATCTTGGGTTTTGGACCATGCAGAACTTTTTATAAAGAATGTCTTCTTCTCGTAAAATTAACAATAAAAAAGTTTTCCATATGGATACAACTTACAGAAACATACTGTATATTTCTGGGGTCTTTTTAAATCTCAAAAAACTTAAAAAATTAGCATATCTTTCTCACCTAATTGACAAAATACATGCCTAGTGAATCTCCCAGACAGTGTCTTTTATTTAGATAGTGTCCTAGTGTCTCTTTATTTAGATTAGAAGACGCCTGCTCTTCTTAATTACCCTTAATTAATAATATGATCCACAAAGTGTATACCACATATCCACTACCCTACTGTATGTAGATTATATATTTGCAATTTTGAATTGAATTTCCTATTGTTTTTAAATATAATAGTTATTTTAAGTATGTACTTAAAATTTACGTAAAGAATTTAAGTTTTGCAATTGTAAAAAATTGAAATGCTATAGCTTTAAAAAGTGTAACACTATTATAATCCTCATCAATTTGCCCTACGTCACAGCATATTGTGCGTAGAAATCGATAGAAAATTATAATTCTTAATGCTGCTATAGCTTCTGATCTACTCACAATAAAAACCTGACCAACTGTAATTCACTCTCTTTTAATGTAAATACGACAATGTTATCTTACAAAGGAGGTCTTCTGCACTTGTTTCTTAATACTAGCTAGATCAGTACCGTTGATTCTGTAACAGGGTTATTCACTATATTTTGACCCCCCTGCAAACTGCTTTATTTACAGAATTAGGAAAAAACGTGAAATCCAAAAGTTATTTGATTTTTAAATTATGATTTTTTGACATATAAATGTACTAGTGACGTCATCGATCTGGGCGCGATGACGTATACGACTGTTCTTTTGAATGAGAATAAGGGTCGTGTGCTAGCTCATTTGAAAGGTTATTCAATTCCCTATTCAGTAATATAAACATTAACATGTTTATTTATACAGGGTATACAGAAAAAAAAATATTAAATTAATTGACACAGAAAAAGAATGTATGTAATTTATTTATTTTAAAATACATTCTACTGCTGCCAGAAAACAGAAATAAATGCTTATTGAACAAATAAACATTACTTTTCACTTAGATTCGATGTTCACTTGCCAGCAATCTGCCTGCTGGTAGTTTGAACATTAAATTTAAGCAAAAAGCAATGTTTATTAGTGAAGTAAACTTTTATTTCAATTTTATAACAGCAGTAGTAGAAGATATTTTAAATTAAATAAATTACATAGATTCTTCTTTTAGTGTCAATTAATTTAATTACAAAGAAAAATTTTTTTTTGGACACCCTGTATAAATAATTATAATAATGTTTATATTACTGAATAGAGAATTGAATGACCTTTCAAATGAGCTAGTAACGACCCCTGTTTCCATTTAAAAAAATCATCGATTATGTCATCACACCCAGATGGATGACGTCACTAGTATGATATATACGTCAAAAACTCATTTAAAAATTGAATAACTTTTGTATTTTACATTTTTTTCTAATTCTGTAAATAAAGCATTTTTTCTACAACCGTGTTAAAAATGCAATTTTTAGCACTCCATGCGTGCGTTAAAAATGCTACTTTAAGGCACTAGTGCTTTAAAATATTTTTAAGGCACTGCAATTCGTATTGACCGTATAGACAATTTTGATGTTATGTCAAAAAAATATAAAAATGGAATGTCAGTCAAGTTCAAGTAAAAGTTTTTGTAGATATTGTCCTGTAATTACGTTTGTAGAAAAAATATTGTATGATATGCGTGTTAAAAAGTACATTTTTAAGGCACTCATGTGAATTGCAGAATTAGCTATCGCTCATTCTGCAAACTTTCACATGCGTGCCTTAAACGTGTACTTTTAACACTTATATCATAAATAACTATTACGGGCGCTCAAAATATAGCGAATAACCCTGTACAATTTCTTGATATTTTTTTTAGACAGCAACCTTAAATGGTCCCTTCATAACGATTTGTTAAGTAAGAGGCTAGTTTCAGCTTGTAATAAGATCTGTTTCAAAGGAAATCAATTTATCATTTTCCAAAATAACATTATTTTTCTTTGATTGAGTCTCATTTTCGATATGGTTTCGGTATGATATTTTGGGGTACTAGTATAGCTGACCATTCCGATGTTATTTTTAAATTACAAAAAACAGTAATAAAGTAATTATTCGGCCTCAGAAGATCCCGGAGTTTTATCACTTCCTTCTCTATATTTTAGAAACTGTTTGCTTAATTCTTAAACACCTACATGTCTTTCCAACAAGACATCATCATGACTACTCCACCAATTTAATCAGTTATTTGTAAAGTCTATCTCCTCCGTATTGTAAATAGAAACCAAATGCAACCTTTGGTGTCTATTTACCGATCCCCTCCATCAAGTTAGTAAAGAAATTTATATCATGTTTTGCAATAAAAACTAGAACAACCATCTCCCTTTACAACTAAAATCGACAACAACATATCTACCAAGTTCCGTAATAAGACAAAATCTTATCCATCTAAAAGACGATATGATTCAGCAGAAGAGTTTCTTTATGAATAACTAAGACATTACAGTCCTTTTATGTACCGGGTATCCAAATAAGAATGGCTCTCGGCCATATCTCAGGAACCGTTTATAGTACAACTTGAAGAAAAAAATATTTATGACAAAAGTTGCCTCGAGAAGAGCCTGGAAATTATATTCATAATTGTAGGTCCACCGCTAGAGGGCGTGATTGAATATCAAAAATTAAAAAATCGAAATTAAAACCTAATGAAATGGCCCTGGAAATCAAATCATCGTATTCTTCATAAAATTCTGCGCATATTTGATTTCACAAGTTTAAGTCTACCTTTGCAAATAACAGGAGGGAGTGAGTGGGAACCTTCTTATGAAAAAATGGCTGTGTCTGGTTCTGCTAAATCGAATTTTGCATACTTGGTCTTGTTGAAATCAGCTCTTTTTCGTCAATGTAAGTGTGTTATTGTCGAAATAGCCTAATAAGTAATATGCAAGCTAGGAGGCGCTATTTAATTATTATCAGAAATCTAGTTTTCTTCGGAAAAAATTAAACACAAGTATGCATTTTAATCCTTTATTACAAAATTAGACCAAATTAGCAACATAATACCGAAGACCGAATGTCGATACCTTTTTTCTATCTCGAGATATCCTGAGAAACGTGTAAATTTTAAACAACTGTTAATGTCATTGGTAAACGAAGTTAAGGAAAAGTAGTGCGCTATGGAAAAAACAAAGAAACATTTTCCAGATGTAAACGTATAGGTATAGTTAATTAAAACAACAATAAGAGAAACAACACTATAAAATATAACAAAGAAATAAAAGCAACTTCTTACTTAGTGACGACCTAAATGTTCAAATTATTGCCCATCATTTTCGATGTAAACATTTACTCTTTCAAAAGTAGATAGAATAGGAGTCTCAATTTCTGCTTTCGCAATGCTTTGAATGGCGTTTCGTATTCTCTAGATTCTAGATCATGTTTTCTCGAGTAGTGGGTCTAGCGGCAAAAACAAGGTCTTTAATCCGTCCATATAAATAAAAATATTTAAATATGTTGCTATTTAATCTACTCTTAAAAGAATAAATGATGGGCAACAATTTGAACATTTAGGCAGTCACTAATACTAAGTAAGTAGTTGCTTTTATTTCTATGTTATCTTTTATAGTGTTGTTTGTCTTATTTTTGTTTTAATTAATTATATACGTTTACATCTAGAAAATGTTTATTTGTTTTTTCATAGCACACTACTTTTCCTTAACCTCGTTTACCGGTGACAGTAACATTTATGTTTAGAATTTACACATTTCTTAAGATATCTCGAGAGAGAAAAAGGTATCGACATGCGGTTTCCGGTATTATATTGCTAATTTTGTCTAATTTTGTAATATAGGAAAAAACGCATACATGGAAAAAGGTATGTAGGACGGCCTAGAAAAAGGTAAAAATATGCAGTCAAAGAAGATCTAGAGAAAATGGGAGTGCGACAATGGAAACTAGTGGCACAGGACTAACAAACATGAAAGGCAATAGTAAACGCGGCAAAGACTCACGACGAGTCGTAACGCCATTGATCTTCTTCTTTACGTGCCATCTCCGCGACGAAGGTTGGCAATCATCATTGCTATTCTCACTTTTGACACTACAGCTAGAAACAGTTCAGTTGAGCTGCATCCAAACCATTCTCTGAGATTTCTCAACCAGGACATTGTTCTCCTACCTATGCTGCGTCTTATTTGAATATTTCCCTGCATAATTAATTTTAGGAGTTCATATACGTGTCACCACGTATTATATGACCCAAGTATTGAAGTTTTCTTATTTTGATGGAATACCAGTATCTCCCTGCTGTTCCGTATTCTCCTTATTACTTCCTCATTGGTTATTCTGTCTGTCCACATTCTTCTGTCTGTATTCTTCGATACGTCTACATCTCAAATGCTTCCAATCTATTAAGGCATTGTTTATTGAGAGTTCATGTCTCCACATCATACAAAAGAACAGAAAATACATAACATTTTAGTACTCGCTTTCTAAGATTTAGGCTGAGGTCTTTACTACCTAATATTTGTTTCATATTAGTGAACGCACTTCTAGCCTTTTCCGTTCTTCTTTTTCTTCCTTTAGTTTTTTTGGCCTCCACCTCTTAGGTACTTGGCCAGGTCTTTTCTATTCTAATTTGGATTTCTTTGGTATAATCATTTGTTTCACTAATGTTTGTCCCTAAATACTTATAATTTTGAACTCGTTCTATCGTTTTATTATTTACGTGTAGATTGATGTTTCTAATATTTTTCTTTGATATAACCATGTATTTTGTTTTCTTTATGTTTAGTGACAGACCAAATTCTTCACTCGCTGCAACAACCTTATCTAAAATTCTTTGTAGATCTGTAACAGTTTCTGCTATTAGTATTGTGTCATCGGCGTATCTAATTTCACATAAGGGTAGGCCATTTATTTTTATGCCTGCTACTTCATCTTCTAATGCTTTTTTGAATATTTCTTCTGAGTATGCATTAAACAGTGATGGCGGCAAGACACAGCTATGTCTCACGCCTCTTTTAATTTTTATTTTATTGGTGTTTAAATTATTTATTCTTATGACAGTTTCTTGTTCATAATTTACAGATTATTTATTATTCTTATATCCCGTGTGTCGATGTTCTTTGTTCTCAGTAGTTTCATTAACGGATTTTGTTTCACCGTATCGAATGCCATGTTATAATCTAGGAAGCGGATTAACGCCATTGATGATTATGATGAAATGGTACTTCTAGTGTGAATTAAACCGTAGTAAGCCTATCCGTAGTATCTCAGTGATTTGACAACCGATATCATATTTTTTTTCTGAAAATTTTTGGATACCTGCAGAATGTATGCCCTCCTGACAGCGTTGTAGTAATTTATTTTAAAGAAGGAAATAGTTTTAAGCGTTTTATTTATTCTAATAAAATCCTAACAGGTTTCCGCGCCACTATTAACCAATTCCAAAAGAAATAAAACCAGCTGAACTTCAAGCAGTGTAAGAGATAATCTAATCAAAGAAGCAGATATCTTTCATGTTTTCAAGTGTCTACTGCGTGCCCGATAAGAATAGGAACTACCCTTAATTAAGTAAACTGAGGTCTTTTGCATTGCAAGCAGTGTCTAACGGCCCAGATCGATGTCTCTAGGGGTAGAATGCACGACTGTGAAAGATTTCTGGTGAGTATGCTAATGTAAATTACACGGGATACACAAATATTTTAAATCTCATTCGAACAATACTGTTTTCTATCTTCGTGTTAAATTAGCTTTTAGAGAAAATCAAGGAAATATGGAGAAAAATTTGTTGTAAAATTGTTCTCAAAATATAAAACATTGTAAAAGCAAAACGAAATTAAATAGCAGCAGATCTGAAGATTTCTTATAGCCAGGGAGGTAGTGTCAAATTTGAACGGAGCATTTTAGCATGGCGGTTTTCTTTTTATTTAGGTAGGTGTTCCAAAGCTTATTAACAAATGATGTGTCAGCTTGCCCAAAACTGGGGATTTTAGACAAGAAAAGGTAAAATATTAAAGTTGATGGACACACGCTACAACTTAAATGTCAAATATTTATATAAGTTACTCAGAACATTTGATAGACTTGCTTACTTGGCTCCTACATTTCACTCAGGAGATCCGGGTTCAAATCCTGGCGCGGAAAATTCTTTTTGTTTTTTAAATTGACATTTTATTTTGAAAAATAATTAGTTTTTATAATACCACGGCATGTCCACTTGGCCAGCTAACATTTTTTGCAACGTACATGATGCAGCTGACGCTTTTTTATTACAATCTAAAATTCATAAATTATTGATTTATACTTTTTAATCTTTGCCACACTAGTCCAAGAATATTTTTTTATTATTGACTAGCTGACCCGGCAAACTTCGTACGCCTTAAAACTAAATAATGTTTAAAAGTTTAATACCTAAAAATTACCAGAAAGCCAAAAAATACTAAAAAATATTGCGTACCTATACTTTTTTCTACCAAATTCATAGTTTACGATTCTATAAGGGACATAAGTACAGACAAAAATTCATTTTTATGCATTATAGAGAATAGGGAAATATTTATATTGCTATTAAAAAATGGGGGTTGGTGAGACAAAAGTGAAAATTTAGGGTTGTATTTTTCGGTTCTACAACATATAAAATTAAGAAAAACAGTTTGTCCAAAAAAATAACAAATAATGTCTCCCTTTCCACTTAGATTGTTGGTCTTACCAACTCAGGAACCTTCAGAGGTTCATGTACAACAAATTTGCTTATTAAGATCAATCATAATATTATGACCACAAATGCATAGTTTGCGATTCTATAAAAGACAAACAGATTTTTTTATATTGACTCGTATAAATAATAAAAACGTGGTATTATAAAAATAATTATTTTTCAAAATAAAATGTCAATTTAAAAAACAAAATGAATTTTCCGCGCCAGGATTTGAACCTGGATCTCCTGAGTAAAAGGTAGGAGCCAAGTAAGCAAGGCTATCAAATGTTCTGAATAACGTATATTAATATATGACATTTAAGTTGTAGCGTTTGTCCATCAACTTTCATATTTCACGTGTTCTTGTCTAAAATCCCCGGTTTTGGGCCAGCTGACACATAATTTGTTAATAAGCTTTGGAACACCTACCTAAATAAAAAGAAACCAGCCATGCTAAAATGCTCCGGTCAAATTTGACACTACCTCCCGGGCTATTACGTTGTAAAACAAATTCTGGTCACTTTTTAAAACCCAGCTTTCTACAATTTACAAAGCAAACAATTAATAGATAGACGTGGGAAATCTACAATATGCATTTCACAACACGTCAATTTGACTAGTTAAAAATTGTAACCATTGGAATTTCAGATCGGCATTCATCCCTACAGAAGGTACCGACCGCGAATCGATACCCACGCAGTGCCACAAAGCTTCTACCATGCAGAAATTGTATTTATAGAAAGCGGAGCAACAGAAAATCAATTCCACTCAGCATTTTGAGCTGAAGGAAAGGAACTCACTGGGCCACCAGACGGTTCCCTTCGAATTGAGTTAAGAACAACCGGAGTCTTGCAGCGAATTGAGTTTCTAGACTCCCTGGCTAACTCACGCATTGAGTTGGTGAGCCAAGTTGGCCTCGACGTATTGAGTCGGAGCTTGCCATGGAGTCTTCAGTAAAGCTACGGCTCCACGGGCGAGAAATTGACGCTAGCAGTAGCCGTAAAACGAACTTAAGGTTCCGCGGAACGGAATAGGAATAGCCGAACTGTACCGACTACAGGACTTGTGCGTAGTCGGTTCAGTTCGGCTATTCCTATTCCGTTCCGTGGAACCTTAGGTTCGTTTTACGGCTACCGCTAGTGGAGCCCGTGCTTTTCTTCTTGCCCGTGGAGCCGTAGCCTAAAGGAGTGCTTCATTGGTGGTCGCGCATTGACGATTGCCCGTCTCCAGTCGCGGGTCTATCGTTGTCTGTGTAAAATTATTATAGTCCAAGTAATGAAGTTTAAAATAGGACAAACAGACATTACATTACAGAATGAATAGATTTGCTTGAAAATTTGACAATAAGTAGTGGATAGTCCAAGGATCAAAATTTATAGGATGCCGAAAGGCGCTTACACCATAGGGGTGGTTGCCACGCCCTCTCGCGGGTGGAAATTTTTTTATTATATTTTTACCGTAAAAATTGGTAAAAACATTCATTCTAAGCAAAAAAACGTTCAATACATTTTTTTGATAAAATTAATAGTTTTTGATTTATTCGAAATCGAAAATATTAGATAGTTTTATATCGAAAAAATCAATGTTTTTAATCAGTTTTCTGCTAATAACTCAAAAAGTTTTCGTTTTATCAAAACCACTTTGCTTAACAAAATTGTACCTTTTGAAAAAATCAACAAAACCTTTTTTATAATTTTCTTTAAGACCAATAGTAATCGAGCTATACTTTCTTATATGGTAGCTCTTCTTCGTCAAATGCTGAATATTGTAGTTTCAAAGTCAAAAGACGGGAAATCTATGCATTTTTAGAGGATGACTTGTTCAAACTAATTTAAAGTAATTAAAAATATCTATTTCCATAAATAAAAAAAAAAGTCTCTAGTTCCAAAAATTAAGTGACTTATAATGAAAAGAATGTCAGTCTCTATTTTTTTCAGCGAAAAAGTGATCCGACACAATTAAATTAGTCATTGACCTTATTTGGTGTTTTTTATTTATGTATTAATAATAGGTTCTAGAAGTTTGACCGGCTTAGAATTATTATTTAAAAAAAAATGGAGTTAAAAGCGAATAACGAATTTTTTTAAATTGGTAAAATATTCCCTTTTCTTCAGAATAAAAAGATTAGCATCAGAGGTACGAAAAAGTTTTTAAATATAAAATTGTAGCTTATTTAATTTTTAAAAAGTTGGTTAAATAACATGTGAAAACCACCTTTACCAACCCTTTCAAAATCACCTCTTTTTGTTACTGAGGGTTTTAAAAGGATTTAGTATTAACAACCTTATAGACCTTGTAAAAAGCTACAAAGTACAAAATTCTTTTTTACCAAACTTTCTAAGACGAAAAATAAAATTTACGGTTAAAAACAATATATTTTTTTGAAAAAAAAAACGAGAAATCCAATTGGAAGCATAAAAATGTAAGTTACCGGTGTTTCTAGTCATTAGCCTTATTCATTCTTCGTTATTTATGTATTATTAATAGATTCTGGAAGTTTGACTGGCTTAGAATGATGAATGACGAATTTTTGTAGTTTGGTAAAAAATGCCATTTTCTTCAGAATAGAAAGATTAGCATCAGAGATACGAAAAAATGTTTAAATATGAAATTGTAGGTTATTTAATTTCAAAGAACTTGGTTTAAAAAAATCTTTTCTACGGCAACAATTGAGTGAATCGTAAATGAGTATAATATCGAAAAATATTGATTTTTTCGATATAAAACTAACAATTTCGATAGCCCATAAATCGAAAGCTGCTAATTTTAGCAAAAAAAGGTATAGAACATTTTTTGCTTAGAATGATTGTTTTTATGAACTTTTGCCGTCAAAATTTAATAAAAAATTCCACCTGCGAGATGGGGTGGCAACCAGCCCCATGGTAAAAGCATCATATAGATTTTGACTCTTGGACTATCCACTACTTTATTCTCAAATTTTCAAGCAAATCTATTTATTCTGTAAAAATTGCGAGGTCAATAGCTTCGGTTTCTGGACTAGTTCAGTCGGCTTAGAGGACTAGCAGGCCTAACCTTGTGTGACGTTGTTTATAATATGTGCCCACATTATAAACAACTTCACACTTGCATTAGGAGCTGCCTCAAATTTTATTTTTTTTTTTAATATTTAGGCAAGGTCAATAGTAGTGCAAATTTAAAATCTCGACTGTATTCCGCCATTGCGTTAGCCGCCATCTTGATTTTAAACGAGAACTGTTTTTGCTCAATATCTCCGCCATTTTCAACTTTTCGAGAAAAAATATAACAACCAAATTTGTTGAAAATGTAATTTCCTATCATTTCTATTTTTACGATTTTTTCGTGCCATCGATATTTTCCGAGTTATAGCGGAAAATATTGACAGTTATATATAAATAGAGCATAATTATTGAATTATATCGTTTATTGTTAGTTTTACGACAAAAATGTTCCTATACAGAAATAGAGAGAATTGAATTGTACACAATTTTAGTTTCTTTCATTTTTTGCTAATGTTCATATTTAAGGTAGTATGTATGCGATAATGGCGCGAGCGTAAGATCTGATTGATTTTGTAGCAATTGTTTTTGTTCAATATCTACGCCATTTTTAACTTAAATTGTTCCAGATATGATTTCCTAGAATTTATTTTTAACAATTTTTTTGATGCGGTTTATATTTTCCGAGTTAAGTGGGAGAATACTAAAAAGTTGTGGGGGAGCATAAATACTGAATTGAATCTTTTTTCTGAGCTGCCCCAAATTTTATAATTCTATCCTTTAGGGGAGATCAATAGTAGTGTAAATTTAAAATCTCGACTGAATTCCGTGGTTGCATTAGCCGCCATATTGATTTTAAAGGAGAACTGTTGTTGCTTAATATCTCCGCCATTTTCAACTTTTCGACAAAAACGGTAGGAACTGAAATTGTTGGAAACGCAATTTCCTACAATTTTTTTCCATAATTTTTTTATGGGATCAAGATTCTCCGAGTTAAGGAGGAAAAGAGTAGAAGCGGAGGGGAAGCATAATTATTGAATTTTCCCATTTATTGTTAACTTTACGACCTAATTGTACATAAACAAAAATAAAGAGAATTATATTTTATACAAATTTTGAAACTTCGAATGATACACCAACCAAACTAAGTACATAAAAGACATAAATAATAACTTATATGCATTAAGTTCACTTAATTTTAAGCGGGTTTTATTGGTTGAATTTGTCTGTCGATAATTAAGTTTCATGTCAGCTAACATATTTTAATATTTCGACAATTTTTTTTTATTTTGGACCCCGTTGCGGGAAATTTTCCCACTCCCCCACCCCTCCTAGACCCGCCACTGGTTCTCTCGAAAAATTGTAATAAATCGTAATTGCAACAATTTCAGTCCTTAACTTTTTGTCGAGAAGTTGAAAATGGGGAAGATATTGAAAAAAACAATTGCTTTAAAATCAATCGGGTCTTACGCTCGCGTTTTTACCGCATACGTATTACCTTCAATATTGATTTTATCAAAAAAAAAAAACAAAGAGATCAAAATTGTACAAAATTTAATTCTCTTCAGTTTTGTATGGATTAACATTTTTTGTAAAAGTAATAAAAATGAGATAATTTAATAAATCAATAATTATGCTTTAACAGTCACTGTTTTTTCCCATAACTAGGAAAATATGGACCGCACAAAAAAAATATACTAAAATAAATTATAGAAAATCGCATTTTCAACAATTTCAGTTTATATATTTTTTGTCGAAAAGTTGAAAATGGCGGAGATATTGAGCAAAAACGGTTCTCGTTTAAAATCAAAATAGCGGTTAACGCAACTGTCAAATTCAGTCAAGATTTTAAATTTATACTACTATTGACCCCCCCTAAAGATTGGAAAAATAAAATTTGGGGCAGCTCCTAATGCAAGGTCAAATGGTATACCGACTGGGCTAGACTATTAATATTTTGATTCCGTATTGTGGAATAGCGTGATTGTGAGTCTGTGCGTAATTATTAATATTTTGATTCCGTATTGAAGAATATCCTGATTGGGAGTATGTGTTTAGTTATTATCATTTTCATTCCGTATTGAGGAGTAAAATGATTGCTTCTTCTTGTATTATATTAACATTTTTACTGCACTTTGATAGGCAGTAAATACAATTTTGGGTTCTTTTACAGTTTTTACAGACAACCGCCCAAAGGGCTTTTTTCGGGGGAGGAAAGAAGAGCAGAGTCCTGTTTTATTTCATTATTTTTTATTTAACTTTCTATTGAAAATACCTCTATCCATTTATCGTCTGTTTGCTTTGTAAATTGTAGAAATCTCGGAGTTAGGTAGTAACTATAATTTGTTTTCCAAAGTAGGAAATATTTATATCTCCGGCTCTTAGGATTTCGGTTTGCTTTTAATATATGTCGCTGTTGCGTCTTTTGCAAATTATTTTTAATAATTTGCTGACATGACAGAGAGGTTGGGTTCTGATTCAGAGCACACCACCGGCCGTTCTGAGGTGTCCAAAAGGACGAAATATGCATAATAGTCCAAGAGGCATCGCTGAAAAATCTCTTTGAATTTACTAAAGCTAGATTTTTACAGCTGATTTCTGTGAGTTTGCAGAGGAACATACTGCGGTCGGTCAAGCGAAACGTAGAATAGGGGTTACTGAGAGGGTATCAAATTTGCTTTCCTACGAAGGTAATTAAATCCATTTACTAAGGCTGAAAATCAGTACACACATGGTAAATTAAAAAAGAATGTGTGTACTTTGTATGCACGTAAGAAGTTATACTTCTATTATATGATTTCAACGAAATCAATATACTTTAAACAGTTTCTCTACTACTTTCCAAAAATTTTTATTAAAACAATAACAAAAATTAAAAAAATAAAAGAATAAAACACACACACAAACACATTGAAAAATGCCACAACTAATTTCTGAACAATAATTGTTGCCAAAAATTTTAATTAAATACGTATTTTCTGAAAAAAATTATATAATAATATACTTACAAGCATAAAATCTATAAAAAAATGATATAACTTGCATTGGGCTTGAACCTACTTCCCGTGTATCCCGCCGTACGAGAGTCGAAGCGATTTCAAACTGCACCACCTTAGTGTATACGTCATGTGGGAATATACACAAACTGAACAACTTTTTGACATTTTGTTTATATGAATTTTTATTAGTTTGATTTTTGTCGAATTAAAATACAACAATATATAGAGTAAGAAAACGATACATTAGATGAAAATTTGTAGAAAGTTTGTTCGTAATCAGATTATGTAAATTAAAGCATTGCCTACTAGGGGTATAGTATAGCAAGTACTAGGTAAGTACATTATTTTTTTTACATTTACCAAATAGGTATGCCAAAACTATTTAAAAAGTTACTCTAATTATAAATTTGATTTTATTTCTGTCCTCACAACAATAAAAACTAATACATTATACAACATTTTTGTTTACCGATAACCTCCATATTCAACAATTATTGACAGATCATTTCAACACCCAATCAGAGCCCGTATAAAGACTAATACTAAACTGTCGGTGTGCGCATGCGCGCAGATCAATATAAATTCACCCTCAATCTCAATCGCGCCTAAAGAAGTATAACTTCAAAAATATAAATAAAAGTTATTATAGTCGGTCAGCTGTATAACGGGACAGAGCCGGTCGGTCGGCCCCAGTAGTCGATTGAGGAAATGAAGCATTTTGGCTCGCAATTTTTTCGTCCAGCATGGATTTACTTGAAATTTTCACAGAGGATAGGAAATAGTCCAAGGATCATTTTCTATATCATGCCGCTATCATACGCTAAAACCTTGGGGGTGGTTGCCACCCCATCTCGGGAGTTTGAATTTTTTATTACATTTTAACCATGTAGTTCGATGAAAAAAGTGATTTTAAGAAAAAAATGTTTTTTACGTTTTCTTCGTAAAACTAATATTTTTCGAGTTATTCGCGCTTAAAAATAACAGTTTTTCGACGAAAAAATCGACTTTTTTAGATGGTTTTTTGAGAATACCCCGAAAAATATGCATTTAATAAAAAAAACTGTAGATATCAAAATTGTATCGTTTAGTAACGCAAATCCAATTCTTTTTCTGTAATACCTTTAAGACTAACACAAACCGAGATACGGCATGTTAAAAGTTGGCTATTTTCGTCAAATGCATATTTTGGAATATTCAAAGCCAAATAATGGGAAAAATTTGCACTTTTAGAGAAAAACTTAAATAATCTTTTTTCAAATATACAATTAGATCTTTCAAAAAAAATATTAAAAAGTTTCTAGCAAGAAAATTAAGCGACTTATAATCAAAAAAATGTCGGTATCTGCTTTTTTCTCTACGAAAAAATCAGTGAAAACAACCTTCTAACTATCTTCTTAATTCAAAATTGGTCTTCACCTTTCTGTAGTTCCTTTTATATTTATATTATCAATACACTCAAGGAGCTTGATCTATTTAAAATGCCTAATTTTGGAAAAATTGGAGTTTAAAAGAAAATTGATTTTTTGAAATTTGGTACTTTCCAACATATACTTCAAAATATCTCCGAAAATACTAAAGATACGAAAAAAATTGTAAACCACTAAATTGTAGCTTTTTTAATGACTAAATTAACACTGTGCATAGATTTTCATTATAGTGAAGAGTTAGCCAGATATAGCTGTTTAAATTCTCTATTTACAAGCAAACACCCCTTTATTCGAGCCTTTTAAACCCGCCCCAACTAAAAACTAAGGGATCATCCGGAATTTAATTTACACAGTCATATAGCTTTTTAAAAGTCCTACAAAATCATTTTTGAAAAAAACTTTTTATCGCCAAAAATATATAGAATAATTTTTGAGGTATTCTCAGAAAACCCTCTAAAAAAGTCGATTTTTTCGTCGAAAAACTGTTATTTTTAAGCGCGAATAACTTGAAAAATATTAGTTTTACGAAGAAAAACATTTTTTTCTTAGAATCACTTTTTCCATCGAATTAAATGGTTAAAATGTAATAAAAAATTCAAACCCCCGAGATGGGGTAGCAACCAAGAGGTTTTAGCGTATGATAGCAGAATGATATAGAAAATGATCCTTGGACTATTCCTTACCTTCTGTGAAAATTTCAAGTAAATCTATGCTCGACGAAAAAATTGCGAGCCAAAATGCTTCATTTCCTCAATCGATTATTGGGGCCGACCGACCGGCTCTTTCCCGTCATATAGCTGACCGACTACAATAACTTTTATTTATATTTAATTTAGAATGTGTGTACTGATTTTCAGCCTTAGTAAATGGATTTAATTACCTTCGTAGGAAAGCAAATTTGATACCCTCTCAGTAACCACTGTTCTACGTTTCGCTTGACCGACCGCAGTATGTTTCTCTACACACTCACAGTAATCATCTGTGAAAAATCTAGCTTTAGTAAATTCAAAGAGAGTCTATAAGGGGCTGTCCATTAATCACGTGATGCTCGAAACGGGGGGAGGGGTCCATAAAAAATCACGAAACATCACAAGGGGGTAGGGGGGGTGTAGTAATATATCACGTGTATTTTTTTTTTCGGAAAATGCCCGATACTCAACCCGTTGCGTGTATTTATTTTTTCGTCAAATGCGTACAAAAATCGAAAGCGGCATTGCTGTGACTAATATTAAAAAAAATCCATTTCTCTTTCATAATACACAACCCAGCAAATTGGTTCTACCCAAATATCTTGAATGTTATGATAAGAAACGACCCATTTCAAATCGTTTTGTTGTGAATATAGCATATGTTTCCACTAAATAGGAATACTGACCCGAACTCTGTCGCTGTCTCCGACTTTTTATATTTACGAGCCTTTAGTCTTTTACATGCGTTTTACCTACTTATCTGATGAATTGGAAATTCTCAAAATCCTGTCAGTTTTATTCCGTTGTTTTGTCACTGAATACATGCGTTTAAACTGTTTTTAACTTCGTACTTTTTTTCATCACAATGTCTAAGCTAGGTGATCTGTATAAAGAACTATTTACAGAGTATAAGAAAGGAAAAAATCCTGGTGTCGCTCAAAAAGAATTTAATGAATTGTGGGTTAACGGGAAACAAAAATATACAAAGGAAGAATTTATAAAGTGGGCCAATGATCTTTTACTAGATTACCGCCGAAAGAACCAAGCAAAGAGGTCTTCCAATATTCTCTTTTATTATTCTACTACTAAAAAGGTAAGTTAAAATTTGTATGTGACTATATATTTTTATAGACATTGTTCTAATACTAAGAATTCACCTGTAGTTTTATTTGCAGTATTATGTTATTGTTAAATCTTACATTTTTTTTCTACAACCGTGTTAAAAATAAAATTTTTAGCACTCCATACGAGCGTTAAAAATGCTACTTTAAGGCACTAGTGCCTTAAAATATTTTTAAGGCACTGCAATTCGTATTGACCGTATAGACAATTTTGATGTAATGTCAAAAAAATATAAAAATGGAATGTCAGTCAAGTTCAAGTAAAAGTTTTTGTAGAAATTGTCCTGTAATTACGTTTGTAGAAAAAATATTGTATGATATGCGTGTTAAAAAGTACATTTTTAAGGCACTCATGTGAATTGCAGAACTCGCTATCGCTCATTCTGCAAACTTTCACATGCGTGCCTTAAACGTGTACTTTTAACACTTATATCATAAATAACTTTTGTAACATTGATAAAATAAATATAATTACTTTACAAATAAAAACATAGCGTACACACCTACAGTTGAGTCCACGAGTCTTTACCCGTGCGTCATCATTTAAAGCATACGAAATAAGTCGATGATAAACTCGGAAATTGAAATTTACTAAACGCAATAGCAAGTGACAGTAAGTAGTAGCTACCTCTCCTATCACGGGTTAAAATTTGAGTTATCAAAAATATGTGTTTTATCTCGCCAGGTATTAATGACGCACGGGTAAAGACTCGTGGACTGAAGTGTACCTTATGTATTACTTAAATCCAAAACATATCTTTTAATTCGTGCCATTTTGAATTCTTTATTTTAATATTATATGAAATAAAATTGCTGGGGATGATAATATTATCATTACTTGTTTGCATGATAATTAATATTATTAAATTTTCAGAATGCCAGTGAGAACAATCCTATTTCGTCAAACACATCCAATGACACCGACAATGACATTATTAAATGCGAATCGACAGGTAAGAAACATTCCATGTCATTTTATTATTCTATTTTATTTATTCACTATAAGAGAGAAATTAAATTGTGGCATTATTATATGAACGTACAACATATACAGGGTGTGTATACAGGGTGTTTGGTAACGAACGGACCATAGCTTAACCTTAGATTCCTGAGGTTAAAATAGGTCGATTTAAGCTAACTTTAGTACGAAAGTTGATATAATGTAACCGAAATACAGGGTGTCAAGTTAAACTTTTACTTTATTTATTCTTAAATATTTCCTGGCAGGCGTGGGACAACAACACGAAATTTCTTAAGCGGGGTTTTTTTGGTGCCAGAAATCTAAATTCGCTACCAAAAACGATGTATTGCACAGATGATGTATTATAATTTTTTTTTATTGCCCACTCTACATACTTTTTGAATCAAAACTTTTATTCTCTTAATATTTTTACTTAAAAAAAGTTATTATACCCACTACATTTATCTCGCTAAATTCAACCGTTTTCGAGATAAACGCATTTTAAATCTGCGATGCAACATAATTTTTTGCATAATATTCTAGTTACACCTAAAAAAAAACTAAATAATTTCCAAAAATGTTTCAAAAATTTCCAGTTTATACTTTTCGGGTATAACTATAATGATATTATGCAAAAAATTATGTTGCATCGCATATTAAAAAATGCGTTTATCTCGCAAACCGTTGAGCTTAGCGAGCTGAATGTAGTATACCTATTTTAAGTAAAAATATTAAAGAATAAAAGTTTTGATTCAAAAAGTATGTCGAGTGGGGGAACTGCTATTTTTGGTGGCGAATTTAGATTTCTCGTCCCAAAAAACCATATCCTACCAAATTTCGTGTTGTTATAGTCTGTCAGGAAATATTAAAGAATAAATAAAATAAAAGTTCAACTTTGACCGAGTATTTCGATTATTATCAACTTTCGTACTAAGGTAAGTTAGCTTAGATCGACCTATATGAATGTAAGGTTAAACCATTCATTACCAAACGCCCTGTATATACAGAGAGGGGCTAATTTGTGGAATAAATTCATTTTCTCTAAAATGGACGACTTTAGAGAAAAATCCCGAAATAGGTCGATTTTTATTTTTAAATTACAATTTTTTGGCATATATTTCATACTAGTGACTTCATCCATCTGAGCGTGATGACGTAATCGATAATTTTTTAAAATTATAATAGGGGTCGTGTGGCACCTCATTTGAAAGGGTGTTTAATTCTACATGCAGTAATATAAACAATAATATCACTATTTATACAAGGTGACCAAAAAAATGTTTTTTCACAAATAAACATTTCTTTTCGCTTAAATTAAATCACAAACAGCCTCTCACCTACCTCCTTGCAGTTTGAACATTTAATTTAAGCGAGAAGCAATGTTTATTTGCCAAATAAACATTTTTTTTCTATTTTCTGACAGCGATACAAGTATTTTGAGTTAAATAAATTGTATACATTATTCTTTTTTCATTAATTAATTTAATTAAAAAATTATTTTTTTTGGTCACCCTGTAGAAATAATGATATTAATGTTTATATTACTGAATAGAGAATTAAATTACCTTTCAAATGAGGTGCCATACGATCCCTATTCCCATTTAATAAAATCATTGATTACGTCATCACGCTCAGGTGGATGACGTCACTAGTATGGAATATATGCTAAAAAATTTTAATTTAAAAATAAAAATCGACCTGTTTCGGTATTTTTCTCCAAAGTCGTCCATTTTAGAGAAAATTAATTTATTACATAATTTAGTCCCTCTCTGCAGAGGTTCAAAATTATGGAATAAATTCATTTTTTAGAAAATATGCCACTTTGGAGAAAAATCCCGAGACAGGTCGATGTTTACTTTTAAATTATGATTTTTTGGCATATGTATCACACTAGTGACGTCATCCATCTGGGCGTGATGACGTAATCAATGATTTTTTAAAATCAGAATAGGGGTCGTGTGCTAACTCATTTGAAAGGTTATTCAATTCTTTACACAATAAAATAAACATTAACATAATTAAATCTAAACGGGAACTGGTGTATGTTTTCAAAAGACTGATAGTGTGTAAATAAATTTAATAAATCAGCTAAGTACTTTCAGCATATTAATGCCATCATCAGAGCTATCCTATAAAAAGACTAAGTTGAAAAATCTTATTCATAAAAAATTATAAAGTGATATTATGACTTTATAATTTTTTATGAATAAGATTTTTCAACTTAGTCTTTTTATAGGATAGCTCTGATGATAGCATTAATATGCTGAAAGTACTTAGCTGATTTATTAAATTTATTTACACACTATCAGTCTTTTGAAAACATACACCAGTTCCCGTTTAGATTTATATAGAAGTGTGTACAAGTCAAACAGTCTTTTTCTATTAACATAATTATTTATGCAGTGTGTCTAAAATAATTTTTGCTGAATTAAATTAATTGACGCAAAAAGATGAATGTGTGTAGTTTATTTGATTCAAAATACATTTCACTATTGTCAGAAAACAGAAAAAATGATTTGAAAAACAAACATTGCTTTTCGCTTGAATTCAATTTTTAAACTGACAAGAGGCAGGTGGATGGCAACTTGAACCGTGAATTTAAGGGTAAAGGCACAAAATGTCGCCTGTCAAAATTTTCAATGTGTTTTAAATGCATTCATTTTTTTCGAATCCTGAGAAAACTGATAAACATTTTTGAAAAATTTAAACGCAGAATGAAAGATTGCATTATTACTGAGGACCGAAAGTCCCTAAAAACTTTCATTCTGCGTTTAAATTTTTCAAAAATACGTATTAGTTTTCTCAGGATTCGAAAAAAATTATTACATTTAAAATACATTAAAAATTTTGACAGGTGTAAAAATGTTTGCATTTTGTTCTTTCCCCTTAATTACATTTACTAGTATGGTATAATATATTTTGTAACATAATTTAAAGTTTTTAAATGCAACTAAGTTGTACTAGCATACGTTTTATTTTCTTTTATTAATCTTTAATTAGGTTTTTGTTTTAATATTTAATATTTTAGTGTATGTTTCTAAAATAGGATAATTTTTTTTTAAAATGATTTTTTAATAAAATATCAGCAACACCGTAAAATCTATACAGTAGGAAAAATGAAAGAATACCCATGAACGAACATATAAAACACGCTGTATTTTCCTGTCACCGTGTCACAAAAAAAATTGGCCAGCGCAAGTACATGTAATAATTATTATTGCATGTACTTGCCCTGGGCAATTTTCTTTGTGACACGGTGATAGGAAAATACAGCGTGTTTTATATGTTCGTTCATGGGTATTCTTTCATTTTTCCGACTGTAGTTCTTTTTTAAATATATATCTACAAAAGGAAACATGCTAGGTACATTCAACCTTATACCAAAAGATAGCAAAAGATTACTACAAAATACAATACTAATATACAATGTGTTCCATTTAAAAAAAAATGAGAAAATTTTGTATTTGCAAATAGTGATATCACATTATATATTGTATGGCTATACGCTCTGAGCTTCGCTGGTGTCGCTCCTAGTGGATTATAATTCAACTTTTACCGGTAATTTTTAAATTTATTATTAAATTGATATCGCTTAATATTTACAACGCTAAAAAGTAATTAAATTGTAAAAGATTTTTTTAAGATTTTGCTAATCATTTTGACGTTCTATTGATGAAATATTAATTTCTTACTTCGGATACTTTCACAATTATCGTGTAGATGGCGCTAAGATTAATTTATAATTACATATTACGGAACATTAAAAAAACGTAAATTGAGTATTTAAAACGTAAGTATATTTAAGGTCAAAATATATACCACAGCTTTGACCAACTAATATTTTTTATAATTAATGTTTTTAATTTTAATTTTAAATTAACCACTTTGGCATTTATGTCAAATTTCCAGTAAACGTTTACAGACTTGTCACTACTGGCGCTCGCGAATTTATAAATATCCCCTCTACGTACGAGCTCACAGCGTAGTCAAATATATTAAATTATTTAATAATGGCACTTTACTAGAAAAGCTTTGACATGTCATTTAAATTTTTACTACCTTGAAAACCTAATCCATAGATCTTTATACATTACCATTTTTCTCAATAAAAGTGTAAATATTTTGAAATTTATTAACCTTAGACCTACAAAACCTTATACAAACTCTTCATATTATTAAAAGATATAGGTATTTAAAAATGATATAATATATAGAGTGTATAACCGACTAACCCTGTATAATCTAGAATAATTTTAAGTTATAGACGTCTTTGGTTCACGATACAAATTAGTGTTGTTATAAACATTTTTTTGTATATCCCATAGTTTAGCCGTAATCAAAGAAAACCAGAGGTTTGGCGCACCCTGTATACACAATAAATAATTGGCAATAATTATTTCATACTATAATGTTTATTTTTTTTTGTTAATTTTTAATAATTTTGATGTTTACATGTTGTTTAAACGTTGATTATTTCAGGTGCTCGGAAACGCAAAGCTGATGATTTGGAGTTTATTGACGAGAATTCACCGGATATTACAGCAAATGCAAGCAGCTCTATCCCGCATCCTGTACATGCTGCTCCTGCACAGAATTCACCAGATAAACCAAATGCAAGCAAATCTATATTGAAGCCTGTACGTGCTACTCCAGCACAGGATAAGTTGAAGAATCAGATCTCCCTTCTTCAAATGGAACTGGACTTAGCTGTCCGTCGTAGGGATTCTCTGGGCGCTAGTGAAGATAAGACCCGTGATGTGATGAAACTGCGCCAAGAAATTGATAAATGCAAAAAAGAACTGCGGAAGAAAGAGCAACATATGCGTCACTCCCAGTCACATAGATTATCAATACAATCAAAGATTAAACTTGCTTGCAATCAGAGTCCAACAGTAGCTAGTCTTCTTAAGACGCGCTCAACACCAGGTCGCCCACGCTTGGAAGAACAGCAACCGCTATTGCTAAAAACTATCGTTGATTTGGCTATGTTTGGTGCTTCTGCGGAGGAGCGACGTCGCTCAGAAATTGTTCGCAGTTGCCGAACACTAACTGACCTCCACGAGAAACTAAAAGAGCACGGTTTTGAAATTTCGAGAAGTGGCACATACCTTCGATTGCTCCCAAGAAATTATACGACCGTGGAGGGTAAAAGACATGTAGTTACTGTGCCTGTCAAATTGAGTCGCCCTGAGGCAGATCGCCATAAAGCTCATGTCGATCAACATTTTTGTGTCGCCACAATAAGACCGCTAGAAACGCTAGCATCTATTCTTGGACCTAACCAAGTATTTTTTCTGTCGCAAGACGACAAAGCTCGGGTGCCTATAGGCTTGACAGCGGCAAATAAGCAAGCTCCTCTCCTGATGCATGTCCAGTATCGTGTCTCATTGCCTGATCATGATTGGGTAATAGCTACGAGGCACAAATTGATCCCTAGTGTATATGCTGGGTGCATCATAAAAGATAATGAAATGGGCCGTGCTGAAGCAGTCACATACTCAGGGCCAACATACGTGGCGATTAGAAGTGGCAAACATTCTTCTTCGACAGCTTCTACTCATGCTGTGGACTTTGATAAGCTTGCTACTCTAAACAATTTCGAGAAAATTATGCGGGATGAAGAAGGACGCCTAAAACCAGTTGTTTTAATTTCATGTGATGGAGGACCCGAAGAAAACCCGAGATATCCAAAGGTTATTGCCCATGCCATAGACAACTTTATCAAGCATGATCTAGATGCAATGTTTGTTTTTACAAATGCACCTGGCAGAAGCGCGTTCAATCGAGTCGAGAGAAGAATGGCCCCTTTAAGCAGAGAATTATCTGGTCTCATACTTCCACATGATTCTTATGGAACCCATTTAGACGAACAAGGGAGAACAAAAGATCATGACCTTGAAAAAAAGAATTTTAAGAAGGCTGGTGAAGTTCTCTCAGAAGTATGGACTAACATGGTTATTGACGGCCATGGCGTCGTAGCAGAGTATGTCGAGCCAGATAACAGTGCTGAAACTTTTGTTCCGGATCTGCCTTCCCAGCAATGGTATAGCCAACATGTGCGAGAGAGCCAATATTTACTTCAGGTGGTGAAGTGTGATGATCGCGCTTGCTGTGGACACATGCGGAGTTCTATACGAACCATTCTTTCGGAACGCTTCGTTATACCTCCTTACCCGATTCTGCAGGGGTCCAGTGGCCTTTACATTCCAAAGCCTGAAGACCATGATGGCAAGACGTTTGCTCCATTTCTTCTGCGTCGGTCTCTCGACATTGCTCCAATATATGAAGACTTCGGCAAATTGGTTTATGACCAGTATTGTCCTAGCCTGCAGAAGGATCATCATATATTGTTGGAGAGGACATGTCAGCGGTGTGCACTTTACTTCTGTACCAAGAAAAAAGCCAAGGCACATGAGAATTCTTGTCACATAAAGCAGCTGCATTCGACCAATAACACTCTGGAGATGTTACACAATGTTCGTCCTTCCCGCATCCTCACGCGACGGTCGAACGGTAGATCGAGAGAGATTCTTTGTGTAGTGCGCGAAAATGATGACGCTGAGTGGCTCGATGAAACCGATGTTGATCTTCAACAAAACAGTGTGCCAACAAATGATTTACAAGATGCTTATCCAGTTATTGGTGTTGAGGAAAGTCTTGCCAATCCGTGGTCCGAAGATACCCTACATTAAAGATTGTTTACATAACATACACATTATTTATAATACATTTAGTAATATAATACTAATTTAGTACAAAAATTTTCTCGCATTTCTTTCATTATTTTATGTCAGTCAAAAACAACCTACAACCTTTCTGTCTACCTCTAAACGTTATTATTGTGGTCTTTAATTTTTTATAATAAAATTAGATGATGTGTATTTTACAATTATTTAAAAAATAGATTTTTTGTAGATACTAAAAAGTACACGTGATATAGGGTTGGGGGGGGGGTTAGTTTTAAACCTCACCATGTATCACCAAGGGGGAGGGGGGGTTAAAAAATGCCAAAAAAAACATCACGTGATTAATGGACGGCCCCTAAGCGGTGATTTGGTGATATCGGAGACGAAACTCGAAACTACATCTTAAACTGTCTTTTTTTACCTTCGTTTACTCACAAATTGAGTACTAGAAATCAAATTGTTTGGCGTTATACCTAGACAAATTGACGCATCCTGAAATGCATACTGTAGATTCCTCACGTCTATCCATTTATCGTCCGTTTGGTTTGTAAATTGTAGAAAGCTCGTATTTAGGCAGTGACCAGAATTTGTTTTCCAACGTAAGAAATCTTTAGATCTCCGGCTATTTGGATATCGTTTTGCTTTTAATTGATGTTGCTGCTGCCTCTTTTGCAAAGTAATTTTAATAATTTGCTAATATGACAGGGAGATTTGGTTTCAATTCAGAGCACAACACGGGCCGTTGTGAGGAGTCCAAGAGGAGACAATGTGCATAAACGGATGGTGGTGGTCTTTGAGACAAAACTAAATCTTAAACTCTCTTTCTTTAAAAAAATTTTGAATTTGTTGTGTGGTAAGAAATTCTTCTAATATGTAATTTGATTTTATCAGACTTAGTCCAGTCGGGTTAAACGAATAACAGGCATAACCTTGCATTAGAAGCTGCACCAAATTTTATTTTTGTAATCTTAAGGGGGAGACCAATAGTAGGGTAAATTTAAAATCTCGACTGAATTACGTAGTTGCGTTAGCCGCCATCTTGATTTTAAACGAGAACCGTTTTTGCTCAATATCTCCGCCATTTTCAACTTTTCGACAAAAAGTATAACAACCAAAATTGTTCAAAATTTGATTTTCTATCATTTCTATTGTTACAATTTTCTCGTGCCGTCGATATTTTTCGAGCTATGGCGGAAAATAGTTGCAGTTAGAGCATAATTATTAAATTATCTCGTTTATTGTTAGTTTTACGACAAAAATTATCCTATAGAAAAATAGATAGAATTAAATTCTACACAATTTTGATCTCTTTAATTTTTTGCTAAAGTTAATATTTAAGGTAGTACGTATGCGATAATGGCGCGAGCGTAAGACCTGATTGATTTTGTAGCAATGGTTTTTGTTCAATATCTACGCCATTTGCAACTAAAATTGTTCCAACTATGATTTCCTACAATTTCTTTTTAACAATTTTTTTCATGCAGTTGATATTTTCCGAGTTAAGTGGGAAAATAGTAAAAAGTGGTGGGGGAGCATAATTACTGAATTGAATCCTGTTTCCGAGCTTCCCCAAATTTTATAATTCTATTCTTTATGGGAGATCAATAGTAGTGTATATTTAAAATCTCGACTGAATTCAGCGGTTACATTAGCCGCCATATTGATTTTAACGGAAAACCGTTGTTGCTTAATATTTACGCCATTTTCAACTATTCGACAAAAACGGTAGGAACTAAAATTATTAAAAATGCAATTTCCTACAATTTATTTTCCACAATTTTTGAAACTTATACAATGAAACACCAACAAAACTAAGTACATAAAAGACATAAATAATAACTTATATAAAATCAATGGAAAAATTGCAATAGTTGGCTGTATACCATAGTTTACAAAAACTTATACAGAAGTAAAAACTTCAAGTTGTATACTGGTATAAAATCGTTTATTAAAAAACTTCATAAAATGTCGTGCAAAACGTTTTCGTTCTAATTCAGAACATCTTCAGTGCCTAGAATGAACTATTTCCACGTTAGATTCAGGCAAACACTGCCTGGGGTAATTGCAGGGTGGATCGAGTAGCTCTGCGGTTACCACAGCCGGTCCCAAGCCCGGATAAAATGTGGAGGGTTGATTGGCAAGGTTAGCAACCTACCAATCGGAAAAACGAATACTGCTCAAAGAAGCAATGTGAAGCCTCGGAACCGGACTGATTATATGAAGACGACCATGGCGAGAAATAAGGACAAAAACATTGATGAGAATTACCACATGGAACATCAGATCACTCAACACTAGAGATCAAGAAATCACCTAAGTATTAAAAGAGAAACAAATAGATATATGCGCTCTACAGGAAACAAAAAAGAAAGGAAAAGGACAATCAAGATTAGACGAATATATACTAATCTACAGTGGAGTAGCAAAAGAAAACAGGGCCAAAGAATGTGTAGCATTACTAATACATCAAAAATACCAAAATCACATCAAAGAGTGTCAATATATATCGGAAAAAATTGTCACAGCAAAAATTAGAATGGAAAAGGAAGACCTGAACATCATCGGAGTATACGGCCCAGAAAATAACAAGCCTCAAACAACAAGGGAAATCTTTTATGACGAATTACAACAAGCAGTAGATCAAGTTAGAGGGAAGATGATAATACTGGGGGATTTTAACGCTCGAATAGGTAACCAAGTAATACCCGGAATTAAGCAAAAACACAATGAAAATGTTAAAAACAAAAATGGAGAACTGATGATAAACTTCTGCACAAATAACGAACTTAGAATAAACAACACATTTTTTGACCACAAAGACCAACACAAATATACATTCAATAACACCCGTGGACAAAGATCTATGATAGATTATGTTGTAACCAACAGAGATATACATCCATCAAAAATAATCGACGAAAGATGCCTCAACTCAGCAGATGTAGGTAGCGACCATAGGCTAGTATTATGTAAAATAGGAATCATTATGAAATATTTCACACCTAAGAGGGCAGCACCAACACAAACAAAAATCAAAGTCGAAGGACTACATACGGAATCCACGGAATAATTATACAGGAAAAGAATATCAGAGAAGATTGCTGAGAATGGAATATTAGAAAATGATAACATCGACGAAAGCTGGCAAAAACTCAAAAATAACGTAACCGATGCTGCAAAAGAATCACTTGGAGAGAGAAGTAACGAATACTCACATATTAAAGAAGAAAACCCCGTGGTTTAGAGAGGGAGCTAAGATAAAATGCGAAGAAAAGAAGAAAGACTTTTTACAATACACAACAAAACAAGCACAACAAGCATACAACCACTACAAACGAATGAGAAACGAAACGAATACTTTAGTGAGACAAATAAAAAGGGAGCACTGGCAGAGTTTCTCAAAACAGATGGAACACGACTTCTACGGAACACAAAAAGGAGTATGGAGAATGATCAGAGGGCGAAGAAAGCAGATGAACGAATTAATAAAAGCGAAACCCATTCAGAAGGAAACATGGGCAGACTACTTCCGATCTTTATTTGCTAAAGGCGACGATAATGAACCACCAATACCTGGAGTTACGACAAACGAAGAAATAAATATCGAGGAGGGAGAGGTAAATGAAGCATTAAGAAAATTAAAAAATAGAAAATCTCCAGGAGAGGACAGAATATCGAACTAACTCCTAAAGTACGGAGGACAAGATCTAACTAACCAACTATTAAAACTAATACAAAAAATAATAGAACAAAACAGAATACCACAAGAATGAAGATCAAGCATCCTAATACCTCTCTTCAAAAATGGAGACAAATCAGACCCGGAGAATTACAGAGTGATTAACTTATTAAACACAACATTAAAATTAACAACAAAAGCGATAACAAACAAATTGAATGAAATTATAACATTAACAGAAGAACAACAAGGTTTTAGTTCGGGAGGGTCATACACTGAGGCTATATTTATGATGAGGCAAGTTCAAGAGAGATCGTTGGAATACAACAAACCGGCATATTTATGTTTCGTGGGCCTTAAGAAAGCATTTGACAGGGTCCTATTAAAGGACGTTATCCACTTGTTATACTCGAGAGAGGTACCTCTGGGAATAATTAAAACGATAGAAAACATCTACCAGAACAACACAATAAAAGTAAAAGTGTAAGATGAACTAACTGACCCAATTGAAGCCGGCAATGGAACAAGACAGGGGGATTCCATGAGTCCTTTATTGTTCAACCTGATCATGGACGAAATAATAAAAAAAGTAAGAACTAAAAAAGGCAACTGGGAGAAAAACAACTTAAAATAATCTGCTTTGCGGACGATGCAATACTAATCTCTCAAAGTGAAGATGATTTGCAACGTATGCTGCACCAATTCAACATAATCGCCACAAAATTTAACATGTTAATTTCCTCAAAAACGACAAAATGCATGGTTATAACAGCAGATCCAATAAGATGTAAATTGGAGCTGGAAGGTCAGATAATAGAAAAAGTGATGGAGTTTAAATATCTAGACATCACACTATCTAGCTACGGAAGACTCGAAACAGAAGTGGAAGATCAAATGAATAGAGCAAACAGAGCCGCAGGTTGCCTATATGACACAATATGGAGAAATAAAAATATCGGAAAAAAACTGAAAGGCAGAATTTACAAAACAGTCATCAGACCAATAATGACATACGCGGCAGAAACACCACCCGACACAGAGAGGACATAAAGATTGCTCGAAACAGCGGAGATGAAAACCCTTCGAAAAATCCATGGTAAGACTCTATGGGACAGAGCTAGAAGTACAGATATACGAAGGAGATGCAAGGTGGATAACATTAATAACATAATAACTGGGTAAGAAACAGAAGAATAGAATAGAATGACTACATAAGCCGAATGACAACCAATAGGGTAGTCAGGACAGCGAGAGACGGTTCCCCAATAGGAAGACGATCAGTGGGAAGACCACGAAAACGATGGAACGACAACTAACTAGAGGCCCATTGAAAAAACAGACAGAGTCAAGTCTATACAAAAAGAAGAAGAAGAAAAAGATTCAGGAAAAAAGGTTAAAATTGTGACTGTTAATGAGAAAAACATGTGGAAAATACTTACATTCTCCTAAGTAGTTGAAACTAGCACACGAATTAAAGTTGTAACATCATAATATATGGTTTACATGTTAGATTTAATTAAAATATGGTGAATACCAGTCGATGTTAAAAGATTAAAATCAGTACATGCTTAAAGGGCAACATGCTTCCCTGCTCGAAAAACTAGGTACTTGCCAGTTCAATGGGCACTGGTGAATAAGATCTGGAGGACCTGAGGTGACAGAAACATGAGTCTGTCACCTCAGGTCCTCCAGATCTTATTCAACATTTCTATCATAACTCATTTAGACTCTCCGTTTCTTATGGATATTAACCCTCAAATCGTGGTCTGGTTTACTTGTCTCTTTTTAGAATGTACCTTACTACACAATCACTTTGTCTTGTTGCCTGTTATGCCATCATCACTTCATTCATCCCATTTAATAACAACATACAGTTAATTACTTTGGTCTGCCACACATTTCACTCTCTGTTTCTTATTAATTTTCATGTTACCTTCTCCTCTTTCAGATTTTTTAGACTATACTTAACAATAGGGTATTGCACACCTAAATTAATTAGCTTACCGTCATCTACAGATCTTTCATATCATACATTTAAATTTATAATTTTATATACCATTTCTTTTTCATTTTTCCACCTTCATATATATCAGGCAACCCCCATTACTCAGCTATCTTAATTTAATTTCATATTCATTCTTTTTAACATATGTCTTAATTCTTTTGGTCATCTCTGTCATGTAAGTTTATAAACTTTTGCACTCAAAATATATCACACTTGGTTCAGTCTGTTCACTCCACTACCAATTACAAAATCCAAACTCATATTTCGCTATCTCAGTAAATTTAGATTCTCCATTACATATTCACATTAACACACTTAGACCTATATTAGTTAACTTTCTTTCTATTATTCACTCATACAGTAACCACTTCGTTTGGAAGCCTATCATGGTATATTTCCTTGAATTATTTTATTCCATCGAAAGCAAGCTAAAATTTCCGTTATCAATTCCATTTTCCCTTTTCGTTATCAATTCCATTACATAATTTTATTCATTTTATTATTTAAAATTATTTCTTTAACATTATCATTCACTTCCTGATTTATATTCTTTTAGTTACTTTAACTTCTCCATAATTCCTCTCCAATCTTTACAGACAGAATTAATCATTACAACAGTATGCAGCTCAATCTAAACTTTTCCCATCTTGTTAGCAACTGAAACTGCAACTGAAATTGCAACAATTTCAGTCCTTACCCGAAAAGTTGAAATACACTTTTTGTCGAAAAGTTGAAAATGGCGGAGATATTGAACAAAAACAATTGCTATAAAATCAATCGGGTCTTACGCTTGCGCCTTCAGCGCATACGTACTACCTTACATGTTGATTTTATCAAAAAAATGAAAGAGATCAAAATTGTACAAACTTTAATTCTCTTCATTTTTGTATAGGTTAAAATTTGTTGTAAAATTAATAATAAACGAGATAATTCAATAAATCAATAAATATACTTTAACTGTCACTATTTTAACCATAACTCGGAAAATATGGACCGCATGAAAAAAATATAATAAACAAAATTATAGAAAATCGCATTTTCAATAATTTCAGTTTGTATATTTTTTGTCGAAAAGTTGAAAATGGCGGAGATATTGAGCAAAAACAGTTCTCGTTAAAATCAAGATGGCGGCTAACGCAACGGTCAAATTCAGTCGAGATTTTAAATTTATGCTACTACTGACTCCCTTTAAAGATTAGAAGAATAAAATTTGGGGCATCTCGTAATGCAAGGTCAAATGCTATCCCGACTGGGCTACTCATTCATATTGACAACTCGGAAATATATTATTAAAAGTAGACGACGTCAGAATAATATTAACAATAACTTTTAACATCAAAGTATAAACTCCTGTTGTATTCGGTATAATTTTAATCAGGAATTAAAGTTTTAAAATCCAAAGGGATTACAAAATACAAGGGGATTTACAATTATACCAAATACAACAGGAGTTTTTTTTTCGATATTAAAAGTTATTTATCTAACTACTTAGAATACAGCCAACAACTCACGGGAACCATCCCGTTTTAAATATTGCCCATATTTATGAGTTGCGTTCCTGGGATGAATTTTATTAATCACTCATCCCTTCTGTGATGTAATTGTCTTTTTTTTACGCGGTTGACTCTACTATTTTATTTATTTATATTTTTAGGCACTAATTTAAATAAAGGAAGATTTACTTATATTATTTTATTTACATCGCTTATTTATTTAATAATTACAAATAACACCAACTAACACATCTAATTTATTTACAAACTCAAATTTATGATTTAATTAACTAAACATAATAATAACTAATAAATACATTTCAATACATCCGATTCGAATACATTAATGACTGGCCTGTGCTCGAATCTCGGTTCTATATATACTTCGGCAGCGGTCGTCTCCGAACGCCGTGGATAGGAATGGTATTGTCTCGTAACGCCGAGAAGCTTCGGGAAGAAATAGGCCAATTCGTGAGCGGACTAAACAGTGTCACATTGCCCCCTCCTTAAAAGATGGTTCCTCCTGGAACCTTGTCGGGACTGGAACTGGATGCTGGTATCTGCAACTGGACCCTCTTTTACAACTCCCAGTTGTATAAAAGTGGCAGGGGACGGTCTTCGCTCCGCACCAGTAGTTATGGGGATTGCAACAGACTAACACCCGGACCTCGGTGTCTTTAAAAATTTCTTCTACCATATTTCGGATAACTGTCCAGTCTAATTGGCGGCATTCTAACTTTGGCATGGCTAACTTTTGCACGTCGGACTCCAACACGTGCTCTCTCAATTGAAATAATGCATCCCATACATCTTGGTAGGTAGGTTGGTCATGGACAGTGTGTTTTGTTACCAGATAGAATAGGTAACGTGATGCATCTTGGAGTTTCAATGCTTTTCCAGGAGCTGGCAGTTGGCATTGAAGTTCTGCAACTCGACCAAACTTCCTTCGAAAGGCGGATGCTAACCCTCGTGCATCTTTGATACTGGCCGGGATGGTATGGGCCAGTGAATAGTCATCGGGAAGTGCGAGTAGATCTCGCTTTTCTTCATTGGTAACACCATGTCTCGCTTTACCGGTACCTCCATATGCCCCCATGAACTCCTCGAACGTGAGGTCAGGTATTTCTCGAACTTGGTTTACTTCCACTTCTTCATCTACGTCGTGGTCTCCCTCGTACGGCGCCAACCGGTTATGGTGGACTATCATCGGCTTTCCCCTAGGAATCTTGCTTATTCGGTAGATAACGTCATTAATTTTCTTGACAATGAGATACGGACCTTCCCAGAACTGCTGCAACTTAGGAGAACAACCTGTTCGCTTCTTTGGATTATAAAGCCAGACTTTGTCGTTCTCCCTGAAACATCCCTTCTCGGCTTGGGTATCGTATCGTCTCTTCATTCGGTCGCTAGCGATTTGAAGATTAGAACGGACCAACTCATGTATATCGTCCATTCTTCTTCGCAATTCATTCACGTAATCCTCACCAGCAACATCTTCTCCAGGTCGACATCCAAACTCTAGATCACAGGGTAGACGCATCTCACGTCCAAATAGGACTTTTGCTGGTGTTTGGCCCGTTGATTCATTAACAGCAGATCTATAGGCCATTGCGAAGAACGGAAGGTACTGGTCCCAGTCTCGTTGGTGATTGGACACCATCTTTGTCAAATATTTGCCGACTGTCCTATTCACACGCTCCACCATTCCATCCGATTGTGGGTGATAGGCCGTAGTTCTTGTCTTCTTCATGCCTAGTCTATCACAAATTACCTGAAATAGATCGCTCTCAAAGTTCTTTCCTTGGTCACTATGGATCTCCAGAGGCACTCCGAATCGGCTGATGCAGTCTTTGATTAACACATCTGCAATAGTGGCGGCCTTCTGGTCTGGACCACCAACATGTATTTGCATCCATTGTCACTTTCTGGAAATGGCCTGGCAATATCCAAAGCTATTCTTTCAAACGGACTTCCAACATTGTACTGTCTCATAGGAGCCTTCCTTTTCCGGTAGGGTCCGTTACTTGTAGCACAGGTAGTACATTTCTTACACCAGTCCTTCACATCGTCGGAACTATTCATCCAATAAAATCGTTCCCGAATTCCCTGAAGGGTCTTCTTTACACCAAAATGCCCTCCTGATGGACTGTCGTGTAACTGACGAAGTACTTCGGCTACTCTGCTCTTTGGAATCACCAACTGCGTTCTCCTCACTGAACCATCATCATTTTCTATTACTCGTTTAAGCAAGCTGTCTTCCAAGATAAATGAGTCCCACTGGGCCCAATACGTCTTAACTACTGAGCCTAGGCTTGGTATTTCTTGCCAAGATGGTCGACGATTTTCTTCTTTCCATTTTCGAATCTTCTGTAAAACTGGATCTTTTCCTTGTTCTTCCTTGATCTTGGTAGGCGTCCACTCGTCGTTGACCACTGCTGTTCTTAGTACTGCTGCTTCCTTTGAATCTGTTTTGTTGCAATGGGAACATTCTGCTGGGCACGGCCTTCTAGATAGGGAATCAGCGTTCCTGTGGCTAACTCCGGCCCGATGCTCGATCTTGAAATCGTATTCCTGAAGTCGTTCAATCCATCTGGCAATCTGACCCTCTGGATTCTTAAACTGCATTAACTATTTAAGGGCGGCATGGTCGGTTCGGTTTAGAAACTTCCTTCTGTAGAGGTATTGATAGAAGTGTTCCACTGATTTTACTACTGCTAGAAGTTCTCTTCTCGTGACGCAATAATTTCGTTCAGGTTTTGAAAGCACTTTACTAAAATATCCAAGGACTCGTTCCTGTCCTCCTTGAATCTGCGACAGCACTCCTCCAATTCCCACATTACTTGCATCCGTATCTAAGATGAACTCTCCTTCTGGCAGTGGATACCCTAATATTGGCGCTGTAATTAAATGCCTCTTCAATGTTTCAAAGGCCGTTTGGCAGTCTCCATCCCAGCAATAATCCCTCGCTTCCTCTGTAAGTCGCGTTAATGGCTTAGCAATATCTGCAAACTTCTTAATGAATCTACGGTAGTATGTACATAGTCCCAGAAAACTTCTCACTTGATGTTTATCAGTTGGTTCCGGCCATTCCTTAATGGAATCGATTTTTCCTTTATCCACGGCCACTCCTTCTTTGCTGACTATATGACCTAAATAATTGACTTTACTTTGAAATAGCTGGCATTTCTTGGGCTTTAACATTAACTGGGCAGATTTAAGTCGATTAAAAACGTCTTCGAAATTCTTCAGGTGGTCTTCAAACGTCTCCCCCAAAACGATTATGTCGTCTAAATACACCAGGCACGTTTTCCAAGATAACCCTCTCAACACATTTTCCATAAGCCTCTCAAATGTCGCAGGAGCATTAAAGAGTCCAAACGGCATAACGTTGAATTCCCATAATCCAGATCCCGTCGTGAAGGCCGTCTTCTCCTTGTCGGCTGGATCCATTTCTACCTGCCAATATCCAGACTTCAAGTCCAACGTAGAAAACAATTTACTTCCAGCTAATGTGTCCAACGTGTCGTCGATCCGAGGCAGAGGATAACTATCTTTCTTGGTAACATTGTTCAACAAACAGTAGTCCACACAGAATCTCGTAGTTCCATCTTTCTTCTTGACCAGGACCACCGGAGATACCCATGGGCTCGTAGAAGTTTTTATCACCCCGTCTTTCTTCATTTCTTGAACAATCCTTTCAGCTTCCTCTCTCTTCGCCTTTGGTAATCGTCGAGCTGTTTGGCGAATTGGCCTAGCGGTACCAGTGTCAATTTTATGTTTGACAACTGTCGTTCTTCCTGTCTTTCCTCCTTTCGGTACGAATATGTCACGATATTGCCTAAGAAATTCCCTTAATTTCCTTTTTTCCATTTGATTTAGAGATTGGCCTGCAACTGCAACCATTTGGTTGAACTTGTCGTTGGAATTATCTGATGTTGTCGTCTGCCGGATTATGGACGTCACGGATACACAAGTTCTTACTTTTGTCTCCTTCTTGATGGTCACTGGGTAGTCATTGACATTAATCAATCTCACGGGAATTTCTTTAGCAGAAGTAACCAATTCCTTTCCAATTATGATTCCTCGGCCAACCTCCTCGTCGTTGTTCCATGGCTGCATCATAGCAGGTGTTCCTTCTTCTACAATTCCCTATAGCCGCGCTACGATGATCGTTTCACTCCTCGCAGGCACAACTGTATCTTTTTTAATGGCTGCTAGCACAGTTCTGTCATCATGTGGATGAAGAAATACCTCCTCTTTGCCAACTTTGATTACCCTATTCTTAAAATCCAATTGAAATCCATGCAAATTCATTACGTCCATTCCTAATATAACATCTTCTTCGATGTCTGCAACTAAGACACTATGGACGAACTTTTCTGCTCCAATCCCTAATTGTATCTGGATTTCTCCATGGGTGTTGGCGTTTTCACCTGTGGCAGTCCGCAGTCGCAACCTCGTTGGTAAGAGTTTCTTACGGCTGTTTAAAACTGACGGTCGTATAATGGTCCTGGTCGCTCCGGTATCCACCAACAATGTATACTTTTTACCATTTATTTCTCCATCCACATATATACTATCTTCACGACATTTCAAAGAAGCTATTAGTATGAGATGGTCTTTAGAGGAGTTCTGAGTCGAGGCTGCCCCCCTAGGGTCTGTGCGTTCTCTTATTTCCTGCTGGCGAGTTTCTTGATTTGCGTTCTTCCTTAAACTCCGTGCGTACCCCTTTTCACCACAATTGCAGCAATTCATGGTCTTCGTTTTCTTCGATGTAAAGCTTTTCACCATATTTACCAGCTGGTCAAGTTTGTCTTCATCCTCTTCTTCTTTCACAGTTCGAACTGCACTGTACTCACCAGAAGTCTGCGTAGCTGATTCGTACTCGAAGGCCGCGGACAATACATCGACCAGCGTCTTGTGACGAGCTAATCGCAGTGTTCTCTGCATTTCAACATCACGAAGACCATCCATAAATGTTTGAACAGCCAATATTTCGATCATGTCTTCGGGAGCTGTTGGATATGCATATCGTACCAACCTGGCAATATCTAGCTCATATTCTTGAAGAGTTTCATCTTTCTTTTGTCGTCGGTTTTTAAGCCGCGCCTGATTTTCTCCAAATGTTCGTGCCCATAACGCATGTTTAGTCTCTTCATGAGTTGTTCAAAATCATTCGTCTTCTCTACAGCTATGGTCTGGAGTACATCCAAAGCCTCTCCTCGAAGAGTAATAACCAGATTTACAGCTTTGTCTTTTTCAGACCATCCGTTCGCTCTTGAAACTGTTTCAAACTGTTTCTTATAACTGTTCCATGACGACTTTCCGTCGAAATTTGGCACGTTAACACGAGCAAGACTCACACTCCCTTCAACTATCGACTGTGGCTCCAATTTGTATTTGGTTTCATCATCTTTAATATCTGTTAAGATGGGTTTCATCCCTTTGTCTACTTTTTCCGTTTCCTCCATTTTCTTTTCTATTTCCTTGATCTTTTCTTCAAAAGTAGATTTTATGGACGATATTTTGTCGTCAAAATCCGAAGTGACTTTAGAGATCTTGTCAGTCATCTTGCTTTCAAGGGATGAAATATCACCCGAAACTTTCAAAATATCACTAGAAACTCTATGTTCTAACGATGTAATGTCTGTCGAAACTTTCAAAACATCCGAGGAAACTTGGGAGATTTCACTAGAAACTTTGCTCTCTAACGACGTAATGTCTGTCGAAACTTTCAAAATATCCGAGGAAACTTGGGAGATTTCACTAGAAACTTTGCTCTCTAACGATGTAATGTCTGTCGAAACTTTCAAAACATCCGAGGAAACTTGGGAGATCTCTTTAGAAATTGACGAAATTAAAGCAGTTTGCCTGTCCTCAAACACGTAGGTTTCTGGATCATGACCCTCTTCCTGTAGTGCGTTCTTCAGACGAACCACTAGATCAGCCTTTTTCCCCGCTGCGTCGAGTTCACGATTTTCCAGTTCTGTTCTGAGCTCCGTAAGGCGCAGATCAGAAAGTTTCGGCTTACACTGTGAAGACATGGTCACACTCTTTATTTATTACGATTTATATTTTATTTATTTTTAAAGGTTCCACACTCTATTTAAACCGAAAATTTTTACGTTGATTTCATTTATTTCAAGTATCCTCACTTCTGACACCAATGTGATGTAATTGTCTTTGTTTTACGCGGTTGGCTCTACTATTTTATTTATTTATATTTTTAGGCACTAATTTAAATAAAGGAAAACTTACTTATATTATTTTATTTACATCGCTTATTTATTTAATAATTACAAATAACACCAACTAACACATCTAATTTATTTACAAACTCAAATTTATGATTTAATTAACTAAACACAATAATAACTAATAAATACATTTCAATACATCCGATTCGAATACATTAAATTACGCGACGCGCTTTGATGAAGGAATGACTGGCCTGTGCTCGAATCTCGGTTCTATATATACTTCGGCAGCGGTCGTCTCCAAACGCCGTGGATAGGAATGGTATTGTCTCGTAACGCCGAGAAGCTTCGGGAAGAAATAGGCCAATTCGTGAGCGGACTAAATAGTGTCACACTTCACTGTGTTATCTTGTAGGTATTTTACTTTGGTATAGACACAAGTTGAACAGTTTCTTTATATCCTCTTTAATCTTGTCTTCTTTAATATTTGTAGCTTCGATAACGATATTATCTCCTTCTGAAGCTTTGTTTTTGATCGGTTTTAGTAGTGCGTTCCTTATTTTGTCTGTTGATATATCTGGGTTATCTTATATCTGATAATCCTGGGTTGACTAATCTTTTTCCTGAGTTTCCTAACTTTTCTCTTAGTAGATCATCACATCGTGGTTTTGTTGACTTTTGTATAATTATCTATGTATAGAAATTTTGTACTACCCTTAGTAATTCATGTTTGTTGGTGATGATATTTTAATCTTTATTACTTCTTTTCATTATACCCTTTGTAGCATTTGTTAATTTTTTTGCTTATAACTACTTTGAGGCTCTCGTTATCTTCAATTGTTTATTGGATTTGCTCACTTTTATGCTTTTGGATGTCCGCTCTAAAAGATTTTTGTATTCCCAAAGATGGGACCATTAAAAATATTTTTGACAGCATTTTAGATTTTTTATTAAAATCAAAATAGTTTAGAATTTTGGTAGGTAAATCATCGACTTCACAAAATGACAGCATTACAAGGCCTCAAACCACTGGTGCTGGGAGGAGCAGAAATTCCATTTTTCAAAGAAACAAAGTACCTAGAGGTGTATTTTGATCATATGCTTACATGCAATACTCACATACTGAAAACCAGATATATCACCTAGGTGTAGCAGGACATAGTAGCGTATGTGGTAAAAACTGAGGGCTCAACCCCAAAATGATCACTTTGTCATAAATAAGGGTTATTGGATCAATGGTAATAAGGCTGCTAGGCCTTAGTGGCTAAGGCTGCTGGTTATGTGACGTGATCGACAAATACGCAGCAAGTGAAAGCAACAAAGCTGCTAAGTATGCAACGAAAGCTATCATACTTATGTATAACGGGAGAAATCTTCCCTCACTGTATATCTTCATACATGGTGATGAACAGATTAATACATACTCAGCAAACGCATAAACCAGGTGCATAATGCTAATAAAAAGTTAATCGAAAGGCTAAAAGCAGACATCTTAATGGGACAATTCGTGGATGCAACAGCTACGAGATATAGCTATGATACTAAATTCAAAATTAATATACCAGGCAGGGAAGACTGGAAGGAAGGTGTACCCAGACGCATATGCTACCTGGTACATTGGTGGTTCAAAAATATCGGAGGTTATAGAAGCCGCTATAGTATGGGATTGTGTGGGTGCCCTAAATAAACTAGGAGAACGTAGCAAGCTTACGGTAAGCTGGATACCAGGTTACAAGTGTCAAAAAGACAATTAAAAACCAGATGAAATAGCGAAACAAGGCTCAATAATGCCATTCATTGGAGACGATCTCTTCTCCAGAATTGCAAAGAGAGTAACAAGAACGGTTACAAAAAAGGGGTGGCACACAAATCACTAGAATGGTGAATGAATTCACCAGGACAAAGACAGGCAAAACAGTTTATTTTAGAGCATTCGCCAAAATTTACAGCCCAACTAATAAGTAAAGACCGGAAAACAGTCAAATTCATGGTGGTTCTGTTAACAAGACACTGTAAGCTGAATAGGCACATGAAGCTAATGGGATTGTCACATGATGCTCTATGCAGATCCTGTCACCTAGATGAAAAAACAGTAGAAAACATTTTGTGTCATTGCGACAGCCTTGCAAATGTGCGGATCTTTATATTAGGCGAGGAAAAATCGCCGGCAAAAAACTACATAGAAGTTAACAAAAAATGTCAGGCTAGAGCATGTAATCTAAGAGTAGAGCACTACAATAAATCTGAAAAGCTCGCACTGGAATAGGCCAAATGCCATCTCATTGAACCTATCTCTCTTCGTAGGTCTCTTTATGTTTTGTCTATCCCTGTACATATAACGATTTAATAATAATTGAAAAGACTACTTGATTTAGTATTTTTATTAATAACGACAAAATCTTTATTTTTTTTGTCTTTTTATTTCATAAACCGAATTCGCATAGAATTGAATTACACTCTGAATAACTCAGTTTCAGCCTAATGCCATTTTCCGTCCTTTATTCCTAAAGGGCTTGACGTCTCCAGAGCCAACAGACAAAAACATTTAAATAAATTATGGAAAGTCAAGGCTGATGCTCACCCTATCTCAGAAAAACTCTCAACGAACTGATCTACCACTTTGTACTTTCGTAAGAATTAAATAGTTGTTAAGTTTAAGTTCTAAAAATAAAAAAAATTCAAGGAAAATCTTCTATATTCAAGGTATATTTATAAAAAACCCTAAAAATAGCTACAAATACAACAGAACATTTTCGCTCTATAAAAAGAACATCATCAGTGTTCTTGCAAGCTTTACATGCTAAGCCACCAAAAATACATTGGCTAAAACCGTTTAAATGTCGACTAAATTTCTCACAGTAGAATGTTAAATATTAAATCCAAAGGATGGATGAAACCCCAAAGGATCTGCCCTAAGGCATTATATGACCTTCCACAAAGCACGTGGGATGTTGAGTAAAAATTATATGTCGTCAAACTTGCGGCTACAGACACCTAATGTAAAGCTTGCAAGAGCACTGGTGATGCTCTTTTTATAGAGCGAAAAGAACCTGTTGTATTTGTAGCTCTTTTAAGGGTTTTTAAAATAAATACACCTTTTTTAAAGACAATTTTTCTTCAATTTTTTTGCGATTAATGGTATACAGTCAGCTACAGGAAATTCTTTCTTGTGGATTTTAAGTTCTAACTTATCCGTTAAAAAATATATGAGTCTAACCCTTTAAAAGTCTTTTTATTAAAAACTGTAAAAAAATAACAAATATCCTGTACAAAAGATGCTATTGGGGTATATACTATCACTTTAGTTTGTAACATAACAATATAATACTATGTTTTGAAACAAAGAAAAACATGTTACCAAAATGGGAACGTTTGTATCTCTACAGGGTTTTTCATTAATAATTCGAAAAATTTTAGCTGTAGATTAATGGGCTCAAAATATTAAGATTTATCCCAAATCAACTAGTCCGGAAATGCTTCATAAAGCTAGAGCTCTTTGAAAATGTAGTCTTGTAATTAGTCTTTTTTAACTATCTCCAGAACGATACTCTTCAGAAAAACGAAAATTGGTAGGCCTGTTTATCTTCCAGAGGTAAATCGATTCCATAAATTGAGAATTTCTAGTATCGCAGGTCATAGGTGTCCGTTTTGGGCAGGGTTACCGTTATTTTACTGCATAACTTTTTTGTCTTTAATTTTTTAGCATTTTTGACACTTGTGAGTTATTCTAGTACTAAAAGATACTCTTGCCTTAAGTCGGTAGGGTACACCGTTTTATAAAAAAATCGATTTAAAAAGCTTTGGTTTTTGCGTTTTTTAGCAGTGTCTCTATTGTGTAATTAATTCGCTATCTAAAACAATTTTATTTTCATTTACATTTATAATTAATAAAAAAGTTAGGTTCTACTCAATAGTTTGGGGTGATTCCATTTTAAACCACTCAATTTTGGATCCAAAAAAATTTTGGATCTCCGATTTGTCTGAAATTTCGGGTATAGCTTCTGCGGAACGTAAAAATGAGCTCGAGGGTAAGTATTCAAGCCCGAAAAGTCTTCTTCTTTTTGTTTCTGAAAATATCATTTTTGGCGATTTTACAGTGATTTGGTATTTATTTAAACAAATTTGTATATTTTATCATAAAGTATCAGTGCAAAAAAACAATGTTTTAATAGAAGGGACTCAAAGATGGCATTGTAAGGCATTATAATTTGCCCAGATATAGCCAAAACACAGAACTTCATGTGGTTAAAAGAATTTTTATAATTTTGCAATACAAAAAAAGTTTTATGCAATAATATAAGAGTCAAAAATGTGGGCGTTTACTGTAAGTAAAACTAGCTCGGAAAATATCGACCTCACGACAAAAATTGTTAAAAAGAAATTGTATTAATTATTGAAGGGTCAGGGGGAAGAACCATTAATGTCTATCTGGAAGCACTTTCGGTAAAATGAGAAACAAAGTTACATATTCATTGTTTTTCCCCATGCGTCCAATCTTGTGACGTGTTTTTAAGACGGTTCTCATCGTTATTTCCCCTTGGCCGTTCACAGGTTGACAGTACTCTTTCTAAGCTAACATAATACACAAAAATCGCAAAATGAACAAAAATTAACATTCATCGTTTTTTACTCTGACCCTTCAATTGTAAATACGATTTATTTGTTCAATTTGTTTTAAACAATTTCATTTCCTACCATTTTTGTAGAAAAGTTGAAAATGTCGGAGATATTAAACAAAAACAGCTGCTATAAAACCAATCAGGTCTTACGCTCGCGCCTATAGTTACCGAGATATGGGTCACCTTGACCTATCCTAACGATAATGTCGGTCGACGTAGTTGTAATTGTACCTTTAACCTTGTAAGAATAAAGTTATGTAAAAAGTTTAAGTTTGTTTGTTCGGGATAGTGTCTTCGTCCAGCAACCCCCAACATCACATGGCGACCCGTGCCTTAAGTTAAAGAATGGAGTTTTCTGGTTCGCATGTAGATTGAGGTATGCAGCTCTACACGTAAGATGGGAAACAACCAGAATAAAGAAAAAGAGGAACAGATCTTCATAAACCAAGCAGGCAACAGCGGAGGTGTGACAGCTGAAACCAGCGAAAACGAGAAGCTATCAATCCCTGGAGTTTTGGGAATTGTATCGTTCAGCCTGGCCATAATCATCGTCAGATGGCTACTGTATCGACGATGGAAGAAGCAGCTTCGACGCCACATCCGACAGGAAGTATCTAAATCAATGGAGATGCTGAGGTTAGACGCCCGGAATCCAGGACCAAATGCATAGACACATGAACCCATATTCGTGAGTAATTTTTCTTTTTAATACAATACAGTTTAACTGCTTATAAGTAAAATGTAAAAAATTGCAATAAGCGTGTTTACTAACGGTTTAAAAAATGACAATGACAATGACAAAAGATAAAGACAATTTTGAAAGCCAAGAACTTTAGCACTTTAGCGGAAGCGATAACAAGCGCAAAGAACGAAGAATCGCTAACTCGAACGGAAACTGCAGGAATGTACCACATGAATAAAACATATAGAGGCGGAAGAAGAAATACAACAAACGGATACAAAAATAGTTTTGACAGGAGAAAAGAAGTTAACAAGACATATAATAATAGAAATACAAATGGAAACGAAGTAAGACAATATCATAACAGAGGTAGGCCTCAAAGAAACAGAGGAGCAGGACATGGTCAACGAGGGAGAAATAATAATTGGTCGCAAGGTAGAAACCCCAGCAACAGAAATTCACCAGGAGCATATTTCGCAACAGAGGAGCAGCCCCGCCAAGAGCAGCCACACACAAGCACAATACAAGAAGTAGATTTTTTTCGTGGCCCATCGAATGGAGGCAGATAATTCCACAGCAAGTGGATTAAATTATATTAATGTTTATTACAGAGGAAAACGCAAAAAACTATTAATTGACACTGGCGCAACAGTCAGCGTTTTATTTGAAGAATGTTTAGATAAAAATTACACCGACATAAACAAAACCCGACGTATTAGCTTGCGAGGCGTTACCGGAAAAACTGTATATACAAGGGGAACCTTATTGTGTGACCTTGAAATATTAGATAACTCAGAGAAAATAACGTTGACACAGGAATTTGCAGTTATGAAGAGTTTCACAAATAAAGTCGATGGAGTTATTGGTAGCGATTTTTTATACCAATATTTTGCTACAATAAATTACGAATCCTTAAAATTATCGTTACATGTAGAAGGAATGAGAAGAGATTTGGAAATGCTATCTATGGGAGGAATTTATACGATAATAATACCTAGGAGATGTGAAAAATTATTTTTTTTCGAGATCGGGACACACTACGGAGATTTTGTAACTATACCACAGGAGATATCGGAAGGAATTTTCTCGGCAGGAACAGTCTCAAAACCACTCGACGGAAAAATACCAATAAGGATATTAAATATCAATGATAGAGAAATAATTGTTAAGAATTTTAGACCGAAGGTCGAAAGATTAGACAAGTTCGACGTTTTCCACATGAGAGAATCAAAACAATCGGTGAGTCGTGCCGAAAGACTTTTGAATATAATAAACACAACAAATTTATCGCTAGAGGAAAAAAGAGCAATAGAAAAAATATGTGTAAAATATTCCGATGTGTTTTTCTTAGAAAACGATCCATGCACAACGACGGACGTATACAAAGCAAAAATAAAATTGCAAAAAGGAGTATCACCTGCTTATACAAAACCGTATAGATTACCACATGGACAAAAAACGGAAATAAATAGACAAGTAGACAAAATGTTAAAAGACGGGATTATTGAAAATGCAATATCAGAATTCTCATCTCCACTACTTATAGTGCCAAAGAAAAACGATGAAAATGGAAACAAGAAATGGAGAGTTGTGATAGATTACAGACAACTAAACAACAAAATTGAGAATGACAGATTTCCATTACCATGCATAGAAGAAATCCTAGACGCTTTATCAGGAGCAACATATTTTTCACATTTAGCTTTATACCAAGGATATTACCAAATAGAACTCGATTCTAAGTCCAGACCGTACACAGCATTCGCAACCGATAGAGGTCAATATCAAATGACACGACTTCCGATGGGGTTAAAGACAAGCCCAGGATGTTTCTCACGAGCCATGACTATGGCAATGTCAGGTTTAAATTATGAAAACATGTTTATATATCTTGATGATTTGATAGTCTTTGGCAACAGTCTACAACAGCATAATCAGAACTTAGTGAAGGTATTAGAGAGACTAAGGAAAGTAAATCTGAAATTAAATCCAATTAAATGCGAGTTTATGAAAAAAGAACTATTATATTTAGGACACAAGATTTCGAATAAAGGTATAGCATAACCATATATGGTAATACATATGGGCATTGTTTTTAATATAATAGATATAAGTGGGAAGGTCGAGTACCTGAGACATCGTTGTTGGATCAGTGTGTTCGCTGAACTCTGCTGGCGCGTAGTCAGGGGATATAGTTACCGAGATATGGGTCACCTTGACCTATCCTAACGATAATGTCGGTCGACGTAGTTGTAATTATACCTTTAACCTTGTAAGAATAAAGTTATGTAAAAAGTTTAAGTTTGTTTGTTCGGGATAGTGTCTTCGTCCAGCAACCCCCACATCACACGCCGCATACGTACTACCTTTAATATTGATTTTTGAAAAAAATGATAGAGATGAAAATTATATAACATTTAGTTTACTTCATTTTTGTGTAAGAACTTTTTGATTGTGAAACTAGTAATAAACGAGATTGTTCAATATTTATGCTCTAACTGCCACTATTTTCCCCCTAAACTCGGACAATATCGACCGCACAAAAAAAAATTTAATACAAGAAATTATAGAAAATCGTATTTACAACAATTTTAGCTCAACGGTTCTGCTTTAAAATCAAGATGGCGGCGAACGTAACGGCGGAATTCATTCGCGATTTTAAATTTAAAATTGACACCCTAAAGTTAAAAAAAAATAAAATTTTGGGCAGCTGGGCATGCATGGTCAAATGCTATCCCGACTGAACTATATACTTTGGAGTCTGATATTATTGCATGTAAGTCCTGTGTTTCGGCTATATGTGGGAAAATTTTCAGCCAAATTGAAGATGATGTGTTTTGGGAATGGAGGAAAATGTAAAATATGGTATTTTTACGTTTTCTACACTAAAATTTAATCAAAACTGTTTTTGAATCAAAATAACTTTTTATCATATTGCCTTGTAATGACATTTTTGAGTCCCTTCTATTAAAAATTATTATATTATTGATACATTATCATATAACACATAAATTTGTTTAAATAAATACCAAATCACTGTAAAATCGCTAAAAATGATATTAAAAAAAAAGAAGAAGACTTTTTGGGCTTAAATGCTTCAGCTCGAACTTATTTTTACGTTCCGCAGAAGCTATACCCCAATTTCAGACAAATCGGAGATCCAAAAGTTTTTGTCTGAGTTATTTGATATAGAATGTACCTTTGAATACCTACCCAAACAATATAGGTAGTTCATAGTACATCGTACTTTTTTGAAAACGATTACAAAAGTTTTAAAAATGGTTTTAACTGCTCCGTTTGAGCGAGTCTACCACTTTCTGAAAAATTTCAGAGTGCAGGTTGGACGCGTTTCCTCACGCCCCACGCCTAAACCTGTATCTCCAGCGAGCTTAGATTTTGTGATTGCAAAACTATATTTTTTAAAAATGAATTCATTTTTGATTTACTTTACTCTGTTTGGAGTACAAAGGGAACTATTATCGTTGGAACTTTACCGCGCTGAGCAGATGGGACGTGAATTATATATTGTAGAATTCCCTCATCTTCCTTAGTCTTGGCATCCGTATGGTTTGCAAATTGTAGAAGCCTCGGAGGTGTAACCAGAGAAGGTTCCCATTGTTTTCATTCTGGTGGGATGTAGAGTAGCATTATGTTGCTTTATATGCAATTAGACTGAAAACTTAGACTTTTGATAGCACTTGCCGCTAGGGCATCTATGCCATTTCGTTCGTTGCGATCCGTGACTGCACGCCGGGGTTTGTTTTGGTTGAATCGGGGAGAGCGGCATATGTGCCTCCTGATGAGAGACTAATAAGTTTCGAAACCGGTAGAGGTGCTTGCGGCACTCTCTGATTGGACTAGAATATCGCGCGCCTGTAGTTTCGTGTTGCAATGACATTGAAAATGGTTATTCATTTTTGATTTACTTTACTCTGTTTGGAGTACAAAGGGAACTATTCTCGTTGGAACTTTACCGCGCTGAGCAGATGGGACGTGAATTATATATTGTAGAATTCCCTCATCTTCCTTAGTCTTGGCATCCGTATGGCTTGCAAATTGTAGAAGCCTCGGAGGTGTAACCAGAGAAGGTTCCCATTGTTTTCATTCTGGTGGGATGTAGAGTATCATCATGTTGCTTTATATGCCATTAGACTGAAAACTTAGACTATATTTTTTAATTTTAATCAAAAGATTATGCGTTAGAATATAACAAATTATTTTTGTCGGACAAAAAACACGGCGCGACCGTAGAGTCGGACACCCGCAAGATGTCACTCTAGCGCGGTACAGTTTTGTTTTTACAAAAGTCTTAATTTTCAATTGAAAGTATTGATAATTACCAAATTACTGAAGATTGTCCCTCTTTTGTCCTACACATTTACAGCCTAGTTTCTTTAGTAGGAAAACGTAATTATGTTAATTATGGCAGGTTATATCTTGCAATTGCAAACATGAAAGGCAATAGTACACGCAGCAAAAACACTCACGAAAAGTTGTAACGCCTTTTATAGCACCATGTATGCCCCAAACACGGTGGGCGACATTTTTGTAACAGTCCCTCGAATGGGAGCTATTTTGTAGCATTAGCAAATGGGCACCAGGGCGCCATTTATATAAGAGCCCCACGAATGGAAGACATTAGTATAACACCATTATTATTAACACGTTAAATACCAAATTAAATAAAATATAAAAATATACTTGGTGCTACTTAATTACTTTTTGATGTACCTCGGTAGCTCTAAGTTTTCAGAGACCTAGGGGTGTGGATTCTTAATAGATGTTAAATAAAACTAAAACTCAAATGGTCGGGGGCGCCGTAATAAAAAAGGAAATATACATATACTGTTTACTTATAGAAAAATATAGAACTAAGAATGCCGGTTACTTGAAATATCTGTACTTACCGTAGGCTACTTTCATGCGTGATTACTTTATAAAAAAGATAGAGATTGGTAAAGAAAATCTAATAATTATACACAATTCTTACTTTATTGAAACAAATAGAAATTTAGCAAAGTCGTTAAAAAAGTCTTTAATCATTTTACCGATTGGTGAAAAAACGTAAGAGTTCAACAATTAAAAATAGCGCAATTACTTTGTTGTGTTCTTTATCCGTGGGTGATCCATAGTCCATTCATGCGACAGTTAAGGTGTTAAAAATTGTCCTGATGTTAAGGCACATTTGTTGTCACGACACATAACGACACTCATTTTGACAGATAAAGTACAGCAATTAATTAAGTTAGAGATTAAATTCCATTGTTCGTTTATTGTATGCAACACTTGGATACTATTATTATTATTATTATTATTATTATTGCTATTAATTAAACTTAATTAAAAGAATCGAAGGAATTTTCGACAAAAGAAAACCAATGGATCAGTTTAATCCATCACTAGAAACAAAATACGGTCGAGAATTTACACTCCACGACCACAGCAGCTACTTAAGTCTACTTCGGCTCTGGAACAAAAATTGAACTAAATACAAACAACTATCTTCAATGAACTATTATCCACAATTTTCTCCGTTAGCAAGGCAAAGAGCAAGGCAAAGAGCCTGCTGACAGAAAGGCATCACCTTCTTACTCTAGACTACTAGAACTGATATATCTTCTAGATTACAACCCCAAAACTCATTCCATCTCCACATCCTCAACTATGTCCGGTTTCACCAATCAAAAAAATTAGTCAATTTCCACTCTTCATCTCGAAACGAATAGAAAAGATTTAAGCAAATTTCAACGACGTCTTCAAAGACAATAACGCTTTCTCTAACAAATAGGATTAAATCAAACCAAATAATTCTGATAGCTATATCTCAGCTCAATATTCTCCCATGCCTTTTCGCAACGTTCGCAATACTGCACGTGCGAACTTGTTCTATTACATAAACACACTCAGAGCCCTTATCTCTATAAACGAATTCACAACATAAACAAATCAGCTTCAAAATAACATATTCCAATCTGACAGTCGCCAAAGATACATTAGTAAAAGATTTACGAGTCCCGATTCTTTTGGCGGTACGAAACATATCGAGGTCCCTCGGATAAAAGAGATATGAATATCCACGAGAACACAAGATCAATCCAACATTGTGAGAAACGAATTACGTATTACACTGAAACACAAACATGATTTTAAGTATACAAACAGAAGCAAAATTATAATGACTTTCGGATTGTTACACTTTGATGATGATGATGATATTTTGCGATAACAAAATTTATAATTTTAATTTTTTAACGTTCATATAATAAATATTTATTAAAAAAGCAACTGTTCGACAAAAAAAAATGACGCAAACTTATAAAAAATGGAATTCTTTTTAAAAAGTGGCCGGGTACTTGCACTTTGTCGGTATCATCGCAAATCACCTACCTCTAGTCTAGATGCTTCATGACGGCACTTTGTTTGGATATGAAACGTCTAGTAATTAGTCTATGTTTATACTCGGTTTCTCTACATTTTCTAACGTTCTAAACGGCACTAGACAAAAAAGTTAAACAGTGAAACAAGTGAAGCTTCCAGGGCTGTATTAGCTCAATGTGTGTAGTAGTGTGGCGGTGACGGTATAAAAAGTTTTGACATTAATTTGTCGGACTGGCTATCTTATACCCAAATTTTGTCGGACAGTGGTATATTTGGATAAAGGAGCCTCCAATTTATCACTTGGTATTCGTGTCCGAAATTTTGTAATCGCAAAATATAACCTGCCATAATTAACATATTATTTAAATTGTCCGACTAAAGAAATGAGGCTATAAATTTGTCGGACAAGAGATCGACAATCTTTAGTAATTAATTATCAACACTTTCAATTGAAAATTAAGAGTTTTGAAATAAAAAAAGCTGTACCGCGCTAGAGTGACACCTCGCGGGTGTCGGACTGGACGATCGCTCCCTCTTTTTGTCTGACAAAAATAATTTATTTTATTTTTGTCAGACACAAATAGCACAAAACCTAACCGTGCTAGAGCTACAGGTTTGGGCGTGGGGCGTTAGGCGTGAGGTAATGCATTCTGAAATTTTTCAGAAAGTGGTAGACTCGCTCAAACGAATCAATTAAAACCACTTTTAAGACTTTTGTAGTCAATTTTGAGAAATGACGATGTACTGTGGACTAATAGTTTAAACGTACAATGAAACCTTTTCTTTTAAAAGGGCAACATATTTTTCTTTTAAAAATGATTCAAATTTTGATGAAATTATAATGATTTGGGTACCTACACACACACAACTAAACTTGTATATTTAAAGAAATATTTATTTCTTTTGAAAAAGATATAGAGAATATATTGAGATATAAAGATATAAAGAAATACTTGTTATTGATAGTACAGTTCGGTACGGTATAGGTTATTTGCTGGAGTTGCAAATTGAACAAAAATAAATAAACTATCTTTTGCGTCCAAAAACGAAAATATGTCCCATGTAGGGTTATAGAACTTACAAAGGGAAAATATTATTTATTGGTCTTTTGAAGAAAGTAATGTTCTTCGAGGGACATATCCGTAGAGCTCAGCGTAACACAGGGCATTCTGTCCAAAACCTATGCTAGGTAACAGGAACAAGGAAAGCTCAAAAACTAAGCAGGGAAAGTCGCCAAAAAGCAATAATGGCTCGCCACGATCCTTTAATTATCCAATCAACTGGAAGACACCCAATAATTTCTCACCAGTAGCTGCAAAGACATCTTTTGGAAGCTACAGGTGTAACTGTTTCAGTTGAAACAATAAGAAGAAGAGTTCATGTCAAGAAGTATACAGCAGTAGACAGTTATGGGTTCCTGAGTTATCCATGTAGCACAAGATTGATCGCCTAAAGTGGTGTCTCAAAACTGGAACATTGGGAATTGACAAAATGTGCTATTTGCAGAAAAAGTCAGGATTTGTGTAAAATCAGATGACTCACGAAATCGTCTACTTAGAGGTCGAGGAAGACAAGCAAGAACGAAAACTGTCAAATCTGTTCACAAATATACAAGGGAAAGTGTAATGTTAGCCTTACACCTAAAGGTAGAAAGGCTTAGGACTAAGTAAGTAAGTAATTAAGTGTAATGTTCTGGAGAGGAATTGTGATCCGTAAAAAACTCCTCTAATTTTTATCCAATAAACTTTAACTACTCACAAGTATGTTGATAACCTGTAGTTAGGCTCTGGAGATGTGCAACAGGAGAAAATTTAATTTTCATGCGTGATAATGGACCGCCACATATCACTAGAGTGACTAGAGACATCATTGAAGCAGAAAGTATCCCTTGTTTGGAGTGGCTTGCTTGCTCACCCGAACTTACCCTATAGAGTATTTGTAGGATATGCTTAAAACAATTAGAGTTCGCGGGATAATCCACAAAACACCGCACGGCTGGTACAAGCTGCTCTTGAATAATGGAGCAACCTACCACAACAAAATGTTGATAATTTGATTACGAGCGGGCATACGCAAACTGAAGCTTATATAAAGACTAGTGTTAAAAGTACACGTTTAATGCACGCATGTGAAAGTTCTGAAATTTACATGAGTGCCTTAAAAATGTACTTTTTAACACGCATATCATTCAATATTTTTTCTACAAACGTAATTATAAGACAATATCTACAAAAACTTTTACTTGAACTTGACTGACATTCCATTTTTATATTTTTAATTATGTTATGCATTTAATTGTTATTTAATTGTTATGCATTTGTAGTTAAATTGCTTTAAAATAAATATTGTTTGACTTTGAATGTTATTTTTGTTTTAAATGAGCACGAAATAATAAGAAATGTCAGATTATTCCATATAAGTTTGGTGGTGTGTATATTATACAGACATTGATGAATTTAAATACGTAACTAAACAAAGTTTCCAGTATTGTAATGCTAGAATTTTTAGCTTGTTTTTATTTTTAACTTTAATTTTAACTTTCTACTTTTATTTCTCTATTCTGGTTGTAATATTATCAAATATAAAATTTCACCTATTTTCCTGATGTTTTAGGCGTAGTTATGAAATAAGAAAGCTTCTAAGTGCTGCTTCCGAGCACTTTTGGCAAACCCTTTGATCCAATATGTAGCTGAAAAACCTATACATCCTATTACAAAATTGTATGGCGTCGAAAATTAAAATTTAATGACCCGCATCAATGCGCCCTTTGTCGCTTTGAATGTAACTAGTTAATTAACAATGTATTTTATCCTTCTACTAAACAACCTCCAACCAAACAAAGAATGGGCTAGCAGTCGATGTGGGTTTTATTCTTTCGTTGTTATACGTAGGTATATAGATTTTATTTAATTGTTAAAATAAATATAGTGTTTTGTAACGACGAATTGAATAATTTTTATAAAAATATATCAAAAGAATAAAATAATATTTATACTACAAAAGACGTTGATTTTTAAAATAGTTTTAAAATAGTCTGACCTATATATATGTAGCTTTTTTACAGGCCTTCTAGGCCCAGAACTTTGTTGTTCTTTGCCATAGCCTTCTGTTATTTGGCAATTTTTTTCGGTCTGTTACTCCTCTTTATTTTAGGTCTTCTACTACTGCCTTTCTCTATTGCTTTCGTGGTATTCCTGTCTTTCTTTTATAATTTGGTTCTCTCCATGCTATTTTCTTGACCATTCTGATATCGTTTATTCTATCAATATAGCCCAGCTATTGCAACCTTCTTGACTTTATTACGCTATCTATTTGTGGTTCTTTGTAAATATTATAAACTTCCTCATTTGTCCTTCTTATATACCCTTCCTCTATTCTCTCCTCTCCTAATGTTCTTCTGAGTATTCCTTTCCCATCTTCTTACTGTTTCTTTTGTTGTTTGATTAGTATCCATGTATCCATGTATTAGCATTGAGTATCCATGTCTCACATCCATATGTCGCTGTATTATTATAGTCTTGTATATCCCGAATTTCGTATTTTATGGTAGCTGTTCTGATTTTAGTAAATAATTCATGGTTCCCACAGATCCATCGGCTTTACTTAATCTGGCCTCAATTTCTTTCATTTCTTCACACTTTTTTTTTGTTATACTTGCTTCTAAATATACAAGCTCGTGTATTTGTTCAAATTTAACCTCTCCTAATTATGTGCTTGCATTGAACTTTGTCATATCTCCCCTATCTCTTTCTAATTTCATAACCTTGCTTTTCTTTTGATTTATTTGTAGACCCAGCTAATACTCTTCATCTATTACCTTTCTGTAATCTGTTTCAGTATCTGTTCACTCGTCGCTACCACTGCCACATCATCTTTGCATATCCCACTAATTGATGACTCTTGTACAATATATGCCCATTTCTATTTAAGTTGCTATTCCTAATGATTTTTTCTAGTATCATGTTAAATAATAGTGTTGATAGCGGGTCTTTTCGTCTAAGCCATGATCTGACTGCAAAATCTTCTAAGGTTCTATCTTTTACTCTTACGTTGCAGGTCGTATAGTTCAATGTCATCGTCATTAGTTTCTTTAGTTTCGTAGGTATCTCAAATTCTTCCATATCTTCCGCAATTTTTTCTCTCTTGACAGAGTCATACGCCTTTTCAGAATCTATGAAATCGTTATTTAATCGTTAAAATAGAATATAGTGTTGTGTAATAATGAAACGGATATGTTGGTATAAAAAGATGTCAAAAATGAATAAAATAATATTTCTGCTAGAAAAGACATTGATTTTTAAAATAATCTGACTTAGTTTGTTCAAAAAAAGAGTTAAAATTGTTTTGAAATAAACTTGAAACTAAAAAATGTATTTTGGACAAACTAAACAAACTTGTTAAATTATGTAGTGAGATAAAATGGAGAAGTGTATTGGCAAGTAATGAATAACGGAACATTTTTTCAAAATTGGGTGAAAACAACAAATTATTACTGTTTAGAAAGATACCTTGAACTGATCGCAATGTAAACATTAAACGCAACATCTACAGAGTGAGGCAGACTACAAGAAATTACGCTGTCACCAAATTCAACGAACACTTAGGTCAAGTAAGAACCACACTCACTTATCAAGTACAGTAGACCGTCGATAATCCGAACTAATTGGTACATGAGTAGTTCGGATTATCAAATTGTGCGGATTGTCGAACATATGTTCAAAATACATACAAATCTCATAAACATAATACATAATATGTACATGTACATACGTTTTAGTTACAAGGAATAAAACACCTGCATAATAAACAAATATATTGTATGTATTTCTACATAAACAAAACAAAAATCCGCGGTCATAGTTTGCCCATATTGTCATATTAAATCCAAAAATTCGGTCAGCGATCATATTTTTAATTTTATATTTTTTTTTGCGTTCGGATTAGCGAAAGTAAGGATTACCAGGGTTCGGATTATCGACGCCCTACTGTAATAGAAAAAGATCAAGTCATCATCAATCGACTCTGAATGGGACGTACTTCACATACGCAAAAGCATATCTTTAACAAGAAGGCTGCTTCGATATACATCAAGTGCCACACTCAATAACTATTATGGGTGAACTATAATTATCAAGTGTCTATTGTGCCAGAACCAAATGCTTGCATGTGTTCTTAGTGATCAATTAAAAACTGTGCTGACTTCCAATCTAACATCTTTGTTGCATTGTTGCATTATATCAATTCAACCAATCTCTATACCAAATTTTAAAGTATTATTATGTAATAATATGTGTTTTATTGTCCGTGCATTTCCCAGCTATACCTTTATTTATAGTATTAAGTCACGGTTTTTGTTCCAAATTTTAAATATCCGGATTGACATGAATAAAGGCATGCACATAGGTAACACGTCAAAGAAAAAACTAATATTGTGCCGATGTGTGCTTTTCCCTGGGTGAGTTTAACCTCTCCTCAGGGGTGAAAAAATATGTGTTAAAAATAAGTCAAAAAATATATAAATTGACTAATTCTAAGTAACTTTTGTTTTATAGAATTTTTTCACAAAGTTGATATTTTCGAGTTATTTGGGACCGACTAAATATGTTAATTTTTCAACAAAAAAAACACGTTTTTATGCGTTTTTTTGCAAATAACTCAAAAAGTAAATATTTCATCGAAAAAATTTTCTTAACAAAAATATAGTTTCTAAAAAATGAAAAAAAAAAACGTTGTGTGTATGAACTTTTTAGATCCACTAGAAGCAAAGTTTTAGATAATGAAAAATACGTTTCTATCCGTCCAATTTCAAAACGAAAATTCAACGTGAAATAACCAAAAAATGATGCACTTTTGGGGAAAACTCATTAAATTTTCTTTAATTGTTTAAAAAATTACGTTCAAAATAAAGTTGGTCCCTTTTTTGGTAAAAAACTCGTCCCCTAATATTCATCTTAAAACAAATTAATCGTTACCGCTTTACAAGTTACGTTAATTATATTATTTATTATTTATACTTATTATTTTTATGACATGTAAGTATCATTAATTCAAAGAACTTATTTGGCAAAAATTGCTTTAAAAGTATTTTTTTTTTAATTTTAATTTTGAATACAAGGACTTTTTTAAATAACTTAAAATTTATTAGTGATACCAAAAATCACAAAGAGTAGAAAAATGTAGGTTTTTTTTCTGAATATTTTGCATTTTTGTTTTTCTGTAAGGCAAAAATTGGTTAAGATATGCCTGTTCAAAAGTTGAATATACTCGTGATTATTGACTAATTCAAGCACATTCAACTACAGCCCCTTCAAAATAAGCACTTTGAACCGAAGAAACCTACAGATCGTATAAACAATATATACACGAGTAAAGCAACTTATGAAGTAGTAACGATTACTGCGGAGACCGATCCTGCATCGATAACTATAATGTTGTATTCAATGTGGGCTCCGATTATTTTTAATATTAACAAAGTTTAATATAAGTTATAAATTGTGAATCTCAGTGAAATATTGAAATAAACTGTAAGTGTACAAACTCTTTACATAATATCCAGTAAAATTAGCATTAAAGTCAGCAAATTGCAATTATTTGTTATTGTTGTCAATACACAAATCCAGCTTTACCAGCAAAATAACCGCTTTTAGTAAAGACCGATACACCTGTTTTAGCAGATGTACAGGGTCGGACTAACTTTCCACTTAACGTTTATCGAAATGAATTCAAACATGGAATCCCACAACAGTTCTACAATACAAGACCATCAAAGTCAAATAAACGCATCACAGTCATACTCTTTGGCAGCGTCGAGAGTGCAATTTCCTTTAAAGTCCCAAGCAATTATCTTTAGTGCCTTAGAAAACACCAAACTTCAAGACTATCTTCTCCCACTTGGAAATATAATTCAACCGAAAAATATAATCTTCTCTTCTAGATTATCTAATTATCGCATATGTATGTATTTACCCAATAAACAAAGAGTGAATGATTTTATGAATAATCATGGTCAAATAGAAATACAAGGTAAAATTGTCAGAGCAAGAAGGTTAGTTACACCAGCGGAACGACTTGTGCTCTCCGGCGTATGTCCTTCATTACCGCACGACTTGCTAATCAATGAGTTACAAAAAATCGGCGTAGTTCCTGTCTCTCTCATGACATTCCTCAAAATTAGTGCTTCTATGCCTGAGTTCAATCACATCCTTAGTTTTTGAAGACAAATCTATATCAGTCCTCACAGTCTAACACTACCAGAGTCATTTACTCTTGTTTTTGACAACATGACATATAGAATATTCATCTCTCAAGACAGTTTAGTTGGATTTAGATGCAAGAAGCCAGGTCACATTGCATCACAGTGCTCCGAACCACTAGCTCAACTAAACCCCAAACAAAACAATGAAGCACCGGTATCCAGCGCAACAAATATATCTTTCTTCTTTTTCTTCATGTGCCATCTCCGCTACGGAGGTTGGCAATCATCATAGCTATTTTAATTTTAATTTTAATTAAAATATATCTTTGCAAGCACCCAATGATACAAACCCTTCTCAGTATGAACAAATGCCTATTTCCAATGTCCCCGAGATACCGAACAAAGAAGATGCATCAAATAAGGACAGTCACATAATTAATCAACCAAAATGTAACTTTGATGAAATTATTTCACCTGAAGCAGATCCATCTTCAAAAGAATGTAACATTTTTCCATCACCTAGAGTCCAAGCAAAATCTAAAAAAGCTAAAATTAGTTCAGCAAGCACTTCTGAATGCTCATTGTCTCTCTTACTTGACCCTGCTAAAAACTTCATAGAAAATCCTCCTCTACCTTTCCCTCTAAACTTTGATCAACTTAACATTCTCCTAATGAATATTACGGGATCAACAGATCCTATAAGCACAATTCAAGAATATACCACAGACCTATCAGCTTTGTCCCATATGCTCAGTCTAGTTTACCCCCATTTAAAGGAAAGATCCATAAAACGAAAATTCACGTCCATAAAGAAAAAAATTCATCGTTATCTTGGCGGTGAGGCGTCAGACTGGGAAAGTGACACAACTCAATAAAGCCAACATTAAGATTCAAGTTTCTGCTTCAAAAGAATATTGATGGAATTTTTCATCGCCTTGTTATGCTCCTACATCTTGTTCTGAATTCCAGCATCTATACCGCAGAGCTCTTTGGTTTGTTTAAAGCCATCAAACTATGTATATATTAAAAACCTCCCTTGTTGCCCAGTCCTTTCCTACTCTCTTAGCACAGTCAAATCTATGCAAAATATATACCATAAACACCACATTGAGAAAAGAACCAAGGCCGAACTAATGGAAGCTCAAGAAAGTTTCAGAAGAATCCACTTCCTGTGGATACCATCCCACATAGGCATTGAAGGAAATATGAACAAGCAGATACTAGTGAGCGTAACGCTATCACTAATTATGCATCAGAAACAGAATATCGGAGTGTCGCTAGCGATCTAAAAGTTCATTCCAAAAATAAAGTGTTAGTACGTGGAATCCAATTATTGCTCCAAAGGTTTAATTGTATACAAATTGTAATTCATTTTTACCAATTTTTGATATAATATTGTTACAAATGTTACAGAAATGTCACTAATAACCTTCGGGTGGATGCGACTTTGTCTTTTTAAATAAAAAAAAAACGATTACTGCACTATCTGATTGAACTAGAATATAATGCGGCTGTAGTTTCGTGTTGCAACGAAATTGAAAATGGTTATTCATTTTTTATTCACATGTTTACTCTGATTAGAGTAGGAAGGGAACCATTTTTGTTGGAACTTTACCGCGCTGAGCAGATGGGTCGTGAATTATAAATTGTAAAATTCCATCATCTTCTTTAGTCTCAGCATCCGTTATTGCTTGCAAATTTTAGGCCTCGGATATGTATCCAGTTGAAAACTTAGTCTTTCTAGTAACGATTAATTTCATTTAGGATGTTAGTGGGGAGGGGGGGGGGGTGATTTTGGACCTACTTTATTTTGAGTGTAACTTCCTTACTTGTATTGCCAAAAACTTTTTTTGAAAAACAGAATTAATATTATTTGAAAAACAAAAAACATTTCAAGAAAGTTGTAATGAGTTTTCCTCAAAAAGTGCTTAATTTCTTGGTTATTTCACGTTGAGTTATTCGATTTGGAAAGTGGCGAGTATAAACCTACTTTTCATTAGTTCTTCTTCTTTTTCACGTGCCATATCAGAATTATCCGACGTTGGCGATCACCATTGCGAAGGCTTCTCGATCTTCTGCAATATGGAATAGTTGTCCTGCATTTGATATCAGGAGTCCATTCACGAATGTTTTTTAACCAAGAAACTTGTTTTCTTCCTACACCTCTACGGCCCTACATTTTGCCTTTAAGGATCAGTTGTAATATTTTATATCGACTTCCCCTCACTATATGTCCCAGGTAAAACATTTTTCGATGTTTAACAGTCTTTAGCAGTTCTCTATCTTTGTTGACCTTCCTTAGTACTTCTTCATTAGTTTTTCTTGCTGTCCAGGGTATATTCAGCATCCGTCTATGAATCCACATTTCCAATGCTTCAATTCTGTTCATAATCGATACTTTCAGCGTCCACACTTCTGCACTATACAAAAGTACGGACCAAACATAGCACTTGGCCATTCTTTGTCTTAGTTCTAAACTGAGATGATTATTGCAAAGAAATGACTTCATTTTCGTAAAAGTAGTTTTAGTCATTGCTATTCTACGTTTTATTTCTATGTCTGGATCTAGTTGGTTTGTTATCACAGTTCCCAGATATGTCATTTTGTGAACTTTCTCAACTTGGACTCCGTTTAATTGAAGAGTTGCATCGGGATGTGGGTCACGACTAAACACTAAAAATTTGGTTTTGTTTGAGTTTATTTTAATGCCCATTTCCTCTCCTACCTCGTGAATACGATCAAGCAGAATTTGGAGACCTTCAATATTATCTGACAGAATTACTGTATCGTCTGCATATCTTATCACATTAAGTAGTTCCGTTGATTTTTATTCCATATGGCTGTCTCTCAAGGCCTTTTAAATAACTGGTCCGAGTAAACATTAAACAATGTTGGTGACAAAATGCAACCTTGTCTGACGTAGGGCTTACAATACCGAGCCAAAATCTCAATACCGGTATTTGGTATTTAAAATTTCAAATACCGGCATCCCGGTATTAAAACCGGTATTATGAATAAAAAATATACATCATATAAATAATATTTATGAAACTTATTAAATTTTGTTTTGAAATGAGTAAATGTTGTTTATAAGGTTACATAGAGAATAGGAATATATAGATACAAAAAAATGTGCAAATAGAAAAACTATATATTTGATTCTAGGATGAATTTAGCATATAATAGGATAGTACTTTTACTAATAAAATTTGCTATTTGTAAATTAATTTAACTTTAAAATATATTAATTACAAAGATTAACTTACTGTGACATACAGTATGTGTATATTTAATATAGATTACTATGTATTTAGACCGCTATATATTTTCAATTATTATAAATAATTCAGAAAATAAGTGAGCTTAATTTACACAATACACAAAAAATAAATTAATAATAGATCTGAAAATGTTAAAAACAATTCTGATTAAAAAATCTTACAGCTTATTTATAAAATAAAGTAGTCTAATTTTAAATATTTAAGAATTTTTATATAACTCATTTGTTGACGAGATTTAATAATTTGGTTGTAAAGCTGATATAACCCTTCGCCTTAAATTAACGACATTAACGTTTTAAAAAGCGCTATACTTGACTTGTATGTGTAATAAACGTGTTTAGTAAAAATATTTTTTACAATAATATTGTTTTTAATCTTCAAAAATAATTTCTTGTAATAGCATAAAATATTTTAGAAGGAAGTTTATTGTGCATCAATTCACTTTTTATAAATTAAGCTAATACCGAAATACCGGTATTTTTATTTTAAATACCGGTATCGAATACCGGACAAAAATCGTCCGGGATTCCGGTATTCGGGATCCCGGAATCCCGGTATTGTAAGCCCTAGTCTGACGCCTCGTTGTATGGAGATTTCATCGGTGTAGTTATCTCCAATTTTGACCGTAGCAGTTTGATTCCAGTACAAATTTTTAATGACGCGAATATCTTTGTCATCTATTCCGATATTTTTCACTATTTGCATTAATTTTACATGCTGTACTTTATTTTCATAGTTACAACTCCTATTTTACTGGGTCTGGGATCTTATACATACACCATTTTTTTAAATTTTTTACGGGCTATGTTCTTTCGATAAAATACTTACTTTTGAATTATTTGCAAAAAACCGTCTAAAAACGTGTTTTTTGTTGAAAAATGAACATATTTACTCGCAAGTAACTCGAATAGTATTAACTTTGTAAAAAAATGCTTTTGCAGATAAGTTCCTCAGAATAATTAGTCAGTTTATCCATTTCCGGACATATTTTGAACGTATATTTTTTCTCTCCCGAGTAGGGAATACATTCACCCTTTCACGAGGGCAAAAGCACGTTTGACATGTTACCTATCTGTGTGCCAAATTTCATGTTAATCTAAGTGGTTCTTTAAAATTTATAGGTTTTGCAATATTTTATTGTCAGTGAACGTACTACTTAGTGGTTGATGCGGGTATATTTGTGTAAATAAAAAAAAGATAAAAATGTAAATAAAAATGTTAGCCAATCAATATTTTTAGTTTGATAAGGTGCTCTTACATTCGTTTGCTAAAAAACAAAGACCTCATTTTATGGACACAAAACATAGACCTGTGAAATTCGCTTAACAAAGAACATACTAGGTACTTCCAGTCGAAAACTTGGTACCAAATAACACGTTTACAGATGTTCTGCATAATATGTATTTGTTTGGTCAAATAATAAGAATACGTTAAATGAGAAATCAATTCGAGCCCTAGTCATGAATTTTTGACAATATTGTGAGCCAGTGTATTGTCTTAGTAAAACAACACCTTTTTCTTCTGCATAGAGGGCCATTTGTGACTGAGTTCCTGCTTAAAGTTGTCCAGTAACAATAACTCACAATAACATTAACTATTCTTAGTTTTGCCCTTATTTAAGATCGTCAATTAAAATTATGCATTTGCAATCTCAAACTAAGGGCCATAACCGTTCCGGCTCTACTCTTTGGCTCTTTTGCGCAATTTGGCGGATATTATTTTTGTGCAAGAAAAAATATTTTTGGGAAAATAATTTTTAAAAATGGAGGAACTACTTTTGAGGTTCGCTTCATGATGTCAATAGGCAATCGTTATTTGCGTGGAGTATTTAAAGATGATTATTTTTAAAATCATGAGAGAAATGAAGTTAAAATTGCCTTAGTTGAAGTTAATTACAATTTAAGTTAACCAAATTCATCAGATTTACTAAATTTTGTATGTACTTACCAACTTCTGGACCACAAACTCGTGGAATGATTTCTAATATGGCTGAACAAGATGCATCTTCAAAGCAGAACTGTCTCGCCAGAAGACAATTTAATATAGCTACTGTTGTTTTTGTATTTGGACCTGTAACAAAATAATATGTAAATATATAAAACGGCCTATAAAATAGAAATACCATATCATTAAAAAAGCATATTATAATCAAATATCAACCATTTAACCAAGGATTATCAATAATTACATGTCTATAATGTTCGATAAGTTGTCTTTTTAGTTTTGCATATACGCTGTGAGCTCGTACGTAGAGGGGATATTTACAAATTCGCGAGCGCCAGTAGTGGCAAGTCTGTAAACGTTTACCGGAAATTTGACATAAATGTCAAAGTGATTAATTTAAAATTAAAATTAAAAACATTAATTATAAAAAATATTAGTTGGTCAAAGCTGTGGTATATATTTTTACCTTAAATATACTTACGTTTTAAATGCTGAATTCAAGTTTTTTTAATGTTCCATAATATGTAATTATAAATTAATCTGCGCCATATACACGATAATTGTGAAAGTATCCGAAGTAAGAAATTCATATTTTATCAATAGAACGTCAAAATGATTAGCAAAATCTTTAAAAAATCGATTACAATTTAATTACTTTTTTGCGTTGTAAATATTAAGCGATAACAATTAAATAATAAATTTAAAAATTACCGGTGAAAGTTGAATTAGTAATCCGCCAGAAGCGACACCAGCGAAGCTCAGAGCGTATAGCCATAAAAACAAAAAATATATAGACTTCAACTACTTTATTGCTTTTCAAAATACGTCCTACCAAGATCGATACATTTTTGTATACGTTCAAACCAATTGGTAATATAGTTATTCTAGCCTTCAGTTAACACCTGCAAAATCGCTGTTCTAAAGGCATCAATGACTTCTTCAAACGACTGGAATCGCCGCCCACGCATTTAATTCTTGATCTTTGGGAACCCGAAGAAGTTGTTGGGACGTAGGTCGTAGCTATACGGGGATTTTTAAGCAATTCGATGTTTTGAAGCTTCAAAAACTCTATTGTCTTTTGGGCAGTGTGGGCAATTGCATCGTCATAATGTAGGATGATTCGCCGTTTTGTGTTGCTTTGTTTGAGTTAAGTAATAAATTCTGGTAATCAAACGGTTATTTACCAATTAGAAGTAACCATTCTTCAATCCTCTAAAGCAAGACCAGATTTTGACACAAAAGTTGCGACCATTTACTCTGATACATTTCAAAAACGAATCACTTTTGTTGGTTTTTCCTCATCGTGAAACACCCACACAGCGGATTGGCTTTTATTTTCCTGTTGGTAGGAGTCAATCCAAGATTCATCGCCACTAACAATAGGTACTATAAACATTTTTGAGCTTCGTTTGTTGAACCGTTCCAATCTTTTTCGGCACCAATTAACGCGAACCGCTTTTTGCTCGTCTGGACGCAAATGAGGGATCCAACGGCAAACCAACTTTCTAACACCCAGTTCTTCATGTAGGATCTTTCGGATCGATGTCCTTGAAATGGCCAAAGATATGTCGGTATGTTACACGGCGGTCATCCTTAATGAGCTGACGAACTACATCAATGTTTTGCTGTGTGACTGATGTTTTGGGTGGACATTAGGGTGGAACGAAAGAGGTAAAAAAAATAAAAGAAAAGAAAAAATCTTGTGGCTATCGTTTAAAAGTTGTGTCAGTTGATGAAAACAATTGGTGCGAGAGCATTTTAAAATAAAAAAATATCTTGAGGTTCCACATTGGATTTGAAAAATGAAAAAACAAAAAAATTATTTTTATCGAAAAAATCAATATGGCTCTGATCAAATTTCAATGATCGTGTTTTACTAACTAAGTGTGACATTCTAAAGTGCTTTCTCTTTATTTGTAATGAACTTAAGTTGACAAATAATAATAAAGATCCATCTATCGCCGACGTCTTGAATGCCGTTGCAACGAAAGTACAACAAATATGAATAAAAGATTTCATTACAACATTATCGCATATAATAAGCGCATTCAAGATATGATTTAAAATATTTATACAGAGTATCAAAATCTTAAGCGATACACAAAAACTCAGCAAGCATCTGATTCATACATAGAAAAGATTTGCCAGTTTCGAAAGGAGTGTGAAAAGTTATTGAATATCGCGGCTTGCAAGTGCAACATGACTGGAACTGTGTGTGTACTTGTGATAAAATCAAGATAGTACAACAAAATGAGCGAATTTTTCTTCAAGATCAACGATCCTGTCGAAAATGGGAATTGGACCAGTTATTATTGCAGCATATGAAGCAATAAGGAAGAAAATGGAAAGAACCATGAAGGCAAAGGCAAGTTCTCAAAAATATAATACTGACGAAATTGTTCTTAAAGCATGTACCGTTGATTCCTCTAATCGTTCCATAAGTAGCAGCTTGTCTGACTCAAATTCTTCAGATGCAGGTGATCATGAAGAAGAATTCATTGCTCCTTTCTCAACAGTTACAGTCCAACCATCTATGTCACAAATACTCCGGCACCTCACTTCAATGGCTAGTATGCTTATTTCATTGCAATGAGCTACCTCTACGTCATTTAATTCAACAGTTAGATGGACGCACCAGTGGACCACTTGGTTTTTTAGGGCCAATAGGGAAACTTCTGGAACGCTGTGAAGAGAAGGCTGTCGTCATTTTGTCGCAGTAGAAAACAACCTAGCAATATTATTAGAAACAACAGACCTTAGTACCGATCAGAAGTAGTTGTACCAAATCAGTCAAGCAGTTGCTGCGGGAAAATGTCCTAATGATTTGAGCCTTAAAAAACCTAGGAAAATATCACACGCAAGGTGTCTAACAGTTGCTAATCGGTTGCTTAGATTGTATGTTGGAACTGAATGTCCCAGCCCCCAATTAAATATGTTAGTAAGTTTCATCTAAAAAGTGTATGCACCAGTTTGGTTTTATATAAAACTGTATCCTATCTGTTCTGATAGTTCAAATCATTTATGGCCAATGATCCATTATTCACAATTTTTACCAGTTGCTTAGGAGTGCTTATTTTGCCCATCCCGAAAATGTATTACTCGGTATGATGAAAGATGAACGAAAACATATACGGGAGATAGGACTACGCAGAGTGCCGAAAGCTAGAGAAAGTCAGAAAGAAAAAAGATCCGGAGATTCAAAATATCAACGTTAAATTTTAGTGCTGCAGATTATAATGACTTAATTTTTATTTCTGAATTCAAAGTTACGGCTCCTCCTTTGCTAAAACATATTTCTAATGAAGATGTAAGGGATATGATTGATTCTGGGAATTACAAAAACATAGAGGTCTTAAACTGCCTTTGTCATACAAAATCGGTGAAAAGAACTGTTAAGTTAGTAACTGAAGCATCAGCTGCTATTTGTGGACCAGAATCAAGGGATGGCTTTATTCGTTCAAGATTGCAGTCTAGAAATATTATGCCGTTTTTTAACACAAAATCAGACTACCAATCTTAAAATGTATATTGTATCACAAAACAATTATTTAGATGCAAAGAACTGATAAAAAAATAAATTTTTAAAATTTTTTTGTTATTTCCAAAAATTTAAATTTAATATGGAACCTCAAGATAGGGTCCAATACAAAAAAGATTTCTTACAGTTTTATTATACATCAAAACACAACTTTTTTGCACCAGCCCCATAAAAAATAATGACTTCGAATTTTTCGTTCCACCCTAGTGGACATGGTCTGGATTCGTCGCTGAGACTAGACGACCACGTGGAAATTCGCAATACCAGTGGGAAATAGTTGACCGAAAATTGTAAAAAAAAATATTGCTCTAAAATGTTCTCGGCTAAAATCAATTTTTTTTACCGAGATTTTAATTTCAAAAATTTACTTTATCTACACGACTTGTTGTATCGCAATGAGACCCTTGACTTATGTCAACAAAATATTGAGGTTACGTTTGTGTCGGAAGGTTTTATTGGTGGCGCCCTCTAAGCAGCTATATGCAAAACTAAAAAGATAGGCCATGTCATTTATATCGTATAGAGTATAGAGTACCTATGTATAAACGAATATTAATACGGATTCAATATCAACAAACCTCTGTATATATTTTTTAAAAGATCGCGTATTATATTATACATTCTGCTTCAAGTGCCATCTTCGCGACGGAGGTAGGCAATCATCATAGCTATTGGCACTTTAGAGGCGACTTCCTTGAAAATTCCATTTGATGTAGTTACATCCTTACCATTATCAAAGGTTGCGTAGCCATGCATGGTATCCTGGTGCGTATCATGGTTGCGTAACCATGGCCATGGTATCCTACATCTCCTTATGCTTCTTTTTCCTTGGATATTTCCTAAAATGATTTGCACCAAGTTATATCTGTCTCCACGTGTAACATGTCCGAGATACCAATTTTCTGGTTTTTATTGTATTTAAAAAAATGTATAATATTTATAAATGTTATATAGCAGTAAGCAATAATGATAGTCTTTTCTTTCTGTTTTCGTGTCTGTCTCTTTTTCGTGGTCCATTAAGAACAATGTTTTCAGTTTGACACGTAGTCAAATCTAGATTTATTTTCATCCATTTATCGGGTTAATCGCATGTACGCTGCGAACCGAAACTAAGGTCCTCCTTATCCCGGACTACCACCATAGCGAAATCATCGGCTAGGTCGTCTAGGTAATAGCGAAACTGACTTCAATGAGCAAAAATTAATTGATATAGAAGGAGACGAACAGAAATTTCGAAATATTGAATACTAAGTAAAGGACCAAACTGTAATACGAAACTAGTTAACCCTATAGTGTGTAGCGATGCACATATGCATCAAACTATATTTTTACTCGTTATTTAATACGGATGTATAATTTTAGTGCTAAACGCGTACCGTTGAATTATCAGCAATCTAACCTAAAATAATTCAGTCACACGTGTTCATATCGTTTGAGTATTCTGGTACTAGATTAGTCATTTTGCAAGTGCTATAAAATCTGCAAGTGCAAGTGCATGTATGATACTGTATACAGAGGTTATATTATTATAATTACAGTTTATTACTCGACACATCATTTGTGTCTACTTGACAAAAATTATTAAAGTATGTTTGATTCAAATATGAATCACTGTGAAGTTGTAATACGACCTTTACTTATACATTAGTTATATACCGTCAATATAGTTTGTTTTATTTTTCCTTTCAGATGCCTTTGGTTTTCAAAAATTCGAACAAAAACGTTAATTTGCAAAATTTAGACAACATGGATTCTGATGAATTATATGATTTTATTGAAAATATACCCGATACTAGTGAAGATGAATTAGATTTGTCGGATGATGAACGTCTTGATTTTGACAATGGACCATTGCCTGTCCTACAGTTAGGAATGACGAAATGTTGGTAAGCTTTTTAGATGAGTGTGGAGAAGAGCACGTTAGAATAGAAGTGCAAACGCAGTCTCAATCTGCGAATGCTAGTAATTTAGAGCCAGTTCCTTCAGCATCAACTTCTAATACTATCACACACGCAGAGGAGAATAGATCATCTGGATCCAAAGAAGTATTATGGAAGAATAAGAATATAGGGAATATACCGTCAAACTTTGTAAGTGATACTAATTTGCCATTGTCAGTTACAAACTTAGAAACACCTTTTCAATACTTTTCATACTATTTTGATGACCAACCGATGGAGAAGATTGTGCAAGAAAGTGTACGTTATAGTGTTTTGAAGAATTGTTTAAAGCCCCTCGATTTACAGTAGGAACACCTTAAGAAGTACAAAGGCATATGCATAATGACATCAGTAGCTTGTATAAGTAATGTTCGGCTACACTGGAACGGAATCGTAGGCTTGAAAATTATTCAAGATACTCTGAGCCAAAGGAAATTTGAAACAATTCGAGCAAACTTACATTTCAATGACAATTTGGCTAATACAAATGCAGATAAATTATATAAGTTAACACCAGTCATTGATGCACTTTCGGCAACAATATAATCTATTCCCAAGGAAGAAATGTTATCTTTGGATGAACAAATATATCCTACAAAAGCTCATCATCATATAAAACAATTTAATATCTCCCTTTAAAACCCAACAAATGGGGATATAAACTTTTTGCTTTATCAGGAGTTTCAGGCTTTTCTTACAAATTTGAGATCAAATGAAATCAAATCGAATCAAATTTATTTAGTCCTTTTACGCTGTAAACATACAGATTGGACGTGTCAAAATATATAATACGTATATAATAATAAGTAATGAGTTAAGTTAAAATTAAGAATAAATACAATTACATGTAAATATAAAATAGACATAACATACACATAGTCAAAACACAGATAACAATACAAAAACACACATAACACAAAAAACAGTGATTATAAATAAATTACACTACACGTAGTTCATAACCCGGCACCTGCCACGTGGCTTTGCAAGGCATCAACTGCCACGCGGGGTGCTCACAGCACCCCTTAAAAATTTTCTGCTATCTACTTGTTTATAAACAAAATAATGTGTTGAGTTACACAAGAATATAAAAAAAAACATGTTTTATTAACTTATTAGCTACTAATGTATTTAGATATAGATGTAAATAGATGGGACTGTTAAGATTTTAAAATGTCTAAAATATCTCGACATGAAGTTCGGAATGGTAAGTCGAATATTAGTCGAATCAGCCGTTTTTGAAGAACGAAAACTCTCTGAACATCGCTCGATTGGCCCCATACTATTACATTATATGAAATACCGGAATATGCATAAGAGTAATAAATGGATAATAACGTATTCCTATCCAACATTTGTTTTAGTGTCAACAGAAGATAAAAGCAATTGTTTAATTTTTTACAAGTAATATTTATTTGTGGTACCCAAGACAAACTGCTATCTAACGTTGTTCCTAGAAACTTTGTTGACTTGGTTGGTGTTACTAAAACATTATTAAACAAAAAACTACAGTCCGGTGGACATCTTTGAAGAGTGTGGAAGTTGACGGAGATTGTTTTATCATAGTTTATCATGAGTTTGTTACTATGACACCATTTTGAAAATTCGTTAAGAACAATGTTTAATTTCTCATTTAAACTTTTTTCTGTAAAATCAGAGAGAATTATACACGTATCATCCGCATACAAAAGGACCTTGCCTTCAGATATATAAGAAGGAAGATCGTTAATAAAAATTAAAAAAATTAGTGGACCTAAGACACTTCCTTGTGGGGTGCCCATATCTATGTCGTACGGACTGGATAGTATATCATCAATTTTCACTATCATTCACCTGTTTTTAAGAAAAGACATAAACCAATTATTGAGGGGACCTCTAACACCTAAAGAACCCAGTTTTTTGCTAACGAATACGTGATCAACTGTATCGAACGCCTTACTTAAGTCAAACATCAAGGATACAACAAAATGACCCTCATCCATCCTATCACTAATAAATTGAGTACACTCAACCAAGCTAGTCTCAGTAGGTGATCCTTGATGAAAACCATGTTGATTATTACAGATCAGTTTGAAACTCTGAAACCTCTATACTCTGGGTATAGAGATTTTTGAAGAGAAGAAGAACTGAATAAAGATGGGTAAAAGAAATGATAAGAGATTTAAGACGACAAGAAGAGGGGCTTAGCTCAGAAGGACAAATTAAATGGGCAGAGAGACACTAAATCTCAAGTGGGTATTTGGGCTAGCTTCTATACACCGAATATTGGCTTTGGAGATATGAGAAAAAAAAATTGATAATGAAATGATAGTAACTAGAAAGAAAATGAGACCTGCAAACACAAAAATGGAAGAAAAATAGATCAGAATGCTAGAGATAAAATAATATCGAGATACAACAAAGAAAGAAGAAGAACAAAGGGCGCCAACTCGAACGAACAACTCGGCTCTCAGAACCAAGAAGTTGGACAGGTTCGAGATTTTTGAAGTAACGAACAACAGGAACTCTATGACACTGGTTACAACCACCTGAAATACAAAATACTAAATACTAACCTTGTCTTGCTGTATTATATACTGGTAATACAGACTGAAATAAAACATCAACCTTTCTAATAACAAATATATTAACAATAACTCTATTATACATATATTGACAATGTAATATATAAATCAAAACACAATAACAGTGGTAGTGGGTGGTGAAACGGTCAAACAGGACCAAACAGCCACTAACTTACAATTAACCACTACACACTGCGCTAAGTAAATGTATTAGTAGAAAATCCAAAAGCAAAAAGTCCGTGTGAATAGCACAAAGTTCTTACAACTAAAAGTTAGTAATATTTCCTAAATTGAACTCGTCTAGTGAGATACGTACACGACAAGAACGCTACGGTTACCAAAAATTAAGTATCTCATCTAGCAAAAATACTAATTATTATACAATTGACTTATATAAATGAGCTGGTCAGACTCTTAATATACAATGTAAAAACCCACTAGACATATTCCCTATTTTAAAAGCTCGACAAAATTTTACCCCCGATTCCCTATCAAATTTTAAGCTACAATTATTTATGAATATTATTAAACAAGACTTACTTAATTAGAAAAAACTACTATTTATAATATGGAACAAAACAAAGACCTGAAAACCCTATCTGTCACGAAAATATGTACCTAGTTCCACTCGATTGTATGCATACAAACAGTTTACAGTGCAAGCAACTATAGAGTACCCAAAATATATAAATAATAAAAGTAAACAAACTTATCTTTCACCACAGTTCCTATTTAAGAATTCAAGATGAAGTCCATAGGAGAGTCCTTTTGGCACGATAAACTGGTTGGATGCTGTGGTGGGCAATTCCTACTGAAAAATCCTAAATGTTGTGAAGTCAGGTACTGGTTTTCTCCAACGAAACAGCGAGCTCTATGGGTAAACCATGGCAAAGTTGCTAACAGTTACTGGTACATACTTCAAGTGACATAAATTATGCAAAGGAATGCAAAGTGACTAAGTTACGACGTAACTAAGTGACTAAGTCACTAAGTGTCTAAGTGGCGGAATCTACAATAAAGTTTATTAAATTTAGTTATTTATGTATTACAATAACAGTAGCAGTACATATTGAACAGGCCCAAACAAAAACATCAAATATTAGGTAGGTTAGGTATCCATATGTCATGTCAAAATTTCTGAAGTTTACTTCAATTCAGACATGACAGGGACGTGCGCATTAGATGGGCGTGACAGAAGGCTGTATAGATACTCGTTAAAACTTTTTATAAATCACAGATAAAAACACTTAAGTAAAAAGCGTACCGGTAAGGTATAAAAGATATTAGAATTTAGGTTTGGACACTAGGAAAAACTTGACCTTCAATGTTCTTTTCAAATATTTAAAGGATAATATGAGCTACAATTTGGAATTTAAATTTAACACTAAAACCCTGTGGCCTTGATTGATTGTTCCTTTGTAAATGGAAATGAATATCATTATTATAATATGGATTATATATGAACTTAACTACAATGATGCATTACCACGAAAAATAATGAGAAATATATCAACAGTTTACTTACTTGGACAGACGAAACACGCTGGCCTTAAACTTCTTTTATGTAAAAAAAAAACCAAAGATAAATTGAGTTTTGATATCATAGCTATTCCAAAAAAAAATGGTCTTAATGTTTCTTTATTTTAGTGATATATCTGCTCCATTTTATCCAAAATCTCGTCCAAATCCGCCACTTAGAAAAAAAAACAGCGCGTTCGCTCAGACCCTGAGTTTGACCAAAACTGAAGTCCCGATGGCCGGATCGACAAAATCGACCGCCCAGGTTTTCGCGCGTGAGCAGAGAGATATCGTTCTTAAGTCGATCGACGGCGTCGCACACGGGATTTATTTAGGGGTATTTGATGAAATTTTATTGGGATTTATTTAGTTAGTAGCGTAACTGCTACATTCTCCCTCATCTCCAGCAAAAAAAAGGAAAACTCCCAAAGGATTCCTTTTTTTTTTTAAGTTTTCCTGAGCGAACTAACGCTAGGGCGAACCCGAGGATGGACACAGTAAAGGAGAAACGTGGTGGTATAAAACCATAATTATGGTAGGCTCAACAGTCATACTATTTGCTGAGGAGGCGGAACAAAAATCAGGAACGAAGTCATACAGACAGTATAAAGGCCACGCGAGATATATTTAATCATATTTGCAGAAAGTATAAAACATAGAAGGGATATGTAACTAACCGACATAGGTAACTGACCGACATAAGTTATTCAACGCGATAATTTTAATTTAGTAAAACCAAAGATTGAAGAAAAAAAACAAACAATTACGCGTTAATCGCTTACATTCTAAATATAATTATACAACCTTATAGAGTAAGTTAACTCTTAACACTACTTACTATCTACATTCTCATGTGTTAATAAACCATCATTAAAACTAAATTACAGGCGTTTATTAACAACCCCTAACACAATATTACCAGAACCATTCACAACAATCAAACTAAAACAAATCCTATTAACTTTACCCAACATTAACACTAGAGCGAACAAATTCTATTAATCACCCGAGAGTTCAATGAGGGACTAATTCATCAGGACTAGTTGAAACTACATTGCTACAAAGCTAAACCTATATGATATGGTTCCGGATATCAACAACAACTAAAAAGCAAGGTAAAAGATAATCCTTAACCTCTACTCTCTTGGGCAGTGATAGGAAGACACAATATAGGTAAAGATACTAGCAAGCCCACTATACTCATGGTATAGGGTATGCTAAAAGGTAAAGATACTGGCAAGCCCGCATCTACTCGTGGTAGAGGGTATGCACAACAGGTAAAAGGTAATAAAAATCCTAACTGTAATACCTAAACTGTACTATTGACGTGGTCCAATTCTTTACTCACGACAAGCACAGAGAAGGACAGATTCTTAGGACTTTATAATAATCAAGATAAAGATAAGATATACATTCAATCAAGATATAGATAAGAGATAAACTCGTCAAGGTAAAGGTACGAGGTAAACTCAAGATAAAGATAAAGATAAATGCATCAAGGTAAAGGTACTAGATAAACTCAAACTAAAGGTAAAGATAAACTCACTTCAGGTAAAGGTAAAGATAAACTCATATCTACCTTTTCATATTTAAGGTAGAAGAACATCTACTAACATAATGCTCAGTAGGGAGACAAATAAGGTAACTCACATACTCACATCCACTAATCCAAGCAAGTGGTAGAGACAGGTAACCAAACTTAAAGTAATAAGATATGTTAAAACTCCAATCATCTAAAAGATAACAGCATAGGAGATGACAACCAAGTTAAACAGACTTACTTACAGCTGAATATCAGAACGATCCAATTCTATATGACACATTCTAATTTCAACCTAAGAGACACTCTAGGAACAACTTATAGATATTAATAGATTTCTGAGCCAAGTGAAATGCACAAGCCCAGGGTGATCAGTCCTGAACCCACGCTAAACCCTGACACAGTTAAGTGAATACATAAGCTTTATGGGCATGGTCCGCGCGCTTGAACCATGCAAAGCCATAACTCAAAGAAAATGTTTTAACAGTATTTTCTAAGTATCCCTATAAATACTCATTTAACCCAGAATTCAAGATGGGGAAAATTCCCATTTTCCATCCTGTACTCCTATGATATGCTTTCTAAAAAAAAAATATATTGCCAACAAGAAAATGAACAAGTTCATAAACTAAGATATTAACCAACATTAAGATAAGATAAAATAAGGAAAAAAAAGGCACAACAAACAGAAATTAACCAGGTAAACAAAATAGATAAACAGATTATAAATAACAAACTGGCCCTCACAATTTAATCTTCATCTGAAGATGAACCATCAGAATTATCAGACAAGTTATGTGGACCTACAGTCTTATCCTCAAGTAAATCTTTGACATGAAACCTGCCTAGTTTCCTGCCAGTGGAGGTTTCCTTCAACTCATAAATCAAAGGAGAGATAACCTTAATAACAGTGCAAGGTATGTATTTTTGACACAGCTTGGCAGATTGGAAATTCACTTTATCTGATTTGACAAAATTCTTCTTCAAAACGGAATCTCCAACTCTGAACGATAAGGCTCGCTTTCTCAGATCATAACGGCACTTATTTCTATCATAAGATGCCTTTAAACGTTTGCGAACATCCACATAGATATCAGGAAGATGCTGAAGATCTTCTAAACGGTGTAGCTTATCTGATATTGCAGGAAAATTAGTGGCATTATCGGATATCTTACCAAAGTAATCACCAGAAAGAGGAACATGACGACCAAACATTAAGTACGATGGAGGACATTTGGTTATTTCGTGAGAAGAAGTCCTGATAGCTTGTACTATAGAGTGGATATGAGTATCCCAAGCTCTCTGATCAGGAAAAGAATACGATCTTAGAGCAGTCACGATTGATTTGTTAACTCTTTCGGTATGATTAATTTGTGGATGATAGTTAGCATTGTACCAGATCTTTTGTACGTTGTATTTAGACATGAGATCACGAAAAGCCTTGGCTGTGAACTGGGGCCCATTGTCGCATGACACGATCTGTGGAACACCATAAATTAGGAAAACTTCATTCTCTAGATACTTGATAATGGCTGAAGTAGTTGCTTTAGACATCGTATGAACCAAAGGAAATTTTGTAAAGTAATCAACAACTACTAAGGCATATTGAGCACCTTTATACGACCTAGGATAAGGACCAATAAGATCTAAAGATATAAGCTGGAATGGAAAATCAATCCGTCGATAATTACCCATTAAACCTGGTTGGGGAAGATTTGTCGACTTACACGTAGCACAAATTTTGCATCGAGCGAGATAACTACGAATAGTCTGACGCATCTTGGGCCAGTAATACAGTTCAGATATACGACAGAAAGTTTTGTAGAAGCCAAAATGCGCTGCAGTAGGATGGTCATGAAAAGTGGCCAAAACCTCTGCTCTGTTTGGGGTTGGAACTACTATCTTCCACTCAGACATTCCCGTGAGGGCATCCATAGAACTTAAAACATGTTTATATAAAACACCGTGCTCAACTTTAAAATCAGGAAATTTACCTGGAACATTTTGAACATCATACAACATTTTTCGATACCAATCATCTGGTTGTAAAGTAGATAAATCTAACAAATTAATATCAAAAGTTCTAGATAGTGCATCAGCGACTACTACACCTGCAGCTTTACGATGAACAATTTTATAATCATATTGTGCCAATTTTAAAATCCACCTAGCCAAACGAGGAGATGGGTTCTTCATACTTTGTAGCCACACCAAACTACTATGGTCAGTTATGACCGTAAACGAACGACCTTCAAGAAAATATCTGAAATGCTCAATACCCGTAATTATGGCTAACAACTCTTTTTCAGTTGTCGTATAATTTTTCTGGGCTTTATTTAATTTCCTGCTGGTGTAGGCTATAGGGTGTTCTTCTCCATCAACAATTTGATAGAGTACACCACCAGATGCTGTGTTTGAACAATCAGTCATTAAATAGAAAGGCTTAGTGAAATCTGGGGCTACCATAACTGGGGAGTTGGTGAGAGCCTCCTTGATTTTAATGAAAGCTTCATTAGCTTCAGGAGTCCACACAATATTTTGTCCCTTTTTCCTATTTTGAAGTAAGTCAGTAATAGGGGACAACAAGGTAGAATAAGACTTAACAAACTTTTTATAGTAACCCACCATTCCTAACAATCGACGAACCTGGGTGGTATTCTTAGGCACAGGAAAATCACGAATAGCTGACACTTTGTCAGGGTCAGTATGTAGGCCGTGAGAATCAACAACATATCCTAAAAACTTAATAGAGTCACGACAAAAGCTGCTTTTATCTAAGTTAATAGTCAAATTTGCATCTTTTAGACGCTGAAACAACTGTTGCAATACAGAGATATGAGTGTTGAAATCAGGAGTAATGACTAGAATATCATCAAGATAATATTGACAATAGGGATCTAAAGCAGGGCCTATTACCAAATCCATTAATCTACACATAGTCTGGGGAGCAGACACCAGACCAAAAGGCATTGTAGTAAACTGGTACAATCCTTTGCCACTTACTGCAAAGGCAGTAAGCTTCTTACTCTCTTCGCTTAATGGAATCTGTAGGAATGCCTTCTTTAGGTCGATGGATGAAATGTATTTAGCATTTTGTAGCTTAGTGAGGATGATATCTATACGAGGTATAGGATAGGCATCCCTATTCATCGTAATGCTGTTAAGTTTACGTCCGTCAAAACAGACACGAAAAGTCCCATCCTTCTTCTTTGTCATCCATAAGGGACTACAAAAGCTAGACGAGCTCTGCTCGATAATACCAAGCTTAAGCATTTCATCCACCTCCTTAACTAAGCTCTCATTCCAGGCTTGAGGCAATGGATACTGGTATTGTCTGAAGGGCTTAGACGAACCCACATCAATGTGATGTTCGATGAGATGAGTTCTGCCTAACTGATTCTTCGAAGAGATAGAAGAGAATGATTTGATGACATTATTCAACTGCTCTAACTCCTGAGCATTGAGTCTACTCATATTTTTAACTGCATCAACACAAGAGTTATTAAAAGAAGAGACAGATAAAGAAAATTCAGAAAAATTCAATTCACTATTAAAAGTTTTCAGAAAATCCATCCCCAGGATAACTGAATTCTTAACAGAAGGTATAACAAAAAACGTAATCATCCTTTTACATGAACTAACAGAAATCTCAGTTGTAAACTGACCTAAAATTGGTTGGACTTGACCATCAGCTGTAGTCACTTGCAAACTCTCATCCATTCCTATCTTACCATTAGAATTCTGGAGAAATTCCAGACCTACAGAACCTAAAATAGAGATATTGGACCCTGTGTCCAGTAAAGCTAAACAAGAATGTCCTAAGAGAGATATTTCAAGGTATGGACGATTATCCTTGTTTTTTCGAACTAATAATGAATTAATGTCAACATCAATAAAAGAAGATAAGGTACTACTTGGAGAAACTACAGAAGAATCACAAAGGACATGGTCGACTAACGTCCTCTTTTCGGTTGGTATCTGCCGTTCTGTGGTCTTTTGTCTTTCGGTGGGGGTTGGGATATTTGAGTGGTTTGGGCATGGACCTTCTGACTCGAGAAACTGATTTCTAGGTCTTGAGGATTTTCTAGAGTGTTCCCTGTATTTTGATGAGGAGTGGGAGTCACCCCTTCTGTCATTTCCCGAACAGAATTCACATTCACTCTTGCGTACACCTTGACATCCACACCCATAACAAAACAGACCTCTAGGTTCAGAACATTCAAAATACCGATGTTTGGACCGAAGACAATTCCAACAGGTAATATTCGAATTAAAAGTAGAGATATTACCAGACCGAGAATAATTTTGCCTATCAGAAAAGGTTGATTCCTGATTTCTGAAATTTGACCGACTTGGGACACTAGATATAGGTTCAGAAGACCATGACAAAACTTCTTCTAACCTCTTACATTTTTCTGTAAGATCAGCAATCGAGAGAATGTCAGTGAGTGCCAGACTCGGATGATAAAATGGTAACAAATTTTTCCTAATAATTCTTACTATATGGGATTCAGAAAGAGGAACTTCCAGACGGTTACACAAACTAACAACTTCATTGATAAAGATGGTGACTTTCTCCTGGGGAGCCTGTTTACGAGATTTAATTTCGTCCAGTAAGTTGTCGTCATAGTTATAAGGAAGAAAATCTGATTTCAGTTTGGCAACTAACTGTTGCCATGAAGTAAAACTACCTCGGTTATTGAGGTACCAAGTAAGCGCTGAATCCTTAAACAGATCACCAGCTGATGAAAAGCACTCATCTTCACTGTTCCCACGAGCTAGACGCAGACATTCTATTTTCTCCAAGAAACTAACAACATTTTCATTTGAACCACCAGAAAACTGTACACCCCATTTATAAATAGGAGCCGACTTAAAGAAAGGGAAGGAATTTACTAAAACACTAGGGTTATGAAGAGTGGAGTGAGCCTGTGGAACTACTTTATACTCAAGTTCGCCTTCCAGATTAAGTATCTTGAAGTTGAGAGACTTCTTAATGGCATCCTCTTCTTCATTTACTGACTCTAACAAATGAACCCTACCTGAAACATGACCTAAACGGGAAGTCAAGCGACCATATACGACATCACTATAGGAGCCAACAAAAGAACTAATTTGGGTCTTTAGATCTGTAAGAGTGGCTTCTATTTCACGGACCTCATCAACAAAATTGAGATGGGAAGCTGACAGAACAGCATAACTACGATTTGCTGAAGCTTGCTTCAACGCACCTCTCAACACGACTATTTTGGCATCATCCGTAGTCAAAGATGGATCAGTCAACTGACGAATCCCCAATTCATAGTCTAATTCAGGAGTTAACAGATATTCCACCTTAAACGATGCCATTATAAACAACTGGTAAATAAACACGAGAATGAGATAAAATGTAAGTAGGTAAAGTGTAACTTACTCTCTGTCCTCAAGTTAATGTTGTGAGTGGATACCTATACCAGTAATGTCTATTTGTTTGGTCCAGTCGTGAAATCCGTTGAAATGTACTGCTACAACTTCCGATAAACCTAAAATCGAAAAAACTTTTAATTCAAGGTAGTGATTCACTTTTAATGCTACTCCGGACTTGTAAAAATAGGTGAAGCCGTTAAATTCAAGATATTTAAATTTTTAATTTTAATTTAATTCAATTTAATCTATTATTAATTATTTAGCTAATCAAAACAAATAAATTTATTCAGTCAACACAGTATACTATAGCAAAACAAGTTTATTCAAGATATAGGTATAAGATAATCTCCACAAAAAAATTTGAAGTACCAAAGTGAACATTCGAATCAAAATCTAAAAACACAATCACTGAAACCACCAAGATAAAACCAAAAGTAAAATGAGATATTTTCAAAGCCAAAAATGTAAAAGAAGCCACACGTTGGGTCTAGCCAATTGAAACCTCTATACTCTGGGTATAGAGATTTTTGAAGAGAAGAAGAACTGAATAAAGACGGGTAAAAGAAATGATAAGAGATTTAAGACGACAAGAAGAGGGGCTTAGCTCAGAAGGACAAATTAAATGGGCAGAGAGACACTAAATCTCAAGTGGGTATTTGGGCTAGCTTCTATACACCGAATATTGGCTTTGGAGATATGAGAAAAAAAAATTGATAATGAAATGATAGTAACTAGAAAGAAAATGAGACCTGCAAACACAAAAATGGAAGAAAAATAGATCAGAATGCTAGAGATAAAATAATATCGAGATACAACAAAGAAAGAAGAAGAACAAAGGGCGCCAACTCGAACGAACAACTCGGCTCTCAGAACCAAGAAGTTGGACAGGTTCGAGATTTTTGAAGTAACGAACAACAGGAACTCTATGACACTGGTTACAACCACCTGAAATACAAAATACTAAATACTAACCTTGTCTTGCTATATTATATACTGGTAATACAGACTGAAATAAAACATCAACCTTTCTAATAACAAATATATTAACAATAACTCTATTATACATATATTGACAATGTAATATATAAATCAAAACACAATAACAGTGGTAGTGGGTGGTGAAACGGTCAAACAGGACCAAACAGCCACTAACTTACAATTAACCACTACACACTGCGCTAAGTAAATGTATTAGTAGAAAATCCAAAAGCAAAAAGTCCGTGTGAATAGCACAAAGTTCTTACAACTAAAAGTTAGTAATATTTCCTAAATTGAACTCGTCTAGTGAGATACGTACACGACAAGAACGCTACGGTTACCAAAAATTAAGTATCTCATCTAGCAAAAATACTAATTATTATACAATTGACTTATATAAATGAGCTGGTCAGACTCTTAATATACAATGTAAAAACCCACTAGACATATTCCCTATTTTAAAAGCTCGACAAAATTTTACCCCCGATTCCCTATCAAATTTTAAGCTACAATTATTTATGATTATTATTAAACAAGACTTACTTAATTAGAAAAAACTACTATTTATAATATGGAACAAAACAAAGACCTGAAAACCCTATCTGTCACGAAAATATGTACCTAGTTCCACTCGATTGTATGCATACAAACAGTTTACAGTGCAAGCAACTATAGAGTACCCAAAATATATAAATAATAAAAGTAAACAAACTTATCTTTCACCACAGTTCCTATTTAAGAATTCAAGATGAAGTCCATAGGAGAGTCCTTTTGGCACGATAAACTGGTTGGATGCTGTGGTGGGCAAGTCCTACTGAAAAATCCTAAATGTTGTGAAGTCAGGTACTGGTTTTCTCCAACGAAACAGCGAGCTCTATGGGTAAACCATGGCAAAGTTGCTAACAGTTACTGGTACATACTTCAAGTGACATAAATTATGCAAAGGAATGCAAAGTGACTAAGTTACGACGTAACTAAGTGACTAAGTCACTAAGTGTCTAAGTGGCGGAATCTACAATAAAGTTTATTAAATTTAGTTATTTATGTATTACAATAACAGTAGCAGTACATATTGAACAGGCCCAAACAAAAACATCAAATATTAGGTAGGTTAGGTATCCATATGTCATGTCAAAATTTCTGAAGTTTACTTCAATTCAGACATGACAGGGACGTGCGCATTAGATGGGCGTGACAGAAGGCTGTATAGATACTCGTTAAAACTTTTTATAAATCACAGATAAAAACACTTAAGTAAAAAGCGTACCGGTAAGGTATAAAAGATATTAGAATTTAGGTTTGGACACTAGGAAAAACTTGACCTTCAATGTTCTTTTCAAATATTTAAAGGATAATATGAGCTACAATTTGGAATTTAAATTTAACACTAAAACCCTGTGGCCTTGATTGATTGTTCCTTTGTAAATGGAAATGAATATCATTATTATAATATGGATTATATATGAACTTAACTACAATGATGCATTACCACGAAAAATAATGAGAAATATATCAACAGTTTACTTACTTGGACAGACGAAACACGCTGGCCTTAAACTTCTTTTATGTAAAAAAAAAACCAAAGATAAATTGAGTTTTGATATCATAGCTATTCCAAAAAAAATGGTCTTAATGTTTCTTTATTTTAGTGATATATCTGCTCCATTTTATCCAAAATCTCGTCCAAATCCGCCACTTAGAAAAAAAAACAGCGCGTTCGCTCAGACCCTGAGTTTGACCAAAACTGAAATCCCGATGGCCGGATCGACAAAATCGACCGCCCAGGTTTTCGCGCGTGAGCAGAGAGATATCGTTCTTAAGTCGATCGACGGCGTCGCACACGGGATTTATTTAGGGGTATTTGATGAAATTTTATTGGGATTTATTTAGTTAGTAGCGTAACTGCTACAACTCGATAAGAATTTTTCAACTCTACTACTCACAGCCTTTTCGATTATTTTAGAAAACAAGTTAATAAATGTATAGGACGATAATGATCCATATTCAGACGGTCACCATTTTTTGAAGAGCATAATTACTGACCCAAGATTCAGACTAAAAGGAAACGGGTCTAGGACGTTTCATCGCCGCCGTTTCGATGCCGCCAGTTCGATGCCGATGCCGGCCGATTCATCGCCAGTCAATTAATCGCTATCTGATATATTTACGAATTTTCGACAGTTACAATTATTAGTTATTTTTAGTATTAATTAGGAATTCTAGGAAATGCGAGATATGACGGCGATGAAATGGACTGGCGATGAACCGGCGGCATCGAAACGGCCGGCGATGAACCGGCGGCATCGAAACGTCCCATTCCGAAAGGAAACTTACCTTGAGTAACTGATATGTTTACAATATTAGCTAATGTGGGAGCTGTATACTGCTACCGAGTCTACTCGTAACAGGCATCAGGAGGAACCTGATTTTGGAGTAACTGGAAATATTGTCATAAGAATGGCACGAGATATATCAAAAAATCGTTGTTTTTATAAGTTATAAATATTTTGATAACTATTACACCTCTTTGTCAGTAATAGGCTATTTAGCTAAACAGGGTATACATGCCCTTGGAACGGAAAGTCGAAATAGAATTCCATTGTGCAAGATCCCAACGGAATCGGAGGGTAAGAAACTGGTACGAGGAAGCTTAGATGAATATGTAGCTGAATATGATTATGTACAAATAAGCAATGTTTATTGGAAAGACAATAACATGGTGGTATTTTATCCTCATTTATAGGAACAGATCCTCTATTCAGACCGTAAAGAGATATGATAGGAAGCAAAAAAATAAAATTAATATACATTAATCAACTATTTATAATGGGAGATAAGCCACAATTGGTAAAATTGTGGCTTATTTCCCATTTTAAATACAGTACAACCTGCCATATCCGGACCTGTCATATCCGGACCTCCCCATATCCGGACGGTTCTGCCATTCGTATCTATCGAAATCTGCCGAGAAAGACAGTCCTGCTGTTGGACAACGCACCCTCTCATCCCGACCCAGAAGAACTGAAAGATGGCGAAATAAAGTGTCTTTTTTTCCCTTAAATGTGACATCCTTCTGTCAGCCTATGGATCAAGATATTATAGAATCTATAAAACGTGTCTATCGACGAAAGTTATTGACGTCATTGATTACTGGCATATATGAAGGAGAAAACGTTTCAGAGACTATAAAAGAAGTGGTCTTGATATCCGGATTTTTTCATATCCGGATCAGTCTTTCGCCACATTGATTCGGATATAGCAGGTTTTACTGTAGTTGATTATAAAAATGCCACAAGGAAATAGCTTCAGAACAACATTAATATACCTCGTCTTGCAGTAGTATTACAGTACAAACGTCATATGGGTGTGGTCGACCACCATAATGGTATTCCGGGTAGATCTAAAATAAAGATGAGATCAACAAAATGGTATACAGGGTGATTGACTAGCAGGGTAAAGCTCAATAGCTTCGCTATAGTAATAGATAGCAATAAAAGTTAAAAACAAAAATTTTAGCCACCTTTGACCATTACAAAATTAGTTAGAATGTTACAGGGTGTTGGATAACACAGTGGCAGACCAAACTTTTGTTTTTTTAAATAGAACACCCTATACTTTATTTTAAATTCGAAATCTTGTTAACTTCTCCATCACAAACATATAAAGGTTTGTTATGTTATACAGGGCATTTACAAAGTTATAACCAATTTTATTTGAAAATCGTAACAAGTTCAACTCCCTGTATAAATAAAAATAAGCAAAATAACAATGGTTTATTAATGCCATATTTTTTAAAGTATTGTAAAAATTTTGAAGAATGGTCGATATTGCTAATTTTCTTTATATCAAATACAGGGTGAGTGAAAACGCAAGTACATTATTTTCTCAGTAATTTTAAATGGAACACCCTGTATTTTATATCACTATTGAAAAGTACCATTACCGTACTTTAATTTTTAGATAACATTCCCTAAGTCTAAATTTATTAGTTTTCGAGATATTTTCATTTTTCAATGGACCAGTAGCATGGCCACCCAAATCACCAGAATTTAATAAACTGTACTGATTTTTTTGGGGTAACGTTAATAATGAAGTTTATAAAATACCTCCAACAACAAGGGATGAGATGAAAAATAGTGTGCAAATTGTATTTCGATGTATTAATTTACAAATGCTCCGTAGAGTAAGAAGCTCATTCAATGATCGTTTTTAGGCGTACATAAATATGTTAGGAGATAATTTTGAACACCTTATGTAATTAAATATTAAAAATATTTTATTAAAAGTAGCTTCTAATTTTTTCAAACATGATTTTTTGCAAAATGTATTACTGATAAATTATGTTCCGTTCTTTATTTGTTACATTGTTATATTTACATACACAATATTGTTTAATTGTCTTCACAAAATATTGTATTTGTGTGCTTTTTTGTAAAATTTATTACTAATATTCTTTGTTTATTTGTTGCATTTACATAAAAAGATAGTTTTTAATTGTTTCAAAAATGTTGCATGTAGTGGTTGTGTTTTTTTTGTAAAATGTATTACTAATAAATTATTTTTATTTCTTTATTTGCTACAGTGTTACATTGATTACCGGATTGATAATCGGTAATCTTTAATTGTCAATTCAGTCATGGCTTACTTAAAATTTAGGTAAATTAAACACCTAAAATAATTTGTTCTGAAACATGAAAGTATCTCGAAAACTAATAAATTTGTGCATAGGAAATATTATATAAAAATTAAAGTACGTTAATGTTACTTTTCAATAATAATATAAAATACAGGGTGTTCCATTTAACATTACTGAGAAAATAATGTACTTGCCTTTTGACTCACCCTGTATTTGATATAAAGATAATTAGCAATATCAATAATTTCTAAAAATTCTGACAATAAATAAAAAAATATGGCATTATTAAACCATTGCTGCTGTGCTTATTTTTATTTATACATTGAGTTGAACTTGTTACGATTTTCATACAAAATTGGTTATATTCTTGTTCTCATGATCATTTTTCAGTGCGTCATTAATTATGACGTCATATACTGTATTGGGTGTGTCGAGACTTATTTCATGTAATTATTGACGAATTTGACAGATGCCAGAATCGTACTTAAAATGAAAAGCTTGTGGAATTAAACTAATTAGTAATTTAGTAAATTTGATTTTTACACAATATGTTAACATGTAGGTATTTTCTATAAAGGGGAATAAAATTAAAAAGTAAACAATATTTTTAATTAAATTTATAAATATGGAAACATTAAAAAATGACACAAAACTATCCATAAACTGTGTTTTTATCTTCTTCTCTAGGTGCTGTCACCGCTTAAAAAGTTGGTAATCATCAGAGCGATCTTTATTTCTGAAACCGCGGCTCTAAATAATTCATTGTTATTACATCCAAACCAGTTCCTAAGGTTCTTCAGCCATGAGTTACGTCTCCTTACTATGAATATTTTTCTTGCATAATGACCTGGAGTATAAACTAACTTCTAACGGATTAAATTCTAAACCAAAATACAAAACTAACTTTTAACGAACTAAATTCTAAACCAAAACACAAAATAATGCACAAAAAAGTTGTGAAACACAAAGGAAGTCGAATTTGAAATTTCAAAATGACAGGTACACAAAATACTGACCTGAATAATAACCGTCACTTGACTCTTTGACACTTCTAAAAAATGGCCAAAATGGACGAAGTTTTCGTCAAATGTTCGTAATACGTGTATTTGATTGGCTAGAAAAAACGCGCATTCTAAATATCAACGAATCAAACGTAGGTTAGGAATAGACATCTTATGTATATAACCATTGTAATGCTGCATTATTTTTGTGTTTAATCACGGAGCTACCTCTTGTTCCGTCTCATCAAACTTAATGCATTAGAGAGAAATCGAAAAACTGTGACGCACTGAAAAATGATCATGAGAACAAGAATAACTTTGTAAATACCCTATATAACATTACAAACCTTTATATTTTTGTGATGGAGAAGTTAACAGGATTTTGAATATAAAATAAAATATAGGGTTTTCCATTTAAAAAAACAAAAGTTAGGTCTGCAACTGTGTTATCGACCACGCTGTAACATTCTAACTAATTTTGTAATGTGAAGCTCAAAGGTGGCTAAAATTCTTGTTATTAACTTATTTGCTATCTATTACTATAGCGGAGCTATTGAGCTTTACCCTACTAATCAATCACCCTGTATGGGGCTCTTTTACCATTTATTAGATGTGGCAGTTGTGAATGCTTGGTTGTTATACAGAAAAACTAACCTTGAAAAATCAAAGTGCATGAACTTATCTGAATTCAGAATAGATATATCTCGAACACTTATGACTATTGGTCAATAATGTGTTCCAAAAAGAGGTATATCATCTGGCGTCTAGCAAGAAATAGAAAGTAGAAAAAAGAAATGTAATGTAGCACTTTCGCCTCCACCAGAGGTTCGAACTGACAACATAAGCCACTTTCTTACATGGGGTGACACACCAAGGCATTGCAAACTTTCCAGTGCTAAGACACAAACATTTGTAGTATGCGAAAAATGATCTACATCATTATATTTCAGCAAACAGAACACTTGTTTCAAATTATTCCACACAAAATAAATACTCTCGTAAGGATATTAGATATATGCTTAAAAGTGTTACTTACGTGTGATGATTTATATATGAATCAGAAATTTTTTGTAATTTTTATAAACAATGTGAAAAAAATATTTGTTTTTTTATTTTCCCCACTAAACATATCCCATTATAAAGTCAAATTTCACTGTTTGGTATAAAAAAATAAAAAATTGCGCATTGTAGGGTTAAATTAAATTAAGAAACTGTTCGGAACATGCACCTCTTAACATTTATATAGAACCGAACTCTTCACCAAAAGTTAACACAATCGATTGATCCTTCGACGAAATAAACTGCAAAATTTCCAAACATAATTCTTTCCACATGTACGACCAAATTTAAATAGCTATTAAAGTCAGCCCTCCTCGTATATTGTTCTTTCTGGCCATAGTTTATGCCTGACGGCCCGACGGTGTTTTATGCCCGACGAGTGCACCGCAACGGACGTGAATTTTCCGATAGTTTTTGATCTTTGCGAATAAATTAAATTACCCAGACTACAACTTGGAAAATTACCAATTTAGACCAAATTTAGAGGGACTGGAGGAAAGTGGTACTCGATATACAGGGTATCCCGAAAAGATTGGTCATAAATTATACCACAGATTCTGGGGTCAAAAATAGGTTGATTCAACCTCACTTACCTATATAAAATAGTGCACACAAAAGAAGTTACAGCCCTTTGAAGTTACACAATGAAAATCGATTTTTTTTCATATATCGAAAACTCTCAGAGATTTTTTGTTGAAAATTGCCGTGTGGCATTTTTATGGAAGCAACATCTTAAAAAAAATTAAAATAAAATTTGTGCACTCCATACACATTTTATGGGGGCTTTGTTCCTTTATACTCCCCCCAAACTTTTGTGTACGTTCCAATTAAATTATTATTGTGGCACCATTAGTTAAACACAATGTTTTTAAAACTCTTTTGCCTTTTATTACTTTTTCGACAAGCCAGTGTTTATCGAGATATTTTCAATATCTGTCGAATCCACCACATATTTGTATATGGTTAAGTACGATTATATGTATGTACATAGAGACCTGTTAGTTAATAATCTGAAAATTTATTTATAATTTACATTTTTAGGTATATTTTGAAAAAGAAGCTACATCTCGATAAAAGGTGACATGAAAAAAAGACTAAGAGGCAAAAGTTTTAAAATCACTGTGTTTAACTAATGGTACCACAATAATAGTTTAATTGGAACGTACAGAAACATTTGGAAGGTTTAAAGGAACAAAACAACCATCAAATTTTTACGTAAATATATTGAAAAAAATTTTTACGTAAATATATTGTAAAATCTCGATAAAAAATGGCTTATCGGAAAAATACTAGGAGGCAAAAAAGTTTTATAGACGTTGTGTTTAACTAATGGTACCACAATAATGAATTAACTGGAACGTACAGGAAAGTTTGGGGGGGTTTAAGGGAACAAAATCCCCATAAATTTTTTATGGTGTGGACAAATTTCACTATAATTTAGTTTTAAGATTTTCCTGCCATAAGAACGATACATGTCCATTTTCAATAAAAAATCTCTAATAGTTTTCGATATATTGAAAAAAATCGATTTTCATTTTGTAACTTCAAAGCACTGTAACTTTTTTTATGAGCACATTTGTACTAAGGTAAGTTAGGTTCAATCGAACTATTTTTCACCCCTGAATGTGTGGTATAATTTATTACCAATCTTTTCGGGACACACTGTATATAACAATAATGACTGCTTTGTAACAGTTTGTTGTAAGTATATGCTGGCAGGTAAGAGGGGCCTGTGTAAAAAATAGCATGCATCTAAAAATTGGACACACATTATTAACGTAACACTTTCTAACGTGAACCACTTTTTACAAGTTGTTAAGTTCGACACCTAACAGTTTATTATTCACAGTTTTAACACCCAAAAACGAAACGGTCAAGTTAATAATAATATTAAAAGTGGGCTTACTATTAACTTAGTTTTATTACAGTTTTGGCACCCAAACTGACAGAAAACACACCCGACCAAAATGTCCATAGTCTCCTGACGACATCAAGAAAGAACAAGTTATGTAACGTTTCAATCAACCGATTGAACGTTACAACCAAGCTCCGCTTGGTATTTGTCCTTCGTACAATATATTTCTACAAGCGACCCTATCTCCTATATTTCTACAATCGTCAAATTAAATTTTGTTCAATTTTTCTAAGGTATTTAAGCCAATACAAATTTGTACTCGCTCTTTTTCCATTACCACGTAAATGACCAACAATATCGGCATAAATTATTGTGTTTGTGTTTAGGCCGCTAGATATATGGGTAAGTTTGATTATCTAGTTTAAACCTCAGTTTTTTTACTGATTTCTTTTGCACAACAGATACCTACGTTCTTCCTTGAAATAAAGCTTGAAAAACTTTTCAAGTTTTATTTCTTTTTCTTTGGTATATAATATATATTACTTTATTTCTTGTACATGGTTATAATGTTTTATTGATAGAATTCTTTCTGTTTCTTTTTACGTTTAATAATGCCACGCTGTGATAATGGATTTTGTCGAGATCGTTTTTCTTTCGATACTCAGCTTTATTTCTGATCAGGCTTTTCTTTTGAGAGAAAACTGATCCTTGTATGAATTTTTCTAGCCCTTATCTAGGGAAGAAAGCTGTAGTCAAATACTACCTGGGTAGCCACACTACCTTGGAGAGCAGAACTAGCTCGCAACCGCCCACAGTATCCTGATGCATCAGAAGAATGAGTTATACAAGATAGCCCTAGACTTCCCAATAGCCCTAGACTTCCCATAACTACCGGCAACAACAAGTTCTGCAGAGATTGGGGACCTCCATTGACAACTGTGTGACAGGAAGATTTAAAGCTGAGTACCTTTTTTATCTTTATAACCTTTATACCGGTAACCAGCAGGGTATCGGTCACAGTTGTGAAAAGTTAGTTTTGTTGCTTGTAGATAATAACATCTAGAATGATTTTTGTTATTTTTTTTTTTATTTCAATAATTAATAGTGTCTTTATCATGATTTGGTAGACTGTTTATTTCCCGTACCTTTCTGAGATTGGAATGAAGTAGGGATGGGAAAAACCTACCGGTTTTAACCGAAAACCGGTTTTTTTACTTCGCAATAACCGGTTTTATCGGTTGTTTTTTGTCCCGGTTTTAACCGGTTTTTTCTTTTTAAAGTAATAACCGTTAAAAAACCGGATAAGTTATCTCTGAAAAATAATTAGGAATTCCGAAAAGAAACTTTGCTTATTCATCAACAACTCTTGATTTGTTTAATGTTATATTCGGTAATGACTCTCACACTCACTAAACTAATATGTTTAAAAATTATTGTGATAAGCTGAATTGGCTATTTTGATGAACTTGAGAATTAGCACCTCTTGTTTATTGAACTCGGAAATCCTAGCAAAAATAGATATTAGTATGAATCATCTGTGCGTCTGCATAGTTGTATTACAATTGTATAGAAAGGCTATACCGACACAAGCGAGAATAAGCTTATATTTTTTCATTAATAAATCCAGAAAAAATCATTACGGTGAAATCACTTTAAAAAATGAAAAAAATAAAATAGTTTTGTGTATTTTGTGTAAAAAGGAATTATTGTTTTTCAGAAAAACAACTTTGCAAAAAAATTTAGGACAATAGTACATCCAATTCAGAATTTTAACAATGATTCATTATTTGTTTTTATAAGTTTTAAGTACTATTTTTGATGTTAGGTACATTTTTGTTTTTATAATTATATTATTCATATAGGTACAAGTATTAATACAGGATATAGTCTAATTTGCTTCATATTACGTTTATAGTTTTATATAGGTACTTAATTATTTCACTACCTTTTGTATTTTGCAATTATTTGATATGATTTTAATCCGAAATTTTCGGAAAAACGAAAGTGGTGGCTCTCTTAACACCATAGAAGGATCCCGCGGATACAAAGAGCTGTCGCTCTTTTTGTGTGACGTTTCAATGTGTTGGAATGAATAATTGTGAACCAAATCGCTGAATTTGTAGAGACTAATATTATTACAGGACAAGCAGAGTCCAGACTAGTAAATTGCTGCTGCAGTCAAATTCTTAATCTCATTCAACATATTGAAGATGGTTTTGAATGGAAAGAAATAACAGAAGTAGCGTTCATAGGTATAACTGCGCTGCCTTTGACACCATCAACGGCTGCTGGGAAAACTACAAATGATTTCCGACTTACAAGGTTGGCGGAATATCTTCTCCAGAACAGATGTTTCTACGTAACGCTTTAGTCCAAAAACAGTAGGAAAGGCGACCAAACAGATGGACTCCCACGAGAAAGTGTCCTCGCGTGGATAAATCCACCAAGAACCACCCATAAATCAACAAATATGACAATTTGTTTACGCTCATGATACATCTATGGTAGCTCAGGAAAGAACCTCCAATTAAGTCACCTTTACACCTTAGAAACAAGCATGCTCGAATGACGATGGAGGAGGAATGGTGTCGTCAGATGCTGAAATACAACGAGACGCCAAAATGCCTCAACACCCGTCTGGAAAGAACCTGCCTTATCGATGTCATTGAAAAGATATCAAGATAAAAGTAAGCGCCAAAAAATAACATCCGTAAACTAACACAGAATGGGGAGCACAACTATACACTCTTTTTCTTCTTAACGTTTCATCTTCAAACGAAGGTTGGATATCAACTTGGCAATTCGTATTTTACTTACAGAAACTCTAAATAGTTGATTAGAGCTCAGGCTAAAGCCACTTTTACACGGTCAATATTATTTATGCAATATTTTTTTAATGATATTGCTCCAATATATTGCTTATACGTTCAATATATTGATCAATATCGATATTGCTTAAATAATATTGACCGTGTAAAGGTGGCTTAAACCATCCCTTAGATTTCGTAACCAGAAGATTCGTCTCTTTCCTTCATATCTTTTACCGTTTATTTTTCCCTCTATATTTAAACGCTGCAGACTTTAGCGAGAACCTCTTATTATATGACCTAAATATTCAAGCTCTTTGCACTCTTCGCACTTCTGCATTAACATGTTTTTCAGCTGAGGAGTTTTAAGCACTAATATGGGCAAACTCTAATAACACTAAAACCGTCATCATAGCTCTAAATGAAACGGTTCCTAAAATAATAATGTCACCTGAAACCGACACCTTTCGAAGAGGCCTACCCAATAGGTGAAGTCGTTGCCCAAGTAGCAATTTTTCGACGCATTGGTTGTCAGTACAAACAAATGCACTGTATACAACGTTGCCTAAGAGTATTTTCAGTTGTTTCGGCCAACGTCCCCTACCCCGACTGACATTACGATGTTACAACGTTAAGTAATACCTTTAGTTTTAGTTATAAGGGCAACTAATTTATTACCATTGTGACAACTACATATTACAGTTCAGTTTTTTCAACAATCGCAACGACTTAAAAATGTTATAATGCTAAACTAATTTACGCCCTGGCCGACTCTATAGTTGAGTAGTTGTCTGTCACGTCACGACACTAGCTGTTGTTCTAGAGGTGTGACATGTTTGCGGCAACTTCCAGAGGATAAAAAGAATTTCCTTTTATTCCTTTATAACCTTATTTTTTCTTATTATTATATATTTTATTTTGATGGAAATTTTAGATTTATTTAACAACCTGTTTATTTGTTTTTTTTAATAGCTGGTTTCCATTCCATTGTTTTATCAGCAGATTTTAGATTTGATAACCTTAATCTTTGTATCAGCTTTGGCAGACAGGGTTGCCAGGTCATTTTTTACTCTTTCGGTAGTTTTGTTTTCACAAAATCAGTAGATTCTTTTTAGGCCATGTAAATACAGTAATACAGTGATATGCACATCCGTCCTAAATGTCCCAAGAGGAATTCCACAAAATTGGAAACCTAATTATTCCAAACCACCAACCGGTAATTATCATTTTTTAGCTAAAATCTACCAAATGAAAAACTGAAATATACTTAAGGATTTTTGGGATATATTTGGGATTTTTTATAATAAAAACAACAGCTAACTTAAGGGGATAGGCGCACAATGTCGTCTGTTAAAATGTTCAATGTATATTAAATGTTTTCATTTTTTTTCGAATCCTTAAGGCCGCGTCTCACCATCAAATAATTTGATCAAACATTTTGAGAAAACTCCGGAAGTACGTCAAAGTGACGTCACAATAGCAGTTTTTTGAAATTCTAAAAATCTGTGCTCTTACTATCAGTCTAGTTTGATCAAATTTTTTGCATTGAGTTGTCTAACTTGTTTGTACTTTATTTAAAATTAAAATTTTTCATTATTATCCACAATGAACACTCAGGATGTGACGTCACTAACTGTCACTTTCAGTTTGCTCAAACCAGTTTGATTAAATTATTTGATGGTGGGACGCGACCTTTAGAAAACTAATAAGTATTTTTGAAAAATTTAAACGCAGAAAGAAAGATTACGTTATTACCGAGGACCGCAAGTCCCTGAAAACTTCTATAATGTTTATTTTAATAAGTTACAGGGGTGAAAAAAGAAAAAAATTAGTGTGACTTTTAATTCCAAATATCTCGTTCAAAAGAAACGTTTTGGTTTTTCTAAATAATGCAGTCTTTCATTCTGCGTTTAAATTTTTCAAAAATACCTATTATAGTTTCTTCATGATTCGAAAAAAATGGATCAAATTCTGAAATGTTGAAATATACCAAAAATCTACTAAAACATATTGCCTACTAGAATTTTTTAAAAAATATCAAAAATCTACCAAAAAAGTAGAAATATAATAAATGTGGCAACGCTGTTAAGTAGAATGATACACTTTTGACACTGGTCACATGACCTCTGTCACCCAATAAGAGGGTGCGTTCTAAAATGGTTTTGATAGTAGGCGCAGCCGGGTTTGGTTGGCGATTGGACTTCTAAGTTGTCTTATCCGTCTAAGGTTGGTAATAAGGTATTTTTTAGTAATATTTGTAATATTGTTTAATGCGCCATTTTGGTTTTACTTGAGATTTTTGGGATGTAAAGAAAATGAAAACACAGAATATAAAAAATGCAGGCATTTTCTGATACCTTTAAAAGCACCATCAATACATTAAATTTATACAGAACATGTTTAACATAAATTTTGACTTTTATATTAAAATTTGATTTTTTAAATTTGCATATTTTTTGTCAAAAATGTCATAAAAAAAGGAGCGCGTGTGTTTTTTAAAGGTGAAATATCTATATTTGACGGTAATCTCAGATGCGTTTATAAATTTGACATCAGGTAATAAGTCCTTTATGTATTTATATACATTTAAATACCCAATATACGATGTCCAAACAGTTTACTTTTTGGTATTCGCATTCACCATACAGGTGTTAAAAATATAGGTAAAAAAACATAACTATTCTGACTCCTTGAGCAACCATTGCACGCACAGGTGCTTTTTATAGTCGCTTCAGTTGTCTTATGCAACGCATACGAAACGATGTTGCTTCAACAGGAGGTTGCCTAGGCAACGTCAAGACAACTCAAAAATCGTCCACCAAATCAGTGCAGAATAGGGTCGTCTTTTAGGCAATAACAACGTTGTAAGAAAACGTTGCCACGCTGTAGACAACGTTGTCGCGTCGACAAATTGCTACTTGGGTGGTTTCTAGTGATGATGCAAGACACCTCTTATATGACCACCAGAGACTTAGGCAAGGTGACTAAGATTTCGAAAAATCTTTTTGAAAAAATCAAGATTTACCACCGAATCAGGCTATATAAATTTTCTAAGAATTTGTATCCAGGTGAAGATCCAGGATTTTCCGCACGAAACTGAACAAAAATAGGGAATGTTGGCAGTTTTTTCGTACATTATTAAATCAATAAGTTAATATAGATTAATATTATATTCAGATTATAAAATAAGAGTTACTAGATTTCTGATAACACTCGCGTAAGTAGTTTTTAGATATTATTAGAATTTAACATTATTTATTGGTGTTTATCTCAATATGTATAAAATGTGACATTCCCTATTTTTCCTCTGTACTCTCATATATTCTCTTCCGATAATATCTCTAAAACAAAAAAATATATAAAAGTACGCAATAAAACTATTAAATTTCAATTGAGAAACTTTGGAAAGCAATATAAAAGATCAAGCAAGAACACGTTTTATTTATAACGCTTTTCAAAAATTAAAGTCATTTTAAACTTGTACACTTGTGAACATAAACGAGTCTTCTGATAGTTTCTGTTCCATATAAGTTTACTAAACAATAAATGTAAAAAGGCGGAAATAAACACCCTCCTGACAGTGCTTTGTTTCCAACGGGCCCAAAAGTTTCATGACCTATGCTAGAAATCGATACACTTCCCGGAAACTATATAAAGAAAGTACGAGGAAACACGAAAATCAAAATGCAACGGAAATATTTTGTGAATGAAATGGTGGACTAACAATATTTTCTTTGAGTTTTGTATTACTATTTTGTGTCAGAATTCGACCATTATTTGACGTAAATTCATTTTATAATCATAAACCGCTGAACTTTTGTTTTCAATTGTTTCACAAAATTTATACAAACTAATGGCACTACAGCTGTTTCGGCAGAGTGCTTTTCTCAAGTAATGTATTTTACTCTGTGTGGTCACTTTATACTATGTATAAATGTATACTATGTATATGATCACTACTGTGATCAACTATATTGTAGAGGAAAGGGCTTTTTGTCTTAAGCTGGTCATTTAGAATTATATCTGCATATTTTAACCCTCGTAAGGCGGTGCGGGGTGCGGCTGCACCCCAGACCTCGTTCCTCTTACCTATCTTTTTAAAAAAATTTTTTTTTGTTTTTGTCCTTTTTTTATTCGTATTAAATTCAATTCTGAACGTTATCCACCCATTACAGCATTTAAAACTCTTTGCGTTTACGTGCTTTTTTGAAAAAATGACTTTTGGGTGCAAATAATGCAAATTTCGTATCCTGAATTGGACGTTCCTAATGTTCCACCTGGAGCTAACAGAGCTACGGGACAAGGTCGGTGTTACTTATGTCAGAGGAAAAAGACCGAAAGTCCCGGCATTGTTCCAAGTATTGTGCGTAAAAACTTTGTGTTGCTCACTCTGTGAAAAATTCCATGTGTTTGTCGTGCGACGATAATAATTTTTTTTAAGAAGAAATGAGTACTTTTTTGTAAAATTATGTTTCGTACTATAATAAATAAGTCCTAATTATCTTTCAAATTAATTTCCTCGACGTTCACAAATAAAAAAAATGGATATACAGATGGGGTGCAAATGCACCCCGCACCGTTGTTTACGTAAGAATCTAAGCACCGCCTTACGAGGGTGAATTTACTCATTTCCATATATTCTAATAAAGATAACTTAGGACCTTTATTTTGAAGATGGAGAATTTCAAACTTATTATTAAGGGGAACGGAACAAAATGCAAAATTTTGACGCCTGTATTTTTGTAAAATTTAAATGCAGAATGAAAGATTACTTGATTACCGAGGGCCGAAAGTCACTTAGAATGAATAAAAAGTTTCTTTTGAATTAGATATTTGAAACTAAAAATCACACTAAATTTTCTCTTAGTTTTTCACCCCTTATAACTTTTTAAAATAAACATTATAGAAGTTTTCAGGGACTTTAGGCCCTCGGTAATAACGTAATCTTTCATTCTGCGTTTAAATTTTTCAAAACTACTTATCAGTTTTCTCAGGATTCGAAAAAAATTAATTCCATTTAAAGAGCATTGAATCCGAAAGTTCGTACCAATCACCTTAAAAGAACCATTAGGATCTAGAAATGATGCGCTTACGTAGAACATGTTGTTCTATTATTGAAAGTAATTATGTGTTCTGCTATGCATTTGATAAAGGTTCTACCAGTTTGACCCATATAATTTTTTCTCCAGAGCACGTTTGTGTACACCACTGGGTAATTGCTTCTTCTTTTGGCTCTTTTTGTTCTCAATGTACCTATATGTTTAAGTTGTTGTTTGCTCTGAAAGCTGGTATCATTTCTTTCTTTTTTATGTGTTTGTCTATTTTTGTTGATATTTTGCCTGTATGTGTATATGTGATCGAGCAGAAGGTATTGGGTATTTTCTCGGTTAGTGGATAGACTGGCTTCAAGGTTTTATTTTCAAGCTTTTGGTTTAATATTTCGCTGTATCTAGCGCAGTGGCGTAGCTGGGGTGGGGCGAAGGGGGAGGTCTGCCCCGGGTGTCACCCTTTCGTGGGTAACACCCAAGAGACCCGATTAGAAAAGAATGAATCGTTAATTTATACTTTTACTCACTTTACAATCAAAATACAATTTGATATTATTTTGTAAACACACGAAACCGAGAATGTCGAGGTCAATGAGGCATTTCTTGGATTTTTACGTTAAAAACAAAAAAGCAGTCAATCTAAGTAACTAAATTGTCAAGAAGCTGGAACTTGGTTATTTAGATTTACAATGATATACCGTTCAGAGGGATACGATAATGCAGCTGTTATGAGCAGCATACATGGCGGAATACAAGCTATTATTAAGAGGAAACAGTAGCGATCAACAGGTAGCAAAAACGCGTTCCAAGATTGCGGCTGTAATTTTCAATATTTTTTGAGATATTTGGTACACTTATTCGTAATATAATATATAATGGCGGTACAGAGCCCAATTTGAAAAATATATTAATATGTGGAAATTACTCTGTAATTAAATACAATTTAAAAAAAACGTGCCTGTACCGCCATTAAGAAGAACAAAAAAATACACTTTCTTCAAATAAACTTTTTTATCCGATGCCTAGATTTTGTGTCATTTTGGAACTACTAAATTTTTTTATTTCATTAGTAGTTCCAAAATGACACAAAATCTAGGCCTCGGATAAAAAAGTTTATTTGAAGGAAGTGTATTTTTTTGTTCTTCTTAATGGCGGTACAGGCTCGCTTTTTTAATATTTTATTTAATTACAGAGTAATTTCCACATATTAATATATTTTTCAAATTGGGCTCTGTACCGCCAGTCTTTATTATATCACGAATACGTGTGCCAAATATCTCGAACAAATATTCAAAATTACAGCTGATTCTTGGAACGCGTTTTCGCTACCTGTTGATCGCTACTGTTTCCCCTTAAAGCAAAAACCAAAAAGGCTATTTTCGTTAGATGTATTGATCATTTAATCAATTTATGTGGCCCAGCACTATTTTGCACAAAATACACCTAGTGTAACATTTTTCAGAACTCATAGAGGCAATTTTTCATTTTTCTTCTGCTTCCACTAGCTGCTGGGAAGTGCTTATTAAAGACAGCAAAGCATATGTTAAGCCAATATCCACAACGCGTTGGCGTGTTCACCATGCTGCAGTTAAAGTATTGACAGAACATTTTGATAATGTTGTTGCTGCAATTGAGGAATTATGCCATCAACAATAAAATTTAGACACCACAGGTTTTGCACATAACCTTATGCCCGCTGTGTGTAATTTCACATGCCTTTGTTATCTTTTCTTTGGAATTATGTACTAAGATATACGTTAGAACGAGACCCATTTTCAACAGTCGAGACATATTATTAAAAACAAAATACCGTCTGTTGAAAAGCTACATATTCACAGTTCTACTCTAAGGAATGGAAGCATGGACACTAACTGTTGCATCTAGGAATCGGCTCGAAGCTTTCGAAATGTGGTGTTATAGGCGCATCTTACGTATATCCTGGGTTGACCGAATTACTAATGTGGGTCCTGCCTAGCTACGCCACTGTATCTAGGTGCACACAAACTAGTACGCAAATCAAAAAGTTATATACACGCGAGTCAAACGTCATCAAGTCTGTGACGTCATTATTTAGCATGCGCTGTGACTATTTTTGGTACACGCTAATTTGTGCCGCGTTTATGCTTGTGATAAGTACAATAAGTGTTAGAGTGTGGTTAGATATACCCCTGTTGAGCTGATCCCCCACCTTGCAGACTGTATGGGACAGTCAGTCAAACAAACTTAGAAATACTGAAGATTCCAGAAAAAGTTCCTTGAAACAATGCTTAATGCCCTTTGGTAGGTGCCAAATTGGGTGTTAGAGCAAGATCTCAATGTGGGATCCATAAAATCAGTAAGAATAGAATATTACAAAAAATATTCCAAGACACTCGAATCTCATCCAAACGTGTTAGCAAGCAACCTCATTGATGATCATAATGCTGTACGACGCTGAACTCGGCATCCGACAGGTAGGGTGTAGTACACCCCAACAACGCTGGAGCGCCTAAAACATAAGGCCATTTTGCATGAAGTCACCGCGGCTAGAGCTTTTACACGAGCGGCACACCCCTAATTTAAGGCTTAGAAATCGAAAAAGCGACCATGACAAATGAATGGAACAGTTTGGTCATTATTTGTGTTTTAGAGGTCGTTGAATCAGAATATGAAGTTTATTTTTATCTAGAATTGGTGGAACATGTTCAAAAATCAAGTTTTAAGCAAAAATGCGAAAAATCAATTTTGCTGATTTTTCAAGTTTAACTCGCTGTTGTTTCCTTGGTTGCTGTAAATATATCCTTCTAAAAATCTTACTGTATCATCTTTGAAGTATTTAGATAACAGTCAGTGAGATTTGCCCAAGAAATTTAGACAAATTAAAAGAGAAGTTGCTAATTTTTAAACGTTTTTTCGTCACATTTCGTTAGTTTCATGTTTATTTACTTAAAAAAGTTGAGTAACAAACTTTTTAGTTTATAATTTGTACCAACATAGCATTAAAACATAAGTCATGAAGAAGTTTTTTGGAAAATTTAAAGCCCAAATATACAATAGGAAAAAAGTTATGTGACATTACAGACGAGTGGCACTAAAAAAAAAACGCTTATTTTTCGAGATACTGATTACGGTGTGGTGAATGGCTAGTTTTTGTTTTATGATTTTAATGGTGTTGAAAAGGAAAATGACGTTTATTTTGAATTTTATTTGGGGGAAGATTGTCAAAATCGCAATTTTATCATAAAAATAAAAAAAAACTAAATCATGTGAACTCTGTTCCATTTGAGATATTTTTTTTTGAAATTTTTGTGGTATATATGCCCTACCTTTCCTAAGACAATGGACCTTTTGCAATCTTTCAGTTATAATAAAAATAATAACAATTTTTTTAAGTAAAAGGTCCTGAAATTGCAAAGTTAAATCGAAAAAGCTGAGTGACAAAATTTGAAATTTAGCTTTTTAATCAAGTTTTAATCATATTTTGTAGAAAATAATGGTTCAACTGTTAATTTAAGAAAAAACGGGATTCCATTTTCTTTATTTTTAGAGTAAAATTACGATTTTTTAAGGTTCCTTCACTTAAAATTAAAAATAATCCTCATTTTCGTTTTTAGCACCCTTAAAAACATAAAATATGACCAAAATATAGTCATTAACCATACCGTCGTCAGTATCTCGAGAAATAAGCGTTTTTTGGGGGAATGCCACTCGTCTATAAAGTCACATAACCTTTTTCCTATTGCATATTTTGACTTACTTGTTTACTTTAATACTTTTTCAACTTTTTATATACCTTTATCTTTTTACCTAACTATACCTCTTATAATTTAATTTATGTGAAGAGGGTGATCAATGGACCTCTCTCTAAGGTAAAATTTTTAATCTTCACTCAAACAATTTACCCGTTTTTCTTAGTTAAGGACATATATTTTAAATATTACAAAAATTGAAAAGTATTTATAAATTTAAGGGCACCCAAAGTCCGAAAATTTAACTTTTTAACTTTTTTGGGTTATGATTGAAAAGTATTCTCTGAAATCTTCTCATTCCAACGATATATAACACATTATAGTATAAAATATCCATGGTTACAAAACTATTTGATTTTTGAACGTCTTCACTCAACTTACCGTGCACCGGTAGCTTTATAGCCTATTAGAGTGTTTTATGTTTTTGCGATTTCCCGAATACTAGGTTTTTAAATTTTGATGTCAGATATCTTTGTTTTCTGAGATGATAAAAGGTCCAAATTTTTACAGTAATTGTAGATAGATAATATCTAGTCCCGCGTAAATTTTTATTGAAAAATGTACAAAAACAAGTAAAATAAAAAATAAAATCCAAACTTTTTTGGGTTTTTTTGTAAGAGTATTTTAAAAAATTTTAAAATATGTGTTTCTTTCACTCTAACTTTACAAAAATCTACGCCGGACTAAACAATACATGTAGTTTCAAAATAAAATAAAAATTAGGTCTCTAAGTGCTTTGGTTACAGAGCTATAGGACATAATGTTAACATTGTCGTTAAATGGGACTTGGGTGCCCTTAATGTATCTGTATGGTTTTTATTTAAAACTATTATGATGGTCTCTGTACTAAGTAAAAAACACGACAGTTTTGCCTTCGCAGTGCAACTGAATAAAAATGGTATACATTTTTGTTTTATCATGTTGGCCTTTATTTAAGATTAGGTTTTGTGGTTTTGTGCAGCATTTTTTTATGTTTTTAATATTAAAGTCAAGTCCATCCTTTTGTAAACCTTACTTGAGCAGTGTTATGGTAAAAAAATCGGTAAAAGCAAAAGCGAAGACACTATTTTGGAGTATTCCTGTAAAGTATTTGAGCAAACATGATTTAGTGCATAGAAAATGTTGTGACGCTTCGTTACACCCTCTTAATAATGCCGTAATTACAGTATCCAATTAGTCCGCTTTTCTGAAGCCTTAGAATAAACGACTATAATTATTATATTTGTGGCATACTGGTATTCTATTTAAGCTAAAGAAAATCTTCCCCATTCTTTCTACCAAATACTAAAAAGCTATGTTTTTAACCGGTATTTCCCAGTCAAGGTGGATAATGAATACACAAGCCTAAGACCAATAATAGCCGGAATATCACAAGGAAGTGTCCCGGGACCAATATTGTACTTTATCTATAATCCTAACCTACCGAAAAGTAACAGAACAACGTGTGCAAGGTTTGCTCGATGACACCACTGTACTAGCGTCTCACCATGATCCAATCGCAGCGTTCAAATCCCTTCAAAAAGAACTTAACAGTATCCAACTATGGCTTAAAAACTGGAAGATAAAAGCAAATTAAAGCAAATCCACCCATGTAATTTTCACCATGAAAAAAAAAACATGTTCAACTGTAACTCTGAACAAACACAACTCCCACAAACCGATACTGTCAAGTACCTAGGAATATCCACCTTTACCTTGATAAAAGCACATTTTTACAAGAAGCAAAGATTTAGGTAGAAAATTCCGAGAAATGTACTGGATTATCCGTTATAAATATCAACTATCTCTTGAAAACAAACCACTGACATACACTCATGGACAAAAATATTGCATATTTTGAAATTAACGTGTGAAATAAAACTTTTTGTGTTGCCCCCAGTTTCAGAGGAATAGGATTTCTTTTCCGAATGTGATGTTTTAAAGTATCATGTATATGGTATAATTGGATTTAAATTTTGATATGGGCTATATGGTGACCAATATAATTTTTGGATTGAATCTCAAGGTAAGTATTCACTAATCTACCGAGATGAAGACCTGCGTCATGGCGAATTAACACGAATTTGTTATCCAATATGGCTGTCAAATGGCAAAACATGATATTATAAAATGTTTTTATTGTACATATCAGCTGTTATTCACCCAATCACCTTCACAAGTTTGGTCTCTCATTTTCAAGAAATACCACTCAATAGCACAATGCCGCCACCACCAAAATTAACACTCTGTGTGAGGTTGCATCTGACATACCGTTTATCATATGAAAGCAAGATTTACAAAACTTCGTCTACAGAAGAGTTGGCGAATAGTATGTCAGTTGTAACCTCATATAGAGCATAAGTTTTGGTGGTGGGGGTATAATGCTACAAAGCGGTATTGTATTGAAAGGACATACCGAACACGTGGAGGTGATTAGGTGAATGCCAACTGATACGTACATTGAAAACCTTTTTTCGAAGATCATGTTTTGCTCTTTGAAAGCCATATTGGATATGACATATATTGGTTCTAATGCACGTCTTTATGCCGTTAGCGTAGTGAGTACTTAAATTGATGAGATTCAATTTAAAAATTATACTTGCCAGCATATAGCCCAGATCAGGTTTAAATCCGATTGTAGCATTTATATGATACTTTAAAACATCGCACTTGAAAAATAGATCCTATTCCTATGATAGAGGGGGGCTAAGGGAAGCAGCACAAAAAATTTCATGCCACATGCATATGCAATATTTTTGTCCGTGAGTCTATAAAGCTGTATCAAAACCAGTGCGGACCTATGTTATCCAATTGTGGGGGAGAGCTAGTCAAACTTTACTAGAAATAGTACAGAACTTTCAGAACAAGACCTTGGATCAATGGTGAATGCCACTTGATAGGTGCAAAATTAGGTGCCATCCATAAAATTAGTAAGAATAGAATCAGTGGCGGCTCGTGGTAATTTAAGAAGAGTGTTCAATTAAGGAATGTAATTATATCAACGGTGAATAAGCGCCGCAGGCGAAAAATATTTATGGCCTCGCCAAAAGATGTTGTGTGAAGGGAAACCTATCTTTGACTTGATTAATCAGGATGTCATACACTTATTTTCTTTTTTTGTGCAGAATATGATACCTCCTGAATGATGGCGCTTCTTCGGTGGTGAAGATGGATGATGTAAGTTAAGAATATTTGAAATGGATTTGTCAAAACTTATTAAAACTCCGTTTATTTTAACGAAATTTTAAGACCGAGATTGAAATTATAGTTTCATTCTTTAAAAATACCAAACATCAAAAACAAAACAAAGAATGTAGTGAATCACACCCACATAACCACGAAGTATTTCTATATTGTTCAACTTTAAAACAATGTTTTAAACTTGTTGTTTCTTATGGCACATTCTTGTACCAAGTTTATCTCCGGCCAAAGTAGTCCATTATTTTTATAAGATGTCGATTTTCAAAACTATTTCCATTTTCTGTTATAAACTTCATCCTAAAAAACTACCAATAGTGTATTTAATAAATTCCCACAACAAAAAATACCAAACGGAAACGCTCCGCCGGTCTCTGTGTGCACTGCACAAATTCTCAATGTTTTAGATAGGCGAATCGCTGGTCTCACGGATTTAAGATCCCTCTTTCTTCTACAGGGTTACTGTATAGTGGCTGGGTTCAATTTGAATTCTGCATTTGTCACGTGCATGTAGCGGTGTAGTGCAAATAAATTATATGATTAATAAATAAAATTATATTTTTATGATACTATAATATTCATGAAACTTGAAATGGCTATTTGTATAACAAGCGAGGAAAGTGCTACTTTTCCTCCCGAGAATGAAGTAATGCAGTAATCATTTAAGGGAGGAAAAGGCAGTTTACTCCCATGTTATACATATGGTTTTTTCACCTTCCTCAAATAACAAGCCATTTTTTCATTTTAACTTAATTTATTTATGTAACTAACCAACAAAATTTATTAAAACTAAAACAAGTAGGTACAATATAACTGTCAACTGTCAAATAAACTGCGCGTCATAGAAAACGGGCACCCTAAAAAATGGGTTATTTTTGATGTCGCGTATCTCCTAAACCTGTTGTCCTATTTAAGTGATTTTTTGAATATCTTATAGCCCTATTTTTTGTCAATATCTCTGTAATAATATTTTTGCTTAACAGGTAAATTTTCATTGTATACCGGGTGTCCGAATCAAACTGTGTTTTTTTCTCAAAGTTCGCAACACCCTGTGGAATATTCTAGCATTTATAAAATACTGAAATTAAAGCTAACAATAGCCTCAGGTTTTCTTAACATTGTGTTTTTTGATTTATTCGCTTATGTTGGATAATACAAAAGTTATGTACTTTAACAACTAGGCATGCTCTTTATCAGTACAGGGTGTTTCTAAAGAAGTACGACAAACTTTAAGGGGTAATTCTGCATGAAAACATAATGACCGTTTGCTTTATAAACATATGTCCGCAAATGCTTCGTTTCCGACATACAGGATGTTGAATTTTTTCGTACAAACTGATGATTTATTTATTGCCCTAAAACCGGTTGAGATACGCAAATGAAATATGGTGGGTTTTAAGACGTAGTTATTGAACATTTTTTGACATACAATTAAGAATTTTTTATTCACCTTTGGCGTGCATACGAATAATATGATCGGTCATATTACCCGTATGCGCTCCAAAGGTGAATATAAAATTCTTAGTTGCATGTCAAAAAATGCGCAATAACCATCTCTTAAAACCTACCAAATTTCATTTGCATATCTCAACCGGTTTTAAAGCAATAAATAAATCGTCAGTTTGTAAGAAAAAATTTAACATCCCGTATCTCTGAAACGAAGTATTTGCGGATATATGATTATAAAGCAAACTGTCATTATTTTTTAATGCAGAATTACCCCTTAATAGGCTATTGATTATGTACTATAGAAAGGAACTACAACGTTAACGGGGTTTTATTATTTCATATGGTAAATGAATCTCTATATATGAAAAAACCGCGGAGTGCTACTATTTAAAAGGGTGCGTTTTTGAGAAATGGGTGAATTAGTCCCTGGGCACAGGTTACATTAGGGTGAGTTCTATGAACTTTTGGTACAAACACGTCTACATAAAAATTGTTCCTGGTTAAATTTCCTATCTAAATATAACTTTTTAAAGTCAAAGATACTTTTTTTTACAAAAATATATTCAAAAGAAAAAGCACAAAGAAACCCAAAAGAAAGAAATTTTGTTTTTTGTCCCATAACTTTTGTCCACGAGGATATAGGTATAGACATTGCTTCACAGAAAAAAAACTTACATATATTCTCTTTAAAATGATGTTTAGTAGAGGTCATCAGGATTTATAGTTTTCGAAATATGATTTTTCAAAGTTTGCCACTCACAGCAATTTTGGGCAATTTTCCTTGTTATTTCACAAATATTGTTCAGTTATTTTTTCTACGCAACTTTAGGCATATGCAATGGTGCATGTAAGAGGAATATAAATCAATTACCATTAAAATGTTGTACTGTAAAATGTTGTACGACTTCTTTTAAAAAGGTTATCTTTTTCAAGATTTTATACTTTTAACGAGTTTTTATATTTTTTACGATTATTTTTTAAATTTCAAATTATAACTTTTTTTTCTACATTTAGGTATATATTATATAATAAAAAAATCTTATTCTGTTTACTTTAAAATGGTGTATTATAAAATTCAAAAATTCTAGGATTATTTTTGAATAAGATATGGTTTTTCAAAATGTACCTAATAAGTACTTGCATCGATTTTTGATTTTAGGATTATTTTTTAAATTTCTCATTACAACTTTTTTATGTGATGGTGTGTTATAATTGAATCCTATTTTTATACGTAATACCATTGTGTAATACTTTGGATCCACTTGACTCGGCCTGGCAAACTTCAAAATATGGATTAATTCCAATATTTGCTGTCAAAGCTCCTGCACCACAAGTTTGCTTGAAAAAATAGCATGTAAATGTACCAAAGGATGTACAAAAAACTGCGGTTGTGGGAAGATAGGAATTAGTTGTTCAATATTCTGCAAAGGTTGTATGTGCATGGGTACTAATTGTGGGAACTCTAAGATAACTGAGGTGTCAGAGAAAGATATTGAAGCTAATGCTAACGAAGAGATGGACTTTAATTTTGAAAATTTTTTAAATGTCAACGTTTAAATAATTTTAACTAAAGTGGTGTTTTCTAAGACTAATGTTTATGTAATTTTTGTAAAAGAAATAATTTTAAATAATACAGGTAAAAAAAATATCAAAGAATCACTCGGTTTCCATTATTTAAATATAGATAATACACCATTTCAAAGAACAGAAAATAAGCCCCATTTATTGAGCAATATATGCTTTATTCATGTACAAGAAAAAAGAGGTATAATGGGATATTTAAAAAATAATCCTAAAATCAAAAATGGTTGAGAGTACTTATTACATTTTGAAAAATAATATCTTATTCAAAAATAATCCTAGAATTTTTTATAATACACCATTTTAAAGTAAACAAAATAAGATTTTTTTATTATATAATATAATATATACGTAAATGTAGAAGAAAAAAAGTTATAATGAGAAATTTCAAAAATAATCGTAAAAATATAAAAAATAATATTTTTTTGTATTAGGTATTATATAGGGTGTCCCAGAAGTAGGGGAGCGGTCGAATATTTCGCGAACTAAACATCGGATCGAAAAACTGAAAAATACGCGTTTAATAATTTTCAAAAATCTATCCAATGACACCAAACACCAACCCCCACTACACCCCCTGAAGGTGGGGTGGGGGGTAACTTTAAAATCTCAAATAAAAACCCCTAGTTTTTCTTGCAGATTTGGATTCGTTACGTAAAAGTAAGCAACTTTTATTCAAGACATTTTTTCAAACTGTGGATAGATGGCGCTATAATTGGGAAAAACGATTTATCCTGATACCAGAGGTAAATTATAGAAACGGTCTAATATCTCGAGAAATACACTTCCAAATGAGAAACCAAAAAACAAGATTTTAATATTTTTGGAAAACCTATCGAAAACACCAAAAATGACCTCCAACCCACCCCCTGGAGACGGGGTGGGGGGTAAATTTAAAATCTTAAATAGCAACCCCCACTTTTTATTGCAGATTCGAATTCGTCATGAAAAATTAAGCATCATTTATTCGAAACATTTTTTAAAATTGTTGCTAGATGGCGCTAATAAATCGTATTTTTCCAATTAAAGCGCCATCTATCAACAATTCTAAAAAATGTTTCGAATAAATGTTGCTTAATTTTTCATGACGAATCCGCATCTGTAATAAAAAGTGGGGGTTGCTATTTAAGATTATAAAGTTACCCCCCACCCCACCTCCAGGGGGTGGGTTGGAGGGTCATGTTTAGTGTTATTCGATAGGTTTTCGAAAAGTATTAAAAACCTTTTTGGTTTCTCGTTTGGAAGTGTATTTCTCGAGATATTAGACCGTTTCTATAATTTACCTATTGTATCAGCATAAATCGTTTTTCTCAATTATAGCGCCATCTATCCACAGTTCGAAAAAATGTCTTGATAAAAAGTTTCTTACTTTTACGTATAAGAAGTTGCTTACTTTTACGTAACGAATCCAAATCTGCAAGAAAAACTAGGGGTTTCCATTTGAGATTTTAAAGTTACCCTCCACTCCACCTCCAGGGGGTGTAGTGGGGGTTGCTATTTGGTGTTATTGGATAGATTTTTAAAAATGATTGAATACGTATTTTTCAGTTTTTCGATCCGATGTTTAGTTCGCGAAATATTCGACCTTTCCACTACTTTTGGGACACCCTGTATAATATATAATATAATATTATATTATATATACTATATATAATATAATATTATATAATATATAATATATTATATAATAATATTATTTTATTTTTATATTATATTATAAAAAATCGTTAAAAGTATAAAACCTTGAAAAACCATAATCTCTTTCGAAAAGAAAAAGTCGTACAACGTTATACAGTAGACCATTTTAAAGGTAATTGATTTCTATTCCTATTACGTGTGCCATTGCATATACCTAAAGTTACATAGAAAAAAGTTACAGAACAATATTTGCGAAGTAACAAGGATACTTGCCCAAAATTGCTGTGAGTGGCGAAATTTTTAAAATCATATTTCGAAAACAGTAAATTCTAATTACCTCTACTAAACAACATTTTAAAGAAAAAATATATAGGTTTTTTTTCTGCAAAGCAATGTCTATACCTATATCCTCATGGACAAAACTTATGGGACAAAGAACAAAATTTCTTTCTTTTGGGTTTCTTTGTGCTTTTTCTTTTGAATATATTGTTGTAAAAAAAAGTATCATTGACTTTAAAAAGTGATATGTAGATAGGAAATTTAACCAGGAACAATTTTGTTGTAGGTATGTTTGTACCAAAAGTGCATAGAACTCACCTTAATGTAACCTGTGCCCAGGGACTAATTCACCCATTTCTCAAAAACGCACCCCTTTAAATGGTAGCACTCCGCGGTTTTTTCATACATAGGTGTCCATTGACCATATGAAATAATAAAACCCCGTTAACGTTGTAGTTCCTTTTAGCTATCTTATTTTGAATATAATCAATAGCCTATAAAGTTTGTCGAACTTATTTAGTCCCTAAAACTCTTTAGACTTATAACACCCTGTACTGATGAAGAACATGGCTAGTTGTTAAAGTACATAACTTTTGTATTATCCAACATAAGCGAATAAATCAAAAAACAGAATATTAAGGAAATCTGAGGCTATAGTTGGGTTTTAATTTCAGTATTTTATAAATGCTAGAATATTCCACAGGGTGTTGCGAACTTTGAGAAAAAAACACAGTTTGATTCGGACACCCGATATACAATGAAAATTTGCCTTTTTAGCAAAAATATTATTACAGGGATATTGGCAAAAAATAAGGCTATAACATATTGAAAAAATAACTTAAATCGGACAACAGGTTTAGGAGATCCGCGACATCAAAAATGACCCATTTTTAGGGTGCCCGTTTTCTATGACGCGCAGTGTTTAAGTCAAATTATTTTTGTAAACATTGTTAAATCAAAATAACAATTTACTGTTTTTTACCATTCTGCAAAATACAGGGTGTTTTATAAATAAACGTTAAAATGTGTAGATCCTTACCTAATAGAAAATAGGTATTGTAGAGGGAGTCAATAAGTTATATTTCATGAATGAAATACCATGACCTCACTTTTACTTTTCCTCCTTAGGGAGGAAAAGTACAACTTTGCTCCCTACAATCAGGTCCGTAAAAGTATACTTTCGGTAGAGGTAGGCGGAAAAATATTTTAACGATATTATAATATTTATGAGATTTTTAACAAACTGTATTTTAATGAAATTTGATTGGGTGTTCACTGGACAAGAGAAACAGTGGAGAAACCGCCCCTGAACAGAGTATTACAAAAAATATTCCGACAGACTCGAATCTCATCCACACGAGCAAGCAACCTCACTGATTACCATAATGATGTACGATGCTTAAAGAGAGTCAAAATATTGGTCTAAAAAATGTTCTTTTTAAAAGAAGATTTAAATAATCTATAATAATTAAACCTGTTTTTACTTTTATATTTTTGAACATTTTATACATTAAAAATTGAACATTAACTGCATTAACTTTTTTAACTAATTTACCTGTTTTAATTTAATATAAAATTAATAAATGAAATTAGTTTCTATCCTTGTGGGATAGGTACTCACCGAAGGAACCGCAGAAATTCGGATACAATTAGCGTCTTTTTGCAAAAACAATGACGTCAACTTTGCTAAGTAACAAGACACTTTCTCAACACACACACACTACACATTACACTAGGTACCTAATTGTAAAAACCGGCTGTACCATGCCACTGGCCATTAATTTTGGAGGCATTAATCTAAATAAAAAAAAAAAAAAAATATTTAGAGAGAACGTGACCTCCCTGTACATGTTCAATTTTTAATTTTCAGGCAAATAATTTACCCATTGTTCTTATTTAAGGACAGATTGTAAATATTACGAAAATAAAAAAAGAACAATATTTATAAATGTAATCTACCTATTTGTACCCTTTTTATTTAAAACTATTATGATGGTTTTTATTTAAGATTATTTTTTATGGTTTTGTGCACGATTTTGTTTTATACTTTAAATAATAAAGTCCATACTTTTCTAAAACTTACTTGTGCAGTTTTATGGTCAAAAAAATCGGTAAAAACCAAGCCAAAGTATTTTGGAGTGTTCTTGTAAAATATTTGAGCAAACATGATTTAGTGCATAGAAAATTTTGTGACGCTTCGTTACACCCTCTTAATAATGCCGTAATCACAGTATCCAATTAATCCGCTTGTTTGAAGCCTATAACGTTTAAGTTTTCCCAGTGTACATTTTGGTCTAGCCCCCCTCATTTCACGCTTTTATCTTAACTGATTAGATCTTAGAGTCCCTATCGGCGTTGTTTTTCTTAGAAACACATATGTGCTATCGATAGAGTCGACCGTTAGACTTTAATAGCTTTCTGGTGAATGATATGGGCCTTGCATCCCATAAGTCATCTTAAGTATTAGATTTGCTAAGCCCTTTTACGAGTGGTAAGGAAATCTGTTCTTGAATATCTCTCACAGTTTCCCATAATTTTCATTGGTTAAAACCCCACCACTCTCAAAGGACGCCAAAGATTCATAAAAACCACAAATTCTTAAAATTCTGCATCATTTGTGAGTTGAGTTAATATAGTCATTATGTGAGATCAAGTTTGTTCGTGTATTGTGGGCCCCGCCGATTAGGCAGGTAAGAGTATTAATGATTGTTTATTGGTATGTACAATAATTGTACAATTGCGTTTTCTATTTTTTTAAAGGGTCCACCTTTCACCTTCCACCTTCCACCTATGCATTATGTTGTCCAGCTGCTATTTTATGAACACTGTTAAATACTATTATTCTTTCGACTGTGTCGTAAAGTTGAATTTCTTCATGGCCATCTTCCACACCTTGAGAGCTTGCCGGCTTACAAAGGGCCATCCTACCCTCTAACAGATGTTTTAAGTAAGTCACTCATCTTTTACTTATTGAAGAAATTAGTAGAGACGCCTTTGTTATGTCCAGGGCAAGGACAATTTTGTGTTCTTTCGTGAAATAAGTTCAATGACCAAAAGTTTTCGCCCAGTTTGTGATAGTGACATTCTGAAAAGTAGGTCATACTTTTAGTATGAAGTTGATGATTATCTTTTTATTTTTAAATGGGTGATCATTTAAACTATAAACATTTACATTATGTAGATATTTTTCTGAGTATTATTAGAGTGTTATTAAGTATTGTTAGATAGGTATAAATATAAACAAAGAGCTCTTTCTTTTTTTGTTGTAAGTGAACGGTAAAATTTCTAGTTTTTATTTAGAGTATGGATTTTTTATTTTTTTTGATTAACTTCAGTTTATTTTTTTTTTGAGTTAATAAGAGTTATATTCGTTCACTTACATTATAGGTACATCTCGTATTTTGTTAGTTTTGCGGTGTTGGTGAATACACCAACGTATATGCAATTTGTTAACCATTTTTAAATAATTATTGTGTAATTTTTGTTTTTGTGGTTGACGTTTTTACGTTTTATTTGCATATATTATGTGAGCATTAAGAGATTTCATTGAGTATTTTAATAAATGTTTTGTTAAAGTGTACGATGTCGTTTTTTATTTATTATTTACAGCTCAAGACTAAGAACAATGTTGTTTTGTCGTAGCATTCTTGCTAATTTGTTATTGTTGTGTTATGTTTCGTTAATTATTGTTCCTTTGAGTATTTTTTGGTCAAAATACCTGGCGCCCTATATTTTCGTTTGAGTATTAAGTATTTCCGTTTCCTTAGAGTCCAAGTGTCAAACCAGCAGTTAATGTTATCTATTTACCTTTTGTCTATCTTCGTTTCATTAGCTCTATTCGCATACCATTGTTTATTCATTTAACACCTTTCATTGTAACAGAAGCCCAACACAAAGAACCATGCCCACATCTCTTCCGACTGAGCAACGTGGCCTTTGTTTCGTCAATGTAAACGATTGGACCTTTCCATCTTCGGCCATTCCTTATTCCATCTAAGGATAATATCGTCCTGATCCTTCTGGTTCAGCCTTCATGACCTCTTGTCCATCTGATCGTTATACAAAATGGCGCCCTCTCGTGGAGCCTTATACAAATTACGTGGGACTTCTTCTGTTACCTATGGTTGCCTTATACATAATTTCGTAGAGCTTTGTCAATTGCCTTTTCACGGGCTATATGTATTTTCTTGTCTATGCGTGAAGCATGATTTTCTTTTTTATCATGTTCCTATTAGACCTGATTTTCTTTTTTTGTTCAAGTTTGGCTAATTTGTAGCTATTTTTATTGATAAAATATTTTTTGAGTTATTTTTCGCTAATAGATAATAATAGTTTGACACATTTTAGTTTGTTTATTTCCATTTTTAGTATTTAAATGTCAGTGTAGTACCTTACACTTTCATTCCTGCCTTTTCGCATTCTAGAGTATCATTCTTTGAAGTAGAGTATCGATCTTTTTTCTTTAGATATATTTTTAGTTGAGTAAATTTGAGCATTTTTATTACTTTCCCTTATGCCAAATGGATACGTCTTTTGTCATGTATCTAATTAAGGTAAAGGTATCTAGATCTTGAGCTGTGTATTTTTTGTAGCAAATCACAAAGAAGTTGTAATTGTTTAACTTTTTGATTTTTACTTTTGTTTTGTGTAGTACTTTGCAACTTTTGTGATTTATTTCAGTTTGCATTATATCAGTGTATGTATAGTGCATTTTACTTTTTATATTTTTTGTATATGTATTGTGTTGCGGTATATTTTTTGTACTGTATTGCGTTTATTTTATTGCATTTAGGTACCGTTTTTGAGTTATGAAATGCTTTGTAACTGTTTTTAGAGGTAGCAACTATCACTATTATTATTGCGTTGTCTTCTAAATTTTCGGGTACATGCTTCTTCGTCGTTCAACGATATTGTTCTGTCCGGTTTTATGACCAATCTTTTCTGACCTCGTAGAATAGTATTGTTGTAATGATTTCTGTGCAGTATATTTTTGGATTTTTATGTGGTTATGTATTTTTGATGATATCCTATTTAGTTGATATCGTATGTTTTTCAGTACCAGAATGTTTTGAGTGGTTTTAGAGAGTTTTTAGTCATGGCGTGGTGTTAGTCTGGAGAATGAAAGAGTCCTGCAGCTTTCCGTCATGCTATTGTTTTAGGTTTGTGATTTAAGTCTTAAATGAAAGAAGTTAAGCTGTCCATTCCAGGAATTGTTTTTTTACAATTAGCTATTAGTCGCGAGTGAAAGACCTCGGCGCATGCTGTTGTGAAATATGTTTGAGAAATTATGTTTTACCACTCCAATATCAGCATTCTAAAATCTATTCGGTACAAAACTACTTCCAGTCCAGAAAATATTCCTTTTTTCAGTGTAGAGTCTTCGTTTACCGTTACGTAATCTTAATATTTTTCGACTAGCCTACGATAAGGTGGTTGACATTTCAAAATTCTTGTCCCACCCCCAATAACATCTGTCAGGGCTAGAGGTATTTAAGTGTGTCTTTTGACCCTAATTTCAGATAAAGAGGCGTAATGATTTTATTAGCTTTTATTTAGCATATGTTGCAACCGCAAAAGCTTGTAGATACACTTATTTTGATAGTAGATATTTTTAAAGGGCTATGACCCTATTTTAGGTATTAATGAGATGTAAAAAGTAGCATCTTATTGCTTGTTTATATTTCACAAGTAGTTTGACTCGTGAATATAAATTTTCGATGTTTAGTTAGCAGATAATGCAAATATTTTTTGTTTCGAGTAAAAGAATTCGAGTAATTATTGTTAGTTCTGTCGATAGTTTGGGTGAATTAGGATAATGTTTTGGCAATTTTGTGTCGGCTAATAAAGGGTGAAATTTTTTTGTTAAATACAGGCACGTACTAGGCCCAGATGTATTTACAGAATCAATTTTATTCTTGCGGCTTTCATAAAATAGTATTTCGATAAAATGTCGTATCTATTTAGGACCTAAGTCCCTACTAAATTGTGACACTTCCCTACCTGTAAGCTACCTGTGATTTAACCTAACGATTTAAGTACCTTTATAATAATATTATCATATATATTATAATAATAAGGCGTCTAGTATGCGTAATTACTTCCGGTCCTAATTAAAGGTAGATTTCGACAATTATCTGAACTTTCCTTTGTTCATTTCTTTCTATATTTCTTTGTTGAGAACTCCTTGGCATGTTTTACTAACTTCTCTATTCCTTTTGTTTGAGTTCGAATTTATTCGTTACGTGAGATAGTAATTGTGCTTTGGTAATTTTATATGTTACTCGTGTTTATTTGCTTTTGTATTCTGCTTGCTGTTTGAATTTGTTTAGGCTCTTCCGGTTCATGTTATCGGGATAGCAGTAAATTTTTTTTTGAGTTAGTGTTCTGTGAACATTATACTTGTATTGCGATTGTTTGATTGCGAAATGCTTTGTCCTAGACCGACAAAGTGAAATCAAATAAGCAAACCACTAGCAATAATTAGTGCGTCTGTTATTATTGAAGTCCCGAATGAAAGATTTCGTGGCAATTTTTGAGTGTAGCTCAATAAAGTCCTGGATGAGAGACTCCAAGGCACCTATGCGTATAGTCGAGTTTGTTAGAACTCGAGTTTGTTTGTTGTTAGTGGACGCACTATGACAAATATTTTTGTGTTGAGTTTGCTTGTGCTAATTTTGCGTTTGGTTTTGAGTCAATTCCAATGGAGTTGATTTTATTTTAGTTGAGTAGATATTATTAAAGTTATTTATAATAATATCTTATAATGTATTCAGACATATCTTGTCCTGATTACATTCCTTGTTTTTTCTGTGAGTTTCTCGATTGGAAATTTTCCGCCGTGGCTAACCCCACAAGATTTTTACGGAACTTTTGGCCAACTTGTTTTCTTTCCCTGTCATAAAATTTCGAGACTTTTTTGCTTTGATCTTGCAGTCAAAATCTTAGCATTGCTTGACGCTTACCTAGTTACCGGTTGAGGGGACAACCATAACGAAGTTTGCCTACCTACCTAGTTGGCCACTCGCCTTTGTTGAGCTGGAGCAACCCTTATTCTCGCGTCCAAAACTTCAACATTGGTATGTTCCACCTTTTTAGTTTGGCTAGAGCCATTTGTGTAGATATTTGCCATTGGTCGTTGTACTTGCGAGTCAACGAACCATACTTTGAGTCGACTTTCGAGTTGAATGTTTAGTTTTATGATAAGGATTAGAGCAACACTGTAGGTGTTTGCTGCCTTAGTCGTTTAGAATTAGAGTAGTCCTTGTATATATAGTTCCTAGTTTTTGTGTTTTATTTGCGTTTAGTTTATCTTAGAGATAACCCTTTTAGTTTGGTGTTTGAGTTTAGTTGCTTATTAGCTTTTTTTGATTTGGTCACTTGTGTTCAAGCAATTCGAGGACCACCACCAATTTTAGTAAATCTAGATGACTACCAACTATTCCAGGCTACTGCTTGATGGTCAGTCTTTTGTTTATGGTGCTTACTGCAGACTCCGATTGTAAACAGTGGTATTACACCACGGTTTAAATCGTGGGGGGAAGCTGTATAACGTTTAAGTTTTCCCAGTGTACATTTTGGTCTAGCCCCCCTCATTTCACGCTTTTATCTTAACTGATTAGATCTTAGAGTCCCTATCGGCGTTGTTTTTCTTAGAAACACATATGTGCTATCGATAGAGTCGACCGTTAGACTTTAATAGCTTTCTGGTGAATGATATGGGCCTTGCATCCCATAAGTCATCTTAAGTATTAGATTTGCTAAGCCCTTTTACGAGTGGTAAGGAAATCTGTTCTTGAATATCTCTCACAGTTTCCCATAATTTTCATTGGTTAAAACCCCACCACTCTCAAAGGACGCCAAAGATTCATAAAAACCACAAATTCTTAAAATTCTGCATCATTTGTGAGTTGAGTTAATATAGTCATTATGTGAGATCAAGTTTGTTCGTGTATTGTGGGCCCCGCCGATTAGGCAGGTAAGAGTATTAATGATTGTTTATTGGTATGTACAATAATTGTACAATTGCGTTTTCTATTTTTTTAAAGGGTCCACCTTTCACCTTCCACCTTCCACCTATGCATTATGTTGTCCAGCTGCTATTTTATGAACACTGTTAAATACTATTATTCTTTCGACTGTGTCGTAAAGTTGAATTTCTTCATGGCCATCTTCCACACCTTGAGAGCTTGCCGGCTTACAAAGGGCCATCCTACCCTCTAACAGATGTTTTAAGTAAGTCACTCATCTTTTACTTATTGAAGAAATTAGTAGAGACGCCTTTGTTATGTCCAGGGCAAGGACAATTTTGTGTTCTTTCGTGAAATAAGTTCAATGACCAAAAGTTTTCGCCCAGTTTGTGATAGTGACATTCTGAAAAGTAGGTCATACTTTTAGTATGAAGTTGATGATTATCTTTTTATTTTTAAATGGGTGATCATTTAAACTATAAACATTTACATTATGTAGATATTTTTCTGAGTATTATTAGAGTGTTATTAAGTATTGTTAGATAGGTATAAATATAAACAAAGAGCTCTTTCTTTTTTTGTTGTAAGTGAACGGTAAAATTTCTAGTTTTTATTTAGAGTATGGATTTTTTATTTTTTTTGATTAACTTCAGTTTATTTTTTTTTGAGTTAATAAGAGTTATATTCGTTCACTTACATTATAGGTACATCTCGTATTTTGTTAGTTTTGCGGTGTTGGTGAATACACCAACGTATATGCAATTTGTTAACCATTTTTAAATAATTATTGTGTAATTTTTGTTTTTGTGGTTGACGTTTTTACGTTTTATTTGCATATATTATGTGAGCATTAAGAGATTTCATTGAGTATTTTAATAAATGTTTTGTTAAAGTGTACGATGTCGTTTTTTATTTATTATTTACAGCTCAAGACTAAGAACAATGTTGTTTTGTCGTAGCATTCTTGCTAATTTGTTATTGTTGTGTTATGTTTCGTTAATTATTGTTCCTTTGAGTATTTTTTGGTCAAAATACCTGGCGCCCTATATTTTCGTTTGAGTATTAAGTATTTCCGTTTCCTTAGAGTCCAAGTGTCAAACCAGCAGTTAATGTTATCTATTTACCTTTTGTCTATCTTCGTTTCATTAGCTCTATTCGCATACCATTGTTTATTCATTTAACACCTTTCATTGTAACAGAAGCCCAACACAAAGAACCATGCCCACATCTCTTCCGACTGAGCAACGTGGCCTTTGTTTCGTCAATGTAAACGATTGGACCTTTCCATCTTCGGCCATTCCTTATTCCATCTAAGGATAATATCGTCCTGATCCTTCTGGTTCAGCCTTCATGACCTCTTGTCCATCTGATCGTTATAAGCCATACAATAAACCTCTATAATTACTAACCATAAGCCAGCGTTAACAGTGAATATTCATTACAAATAGCTTATTCTTGTGACTTTGAGCTCTGGATATTCGAGGAATTTTGTAAGTATGTCTGGGGATTTGGAAAGTTTGGAAACAAATAACTAACGAGCTTTATAGAAGCTGAGGCTCTATAAAGAATTAATCGGTTTTTAAAACTTACAGAAAAGCTTGAGTTGTCAATATCAAATAAGAGGTTAATTTCTGGTATTAAATTACTTCTGTATAAATATGACGTAGGTCATTACGTAGCTAATATATTTAAAAATAAATAGGATTATTGTTTTTGATACGTTAATTAAATTTTGAAATTTAGAGTCGAAAATTGAGAAAACGGAAATTAGAATTTGGTGGAGGCGCCAATATTAATTGTTATTATGCTCATCCACCAAACCGCATATTTTCGTCTAGAACTGTTGCTTTCCATTAAGCGTGTGACACACACGCGAGTAACTACGCGAACTCATGGCTCGACGACCTTTTTCGCGCGTGTGTCACAGCAAGTACGCGTACTTTGAGTCCGCCGAGTAAGTACGCAAGTAAGTAAGTAACAAGTTTGAAATCTTACTCGTAACCCGTACGTGTATCACTGCCACGAGCCGAGAGCCTCGAGCCATCATGTGATTACGTTTAAAGTTATATTTATATACAGTTATATTTTCACTAATTAAGCAAATTGCCTAGAAATAATTCAATCGTATATTGTTAAAAGTTCATAAACCCAACAAAGACACAACCCAACCTTCATCCTATCGTCCCATTAGCCTTCTGCCTTTACCCTCCAAAGTGTTTGAGAGGCTTCTCCTGAAAAGAATAGACACTGTCATTACAGAAAAAACCTAATACCTCATTACCAATTCGGATTTCGACAACAACATGGCACAATCCAACAGGTCCATAGGGTAGTCAGAACTGCAAGAGATGCACTCGAGAACAAGAAATATTGTACAGCAGCCTTCCTGGATGTCTCCCAAGCCTTCGACAAGGTATGGCATAAAGGTCTAATATCAAAACTTAAAAGAAAATTGCCTCATCCAATCTGCATGCTACTACAATCATACCTTACCGGAAAATCGTATCAGATAAAACTAGGGGAGGCCCTCACTACTCTACATCCCATCCACTCTGGCGTACCCCAAGGAAGTGTCCTTGGACCCACACTGTACTTCCTGTTCACAGCAGATATACCAACTTCAGATCGTACAACAATTGCAACGTATGCTGATGACACTGTCCTAATGGCTTGCCACGAAAATCCGACCCTAGCTTCACAGATACTACAAAGTCACTTAAATAGACTTGACATATGGTTTAAACTGTGGAGAGTCAAAGTTAATAGCTCCAAGTCAACACACATTACGTTTACACTAAGAAAGGGGATCAATCCAGCTGTAACCTTTAACAACACACCACTGCCAATAAGAAGTGACGTCAAATACTTGGGGATTTACCTAGACAGCCGCCTAAGATGGCAAAAGCGTATTTGGAACAAACGACTGCAACTGAGACTCGTTGTTTATAGAAAGATGTACTGGTTCATGAATTACAAATCACGATTAAGTCTAGACAATAAACTTCTGATCTACAAAAGTGTACGGAAACCCATCTGGACATATGGCATCTAAATCTGGGGAACTGCCAGTGAAACAAATTTACTCAAGATACAGCGCTTTCAATGAAAAGTTCTAAGGCAACTGTGCCTAGCTCCTTGGTACATTTCCAACGATAATATACTGTTATATTTCTATTTGATATGAAAATTAAAATTTGATAATTATAAACAAAATTCAATTTAATATAAAATATTTTCAATTTTCTCAACCACGGGCATATAAATTTAAAACAACCTGTATACAACAAATTGTTATATGTAATTTTAAGAAGTGATTAGAATAAGCGTACGAAACTCGGAACAATGTGCTTAGAATAAACAAAGTGAATGACGCGTACCATTATCGGTTCTTCTCGGAAGGTCGATCATTAGCCTATGCTAAATAAAACTCAGTGAAATAGATGATAGTTCATTATCGTTTTTCGCGGAAGGTTTCGATCATTAGCCTATGCTAAATAAGACTCATTTGAAAGAGAGAATAGGTCATTAAAATTTGTAAATAGTTAGAAAGTATTTTAGAATGGGAATTAAATATTTTCTTTTGAAATCCATTAAGCATATTTAGAAAGATTAAAAATTGGTTTTGAGGAATATTACGAATGAGAGTTGGTGGTGGAAGATTGATTTGTGAATCTGGAAGGGATATTTAGAAAGTAGGGGAATGGATGACAAAGTGAGGGCAGAATGTTTTGAGCTGTCGAGAAGTGAAGTCGAGTAGTAGACGGTAGTGTTCGAGGAGTGAGAAAGCCGGTGTAGTTCCGTGAGTGTGGAGTATTTATCGTGGAACGAGAAGTAGGCCAGGTCGAGAGTAAAAGAACCTCCTTGAGCCCAGAGTGTCCCGGTAGCTGATAGCAGTTTCGAAAAAGGTAGAACACAGCATCACGACAAAAGCAGGAACGAGAGCTATTCGAGCTAGTTTTTCAAAGGAGAACATCACTGGAAGCCAGGACGAGGTTTGATCGCAGCCAAGGATAGCAGGAAAGGGTCTTGTGTGAGGACATTTTCAGTTCACCAGGAAAAGGTCAGTCTCATTTGTTTGGACATGAATGTATGGGTTTTCGTATTAAATTCCACATAAAAAATTGAATAACATAATCAATAATATCAGAAAAGCTTCATCAAACTTAAATAGAGTTGTTCCTAATAACTCCTAATAGTTAAATGTTAATAAAAACTTTCAATTGAAAACCAAAAGGAAATAAGATTCCCATTTGTAAATGTTATGTTTAAGAATAATAAGAAATAGCAAATATTAAGCATTGATTGCCTTTTTAAATAAAATAAAAAATATTTTGATTATAATTGTAACCCATATGTGTATTTTTTTTACTCTTTTCTTTTCTATCCCGATTAGGAACCATTAAGAAATATTTAGAAGCCACGGAAGTAAGTAATTAATTTATAATTCGCCCTGAGATTGAAAACATATTGATATGTGATCTGGTTAATTAATTAGATTAGTATTAATACATTGATTAAATTAAGTAACATATAAGAATATTATCTCATATCAATAATAAAGATCACATCAATACATAGGGATCTCCAAGTCCAAACTGTCAAAGGAGAAAATGTTTCTCTGTGCTCCAAGTACCACAATAGACTGCAGGTTCACCCAAACATATTGGTAACCAATCTCCTGACACCCCTACAGAACAGAAGACTAAAAAGGACAGACACTCTTGACCTTAACACTAACTAAGCATTCCCACTTATTACTTTATTACTACTGTATTACTATTCAAATTAATTCAATTCATTTATTAATAACTGTACTAATTCAATCATTATTGTACTCTTTTAGGTATCCACTACTGGATGAATACTGACTGTGTCACACTCTTAACACTCATATGTATTGTTTATTATTTTTTTAAAATAGATTGCAATAAAATTGATGTCAAAAAAAATTGTTGAAAGGAGGCAAGTTACATTTTATAAGTTTTGAGAAAACCGTAAAACACTATTTAAGCTATACTAATTTATTTTTGATTATTTGTTTTTAAGTAAACCTAATGATTTATAGCCTGTTTTATCCTCCTGATGAAAACATTACCCTCTTATCTATGATATTTTGTTTGTTTATGCCTACCTTGTATTAAATTAAAATAGATCGCCTTTTTTAGTAATATTTAAAATATAGTAAAATTTCTAAATAGCACAAAGCATCTTCTCTTGACGACATCGCAATGAGTTATGAGTAAGTCTGCCGTGTGTCACCGACGACGGCGAGCTGAGTAAGTCCGCGATCTTTAAACCCGCGTAATTAAAGTTGGCGTGTGTGTCACACGTTTTTCCATTTACTAAGTACTTAGGTATACTATTTAAGAATTTTGTTAAAATTTTTTATGTCATCCCGGTATAATATTGGCTATTTATTACTTAGTTACGAACCACATAATGGTATACTTTATGTCTCCAAAGTATGCCAGTAGTACGGTCTCATTTACGCATTCAGTATTATTTTCTGCCATACATTGTTGAAATTTAGCGTATTCCTTGTTTGTAAGTTTCTTTCAATTTTTTAGGTTAAAGATTTTCAGTCGCTTTTTTGGCTTTTTTTAACTATTTCTTCAGAAATATAGAATTTCTCTTGTATTCTGACATTTTTTTGACAATGTCACAGAAAATCTTTGTTTACGTTAATTACAAATTGATTACCAACATCACTTTCCTAGCAACGGTACTAAATACCTTATGCGATACAATATTACTTCTACTTAATACAAAATAAAACTAAAACTTAAATTGATGCAGTGAACCGGTACGACATAAAGTTTTGTATGCACCACGTGTATTATTAGATGTTTATACCCTCGGGCGACATATAAACTCTCGGTCCAGAGGCCCTCGAGTTTATAAGCTTGTCGTCTTTAGGCTATAAATATGTATTTAATGCCCTTGGTACATAAATAACTGTTGCCGAACATAATATATATTTTTTTAATATTGGTGGTAACATTAATTTGAACTACTGTCGTTGTCATCGATATTTTTATCCAATAACTCTGAATTACTCTCATCATTGTAATCAATATGATATGCCTATTTAACGAAAAAGCATCTATATATTATCATCACTAACAATCTACACTTCATAACGGTTTCTTCAAAGTCATTGGCCAAAATAGATTTTTTTTTCGAGGAATTAACCATAGTCCACAATAAGAACTTATCGTTACGTAAGTACCACGAACAGAAAGGTGTCGTCTCACAAAGTATGATCACTTTATTTTTTATCCTGTATTACAGGCACAAGTTCTCGTACCGATTAGAGATTAGTTGTTATTAGTAATACCTTTTAAAGTGTTAATAAACGTATAGTGTCATACGAGATATTACATGATGGTAGGGGAGCCCAAGCGGGGATTTTTGCAGTTACTCGAGCGCGTCAGATTAGCATATAGAGAGAAACCTGGTACCCTGCAGATGTACCTCTGCCATATATTGGCTCTTAACACAGGGGAGTTCGTTAAGGGGGGCCCGAAAAAAAAATCTATTCTTAAAAAAACTCGAAATTGTCAGATTAAGATAAGGTAAGTTAAGTACATGCAAAAGAGTGTATATTCCAAAAATCTGACGATTTGAGTCCGGACGTAAGGAAATGGGCGAGTCCCAAAGTTTCACAAGAGAAAAGCGAATATTTCTCGAAATGAATGACAGATCGAAAAACTAAAAAATATGTGCTCAATATTTTTTAAAAATATATCTAATTATACCAAACACGACTTCCCACGGAGAGGGGTGGGGGGTAAATTTAATATTTTAAATAAGAATCCCGCGATATTTCGCGAAATGAACATCAGATCGAAAAACTGTAAAATACACTTATTCAATATTTTTGAAAAATCTATAGAATGGCACTAAACACGACCCCCCATGGATGTGGGGTGGGGGGTTACTTTAAAATCTTAAATAGGAGGCCCCATTTTTTATTGCAGATTTGGATTCCTTACGTAAAAATAAGTAACTTTTATTCGAAACATTTTTTCGAATTATGGATAGATGGCGTTATAATAGGAAAAAACGATTGTTGGAAATGGAAAATTAAATTAAAAAATGGCAAGCGCCCACTAAAATGGAAAACTTTACTTAACTTTTTTTGGTTTTAGGACCTACTCTTCACAACCCAATAGGTCCCCAAAGCGCTCGAGTGACTGCACATTTAGCATACTTTGCTCCCCTACCATGAGGATATGGACGGTAATATACATATAAGGTAAACTTTATCAATAAAAATACAAAACAAATGCTGCAAAGAACCACTAATAATGATCTAAAATAAAGATCATAAAAATATAAAAAGATCAAGGCAGGTTTTGTTTATATTTGATTCAGAGTTGGACCACCATATCCATATAGCTATTTCAGCATCCTTATGCCTCATCGGTGAAGCTCAGAAGTCTCAACTCTGAAGGAAATACAAACAATTCTGCCAATTTACGGCAAACCATCGCAATGCAATGAACCCACCTCTGAGACGCAATTCAGCGACATCTCTCGTATTACGAGGAAAACAACGAATAGCCCCAGATGCAAAGTTTACTACCTTTTAAACAATTAGAACAATTGAAATAAAAATATAATAAACAATATTTTAAATCAAAGACTTTTCGTTAATAAACTGCTTACTGGCTGCATCCCATATCTCCGGATTTTAAAATATATAATCACAAGAGACGACGAAAGTAGGAGAAAGCAAACAGAGGACGCTTAGGCCACGCATTTACCTTCCCTTCGTCAAGGAAAAGGACCGAAAGACAGTTTCTAAATACTCAAACTGAGTAAAAATGAAAAAGATAAAAAAGATCAAGGCAGGTTTTGTTTATATTTGATTCAGAGTTGGACCACAATCTCCATATAGCTATTTCAGCATCCTTATGCCTCATCGGTGAAGCTCAGAAGTCTCAACTCTGAAGGAAATACAAACAATTCTGCCAATTTACAGCAAACCATCGCAATGCAATGAACCCACCTCTGAGACGCAATTCAGCGACATCTCTCGTATTACGAGGAAAACAACGAAAAGCCCCAGATGCAAAGTTTACTACCTTTTAAACAATTAGAATAATTGAAATAAAAATATAATAAACAATATTTTAAATCCAAGACTTTTTGTTAATAAACTGCTTTCTGGCTGCATCCCATATCTCCGGATTTTACAATATATAATCACAAGAGACGACGAAAGTAGGAGAAAACAAACAGAGGACGCTTAGGCCACGCATTTACCTTCCCTTCGTCAAGGAAAAGGACCGAAAGACAGTTTCTAAATACTCAAACTGAGTAAAAATGAAAAAGATAAAAAAGATCAAGGCAGGTTTTGTTTATATTTGATTCAGAGTTGGACCACCATCTCCATATAGCTATTTCAGCATCCTTATGCCTCATCGGTGAAGCTCAGAAGTCTCAACTCTGAAGGAAATACAAACAATTCTGCCAATTTACGGCAAACCATCGCAATGCAATGAACCCACCTCTGAGACGCAATTCAGCGACATCTCTCGTATTACGAGGAAAACAACGAAAAGCCCCAGATTCAAAGTTTACTACCTTTTAAACAATTAGAATAATTGAAATAAAAATATAATAAACAATATTTTAAATCCAAGACTTTTCGTTAATAAACTGCTTTCTGGCTGCATCCCATATCTCCGGATTTTACAATATGCTACTTGAGTTGGAAACATATGGGAAACTTTTTTATTATTAATTTTACGAAAAAAAGTTATTCTTTATAAAAAGTTCTGCATACCCCAAAACCTAAGATTCAATTATCAGATATCAAATTTTCTCAATATTATACGAGGTATGTAAAAAAATATGAATTTCGGCCAAGGGTAAAGTACCTTTATTTCTCTCAATATCGAAAATTCTTATTATGAAAAGTTGTTTGGAAATAAAAACCAAGCTCAAATATGTAATTACATGCTTCTAATTGGAAAAAATATTTTCCAAATTTTTCTCAAATTTATTGATACTAACTTCGTTTTTATTTATTACACATACGATAACTCTTTTATTATTACTTTTACGAAAAAAAAGGTATTCTTTATAAAAATCTCTGTATGTCCTAAGACCGAAGATTCAACCAACAGATATGACATTTTATTAATTTTGTACGAGTTATGTCAAAAAATATGAATTTCACTCAAGAGTAAAGTACCTTTATTTTTCACAATATTGAAAACGGTTATTAAAAAAGTTGTTTAGAATTAAAAACTATGTGTCAATATGCAATTACATCCTTCTAATTGAAATACTGTGAAATATAAAGGTGCTATAATATTTAGCGAATTTCATATTTTTTGACACACCTCGTATAAAATTAATAAAATTTGATATATCATGGTTGTGTCTTAGATTTTAGACCATGCAAAGTTTTTGATGAAAAATAACTTTTTTTCGTAAAATGAATAATAAACGACTTATGATATTTGTAATAATTAAAAACGATGTTGGGTATCCATAAATTTGAGAAAAATATTTTTTTTTGTCAATAAGAAGCATGTAATTGCATATTTCATCTTAGTTTTTAATTCCAAACAACTTTTTATCATAAGAATTTTCGATATTGAGAGAAATAAAGGTACTTTACCCTTAGCCGAAATTCATATTTTTTGACATACCTCGTATAATATTGAGAAAATTTGATATCTGATAATTGAATCTTAGGTTTTGGGACATGCAGAACTTTTTATAAAGAATAACTTTTTTTCGTAAAATTAATAATAAAAAGTTTCCCATATGTTTCCAACTCAAGTAGATACGCTGTATAATCACAAGAGACGACGAAAGTAGGAGAAAGCAAACAGAGGACGCTCATAAAAATAGTTTAAACAAACAAAGTTGCAAATTCATTATATTTGTAAATACACTGCGGTACAAAAAAATCGATCCGCTAAAAATTTGGTCATTTTTGATGTTTCGAATTTCCTAAACCTGTTGTCCGATTTAAGTGATTTTTTTACCACGTTATAGCCTTATTCATTGACAATATCTCTGTAATAATATTGTTGCTAGACAGTCAAACGATCATTGTATACCGGGTGTTCGAATCAAACTCTGTTTTTTCTCAAAGTTCGCATCAACCTGTGGACTATCCTGGCATTTATAAAATACTGAAATTAAAACCCAACTATAGCCTCAGGTTTTCTTAACATTTAGATAATAATACGGGACGTTCAATTTTTTTTACAAACTGATGATTTACCTATTGCTTTAAAACTAGTTTTAGTTGAGATGTGCAAATCAAATTTCGTGGGATTTAAGACGTAGTTATTGCACATTTTTTGACATACAATTAAGAATTTAATATTCACCAGAGGCGCGCAAACGGGTATTATGACCGATAATATTTTCCGTAGGCACGCCAATGGTGAACATAAAATTCTTAATTGTATGTCAAAAATGTGCTATAACTACGTTTTAAAAACCACTGAATTTGATCTGCATATCTCAACTAGTTTTAAAGCAATAAAGAAATTGCCAGTTTGTAAAAAAAAATTGAACATCCCGTATCTCGGAAACGAAGCGTTTGCGGACATATGATTACAAAACAAATTGTAATTATTTTCTCATGTAAAATTACCCCTTAAAGTTTGTCGCAATTATTTAGAAACACCCTGTACTGATGACGAACATGGCCAGTTATTGAAGTACATACCTAACTTTTTTTTATTCAACATAAGCGAATGAATCGAAAGACAAAATGTTAAGAAAACCTGAGGCTATAGTTGGGTTTTAATTTCAGTATTTTATAAATGCTAGAATAGTCCACAGGGTGATGCGAACTTTGAGAAAAAAAACACAGTTTGATTCATACACCCGGTATACAATCACAGTTTAATTGTCTAGCAACAATATTATTACATTGATGTTGTCAATGGATAAGGCTATAACGTGGTAAAAAATCACTTAAATCAGACAACAGGTTTCGGAAATTCAAAACATCAAAAATGACCAAATTTTTAGTGGATCGATTTTTTTGAACCGCAGTGAATAAATTAGATAGTATAAGAAGAGAAAAAAACTTTGATGAAAAACTGATCTCCAAAATTCTTAAATAATTATAACCATAATGCAATCACCATTTAATTATAGGCGAGTGGCTTTTCTCGAAAAAGGTCAATTTTATACCCAAAAGCTGAAATTTGTTCGATAGATTAAAATGCCAATTAGCGTGCTATGTTTCAAATTTTCCATGGCAACCTATTACATTACATATTAAGTTTTTAAACAACTGATAAAATTTTGATTTTGTCGATTCAAAATTACTTTTTTTTATTAACTTAAGTTATTTTAAGACGAAAATTATTATTATGATTTATTCGTACAATACTTACATTCGGATGAAAAATTAACCGGACACCTTAAAAATGGGTAATTTTTGATGGATCTCAATTCCTAAACTTGTCTGATTTAAGTGATTTTTTAATACGTTATAGCCTTATTCTTTAACAATACCGTTTTAATAATACTGTTGCTAAACAGGTAAATTTTCATTGTATACCGGGTGTACCAATGAAACTGTGTTTTTTTCTCAAACTTCGCATCGCCCTGTGGAGTATTCTAGCATTTACAAGATACTCAAATTTAAACCCAACTATAGCCTCATGTTTTCTGAACATTCTGTTTTTTGAGTCATTCGCTTGTGTTGGACCGTTAAAAAGTTAGATACTTTAACAGTTAGCCATGTTATTTATCAAATCAGTATGTTTTTAAATAAGCATGGCAAACTTTATGGAGTTATTATACAGGAAAAAATAATGACGGTTTGCTTTATAAACCTATGTCCGCAAATGCTTAATTTCTAAGATAGAGGGTGCTGAAATTTTTCTTATAAACTGACGATTTATTTATTGCTTTAAAACCGGTTGAGATATGCAAATGAAATTTGGTGGGTTTTAAGACGTAGTTATTATACAACTTTTGACATACAAGTTAGAATTTAATATTCACCATTGGCGCGCATACGGGTAATATTAGCTGTCATACGCGCCAATGGTGAATATTAAATTCTTACTTGTATGTCAAAAAATGTTCAATAACTACGTCTTAAAACCCACCAAATTTTATTTGCATATCTCAACCGGTTTTAAAGCAATAAATAAATCATCAGTTTCTAAGAAAAATTTCAACACCCCCTATCTCAGAAACGAAGCAATTGCGGACATACCGTTTATAAAGCAAACTGTCATTATTTTTTCATGCAGAATTACCCTTTAAAGGTTGCCATACTTATTTGAAAAGACCCCGTATTGATGAAAAACATGGCTAGCTGTTAAATTACCTAACTTTTTTATGGTCCAATGTACGCGAATGAATCAAAAAAGAAAATGTTTATAAAACATGAGGCTATAGTCAGATTTCAATTTCAGTATTTTGTAAATGCTAGAATATTCCACAGGGTGATGCGAAGATTAAGAAAAAAACACAGTTTCATTGGTACACCTCGTATACAATGAAAATTTACCTGTTTAGCAACAATATTATTAAAACGGTATTGCTAAAGAATAATGCTATAACATATTAAAAAATCACTTAAATCGGACAACAGGTTTAGGAATTGCGAGACATCAAAAATTACCCATTTTTAAGGTGTCCGGTTAATTTTGCACCCGAGTGTAGTTTCGCAAATAAACAATTAAAAATGCCGAAAAAATAATTTTAGCATTTTTTCGAGATCACATATTTACAGGTTAGACATCAGATTAAAAAAAATAAAAAATATGAGATGAAATCCTGTCAAGTAATTTTAAAATGCGCATTTCTATTTTGATTTTGCATTATAAGTCAGTTTAAAATATCCAAATAGACAAGGCGAAAACGGCGGGTTCGAAGGGAAAAATATTCCCATGAGATTTTTTTGCATAATCACATTCGTGAGACATCCCAGATTAAGGTTCAAGAAGTCGCCCATGTGAAAAGTGGGCCAATTTTTTTTAACAATTTTTTTTAATCAAATTGCAAGAATCAATATTTTTGGCCTGAACAATGTTATCTTTAATTTTTTGGACCATCCTGGACAAAAAAGGTCTCTTATAATTTTTCTCTAAATTTGATCGTTTTCGACTTAAGCAATTTAAAATTGAAAAAAACGAAAAATGGCGATTTTCAAGGCTTAATAACTCGGTTAAAAGTTATTATTATGAAAGTCAATATATGACTAAATCAAATTTTAAAGCCCCCCCTACAAGATCCTCAAGAAATTTTTGTCATTATTTTATTACTAAGCTGTTATTTTTAAGTAATAATAATAAGTGCCATGTACGTGTGCGGGGCTGTAAATGCTGAGTGCGAGAGAGAAGCCATTCCAGCAGTCCAATTGTGCATCTTACTCGCACTCACATTTACAGCAGCGTCAATACGATCTAACCACTCATTGTTTTTAATTAAAAATAACAGCTTAGTAGTAAATTAATGACACAAGTTTCTTCAGAATCATGTAGCAGCGACTTTAAATTTTGATTTAGTCACTTTCTGACTTTCAAAATAATAATTTTTGACCGAGTTATTAAGTCTTAAAAATGGCCATTTTCGCGTTTTTCAAATTTTAACTTGCTTATAACTCCAAAAAGATCAACTTTAGAGAAAAATTATAAGAGACCTTTTTTGTCCAGAATGGTCCAAAAAACCTAAAAAAATTAGACAGGGCCAAAAATATTGATGTTTGCAATTTGACTAAAAACAATTGTTAAAAAAAAATTGGTCCACTTTTCTCGTGGGCGACTTCTTGATCCTTACTCTGGGATGTCTCACGAATGTGATTATGCAACAATATCTCATGGGAATATTTTTCCCAACGAACCCGCCGTTTCCGCCTTGTCTAATAAACAAAGTGATATAACGTTGTGTTCCGGGATATACAGTGTTGAGCGCGATAATAACCGGTAAAATAACGAAAAAGATGGTAAACATAATGCGATATGTAGTAAAATGAGATGAAACTAGTAGTGGTGGAAAATAATCGGTAGGAACCTATAAATTTACATTACATTACATAATTTTTCACCTTTAGACGTGTGTGATTGGAGAATTCTATAAAATTCTTCTATCAGTCTATTGAGCTTGTCAAAAATAAAGCATAAACTTGTAAAACCGTAAACAATGATTCTGATATTATTTCGGTTTAAAACAATTTTAGCATATTTCACAATGTGGGTTGTCTTAGGATTAAATTTTTAATTTGTATTTAGATATCTGTACAATCCGACAAGTGAGTGCTGCCGCAATTAGAAATTGAAAGGGATTGCTCATTTCTATTGCTGTCGGCTCGGAGTTCACATCGTAGTAAATAATACCTACTTAGGTAATTTTCAGATCCCAACTAAATTTTTGATACGACAACCACGCATTTGTGACACCCACGATTAAGGTCACCCGCCAGTTCTCGCTTGTCGGATTTTACTTACTTTACTTTACTTACTTAGTCCTAAGCCTTTCTACCTTTAGGTGTAAGGCTGGTGGAGTTGAGTTTGGCATTGTAGTCTCCATGCTTTCCGATCTTGCGCTAGGTTTCTTGCACTTTCCAATGTCAATCCCTTCTTCTCGACTTCTTTCCTGATTTCATCTACCCACATAACTCTTGGTCTCCCTCTTTTGTTTTTCCCCTGCACTCTCGTTTCGGACACTCGTTTTGTTAGCCTCTCGTTCGACATTCTACACACGTGCCCGAACCATCTAAGTTGTCCTTCTACTATTTTTTCATTGATTGGTTCTAGTTTTAGGTTTTGTCTAATTGTTTCGTTTCGTATTTTGTCTGTCCTTTTTCTGTTTGCTATTTTCCTCAGGAACCTCATTTCCATAGCATTGACTCTGGATTTTTGTCTCCCCGTCAATGTCCATGTCTCGCTGCTATACATGATTGTTGGTCTAACTACTGATTTAACGACTGCCGTTTTTACTTTTTCCGGTATCCCTTTTTTCCCAAAAAATGTTGTTTTCATAGTGTTAAATAAGCTTCCTGTTCGTCCCATTCTCTCGTTTATTTCCATGTCTTGTTTACCATTTGATTCGATTATTACTCCTAGGTATTTAAAATATTCCACTTGCTCTAGTTGTTTCCCGTCTAATTCTATTGCGTGTGTCTTCCTCGTATTTGAAATTATCATTGTTTTTGTTTTCTCTGTATTAATTTTCATATTTATGTTTGATAGTTCTTCTTCTAGGATTTCAAGATTGTTCTGTAAGTCTTCTCTGTTTTCTGCTATCAATACCATGTCGTCTGCAAATAGTAGCTCCGATAGTTGAGTCTGTTTCATTTGCCAGTATCCTAATGTTAGTTTTCTCATTCTTCTCTTGGCTTTCTTTATCGCTTCATCCAGTACCACTGAGAATAGCAGTGGACTCAGCACGCATCCCTGTTTGACGCCTTGACTTGTAGAAAATTCTCTGGATTCCTCGTTATTGGTTCTTACTGTATTTGTATTATTTTTGTACATATCCTTTATTACTTCTATTATGTGTCTGTCGACTCCCCTTTCTGTTAGTGTCTTCCAAACGTCCTTTCTTCGGATTCTGTCAAACGCCTTTTCCAGGTCAATGAAGCACATATGTATCTCTCTATTTTTCTTGATTACCTTCTCACTTACTTGTCTTAATGTGAATATTAGGTCTTGCGTGCTTCTGTCCTTCCTGAATCCACACTGTGTGTCTTCCATAGTTGTTTCTATTTGTGTTTTTATTCTTGTCTCTAGTATTCTTGCTAATACCTTCCCAGGGATACTTGATATGGTGATACCTCGGTAATTATTACAGTTTCTCTTGTCTCCCTTTTTGTGTATTGGTAATATAATGTCTTTCTTCCAGTCCTTTGGTAATTCTGCTCTATTTATGATATCATTCATTAGTTCTTTCATGCTATCCATTCCCTCTGTCCCCATGAATTTTATCATTTCCGGGGTGATATGATCCTTGCCTGGTGCTTTGCCCAGTTTTACTCTTTCTATTGCTTTCTCTAATTCCTCTCTTGTTATGGATTCCACTTGTTGTTCTTCATTCCTTTCTTGTATCTCCCCTATGTTGTCCTTGTCTACATGAGTTAGCTCTTTGAAATGTTCTCTCCATCTTTCCATTATTTGTTTTTCTTCTGTTAGTACGTTTCCATTCTTGTCTTTTATATTCGGCATCGTGTGCTCTTTCTTTTGTCTGAGTTGTTTTAATGCGCCGTAGAAGAGTTTTTGGTTTTCCCTATAATTTTTTGTCATTTTTTGTCCAAATATCTCCCATGACCTTTCCTTTCCTGCTTTCACCGCTATTTTAACCTCTTTCCTTTTTTCTTTATATGCTTCGTAATCTTCCGGGTGTTTTGTGCTTAGGTATCTTTTCCATTTGTCTTTTTTGTTCTTTATTTTCTCTCGTATTTCTTCCGTCCACCATTCTGTTCTCCTCATGTTAGTGTTTGCTATTTTTGCTTTCCCGCAAGTTTCCTCAGCTGCTTTGATTATGCTGGTTTTTAGATATTCCCATTTTTTTTCTATATTTGTATTTTTTGCCCTACCTTTCAAAGTATTATCTAATTTTTCTTGGAATTTCTTCTTATATATTTCCTCTTTTAATTTGTAACTTTTTATTTTTTCATTTACTACCTTTCTTCTCTTTTCTTCTTTTTCCTCTGTTGTTCTCATTCTCATTATTACTAGATGGTGGTCACTGCCAATCTCCGAGCCTCTTTTCACTTTCGTATCCTGTACTCTTTTCCATTTGTTGCTGCTTACCAAAAAGTAATCTATGATTGATTTTTCGTTTCTGCTGTCTTGTACTCTCGTGTATTTGTGTACTTCTTTATGTTTAAATTTTGTATTTGTTATAACTAGTTTATTCTCCATACATATTTCTATTATTCTTTCACCATTTCTGTTTAGCATTTCTTCTCCTTCTTTTCCCATGCACTCCTCTATTCCGCTGTTGTTGTTTCCGACTCTACCGTTTAGATCTCCCATTACAATTATGTTTTCTTCCCCATTATCAATTTGCATTTGGAGCTCCTCGAAAAATTTATCTTTCTCTTCCTTTCTTGCATCTTCATTTACTCCGTAGGCTGTTATTATTGTCCATATTTCTTCGTCCATCAGTTTAATTTTCACCGATAATATTCTCTGGTTAACATATGTTTCTTCTATAACGTGTTGTAGTCTATTCGGTGCAATTATTATCCCGACTCCTTCTTTTGCTCTCTCTTTTGTATCCGCTCCTACCCAAAGTAACCAATATCCTTTGTGTATTTTCTTAAGACCTTTTCCTTTCATCTTCGTTTCTGTTATTCCTAGTATTTCTATTTTTTGTCTTATCATATCTTCTACCAGTTCTTCCTCTTTTCCATTGATGCTTCTCACATTCCATGTTCCCATTTTTATCTCTCCTTTTTTCTGCAATCTAGCTTTCCCCTTTTTCCTATTTTCATCCTTGTTTACCTTTGCATCATCTTTTTCCCTATCGCTTTTCCCATTCATTGCCTTGGTTGTCATTGTTGTGGGTCCGGTCTCATTATTTTCTTTTAGTTTTTTGAAGTCCCTTCCCCGATATTTCTGTGAGTTAGTATAAGTTTCTCTTTATTATGGTCCCATTTCCACTCCTTTCCATTAATCTCCAGTTTCATATATCCTATCTTCGTAGTATTACCTTTGTCTTTTTCTTCTTTTGCCATTTTCCTAATTTTTGCTTGTATTTCCCTTTCCTTTCTTGTTAAATCTGATTCTATATACACCTTTTGTCCCTGTAGATTTTTCAGTTTTCCTTTGTTTTTTAGTACACTCATCTTATCCGTTAGGTTTTCCATTTCTGCTACAAAGATTTGGTCGCCGATCTTCACCGCTCCTCTCAGTCTGACCTCTAATTTCAGATTTCTTCCTATGAAGTGTTCTACTGACTCCTTTACAGGCTTTCCATCGGTAGCATCTAGTGTTAGGCCTTTTAATACTATATTATTTCTCCGTCTATCTTTTTCCAATTGTTCTATTCTATTGTTTGCCATTTTTAAACCTTCTTCCAATTTTTCGTTTTTTTCTTTCAGCTCCTTAATATATTCCATCGTTTCTTTTTGGTCTTTCCGTATGGTTCTTATTTCTGCCATCATTTCATCATTTTTCCACATAACTTCCCGCATCATTTTTATCATCTCTTCATTTGTGTCGTTGCTTTTATTCGGTGTTCGTCTCGTCAGGTTACTCTTTTCAAAATATAATTTATCTTCTTTATATTTTTTCTTCTTAGATTCTTCGTCGCCACTATCAGATAGTTCTTCATTCTTTCTATAGGTTTCCTTTCGGATTGTTCCTGTTCCGCCACTGGCCATTTTAAATTAAATGTTAACCTCAGCACTAATATAAATATTATTATTATACACTTAGAAGTTTATTTTTATTTCGCACAAGAACGCTTTTTAAGTTTAACGATTATCGATAACGATAGGTCTTTTAAAAAACCGGTGTTTTTATTGTGATAGGTTTCGAATTCGAAATTACCTTATCGCCAATACACCTGCCACACGACCTCTCGCCTCGCTTGCCAAACTCGAACAAGTTAAGCGCTACAATAGGTGGCAAAAAGAGAAAAGGAAGACCTAGGACCAGATGGAGCCATGAAGTTAATGATGACCTGAGGTATCTCAATGCAACCAATTGGAAGAAAAAAGCGAAGAACAAGCAAGAATGGAGGAAGATTGTAAACCAAGCCATGAGCCTGCCTGGCTCGAAGTTCTAATGTATATATATATATATATATATATATATATATATATATATATATATATATATATATATATATATATATATATACATCCTACTATCAATTTAACATCGATACATTATGCATTTACCATCGATTTGGCATCGTCTTGCAAAGTGGCATCTGTATATCGATGCCACTTTACACTACCTTAATAACTTTATTCCTGTACTTGCTACCAGAAGTCTAATCAGCTCGGTAGTTAGAGATTTGATTCCTTGATGTTACTTTAATATATCAGCTTTCCTTGTTTACCTCTTACTAAGTTATATAAGTTTATTCCATAAAATGTTTGAGTCCAAAATGATCGTACAGTGAAAATATTATATACATTTAGTTCAGTGTTTTATCGTTTTGTCGCTGCCGTTATATACATGAAAACGTATATCCCACTTTCATTATCAATCATTTTGGCATCAGAAATTTGGCATCACTGTTGAATACAATATTATTCACAACGAAAAATAGACAATTTGAGAATGTATATATTATTTTCATAAAGAAATCAGTCTGGCATCATGTTTTATTGTTTTCACCCAATTTTGAAAAAATGTGAAAACTTTGTATTATCCACGTCCGTCTGTCCGTCTGTCTGTAACCACAACTCCTCCGTCAATATACCAGCTAGAATGACAAATGAGGTATCAAATGAAAGCTGATAATCCAAGGATGGTACTAAAGGTGAGATATTTGACCTTGGCGGTCTGTCCGTCGGTCTTTACGACCGCGAATATAACTCCTCCATCATTATACCAGGTAGAATGACAAATGAGGTGTCAAATGAAAGCATATAATCCAAGGATGGTACTAACGGTGAGATATTTGACCTAGGCTGTCTTTCCGTCGGTCCCTCCGACCGCAAATATAACTCCTCCGTCATTATACCAGGTAGAATGACAAATGAGGTGTCAAAAGAAAGCTTATAATACAAGGATGGTACTAAAGGTGAGATATTTGACTTAGGCGGTCTGTGACTCGGTCCCTCCGACCGCGAATATAACTTATCCGTCATTATACCAGGTAGAATGACAAATGAGGTGTCAAATGAAAGCTGATAATCCTAGGATGGTACTAAAGGTGAGATATTTGACCTAGGCTGTCTTTCCGTCGGTCCCTCCGACCGCGAATATAACTCCTCCGTCATTATACCAGGTAGAATGACAAATGAGGTGTCAAAAGAAAGCTTATAATACAAGGATGGTACTAAAGGTGAGATATTTAACTTAGGCGATCTGTGCGCCGGTCCCTCCGACCGCCAATATAACTCCTCCATCATTATACCAGGTAGAATGACAAATGAGGTGTCAAATGAAAGCTTATATTCCAAGGATGGTAATAAAGGTGAGATATTTGACCTAGGCTGTCTTTCCGACGGTCCGTACGACCGGGAATATAACTCCTCCGTCATTATACCATGTAGAATGAGAAATGAGGTGTCAAATGAAGGCTGATATTCCAAGGATGGTACTAAAGGTGAGATATTTGACCTACATGGTCTGTCCGTCGGTCCGTCCGACCGCGAGTATAACTCCTCAATCATTATACCAGGTAGAATGATAAATGAGGTGTCAAATGAAAGCTTATAATCCAAGGATGGTACTAAAGGTGAGATATTTGGCCTAGGCAATCTTTCTGTCGGTCCGTACGACCGCGAATATAACTTCTCCGTCATTATACCAGGTAGAATGACAAATGAGGTGTCAAATGAAAGCTTATATTCCAAGGATGGTACTAAAGGTGAGATATTTGACCCAGGCTGTCTTTCCGTCGGTCCGTACGACCGCGCATATAACCCCTCCGTCGTTATACCAGGTAGAATGACAAATGAGGTGTCAAATGAAAGCTGATAATCCAATGATAGTACTACAGGTGAGCGATTTGACCTAGGCTGTCTTTCCGCCGGTCCGTACGACCGCGACTATAACTTCTGCGTCTTTATACCAAGTAGAATGACAAATGAGGTGTCAAATGAAAGCTGATAATCCAATGATGGTACTACAGGTGAGCGATTTGACCTAAGCTGTCTTTCCGCCGGTCCGTACGACCGCGACTATAACTTCTGCGTCTTTATACCAAGTAGAATGATAAATAAGGTGTCAAATGAAAGCTTATAATCCAAGGATGGTACTAAAGGTGAGATATTTGATCTGGGTACTCTTTCTGTCGGTCCGTACGACCGCCAATATAACTCCTCCGCCATTATACCGGGTAGAATGACAAATGAGGTGTCAAATAAAAGCTTGTGGGTGAAAACCTAGGACTTACGAAGTCCAATTTAAAAATAGGGCATATCAGAGATATGCCTTAGACATCATAGAAGACAATGACACAGAAAAATCAAACAAGCAATATGTCAAAAGGGCCTTAGTTATGTATCTTCGGTCCTGTTGGTCCAATCGTGATGTATAGCACCTCAAATGATAGGATTTGACAAACAGAATACAATGAGAGAAAAATCAAATACAACCTCATGTCAAAAGGGCCTTAGTCGCGTATCTTCGGTCCTATAAGACCAATCGTGACGTACGGCATCTCAAATAATAGGACTTGACAAATAAAATACAATGACACAGAAAAATCAAATACAGCAACAAGTCAAAAGGGCCCTAGTTATGTATATCTAGTCCTATTGGTCCAATTGTGACGTACAGCAGCTCAAATGGTAGGGTTTAATGAACAGAATACAATGACACAGAAAAATCAAATACAGCAATATGTCAAAAGGGCCTTATTTACGTATCTTCGCTCCTATTGGTCCAATCGTGGCGTACAGCACCTAAAATAACTGGATTTGACTAATATAATACAATGACGTATGAAAATCAATTACAGCATCATGTCAAAAGGGCCTTAGTCTTGTATCTACGGTTCTATTGGTTCAATCGTGACGTACAGCGTCTGAAATGATGGGATTTAACTGGCAGAATAAGATGGTGTAGACAAATGAAAATGACGGCATGTAATAACACTTTAAAATTGTAGAAATAAAATGGATTAACACACATGGTATGACATATTAGGTGAGAGTATTTAACAAATAGAATACGATTACATACGTCCAGTTTTTGACAAGCGACTTCTCTACATATGATAAACGCGAAAGGACCCCAACGTTCACTGCTCGACATAGGCCTCCCGTTCACTGCATATACCCACTGCTTTCTGACGCTGTGACTTGAGAGGATAGGATTTAACGAATAGAACGACAAAGAAGACTAAACAAGGCAGCTCACGGGAAAAACACAACTGTCCGTTTTATACTCTACAGGGAAGCATCAAATATTCAACGTAAGAATATATTAGAGTATAACGGTATGATAAATCTTTTTCTTCTTTTTTTCATTTAGTGCATTCCGTACGTTTTTTAAACATAATCAGGAGAAGTTGTTGAATTTCTGAAGTCTATGAAAGAATTTCTTAACAAACCTTTTTTTAATTGTGTTATGGATTATTTTTAAGAATGTGTTTAAAAGGCAGTTCGCAGGCTTATTGTTCAATGGTCTTATCACTTTCAAGCGCCTGTCTTTTTTGTAGGACTATTAATTGTTACTTGTGATTTCAACCATTCTAGCGGGGCAATGCCTTTTCTATAACTGAAATGAATATTGTTATCCATTTAATTTTTTTTCCTCAATTAATTGAATGCCTCCTACTGGTGTTTGGTCTAAGCTTACCGCTTTTCCCCATTTAAGCTAAACTGCTCGTCAAAAGTTAGGGATATAGAAAATTATGCTCATTTTCATAGCTAATTTTTTCGAGAACAGATTAACGGATTCCACTATTTTTTTTTAATATTTTAGATTTTTCTTTAGTATTTACACAGTTGTGCAAAGGTTTACACAAACTTCTTTTTTGTACTTATACCGAGTGGTAGGTATAAGTACAGAAAAGAAGTTTGAGTAAACCTCTTGATAGGTATTAGTTACGTATCTTCACTCCCATTGGTCCCAACGTGTCGTACGGCGGCTCAAATCATTGGAATCAGCCAACAGAATACAATGACTAGGGAGCGGATTTATATGCGATCAATTTTGATGAAATATTCGCATATATATGCGGTAAAAAATTACGAAATATGCGCAAGATATGCACAAAAATTCAAAAAATGCGCATTTCGGGAAACCACAAATTTCCTGTCTTATTTAGTAATCTTATTTATTATTTTTCAAATAAAATCATTTTTTATATATGCAATTTATTCACAGTTTTTACAAAAACTGCTACCAATAGTTACCTATTTAAAATAAAACAACAATATCACTATAAATATATCTTCGATTATAATTCACTACAATGTGTTTTTCCAAATTCTTTACGAGGAAACATATTCTTTGATCAGACAAAATATTTTTATAACTTGAAAAACTCCTTTCAACATCGATAATTGGTGCGTATTTAAAATAACTTGTTAATTTCCGTTAGAAAATCGTAAAACTTTGGCTAAAGGTGTAAATTCTCTTAACAATAGAGGATTTAAAAAATCACCAGAATTATAGGTAGGTACCTACCCTAATAGCACAAGGACGTCCAATGGACGTCCTTCACGGACTTTAGGGACGTCCATTGGACGTCCGTTTTCGTCCGAGGAACGTCCTTTATACGTCCTATTTTGGTCCAAATGTCGCGCTACCGAACGTCCATTGGACGTCCATCTAATGTCCGAGGGGACATATATTGGATCTTAATCGGACGTAAATTGGACCTTAATCGGACGTCCTAGGGGACGTAAATTGGACCCTAATCGGACGTAAATTGGACCTTAATCGGACGTAAATTGAACCTTAATCGGACGTAAATTGGACCTTAATCGGACGTAAATTGAACCTTAATCGGACGTAAATTGGACTTTAATCGGACGTAAATTGGACCTTAATCGGACGTAAATGGGACCTTAATTGGACGTAAATTGGACCTTAATCGGAGTAAATTGGATCTTAATCGGACGTCTTAGGGGACGTGAATTGGACCTTAACAGGACGTCCAATTTTGGTCCAAATTCCACGTTGCCAAACGCCCAATGGAGGTCCACCTAACGTCCGAAGGGACGTTCGGTGGACGTCAATTGGGCCTTCATAGGACGTCCCAGTTTGGTCCAATGTATTGCTGCCGATCATCCATCTAACGTCCTGGGAGGACGTTCGGTGGACGTCTAGAGACGATATTTATACCTGTGGAGAATGTATTGTGGGAAATAAAAAATATATTTTTTAAGGAACTTATATTACATCTTATATTAATTTACAATTATTGGATATTAGATTATTTACATTAAATTATAATTACATTTCTCCAAGAAATTAACGCACCACCTTAAAAATGGGCCATTTTTGATGTCTCGAATTTCCTAAAGCCATTGTCCCATCTAAGTGATTTTTTTAATAATATTATAGCCTAGGCTATATGGGCTACCTCCATAAGCTTGTCATGCACGGGGAGCTATACTGTAATAATATTATATCACATCGCTGAGGGAACTCTACATTACATATACTTTTCGAATCAAAACTTTTATTCTCTTAATATTATTACTTAAAAAATATATACTACATTCGTCTCGCTAAACTCGAAAAATAACTTATAAACCATAAAAATCTCCAAAAATATAAATGACATAAATGAGAATTGGCACAATTATTAATATGGTTTTAAGTTGATTTTTCGGATTTAACTACAATATTATGCAAAAAATTATGTTACATCGCAGATTTAAAATGGGTTTATCTCGAAAACAGTTATATTAAGTTTAGCGAGATGATTGTAGTACACTTTTTTTAAGTAAAAATATTAAGAGAATAAAAGTAGACTGGTACGCAGTCTGATTTTTGCATAAGAGTTTAATGAAATGGTAACAAATCAATTGGAAGTTCTGTCCGACAAAATACATGGAACGTTTTCGGTAGTCTGATGTTCCAAGTTTTTAACCTGTTCCACAATTAAAACTTCCCCGGTTCCAGTATTCCCGTACATCAAAGTTTGTCCGACTAGACACCGTGAAGCTATTAACAAATTTTCAGCTTGCTGTTAATCAACTTTTTTTATTACGCGGGATCCAGGTCTATAAATGAATACAATAAATAAGTAGGTAGGTACATATTATACACTTATTTATACGAGTACAATTAATAGTAGAGCTGGTTTTTGGGATGTTACAAGCAGCATTTGCATTTCCACAGAGATACTTATGACAGAAATAATAAAATACCGAGACGGACTATTATTATAATAATTTACAATAGGACCCGACGGCCGACGCTATAGGGACAGGTAAAATTGATGACTGAACAATGCACCGAGCATCGATACAAGCAATATGTACCGGTCGAAGGTTATTTTTTATTGTGCCAAATGGACGTATATAGTACCTACCTTTAAAAATCGAATACACAAATTAAAAGATATTTAACAACCATAAAGATTTGTCAAACTCTATCACCGACTTCATGAAAACAAGTATTACTACATTCTTTGATGGTTTTTGCTGTAAATTTTAAAGGATTGACATGAAATTTGGCATACGCATAGCTAACATGCCAAAGAAAAAAAGTGATATTGTGCCAATGTGTGCTATTGCCCTGGGGTGAGTTTCACTCTTTCTCTGGGGTGAAAAACGTTCAAAATAAGTCCGGACTTCGATAAACTGATTAATATTAAGCAACCTTTATTCCATACTTACAAAGTATGTGTACTTACAAATTAGTATGTGAATTTGGGGGGTGAGTTTCACCCCGAGGAGGGGTGAGTTTCACCCCGAGGAGGGGTGATATACAAAATATAGATAGATACACAAAAGATATACAAAAATGTTTCAAAACATCGAAAAAATGTGGTAAAATGCAAATATACATAATATCATATTATGATAAAATTGCGATTTTGGCGATTTGCCTTTTTGGATAGAATGATGATGATGTTGATTAGGATAAAACTGCGAAAAATTTTTTTATCGAAATATAGTAAAAAATATGAAAAATATACCAAAAAGCTTGAAAAAATATGTAAGTATGTAAGGAAAAACATAAATAATTAAATAAACTTTTGACAACACAACACAAAAGTTTGAAACACTCACTATTTGGATTGGTTGTCCTGGCTTGTGATTTTCTTCTTTGCAGATGACGCTCACGGATCGATGTCAATGTCCAACGGACGTCCGAGCACGGACGTCCAATGGACTTCCAAAGGACGTTCATATTTATTCAACACGTAAGTACGTCCAACGTCGGACGTCCGAAGGACGTTCATTTATAGTCCATCCGCATTAGGACTAAAACTGGACCTATTTTGGGCACACGTACGCTCAACTTCAAAAAGATGCTCTCAATATTCATCTGTAGTAAGGATACATTGATAAAAATTATATTTTTGCTTATTAGAATTAACCACCAAACTTCTATCATCTTGGTAACGGGAATAATAAAACATTATAAAGTCCACTTTACATCAACAATAATTGAACAAGAAATTGACGACAAGTTATTCAAGGTCAAATTTGGCTTATACAAAACACAATTCTACTTCCAATTTTGCCGTGAATAAACAGAAAATAAAGAAATTTGACAAAATAAAACATATCCAATTGTTCTATTTCATCAAATTCCTTCATTTTCTTTTACAAATCATACATTTTGTACTCGTCAAATTTGGCCTTGAATAACTTAGTAAATTTCTTGTTCAATTTATTGTTGATGTAGAGTGGACATAACGAATAATTTACCGATCAGATTTTCACACTTTACATAAAAACAAAAACATGTATTAGATATTAAACTACATATACAGTTTTGAATTAAATATGATTTATAATCTTTTCCATTTAAACTATTTTATTAACATAATTAAGTTAATATTTTATTAAATAATTTTGCTGTTTAATCCCCTTATTGGTAGAATATGTCCAATATGGACGATTGGAAAAGGTCCGTATTTCGTCCGAGTACGGACGTCCAAAGGACGTTCATATTTATTCCACCCGAAGGACGTCCAACACCGGACGTCCGAAGGACGTACATATTTAGTCCACCCGAAGGACGTCCAACGCCGGACGTCCAAAGGACGTACATATTTAGTCCACCTGAAGGACGTCCAACGCCGGACGTCCAACGCCGGACGTCCAAAGGACGTACATATTTAGTACACCCGAAGTACGTCCAGCGTCGGACGTCCAAAGGACGTCCGTTTATGGTCCATGGACGTTAGGACCAAAAATTGACCTATTTTGGACGTCCAAAGGACGTCGTGTGCTATTAGGGTATTAAATATAACAAAAGTATATAAAATTCGGATTTCCGGGTAAAACATCCTTCGTCATTTTAACATCCTACAATCATTTCATAACGGCGGCGTATTATCCTATAAGTACTTTGTGTAGAGATCGTTTATTTTCTAAGAAAAAATGAAAGGCGGTTAATGAGCTGTCTCTCTTGGTTCTCGAATTAATACAGACCACAGCCTGTGCGTGGAAATATTTTGTCGAATTAAAAAATTTAAATTTTGTTTTGGACTAATGAAATAAAACATTTTAGTAGTTCCAAAATGACACAAAATCTAGGCATCGGATAAAAAAGTTTATTTGAAGAAAGTGTATTTTTTTGTTCTTCTTAATGGCGGTACAGGCTCGTTTTTTTAATATTGTATTTAATTACAGAATAATTTTCAAATATTACCTAATATATTTTTCAAATTGGGCTCTGTACCGCCATTCTTTATTATATTACGGATACGTGTGCCAAATATCTTGAAAAAATATTCAAAATTACAGCCGCAATCTTGGAACGCGTTTTGGCTACCTGTTGATCGCTACTGTATCACCTTAAACAATTTTTTAAACAAATTCACAAAAATAATTTTTTCATTACGAACGATTTTTTAGATAAGTTGGGTTATTCTGAGCAAAAAAGGTATCTTGAGATTTTTCTCTAAAATTGATTTTTGTCGAGTTATATGGCCATTTTCGCATTTTTCAGGTTTTAAATCGCGTATAACTCGACAACAATCAATTTTAGAGAAAATTGACAAGAGACCTTTTTTGTTCAGAATGTCCAAAATTATCTAAAAAAAAATTGTTCAAAGTGAAAAAATTATTTTTGTGGATTTGTTTAAAAAATTGTTTAAACAATTTTTCGACCACGGCACCTTGTGAATATGTTATAAGGACCTCTTTTTGAGTAAGTTTGTGCAAAAAAATCGAATCGGAATAATTTCACTAACAGGGGCGACGATAAATCCGGGACTATAGCGCTAATTATTAATAATTAAAAATAACAGCTTTGTAATAAAATAATGACAAAAATCTCTTAATGACCTTGAAGCAAGGGTTTGAAACTTGATCTGCTCACTTTTTAATTTCATAATAATAACTTTTAATCGAGTTATTAAGACTTAAAAATGGCCATTTTCGCATTTTTCAAATTTTTAATCGCATATAACTCGACAACAATCAATTTTAAACAAAAATGGCAAGACACCTTTTTTGCCCAGAATGACACAAGTTATCTAAAAAAAATTGTTCGAAATGAAAAAATTGTTTTTGTGAATTTGTTTGAAAAAAATTTTTTAAACAATTTTTCGACCAATGCACCGCCCGGCACCCTTTGGATATGTTATAAGGACCTCTTTTTGAGTAAGTTTGTGCAAAAAAATCGAATCGGAATAATTTCGCTAGCGGGGGCGACGATACTGCCCGGTCTACTTTTGATGCTGATGGTGATAGAATAGATACTTTTTATATAACAAAAATAAAACTTTTTTTAAACTCTTTAAAAAATTTGTGGCGGGTTTTCCCCGAAAAGTGCGTTATTTTTTGGACATTTTACGTTGAACTAGTCGATTTGGAATTTGACGAATAAGAACCAACTTTTGATTAGCTCCAACTCTGTTTTTATTGTGTGTCCAGACTTCATACATACATCATTTTTTTTTACTGTTTTATAAGCTTTATATTTGCTAGGAATAGTTTTTCGATCAAATAATTACTTTTTGATTTATTTGCGAAAAACCATCTAAAAACAAAAGTTACAAGGAATTTAATTAGTTTATCCACTTACGGACTTATTTGGACCTATATTTTTTCACACTCGAGAAGGGGGTGGTACTCATCCCCAGAAAAAAAGCACACACTGGCACTCTGATGTTCATTTGGCGAAATATCGCAGGGTTCGTATTTAAAATTTTTAATTTACTCCTCACCCCTTTCCGTGGGGGTTCGTTTTTGGTATCATTCGATAGACTTTTGAAAAATATTGAACACGCATTTTTTAGTTTTTCGATCTGACGTTCATTTCGCGAAATATTCGCTTTTTTGTGAAACTTTGTGACTCGCCCATCATTTCTTCAGATTTGGGAACACTTAATAATCGGAGGGGGCCAAGTCAGGAGAGTAAGCCGCATGAGAAAGTAATTAGAACCCCAACTAGAATTTTTGCTACTGTCACAACGCTCTTGTGAGTCGATGTATTGTCTTAGGTCTTGAGAACACTTTTTTCTTCTGCTTATGGAGTCGTTTTTCATTCATCACATACCGGAACTCACCACATAAATTTTGAAGACCCTGACATCAAAACTGTATTAAATTATATGTGATCTAAGTAAGTTAATGAAAAGTCAGAATAGATAGAGTAGAACACTTATAAAAAAAATTGTAACAAGCAATTGGACATCGTAAGTTCTAATTTTTCACAAAAAGTGACCGGAAGTTGAACCGGCAGTCGATATTTGAACCCTTCGTGTAACTTTTTGTCAGCTGATATGACGGATGAATTTTGTTCACCTACAGATATGGACGAACAGACAGGCATGAAACCGGAAGTATGTATTTGTTCTGGTCTTTCTTAGTCGTGTTGACCAATAGTTTGTACTATTTCGACGAATTTAAAACAGTACTTTCGGTTGCAACTCTGGAACAGGCAGTCCGAGGTCAAACTTCTCACATGTAATATCATATTTTGGTTATAGGCTTTCATTTGACACCTTATTTGTCATTCTTTCTGTCCTACTAATAGACGAGTTGTGTTTATTGACGGACAGACATGGATAATTCTAGGTTTTCACATTTAATGATAAAAACAATAATTATACAATTCAGTTAACCTGACTATATCATTGTGATAATGACTTCTTATCTAAAAGTGACAACGGCAATAATTGCCGTTGTAATAATTATTATTCCATTCACTCACGATAAAATATCGCAAAACCTCCAGATTTTAAAGAACCGCTTGGATTGACATAAAATTTGGCACACACGTAGCTAAAATGCCAAAGAAAAAAGTGAGATTATGCCGATATGTTCTCTTGTCCTGGATGTGACTTTCACCCCTTCTTGGAGGTGAAAAAACATACGTGCAAAATAAGTCCGGAAGTGGATAAACTGACTAATTCTAATTCTAAGCAAATTTTGTTCTATAAAAGTTTTAGGTCAATACTTTTCGAGGTATGTGCGAGTGAATATGTTTATTTTTCATAGAAAAACACGTTTTGGACGGATTTTCGCAAATAACTCAAAAAGTAAGTATGTACATATTTTATCGAAGAAAATATTCCTAGCAATAATATAGCTTATGAAAAAGAGGTGTCAGTATAAGGTCTGTAGACCCAGTAGAAGCAGGGTTGCAGCTAATGAAAAATAGGTTCTTATTCGTCAAATACCAAATCGAATATTTCAACGTAAAATAACCAAAAAAATAAAGCACTTTTCGGGAAACACTCATCATAACTCTTTTAACCCTGCTGTCCCGTTCGAATCAACTACACAAATGTACTGTTCGGGTCAATATGACCCAACTACGGTTTACGCTCCTTAATCGAAATAAAATAAGCTAATGGTGCTAAACAAAACTTTAATATGGTTAATTAAACATAAAATTATAGTTACTTAAACAAAAATTATGTTGCTAATGTAAATTAAACCTTATTAACAAAAATAAATATATATAATCAAATTCCCTTCTACCTATTGGTGTCGGGATTACAATAATAACTTAGATATTGTGTACAAATTTACGCCACTGTCTTCTATTTTGTGCCAATACTTTTGCTTCTTTCCAGGATTTGCCTCTCTTTTGTAGAACTTTTCCAATAGCTTGGTCCCATGTTTCTCTTGGTCTTCCTCTCTTCCTCTTGATATTTACTTTCGCTTCCCAAGTCATTTTTACCGGTCTTCTATCGTCTAGTCTTTGTAAATGTCCCCACCAGCTGATTTGTCTTTTTTCTATGAATTCTAAAATTGATTCCACCTCCAGATCCTCCCTTATCTGCTCATTTCTTACCCTGTCAAGTCTTGTAACTCCTCTCGCTCTTCTTAGGTACTTCATTTCCGTCGCTTGTATTCTGCTCTTCTGCCTCTCTGTTAATGTCCACGATTCACAACCGAAGGTGAGTATGGGTCTATATATTGCCTTAAAAACTTTCATTTTTGTACTTTGCGCTATTTCCTTTTTTCCTATAAAAGTTGTGTTCATTGCATAATATGAATTTATTGCTTTCTCTATACGTTTATCGATTTCTAAACCTTGTTGACCTGAATCTTCAATTTTTACACCCAGGTATTGATTATATATAACAAAAATAAAATGTATTTTTTTATAACAAATATTATGTTTATGATATATACATAATATAATATTATATTAGTCTTGTTATCGTTTTTAGAGCAAGTTTATAGCGTGCTAGTTTAGCAGGCGGAGTTAGGTTATCCATATCGAGTTCACTAGAATTTCCATCTTGTCCATTTTTTTTTGCTCGTGTTCTTTTTGCCAGGTATTGTCAGCCTTTGGTTATTGGTAACCTTTTGCCGGAAACGATAACTGGTTTCACCAGTGTTTTTCCCAATTCCTCAAGAAAAATACGTCGTTTTGTCTGTTTATTGGTATTCTATTGGAGATCTGTTGACGTCTATAAAACAAACGCGTTGTAGGCAGAAATGTTCAGCAAATTATAAAAACCAATCATTAGCCAGCGATTTATTCTCCTTACGTGTGTATGTACCAACAAGCTGATCTAGAGTATCCCCTGCTCCGTTATTGGAATTGTAATCTAAAATAGTGTGGGGATTTTTTTCATTTCTGACATTAATAACTTTTCCATGATGCAAAGTACTCTTAAGCACAATATTTTTATTATTTTTAGGAATATTGTCAACAACAGTGATATCTTGTGTGAAGCAAAAAAGACGAACTTCTTTATTCGCGATTTTTGCTGGAAGCTCCAGTTTATTTTTCTTATAGTCCCCAGCATTATACTTTTTTTTAGAAGAAATTGTCCTAAATTATACGATGTAAAAAATATTGTGGCCTTTCAAAATCACCACTCAAGTCATACACCACACGCATTACCTGATTTCATTCTGGCGCGGCACCTGCTTTTCTGTATATATCTGCAATTTTAGAGCATAAGAAGTTTTACTGTTCATAAGTATTTCGCTGGCTTGCTTGAAATGTACTGTTTGAAAGGATAGTACTAAAGGCAACTAGCAGCTCATCGAGGGTAACATTTTCATTAGGGTTAAAAAATGTGAGTATAGATTTTCTACCCATTTTTCCCAAATTTCATGTATTGCAGCAAGTTTATCAAAACACGTCTCCCATCCTGTCTAGTAGTTTTTTTATCAAAACATATTATTTGTGATATTTTTCTAAATACTTCAAGGGACATTGTTGATCGAAATATAGTAGTACCAATAACCCATTTATTCATTCCACAAACTTTCAGCTGATTTATTATGGGACTTAAAAGCTTAAGCTAAAAATAAAAGATCAATGCCTGGAAACCAATTTTATCCAAGTCTTTCCAGTTCGTTCCAAAAACATGATGTCCGTTCATGTTGGTCATATTATATAAAATTTGGTTTGCAACTACATAATATGTTTGCAACATCGTCCATCTGTATTACAATAATTCTTGTTTAAGTTCTAGCTTGCAGAAACCTATATTTATTTATAGACGTGCCCGACTGACAAACACTGTTAAAAAATATAGAATACTGTAAACTAAACATACGTACAGAGGTAATCTTTAGCAGTTTAAATACGCGGGTCATATTGACCCGAACGTACTATAGGTAGCAATTTAACTTTTATCAAAAAAATCAGGAAGTTGATTTTTAATTTCATATGCAATTGAAAGACCTCATATTAGGTAATAAAGTCACGGAACACCAAATCGTTACGCCGCGTGATAATTTGTAAAATAAGAAATAAATTTTTTTTGGGTCAAATAGACCCGAACAGGACAGCAGGGTTAAAGTGTTTAAAAAAAATTTTTTTTGGTGTTTTTAAAACAGTTTCTAGCGTGAAAAGTAAGCAAGTTACGCTGAAAATAAAATCGTTCCCTTTTTTTTGGCAAAAGAAAGTCATGAAAATTAATTGTTACCGCTTCACACGTTACTTTAGGTAAATGTATTGTTTATACAGGGTGTCTCCGAAAATAGTGCGTTCCTTTAAGGTGTGTATATAATACACAATTTAGAACAAAAAGGTGTTGTAACATTTTTTCCTAAAGTTAACCGTTTCAACAAAAATTACGTTGTTCTCCATAAGAGTAAATTTTTATTTTCATAAATTTATATGACCTGGCAACATGGCGTAGAAGAACCTGTGACTGTGAAATTTAATCTAATGGGACCCCTTGTTTATTTACTAATTGAGTATCAATTTGCATATCAAAATGTATTTTCGTTTTTTGGTCAAACGGCTGAATTTAGAATAAAATGTTATAAGACTTTTTTGCTCTACATTGTGCTTTCTATCTATACCTTTAAGGAACGCACTATTTTCGGGGAAACCCTGTATATGATCTGTAAGTTGCATTGGTTCAAAATGCTTATTTTTGAAAGGGGTTTTGTTGAAAGGCCTCGAACGAATCACTAGTCACGAGTATGTATATGCAAATTTTGAACAGCCATATCTTAACCAATTTTTGTCTTCCAGAAAATCAAAAAATTCCAAATATTTAAAAAAGCAACACCTACATTTTTTACTCTTTAAGATATTTGGTATCACTAATAATTTTTAAGTTATTTTGACAAAAGTCTTTTTTTCAAAATTAAAGATTTAAAAAAATTTACTTTAAAACCAAATTTTTCCACAAATAAGCACTTTGAACTGATGAAACTTACAAACACAAACAATACATAAAGTTACTTGTGAAGTGGTAACGATTAATTCCATTTGGGCTGTTAATTAGAGGGAGTTTTTAGAATATTTTTAACCAAAAAAAAAGGAACAACTGTATTTTGAGCGTAACCTGCTTACTCTTGCTGCTGGAAACTTAAAAAAAAAATAAAAATAAACGTTTTCTTAAACACTTTAAGAAAGTTGTAATAAGTTTTCCCAGAAAAGTGTTTCATTTTTTTTATTTCACGTTAAAATATTCGATTTGGAATTTGAGATATAAGAGCTTATTTTTCACTATAGTCTGTTTTTAAACAAGAGGAGTCATTCAAATTTCCCGCGCCGTACACCTTGTTTGTAATTGGTACAACCTCAGGCAATTTTACTCATATCAAATTTTGACACTATTGGCATTTCATAGGTTAGTTTATTTATTTTATCAGCAATTTTTGTATTTTCTGCGTTCTTCCTTTTATTTTTAGATTTTTAGTCAAGATTACCGTCAAAGGCCGATATGATCAACCAAAAAAGAAGATTTATCTGATGATATTTCTAGTGACTTTCTTGGGTGTGAATCTGCCATTTAGTTTACCTACTCCTCTTGGTTTTAAAACAAAGCTTAGCAATAACTCTGCTTCTACTGGGTCTACAGACCTGACACATATACCATTTTTTCACTTTTTTATAAGCTATATTTACTATTTGCTAATTTTTTTTCAATAAAGTACCTACTTTTTGAGTTATTTGCGAAAAACCGTATAAAAACGTTTTTTTTTTTTTTGTTGAAAAATGAAGATATTCACTCGCAAACATCTCTAAAAGTATTGACTTAGTGAAAAACGCTATAAAATAGAAGTTGCTTAGAATTAGTCAGTTTATCCAATTCCGGACTTATTTGAACGTATTTGTTTTCATACCCTATAACCGACGAAACTCACCTCCAGATCAAAAGCACATATCGGCACAATATCACTTTTTTTCTTTAACATATTAGCTATAGGTACGTGTCCCAAATTTTATGTCAAACCAAGCGTTTCTTCAAAATTCTGACCAAAAACCCTAAGTAAATTAAAAGAAAATATAAAATGAATTTTTCAAACAAATATTTTAAGTCGGTATGAGAAATTTTAATTTAACAGATGAAATCAAATAAACACAATTCAACTCGTAAAATATTTAGACCCTTGCTTGGTAATCCAGCTGAACAGGTAAAGAACCTACCTTTTATGTAGTTTATAATCTGAGAGGATGGAATATTTTACCAAAATATTCCATCCTCTAAGTTTACAATAGACCTTTTCTACCTGTCCTCAAAAGATCGGTATTTTTAACTCGTGGCAACGTCGAAAAGCGGCAAAATGATGGGAAATACACATTTTTATGTGGTGGAAGTCAAAATGGTTATGAAGTGTAAAAATTTTTGTATATAATTTAAATTTTTAAAATTAAAATTTTAGAAAACTGAGAACGATACAGGGCGTTAAAAAATGCGCTCAACAAACATACACGAATTAAAATTCGAAAATGATAGTATTTCTTGGTGATGCCAAATGACTGCAACATGAAAAGATGACATAATGATAGCGGGATGTATATATATATATATATATATATATATATATATATATATATATATATATATATATATATATATATATCATCATCATCATTCTCTTTGCCTTATCCCTATGCGGGGTCGGCTTCCCTAATTGCATTTCTCCACACAATTCTATCTTGGGCCATATCAATGTTAATCCCCTTTACCAACATGTCCTGCCTTATCGTCTCCCCCCAGCTCTTCTTTGGTCTTCCTCTCCTACTCCTTCCAGGAATCTGCACTTCAGCTATTCTTCGTATTGGGTGGTTAACGTCTCGACGTTGAACATGACCAAACCATCTTAACCTATGCTCTCTCATTTTGGCATCAATTGGTGCCACACCTAGACTTCCCCTAATATACTCATTTCTAATTTTATCCTTCTTTGTCACTCCACTCATCCATCTAAGCATTCTCATTTCCGCCACATGCATTCGCTGTTCCTCTTTCTTTTTCACTGCCCAACATTCAGTTCCGTACATCATAGCTGGTCTTATGGCTGTTTTATAGAATTTTCCCTTCAGCTTCATTGGAATTTTTCTGTCACACAACACACCACTCGCTTCTTTCCACTTCATCCATCCAGTCCTAATTCTACTGCATGCATCTCCATCTATTTCTCCATTACTCTGTAATACCGATCCTAGGTACTTAAAACTATTGCTTTTTACAATCATTTCACCATCCAAAGATACCATTTTATTTGTAGTAGCTCCATCTTTAAATGAACATTCCAAATACTCTGTTTTTGTCCTACTAAGTTTTAAACCTTTTTCCTCCAGAGCTTGTCTCCACTGTTCCAGTTTTTGTTCTAAGTCTCTTTCACTATTTCCTACTAACACGACATCATCAGCATACATTAAGCACCATGGAATGTTCCCCTGTATTTTCGCTGTTATCTGGTCCAAAACTAATGAGAATAAATACGGACTAAGCACAGAACCTTGATGCAATCCTACTTTCACATGAAATTTATCAGTCTCTCCCACACCTGTCCTAACACTAGTCGTTACTCCCTCATACATATCCCTCACAATCTTTACATATTCACCAGGGACTCCTTTCTTATTGAGTGCCCACCACAGAATCTCTCGAGGAACTCTATCATATGCTTTCTCAAGATCAATGAATACCATATGAGCGTTTGTTTCTTTACTCCTGTATTTTTCCATCAACTGCCTTATAATGAAAATTGCATCTGTTGTTGATCTACCCTGCATAAAGCCAAATTGATTCTCGGATATTTCGGTTTCTTCACGTATCCGTCTATCAATTACTCTTTCCCATATTTTCATGGTGTGGCTAAGCAGTTTTATAGCCCTGTAGTTTGTACATTGTTGTATATCTCCCTTGTTTTTGTAAACAGGTACCAGTATACTGCTTCTCCATTCGTCTGGCATTTGTCCAACTTCCGGATTTTACTATGATTCATTTATGATGTAATTATTATTTTGGTTACATGGTTGAATAATTATTAAAAAGATGAAGATTACAAAAAATTTTAGTAGGAGTTAGTCAGTTATCTATAGAAAAAAGAATATTTTCAATTTAATAATATAGGACAATAATTGTATTACCTACCGATATATTTTAACAAAGACAATTTTGGAATGAATTTATATTACTGCTGCTTCAAACGTAGAAATTTATGCACAGCATTTAGAAGCTACTGAGTTTTTGTGTGAGAGATATAATGACTGCAAATTGGAGCTTTGTAGAGATTACAACCTACATAATGTGAGTAAATTTAGGAATGAATTCGAGTTAAATGTGGGTTTTCCAGAAAGACACTTGGTAATATATTAATAAACTGGTAAAGTCTGTCTAATGTTTGTCTTTTAAAATTGGTCGATGAGTAATTAAGAAAATTTAATGTCACTAAGAGAATAACAAAGAGATTTAGATAATCTTTGAAATTAGTGTAAAATTTATCGACCAGGTTTTAATATAGGTAAATGCAATCAAACTGCCACTTTAAAAATAGATAATTCAGTGAGATGATCATAAAAAATTGAAGGTAAAGCCTAGACGAGACCATAGCGGTAAAGGATTTAAATATTTTATTTGAATGGGGTCTGACAGTTAGGCACCATATTAGAAACATTGTGACCCTGTTTTTAAAAGGCTTAGGATATATCACAAGATTCAAAACATAGTTATTGAATACACATTTGCTATTCAGTGAGAACTATTATAGAACATAATAGCGTTGTATGTTATTCTCACTAGTCTAAAGATGTTGATTAGGTATATAATACAATACAGCATTCTCCCAAAACAATTAGGATACAATGGGTATCTTAATTGAATTGTTGAAGAATAACAATTGAATATTTATCTATCCAACACATAGTATTTACTTAAAAAACGCCGGCTTAAGTCGATTTTTAAATTTAGATCTACTTTTCTGGGAAGGTTGAACACACATATGTATATGAGAAACTTCTGTTGAATACTAGGGTGGTCCAATAAGTACTTAGCCTCCAAAATAATAACGAAAGTTTTGGAAAATTGGTGATTTATTCCTGAACGTGGGCTCCTTTTAGCCCAATATATTTAAACCAATGATGTTCCGACTTCGTTAACCCTTCTGAAAAATACGTTTTCTCGGCGGCGATGAACTCCTCATTCGACTTAAATTTCTGCGAGTGACTTTCTTAAATTTGAAAACAAAAAGAAGTCTTAGAGGGCCAAATCTGGAGAATATGGTGGATGGGATAGAATTCGTATCACCTTTCCACAATTTTGATCATGGAGGCGGTGGATATTTGAGCCAGTGCGTTGTTATGTTGGAAGATCACTTTTTTTTTGTTACCCAATTGGGCTGCGTCTTCTGCAATTCGGAGTCCAGTCGGGCACTAATGCGGAATACTAAAGCACTGTGGTCGGTTTACCTTCTTCCAGGAAGTTGATATAGATCACACCTTATTATTTCCAGAAAACGGTGGTCATTAACATTCTGGCCAATAGGACAGTATTTGCCACTTTAGAGCACGTTCGTGGGGTGACGTGCACTCTATCGACTACTCCTTGGTCTCTGGTGTGTACTGGTGGATCCATTTCAGCGACATCGACGGTTATGAGGCAACGTAGAAACTCCTTCGGATTACGCTTAAACAGCCTTAGTGGCTTAGCCACTATTCTGAAATGGTCTCATGATTGCGCTTGTTGGTCTTGTAACGTTTCAAACGTCACATCGTTGTTTCTTATATACTTTTAAACACTTTCAGTTATTTCGGCCCATGGTATTTAATTTTCGTTTACAATAATTTCCTGTCTTAATTTTCACTTGCTGTCCTCCGTTTCTATATTTTCCTATTTCTACCTCCTATAAATTCTCTGACTAGTTTCTAAAATCCCCTAGTATTCTACTCAGTGTCTACGTCTGTTTCCTGGCCATTTATGACCACTTGGAACCATTTCCACTCAGTTTCATGGCAACTACTGCAGAATAAGCGTAACACCAAACGAGGACCACCCTAAGGTGCTGCAGGAATCAGGAAATCAAGGAAAAACCGGCCGAACATCGGAAATAGCACATGGGAAACCTTAACTAACATCTCAGAAACAGAATTCGGCCGAACATCAATCGACTAGAGTCCACAACGACGGGAACTCCTGGGAAAGTTCAGTTAAGTCCATAGTTTCTTTCTTGGCTAAAACATCGATCCCTGATTCGCTGATTTTAATTTTCAAGTTGTCAATTATTGATTTAATTACATAGTAAGATACACACACCCAAACTTATATGGAATCACCATGTATTTCAAAGTAATATTTATTTCTTTTGAAAACACTTATTATTGTTGAGAGGAATAAAGTTTTTTATTAAAAATAAACAAATATATAAGACAATCGGATAGTACAGCTCGGTACGGCATAGGTTATTTGCTTGAGTTGCAAATTGAACGAAAATAAATAAACTAACTTTTGCGTCCAAAAACGAAAAGATGCCTCATGTGGGGTTACACACCTTACAACGAAGAAATATTATTGGTCTTGTGGAGAAAGTAATTTTCTCAAAGGGACATAGCTGTAGAGCTAGGCGTAATACAGGGCGTTCTGCCCGAAACCTATGCTAGGTAACAGGAACTAGGAAAGCTCAAAAATAAAGCAAGCGAAAGTCGCCGAAAGTAATAACGACTCTCCACGATCGTTTAATTGTCCAGTCAGCTGGAAGATACCTAACCATTTCTCATCTGCAGCTCCAAAGACAGCTTTTGCAAGCTACAGGTGTAACTCTTTTAGTTTAAACGATAAGAAGAAGAGTTCGTGCCAAGAAGTATACAACAGGAGACAGTTATGGGATCCCGAGTTATCCAGGCAGCACAAGATTGATCGCCTAAATTGGTGTCTTCACCACCAAAACTGGAACATTGGGAATTGACAAAATATGCTATTTTCAAAAAATGTCAGGATTTGTGTAAAATAAGATGACCCACGAAATCGTGTACTTAGAGGTCGAGGAAGACAAGCAGGAACAAAAACTGACAGATCTGTTCACAAATATACAAGGGGAAGTGTAATGATCTCGAGAGGAATTGTGATCCGTAAAAAAACTCCTTTAATTTTCGTTCAATCAACTTTAACTGCTCACAGGTATGTTGATAACCTGTAATCAGGCTCTGGAGAGGTGAAACAGGAAAAAAATTTAATTTTATTGCATGATAATGGACCTCCACACACCATTAGAGTGACTGCAGACATCATTGAAGCAGAAGATATCCCATGTTTGGAATGGCCTGCTTACTCTCCCGAGCTTAATCCTATAGAGTATTTGTGGGATATGCTTTAAATAAAAATTGGAGTTCGCCGAAATAATCAACAAGACACGGTACGGCTAATACAAGCTTCTCTTTAAAGGATGGAACAACCTACCACAACAAAATGTTGATAATTTGATTAGGAGCTTGCCCACACAAACTGAAGCTTGCTTAAGGACTAGAGGTGATAACACTAACTACCACAAAATACAAAAAAAATAAATAAAAACAATTTAAACATTATTCGTTTTACAGTGAACTCTTCCTTGAACGGACAGTAGTTGTTCCGCAAAAGTCTCAGTTTACAGGAGGTGTCCGTTGAAGAGAAAAAAAATATGTTAACTTAAAATTTTTAAATATAAGTGCATGTATGTACAGTTGAGTCCGCGAATCTTTACCCGTGCGTCATCATTTAAAGCATAAGAAATAAGTCGATGATAAGTCGGAAATTGAAATCTACTAAACACAACAGCAAGTCACTTACTGTCACTTGCTGTTGCGTTTAGTAAATAGTCGGACTCAACTCTATGTTGTATATACATATAAATAGAAACATTAGTTTAACATTACATAACACAAGTTGTGGACGAGACGCAGCATTGTCTAGGAACAAAAGAACTTTGATTTTTTCTCTGCATTTTTCTATGAAATTTATTTAAATAGTCTGTTATGATTTCTTTTACTTGTCATCCACGACTTCTTATTGCTGTACCATTTAATAAGTAATTGTTCTGCGTGTGAACCCTTAAACCAACGAGGACTTTTACTTTTTCCGTGTGATCCTATCTTTAGAAGCTTTACTTCCAGTGCATCTTTCTCCTTTTGGAGTTTAAGTTTTCTTAGGTAATGCTCTAAACTCTAAAAAAATAATCCCGTCTCATCTGCGTTAAAAATGAATCGCAGAGGGTATACTTTCAATAAAGTGGGCAGTTTTTTCTTCCAGAGAGAAACTACTAATAAAACTACAGCAGATACTTACAGATTTGAAGGACATATTGTGTCGCTTACAGAATTTCTCGAGCCATCCACCTGAAGCTTTCATATTATCAATGCTTAGTTCCCTTGCAACTCCCAATGCATTTTCTTGAATAATTTTACCAGAAACAGGAATATTTTTAGACCGCACTTTACAAAATCAACGAAAACAATAATTAGGTATTTCTAGGTATAATCCACCACCCTCGGTTTTCGCTTCGGTTTTCCGCTCTCAGAAAACTGATTAAATAAATCAATTTTATGTTTAAAAATTTCACTGGCTTGAGGTTTTTCAATTCCAAATTTTTCTGTTAACTGTCTAACACTTAACTTATGCGTCTTCCCATAATGAACCACACCGACTTTTTCTTTCAAACTTAAAACTTCCTTTTATCGGACCCCATATAATTCACGTTGCAAAACCACTCATAATAGAACTACGTCTATTGAATAGGCTTAATCATACATTTTGGTTAAAATTCTAAAATCCTTGTTCCAGTCAAAAGAAAAATTTAAAAAGTTCCTGGTGTCGAATTTCTTTCATCGACGAACACACACACATTAAATTTTTATTACTTAGTGTTGCTAACGTGAAAAATATCAAATATGTAGTCGTGGGCATCTGTAATGATTTGAAATAATAAATGTATTATACATATTATATTTTAAAATATTTAAAAAAAAATGTAATTTTTTTTCATTTAGTGTCCGCATGTACACCTCATTTACTGTCCGAGTCCGTTGTTGAGAGTGTCCGTCTAAGGGAGTTAAAGGGCATAGGTTTATATATCACCGAATACTTTTTGTTTTAACCTGGCACCTGCCACGTGGGTTGCTACGAGCACCCCATAACATATTTTTATCAAATATTTGGTATTTCAAGTTTGGTAACAGAGCTGTGAGCAATAGTAGCTTTCTATAATATTATATAGCATATATGTGTTAGTGTTTGAAGTGGTTATTTAGTGTCATTCTGAACTTGTAGCTCTAAAGTCGAATTGGGGTGTCATCATCTGGCACTTTAAGTTTTAAATTTTTTTTTGTATTTCTGATAAACAGGTCAAATTTACATTTTTATTGAAATAACTGATTTAAATTATTAACATAGACTCTATACTCGATATATTTTACTTGATTTCATTTATTATGGCTTGGTACTTGCTAATTTGCTTATAACACCTTTTTCATTTTATGTTTTAACTTTTATAACATATTAGTGGCTAAGTTAATAAAACATGTTTTTTTATATTCTTGTGTTACTGAACACATTATTTTGTTTTTTAATCAAGTAGTTCACAGAAAATTTCTACGGGGTGCTGTGAGCACCCCACGTGGCAGTTGGCGCCTTGCAAAGCCACGTGGCAGGTGCCGGGTTAAAAATGGTCCATATAGAGGAGGTGTCGGGCGAATAGAGGTGTCCGTTAAGAGAGAGTTTACTGTACATTGAAATTTTATATGCTATTGACTTTAAAACACCTACTTTCAGTTTGTTTGTTAAATACTTTATTGTTTTATTTAATTGTTATGTAGATATTTGTTATTAAATTGCTTTAAAATAAATATTGTTTGATTTCGTGTGTTCGTTTTTTTTAATTCGCGCGAAATAATAAGAAATATCAGGTGATTCCATATAAGTTTGGGTGTGTGTATAAGAAATAAAATGTAATTGAGTATCTACTAGTTGAATAAGGAATATGTGTTGAAAACTTTTTGTTCCGTCAATAATTCCTAATTTCTCTATATAAATTAGTTTATGCCAAAAAACACCCCTGAGGGGTTTCAACTTAACCCTACGTTAGGCGCGCCGTTATTGCTGACAAGCTTAGGCGCGTGGTCTACGATCGTAGACCAATAGTTTTTTGTCGTATAATACCGGATTTTGACAAAATTAACAAATTAGTGGTTAATAATATGTTTATTTATGTTCGCAATTTGATATTAGATATGTTTTGTTCCTTGGCTTTTCTCATTTTGACAGTGGTAAAATTAAAAACGAGGTCATGATTTTTTGGGTCTTTATTCGCAACAAAATGAAAATGGTCACAAAAATAAGCTCAATTTAGTAAAAAACGCAAATATTTTTTACCTTTGAACTTATAGAATGACCAATAGGAATAAATAATAAAGAATAGAACTAAAAAGTAAACAAAAACGAACAAAACTATTAAATGGTCAAAGTGGCACAATTTTAGTCCGTCAAACATTCAGTGCAAATATCCCCAAAATGATCCTTGAATGCAAATGTGTCACATCTTTGGCATGCCTTCTTGTTGACATATTGCAAATTCATGCACAAATACAACATCGTCCCACGTAATGTGTTGGAATATTAGGGGAAGGGAGTACGACTTCTTGAACTCCGAGCAGTACGCGAGCTCGTCGTCTAAGTTCTCTTAGCAGGGAAGCAGTGGCGTACCGATAGATCAGCGGGCCCTGGTTCCATTTAGGATGCAGGTCCGCCCGCCCAATAAAAACACACATTGTACATCAAAAGTTTTAATAAACATTAAATATAAAAGATCAGCATATATCATAAAAAATATAATATATTTATAAAAACTCAATCTAATTTATAGTCCATTTACTTACGGTTTTTGAGGTAAATTGTAAAGAACCGCCCGGATTGACATTAAAACATGTCAAACAAAAAAAAAGTGATAGTGTGCCGATATGTGCCTTTGTCCTGGGGGTGGTTTTAAGACCTACTCTTCACAACCCAATAGGTCCCCATAACGCCCGAGTAACTGTAAATTTAGCATACTTTCCTCCCCTAAAATAATTTCACTTCGGATGAAATTTAAAAGTAATTTCGTAAAGATTAATTTCACTTCGGAAGCTAATTAGTGGGTGATTTTAACGATTTTTTTTACCAACCAAAAAAAGATACCAACATTATTTTGATCTTAACTTATATACTTTTGATGTTAGAAACTTTTTTTAAAAGACAATAGATTACTAAAACAGTAAGTTAATATTATTCCTATCATTTTTCATACTAACGTGACTGATGACTTTACGCCAGCCGTTTTTATAAATACGCAATGAAACTCAAAAGTTTTCTACATCTAAATCTCCACTCATAATTAAAAACCTTAATATCGTAAAACTAAAACAGCTTTTAAAACATGAACATTGTAATGAAATTTATATCTACAAAATATAGTCTCAAATTGCATATGATACATTTCTAAATAAGTTAAATAATTAGATACAAACCTCTAGAGACAAAACACTTTAAGTATACAAGTGTTTGAGTTAGCACGTTTAGGCAGGCACCGGCGGTTAATCTTCAAAGTGTTTCAAGTGTTGAGACAAAGGCTTCGGTAAGCAGGTAAAACGACTAACGAGCCTTACAAAAGCGTTCCCTGTCTTCTTCCGTTCCCATTCTTCATTTTTATTTATAAGTACACTACATAAAAATTAAAATTTATTAGGCAGTTACAGTTTCGAGTGTGTACTTGGTAGTCCAAAATGTCCCCATTACATTAGAAACAAAAAAAGCTTTAGAGCGGGCCCCTGCGGGGCCCGGGCCCTGATTCCGCGGAACCATGCTCAGTACGCCACTGCAGGGAAGGCATAGTTGATCCATATTCAATTTGCTGTTTGATTAGTTCCCATGCTAAATTTTCAATGAAGTCGCTTCTTGAAACATTTTCATTTATGTTATTAGCTTTATATACAGAGCAGGCTACATATTAGCTTTACATATACAACTAAAAACTGGAACGCGCTTAGTCGCGTGGTCTACAGTTGTAGACCAGTGCTCTTTGAATAATGGTAAAAAAATAATGCAAACAGATCGGCGGCGTTTAACAAACTGAAGAGTAAGTTGGAAGTATTAGTGACAGCTACTAAGCGGGATGGGGGCGTATGTGGAGTTTTATGCAATTGGCGACCACTTAAAGGAGAGTGGTCTACGATTGTAGACCACGCGCCTAACGGAGGGTTAAAGAAAGGTGAGCTAGCTGCTTCACAATTAGAGTGGGAAAACGGGGCACGCATCGCGCCGACTCTTTTCTCATGCCCAACATTTCATGCAGAATATAATCCACGCTATCTTTTGAGATGTATATCATCTCAGCTATCCCGCGAAACTTCAGTGGAGAGTCTGCCGATACGACAGCGTGAATTTCTTACACATTATCCTCCGTTGTAGCCTTATCGGGGCACCCAGGCGTGACTTATCAAGAGCCGACATGCGATAACGTTGAAACTCGTTAATCGTTAAACCACTTTTTTTCAGTCGCTATCGAAGGAGAAGAGTCACCGTACACAGCATTCAAGCGCTCTTTGATTTCACTGCTCGTTTTCCCGTCCAAAAACAAGAATATAATTACAGACAAATATTGGTATTTTTTCATTTTTCCAAAATCCTTAGACACTCCCGCTTCAACACGCGGTCAAAACAAAGCTGTAGGTCCGATTTGGATGAGATTTTGACATATGTCGTCTACAAGAATGTGTTATACGGTGGTGTATCTCTTTTGCTGTAGTAGCGCCCTAGGGCGGAGAGGCTAAGTACTTATACGGCCACCACGTACCCACGAAAAATTTAAGATATGGACAGAATACATCATCAAGTGTTCAAAGACAATACAACAGGACAGATGAAATTATAAGTAGAAGATAATATAGCCTTAAAGATACGTATAGATATGTAAAGAGAAATTAAAATTACATTTAAAAACGCCAAGAATGACAAAGATTTATGTCCGGACCAAATTCCCGTAAAAAGCTTAAAATGCATAAATAATGATGAAACCTCAGACATCTAGTCAATTTGAAGAGAACAAGACATATATCGAAACACTGATTCTTGTTCTTCTCTAGGTGCCCTCTCCAAACCATTCCGTAAGGTTCTTCAGCAATGAGTTAGTCTCCTTCCTGTTAAAATACATATTTTAACCGGCGCACAGTGGGGCAGGAGAGCTAAAAAGTTGGCATAAAATGAAAATACCAAATGCAGTATTTCTGTCGCATTCATTTTAATTAAATAGTACGCAATCCTGCGTATGATTTGGCATCATTTTTTTTTTCATTCAATCCCCCTCCACCCGTTGCGACGCGTCGCAAGTGGCACATAGTCCCGTGTTAACAATGCATAGGCCGCGAGAGCCTGATTCGACTTACGTTTGATCCACTTATTTCAAGTCAAAAGTTAATTTACTAATAAAATTGGCTACGGATATTTTTTGATCTTCAGGAAAGTGACAATATTATTATAAATGTGATATAATAATTAAGTAAATATAGTTTCTTATAATATTTTGTTTATAATTACCTGTACAAAATATCAAAATATGCATTTTTCAAAAAGAGGTGACTTGTTAGTGTTGCAAGACTGATCCGACTTTAATTTTGTTTTATTTTGAAAGCATGAGTACTATTCTTTAAGAAGTCACTTTAACTCTTTGCTCATATTTGCTCCTTTTTTCTTAATTTTATTTTATGTGAGGTTATATTAACCTAATTAAATTGAATAACACTCTATTCTAATTTTTCGTTATTTGCATAATTTAAGGATAATAATTCAAAAAAGTATAGTAGATCCAAAACAAAAATTAAGATTTATTCTACTTTTTGTTGATTAGTCGTGATGCACTGATCACAAGCAAAAGAAACATAAAAAGAAAAAAATTAGAAAACCTGCCAATGGAAGCACTGCATATTAGTGCATAATATTATGTTGAAATCTCCGAATGTGCAAGATGTTGATGTCAAATCTAATGATTCTGATGAATTTAAGTTTTTCAATATTTTACCTACAAAATTTTATGTTATTTATAAATATGCGGTAAATGTTTTTAAAAAACAATTTGGTTAGGTAATTTTTCAAAAATAATAACACAATTGTTTTGAGATATAAATAATATTAACAAATCTACATAAAAACAAGTAAATTAGACTGTAGATTTATTTTAAATTAAAATGATTAAACTTCAAACATTATTATAAATTAATAAATGAAAAATAGTTCCTGTCCTTGTGGGATCGGTACTCACCAGAGGGACCGCAGACGTTCGGAAACAATTAGCGTCTCTTTGCAAAGACAATGACGTCGACTTTGCAAAGTAACAAGACACTTACTCAACACACACACTACACATTACTCCTCTGACTTAGTGATAAGTTATACAATTACGTGGCTAAAGGTTCTAGTTCTAAGCCAAAGCCAGAATCAGAGAAAAAAAAAATAAATAAACTTCAAACATTTAACCCACGAGTAGTCGCGCGGTGAGATAGAATCTCAATTTTTATCCTTTTTCGCGATAACTTGATGAAAAATTTTGAAATTTTGAAAAAATTTCGTAAGTGCCTCGAGGAAGGGTGTAGTAATGCGTAGGATTTTCTTTTCTTCTTCTTCTTCTTTTTCTGGAATTTATGGCTTTGGGGAGAGCCAATTAGCTTTAACCCGCGAGTAGTCGCGCCGTTAGATAGAAACTCACATTTCATCCTTTTTCGTAATACAGTAAAACCTGTCAGTAACGGCCACTAAAAATGAAAGAACTATTGGCTGATATAGAAAGGTGGCCGCTATTGCTAGTTTTTGTAGTCTACATAATATAATTGGTTTGGGAAATTTTTAAACTGGCCGTTAGGACAGGTGGCCGATGTTCGCAGGTGGCCGTTAACACAGGTTTTACTGTAGAGTAAAATTTGTCAGTAACGGCCACTAAAAGTGAAAGAATTATTTGCCGATATAGAAAGGTGGACGGTATTGCCAGTTTTTGTAGTCTACATATAATTGGTTTGGGAAATTTTTAAACTGGCCGTTAGGACAGGCGGCCGATGTTGGTAGGTAGCCATAAACACAGGTTTTTTAATAAAATTGTTAGACATATATATTTTCAATATAAAAAGTATATAAAAATAGTACAAAATAAAAATTTGTTTTAAATTCGTATTTTGAGATAGAATCTCACACGCGACTATCGACGTTACAGAAGTGAGCGCGACTACTCCCGGGTTAAATCAATATCGGTAGTCACTACGGACATGCAGCTTTGAAAATTGAGTTTGAGCAAAACATTTTTTGAACAAGCCATCCTTCAAGGAAAAATATTTGGAAAGCGAGGTCCAGAAAGAAGAAGAACATCCTGGTTAAAGAACTTCAGAACCTGCTTTAACATACCATGTGTGCAGCTTGTCCGCGCTGCTGCAGATAAAATAAAGATTACCATGATGATCGCCAACATTCGTCACGGATAGGCACATCAAGAAGAAGTAGAAAACATTTGAAAAAACATCGTTTTTGTATATGTACACACAACTTATAATATTTAAATAAAAAAAATTGGCCATAATATATCGATCGACAATGATTTAATGCTAACTTATGTTGTCTTTTGTCCCACTGTGCGGCGTCCAAAATAATAATTTCAGACGCTCCCTCGTAAAACAACCCATAGTAAGCTACAGACCCTACCGGCGTGAATAAGAACTTTTTTGTGGGAAGCGGTCAACGTTCCTCCCTCCCGATAAAAGTGGCTTTCTGGACCACTTGCGTCTTAAAACTTCAAGAGGTAACAACTACAATTTCTTCTCAATATCGCATTTACCGCTATCAATGTCGAATTTACCGCTAAAATTCTACAGGTTTTACTAAGCCAACTAAGCCTTCGAGTTAAACAGTGCGCATATGTGTTTTTAAATAGTTTCCGCACACCGCATATATTTTCCTTCAAGCAGCTTCACAAGCATATCTGGCAAGATAAGAAGAGAAAGAACCAGAAAAAAATACAAAGCAGGGTGAGTTTGTTTTTCTACCAGTATCTATCTTTCAACATGTACAAACTTTAATCGGGATGAAAAAATCGCTTAATGCGTAATGCGCGCGTCTACTAATTTTAAACTTTTTGGAACTAGTGTCTAGGAAATACTTTTCCGATATTAATTTAATTACTTTCTCTAAATATTTGTGCAGTCGTTTTTACACTTCCGATGTATCTTTTTGCCTGGACTTTTCTTAACATAATGACCTGGAATATTAAATATTTATCTCCACTCATCACACGTCCCATATATTTCAGTTTTCTTTTTTTAATTATTAGAAGTAGTAAACAGTGATTACTCTAGACTTTTTGCGCTATCCCTAAAAATACAAATGCTACAGACTGCTCTAAGTACAGAACAATATTAGTAATAACTCAAAGTTGTCAAATTATTCTTAAAAATAATACATGGTCATATAAATAAAAAACTGGAAGAAAGAATAGATGATAGGGAGTTTGGGTTCAGAAACGGACTAGGAACCAGACAGGAGTTATTAATTTGTTTTTATTGTGATAGCTCCAAGGTGCATGAATATTACCGTAGATGTGCATGTTTATGATGTTGATTTTGAAAAATCATTTGACAAAATAAAACATGAAAAATTATTCCAAATTCTAAAGACACAATTTATGACACGATGCTATGTAGCATTTCGGTGTCCAGTAAACAGTATATTGTCTGGGAACTCAAGAGACTGAGACCCTGAAAGCCCTGAAAATGATGTCAGAGAAGACGTCGAAAGCTCGGCCCAGTGAATATTGACGCGGTTTAACCCGGAAGTCAGGTGAAGTTATTTTAATGTTATAATTCGGGTTAGAACGTCTTGCGACGTTGTCCCATGCCCAATTGACCCCGCTTCCTATCAATAAGATCTTCTTCTCTCAATCCTCGTTTGCTCATTGATATGATTTTAATGTTAATTCTTGTAATAATATTGATTTTAGCTGTAAGTTACATTGTACTAACCGCGGAAACCGTTTTTAGCATTAAGTACATCATACTTCTTCTTTAAGTGCTATCTCCGCGACGGAGGTCGGCAATCATCATAGCTATTCGGATTCTATACATATATTATATTATATACACGGCGCGTCAGACAAAACAGGCACCCCAAAAAATGGGTCTCCTATCTCCTAAAAACTTGTTGTCCGATTTAAGTAATTTTTTAATATGTTATAGCCTTATGCTTTAACAATATGGCTCTAGTAATATTGTTGCTAAATAGGTAAACATTCATTGTGTACCGAGTGTACGATTCAAACTGTGTTTTTTTCTCAAAGCTCGCAATACCCAATACCCTGTGGAATATTCGGGCATTTGTAAAATACTCAAATTAAAACCCAACTATAGCCTCAGGTTTTATTAACATTCGGTTATTTGATTAATTAGCTGATGCTGGATAATAGAAAAGTTAGGTACTTTAACAACTAGCCATGTTCTTCATTAGTACAGGGTGTTTCTAAAGAAGTGCGGAACATTTTAAGGGGTAATTCTGTATTAAAAAATAATGAAAGTTTGCTTTATAATCGTATGTCCGCAAATGCTTCGTTTCCGAGATACGGGATGTTAAATTTTTTACTACAAACTCACAATTTATTTATTGCTTTAAAACCGGTTGAGACAGGCAAATGAAAGTTGGTGGGTTTTAAGGCGTAGTTATTGCACATTTTTTGACATACCATTAAGAATTTTGTATTCACTGTTGGCATGCATAATTTGATCGGTTGTATTACCCGTATGCGCGCCAATGGTAAATAAAAATTTTTAATTGCATGTTAAAAATGCGCAATAACTATCTCTTAAAACCTACCAAATATTCAAAAATCTGCAAAACGTTCGTTTGCATATCTCAACCGGTTTTACGGCAATAAATAAATCCGTTTGTAAGAAAAAATTCAACATCCCGTATCTCGGAAACCAAGAATTGCGGACATATTATGTTTATAGAGCAAACCGTGTTTATTTTTTCATGTAGTATTAGCCCTTAAAGTTTGTCGCTCCTATTTAAAAACACCCCGTACTGATAAAGAACATAGCTAGTTGTTAAAGTACTTAATTTTTTATTATCCAACCTAAGAGAATTAGTAAAAAAAAGAATATTAAGAAAACATGAAGCTATAGTTGGGTTTTAATTTCAGTATTTTATAGATGCTAGAATATTCCACAGGGTTTTGCGAACTTTGAGAAAAAAACATAGTTTGATTCGTACACCCGGTATACAATGAAAATTTACCTGTTAAGAAACAATACTATTGGTCGGCATTGTTAACCCCGCATTGTTAACCCGGCATTGGTCGCTAGGTAGATTTCTACGCGAGTGGTCGCGCGTAAGATTTTTAAAAAAGATTTTTAAAAATTTCTAAAATCGATTTTAAACTTTTTTTGTTAACTAATAATAAGAACATAATAATATAACATAATATACATAATAATATGATAAGATACAAAAAAAATGATCGGAATAAAACCAATGTTAATCAATCTCCGTATCTCCGTAAAACACACGATATTTTTCTGTTTTATTATTATTATCTTTATATACAATGTCACTGTTGATGCCGCCAATATTTAACATTCAAAGATATATGGTAAGTGGCCATCTGCATCTAACCCGTGAAACAGAGTATAGGGTTTTCATTTCATCGACCATATTCACGGCGCCTTTTGTTACATTATAAAAAATATTACTTCAGGTTTTAAGTGGCAGAATAAAATTAGTTTTTATACACAGTTGGTGGCGCCGGTGGTCGCTCAATGAGAGATCTCTCACATGAAGCGTACTGACTGAACAATCTGGTGATCCTACCATGCCCCACTAACTCTAATAAAAACATGTAATCGTATTTATTTTCCTTCCGTTTAGTCAGAGGCGCTGATGTCGGCATTGTGATTGGTGGAACATGACTTTTGACAAATCCTGCGCTATCTGTGAATCTGTAATCTGTGTTCGTGTTCGTTCGTTCGTTGTCGTTCACTTATTTTATATGATCGCATGGTCGGTTATGTTATGTATTTGGTGTTTGTGTTTAGTTTGTGTCACCATAAAAAGCTGATATTCAGTCGTGTTTTTTGATATTTTTGTTATTTCATAATCGAGTACCTTTTTAAAGGTAAGTTTTTCTGACTGTAGGTGCTGTTTATCCAACAGTTTTAAAATACACATTTTATTTCGCGTTTTGTTGTTGGGTCTAAGGGCCGATCAGCTGTTGTGTGCAGCCGATAAATTCAACAAGTAAACATATATTTAATCGAAATTTAATACTCATATTTCTATGTAAAATGTCACATTATTGTATAAATAAATAATTAAGAAACAAAAGTTGTTTGTGTTTTACCTTTATTGTCCACTTGAATAAAATAATATTAAATATTGGAAGTACCGTATGGAGGCTATGGTGTACCTAGCGTGGAGGCTAGATAACGCTACCCTTCCTATCCAATCAACAGCAAGAACGTTTAAAATTTCACACCTATCATGTCGAAGCTACAGACCACTTATGTGGAGGCCAGATTTGTCGTATCCTTCCAATTTTCCAGGTGCTGAAATACGTGACATATTTTTTGAAGGGTAAGATCGCATTCTACCTAATCACACAACACTTTTTTCTATGGATCCTACGTCAACTGAGTCACTATCTGAGCGAACGAGTCTATTATATTGTCGAGGAAGGATGGTTAGGAGACTAGAAGAAACTACAATGCGTATAATTTCCCAGAAAAAAGTTGTGCGCAATTTTCCGAAACCGTGAGATAAAATCTCATATAGCGACCACTGCCGGGTTAAACAATAAGGCTATAACATAATAAAAAAAAATAACTAAATCGCACAACAGGTGTAGAAGGTACGAGACATCAAAATTTACCCATTTTTGGGGTGCCCGTTTTCTCTGACGCTTAGTGTATATTATGTGCATTATATGTATATAATATATAGTCCGTCTAGAAAGTATCCGGAATTTTATATTTTTCCTAATCTTAATAGATTTCCTTTTTCTAACATTTCAAGACAAAAGTAATGCATCAAGTAAGTCGTGCCGATAGTAGGTTATGGACAAAATCGCATGACAACACCATCTGCCAAATATTAGAATAATGTTTGTAAACAGACTTAAGATTTTTGAAATAATGTCGCAAGTAGAAAAAAGAAAAGTGGTGGAATATTTGTATAGAAAGGGTGTCCGAAACTTTAAAAAATTAGTGCAATTGCCTGAACTCGGAAAAAGTGCAGTGTATGAAACAATAAAGAGGATAAAATGGCATAGATATGAGACATAGACCAGGTTCGGGTAGACCGCGTAACATTCGCGGAAACAATTTAAATGCTTTAGTGACTTTAGGACGACAAAATCCGCGCCTAGGGTTTCGAAAATAAGCAAACAGATTTGGAAATCAACGAAGAATAAAAGTGTGCCCAGAAACTGTCCGCATATGCTTCTTTTCACGAGCATTTTTCAGTGCGTCACAAATGATAGAAAAAAAGGTAAGTCCGTGATAATATACATTTTAGTGACATGACATTTTAGTTAAATCTGACAGTTGTCACAATCTTTTATTTGCAATTTGGCAAAAAAACAAATCAATTGTGTTTATTGCATTTATAAAATGGTACAGTGGAACCTCGATAACCCGGATTAATCGGGACCGCGGCCGATCCGGGTTATCGAAAATCCGGGTTAGCCGGAGAATATAGTAAAAATTAATAAATAACCTCCATTATAATTACAAAAACATGAAACACATATGCACAGTACACATCTAAATTACGTATAGTTGTATAGAGTATAGAGTTTTGTTCATTTCTTGGTAAAAAACTCAGTCATACTGTAGAGATGTACCGACACCATAATATGGTAGGTCTGGATCCCGCGTACGAAAAAAAAGTTGATAAATAGCAAGCTGAAAATTTGTTATTAGCTTAAGGGTGTCTAGTCGGACAAACATTAATATATGGGAACACTGGAACAGGGGAAGTTTTAACTGTGGAACAGGCTAAAAATTTGGAACGGTCAGACCACGAAAACGGCACATGTATTTTGTCCGACAGAACAGACTTAAACTCTCCGAACAGAGATTAAACTCTCATGCAAAAATCAGACTGCTATTTATCACCAAATTGGCGTTTTAATGAGTGGAACATGTAGAATATGTCAAATGACAGGAATTATGACAGGTGATAAATAGCAGTCTGATTTTTGCATGAGAGTTTAATCTCTGTTCGGAGAGTTTATGTCTGTTCTGTCGGACAAAACAAATGTGCCATTTTCGTGTTCTGACCGTTCCAGATTTTTTACCTGTTCCACAATTAAAACTGCCCCTGTTCCAGTGTTCTCATATATCAAAGTTTATCCGACTAGACACCCTTAAGCTATTAACAAATTTTTAGCTTGCTATTAATCAACTTTTTTTTCATACGCGGGATCCAGACCTATGGTATCATAATATCATATTATGATGCTGCAATAAATTTATTTTAAAGATTCGCCTTTATCAATCCTACCTAATGTTTCTAGTTTCTTTTCCATTGTCACAACATTTTTACGTTTTGTTAACATTACAGTTTTGTTACCATTACGTAGACAAAAATCAGGCAAACAATCTGAAGCACGATTACAGAACCGAAGTGATTAATACGCTGTACTACACACAATACGGTCACAAGGAACAATGTTGTTATTTAAGAACAGACTAAGGCCATTGTTTTAAAAAAGAATTTTTAAATAGTCACGTCTATTTTAAACAATGCTAAGACAGTTTGACATAAATAACGGAAAAGGAATACAGACAGGTGCCTGTTCTTTCCGATAAGCTGAGACGGTCGCTCTGCCTGCCGCCGTGTGCATGAATCATTTTTACTGTTGTACTTATATGTGTTCAAATTACACAAATACACATTATCTCTCAAATATTATTTGACCTACATACATTTTTATTTGATAAAATTGTTAAATTGTTTATTTGTTAAATTTTCGTCTGATGAAAATCGGTCCGGGTTAGCCGGACTTCCGGGTTATCGGGGGCCGACTTATCGGGGTTCCACTGTAATTTCTTTGATTTGTATAGTCTTGTAAATTGTTCAGATTATATTCGTAGATATATTATATAATTTACAAATTATTTTATTTTCGATTATGGCGCCATCTATTGACAACTAGAATAAATATTATAAATGTCACCGACGAAATGTAATCACCGACGTGCGTTTTTTTCTGTCACATACAATTTAATGCGTTAAAAAGAAATCTAAAAACTGTGACGCACTTAAAGTTCCTCATGAGAAAAAGTATATTACTGAAAAAGCAAGGCTACATATCAAGGAATCAAAAAAAAATCAATACATTGACCCCTCTGCAAAGGCAACGAAGAATATATTTTTGTCAACATTTTCGAGAAGATAATTTTAATAATGTCTTTATATCTGATGGAAATTGTTTCCAGCTTGGTGCAAATTATCTGAAAGTCCTATCAAGGGAAAATATTACCGTTAAAATTTCCAAATTTCCCACTAAAATAATGGTTTGGGGAGCAATATCTCAGCGTGTTTATGGTGCTACACTTCTCTGTATAGTTAATGGTACTGTTGATAGTGCGAAATATTGTGACATCCTAAATGGTTTTCTTCTTGAAACGGCTCATGTTTTATATCCAGAGGGGTGGCGTTTTCAGCAAGATAATGCAAGATGCCATACTTCTGATTATACTCAAGCTTGGATGCAATAACACGAATTGGCAACAATTCCGTGGCCAGCAGCATCTCCAGATGTTAGCCCCATTGAAAACATATGGGGACTGATGAACATTAAAGTAGAACGAGCAGGGCCACGAGATAAAGAAGGTTTTATTCGATCAGTTTTACAGACCTGGAACACCATTACCGAAAATTATGACCTTGACCTAGTTTCGGGTGTACCTGGACGTTTAGTTAAAAATTTAGATCTAAATGGAGGTTGTATAAGTAAATGAGATGAATTATTTGTTGAAATTTTATATTTCAAGTAATAGAAATAAATACCGTAAAATTATAATTCTGCTTTATTTTTTCCGGAGACTTTCTAGACGGACTATATTATGTATGTATTTCTACAAAACTATTAATGAAAGAGAACTAACTGACTGAACAATTATTTAAACTGCACATGTACCTAAAGTCGGTTTACTAAATCAACTGTTAAATTGCCTACGCGTATTCCTGTAGGGACTTTTTACAGCTTTTATTATTGTCAAAACCGTATATACTAATTTTGTGCAAAGAGTTCAGTTTTATTTCTGATGAACGAGCTTTTAAACTATGGTAAACATTTTGTTTGATGTCGAGTGGCTGGAATATAAAATGAACGTAGAAACATATTTGCGATCTAAAAAAGTATTTAAGGGCTTTATGCAATATTATAAACAAAAACACCGGAATAGGTACTTGTGTATGAAGCTCGGTATCTAAACAATATGTGGCAGAGTTTGTTGAAAAATAAATAAAACAACAAATAAATAACAGAAAATAAAAGAGGGAATGTTTAGTTGGAGATCATTAAACAGACGTTATGAAGGTATATAGTCGCACGCATACATAATCACATAGAACAATTAAGAAGAAGAAAAGGACATAAGAACATTTAATTCTCGCAGGACCAACCTTTTGGTAGAAACAGCGAGAACCACGGAGGATCAATAAATGACGGGTGTATGTGAAAAGGGATATAAGTCGAAAAATGAGCTAAGTACACCGTACATTCCAAAAATGGATATTACACTTAGAGGAAAAAAGATATAAGTTATGCTACACACATTTACGCGCGATTTGGTATGTGTAAAATGATATAACCTACTAAAAATGAGATTTTTAAGGTAATCCAGGCTTATGTAGACCTATATTAGTATGGTATAGTTAGACCCAAACCCAGACATCCAAAGTGAAAGTTATCCTCCAACACCAAATTGTTCTATATGGTCCACATAATGTTCAGAAAAATGTCACACCATTTTGAGCGTCGGGTTTGGGGGGGGGGAGAGGGGGGAGAAATCTCCAAATTCGTAGTTTTTTAGGTTTTTCGTCAATATTTCTAAAACTAAGCAGTTTAGCATGAACAACCCTCTACACAAAATTGTTCTACATTAAATTTTAAATAAAAAAGGCCCTATGCACAACCCTTTTAAAATGACCGGTTCCAAAGTTACGGAGGTAGTATAGTATAATTGGTCCAAAAAAAGGCCTAACCCAGACATCCAAAGTAACAGTTTTCCTTCAACACCAAATTGTTCTACATGGTCCACATATTGTTCAGTGAAAAGTTACACCATTTTGAGCGTCCGGTTTGGGGGGAGAGATGGGGGAGAAGTCGGTAAATTAGTAGTTTTAGTGGATGTTTTCGATACTTTTTATATTTCCCGATTTCTCCTCCCTCTCCCCCCAAACCCGACGCTTAAAATGGTGTGACTTTTTTCTGAACATTATGTGGACCATATAGAACAATTTGGTGTTGGAGGATAACTTTCACTTTGGATGTCTGGGTTTTTGGTATAGTTATATCATAAATATTGCCCAAAAAATATAAAAAGGATCGAAAACCTCGACATTTCATCCTCCGTAACTCTGGAACCGTTGATTTTGTAACAATTATGTATACAACATTTTTTATTTTAATTTTCATGTAGAACATTTTTTTATATAACATTGTTTACGCTAAAGCATAGTTTTAGAAATATTGACGAAAAACTTAAAAAAACTACTAATTTACCGGCTTCTCTCCCATCTCCCTCCCAAACCGGACGCTCAAAATGGTGTAACTTTTTAATGAACAATATGTGGACCATATAGAACATTTTGGTGTTGGTGGAAAACTTTTACTTTGGATGTTTGGGTTAGGCCTTTTTTTGGACCAGTTATACTATACTACCTCCGTAACTTTGGAACCATTCATTTTAGAAATATTATGCATAGGGCCTTTTTTATTTCAAATTTAATGTAGAACAATTTTGTATAGAGGGTTGTTCATGCTAAAGAGCATAGTTCTACCCCCTCTCCCCCCCAAACCCGACGTCCAAAATGGTGTGACTTTTATCTGGACATTATGTAGACCATATATAACAATTTGGTGTTGAAGGAAAACTTTCACTTTGGATGTCTGGGTTATGCCATCTTTTGGATCAACTATACTATACTATATGTCAAATATATGAAAATAAATGAAATATTTTGTGAATAGAGGTTTATGTTCAATGTTCGTATATATGATCAAAAGCGTTCGAATATTTTTCTGATTTGCGTTTGGGTTAATAAATATAAGTCAGATAGTGTAAGAGATATTTTGCCAGATGCATCTGACCACGAGGATAACTAACAGAGGGTAATTAACAATAATAAATTACTAGTAATAATTAGATATGTTTTGTTTTTACCAAGGTTTTAATAAAAAATGTTTGTGAAAAGAGGTATATGTTCTATTTTTTTATAAAAAAATTCCATATACTCCATATTTACTACAAAAAATGTATTCTTGCGGCATAATGAAGTCATACACAGAAGATAATACACATTTTATTGAAAAATAATAATGTATTGCATTTACGTCACAAAAATCACAAAAACCCGTTTTCCCAAAATTATACTTTTTTGACTTATATCCCTTTTCACATACGCCCTCCAAATGTCCACACATAAAATAATCAAAAACGTGCTTCTTTATTTAACCAATTTAAAAATAACACTTTTATATTATTCATAGTCGTTTGGAACAGTTAAAAGATACGAATTTATAATTTACCCGGAGTCTTCGGCTTCGGTGGAATTGGCATCATCGGAGGATACAGAAACATTTTTGACTTCTTGCTGTGCTTCCGCATACATACTTGCATTTTGAACAAACTATGGTTGTTTTTGCCCACTTATTCGACTTTTTTTTAATTTTGCTAATTAGACACATGAATGATGTCATCCCTTTCCATTTTGGGATGGTGTTGAAGGTATTCAAGGGGATTATTTATAGTCCACTGTCAAGTTTTCATAAAAGTATGGCGAAATGAATTAAATTATAGAAATGCTAATTATCCCATCTAATAGGCTAGTAGTATGCCGATAACTACTAATTATTTGAGATTTTTAGGAACAAAGGTATTTAGAAAATCGGACTCAATGCAATGTTGTTGATACTTTTTAACTCTTCTTTGTCCTTTTAGGGTTAAAATATTACTGTAAAGAATATTATAAACTATATGCTAAAACTTAGAGGTAGAAAGAATGATTAAAGTCTAGTTGAGGTGAACGAATAAAAGAAATTATAAGGACCAAAATAATATTTACAGAGAACATGGGAAATAAAGGACTTTCAGGTAGTACAGCAAAGATGCAAGACAAATAAAGAACTATCAAAAACTTCCTGGACTTAAAAATTTCTTGATTGTTCATCAAATCGCTTACATTCATTTCATAGGTTATAAGGATTTCGATAAAAAAATGCCTTAAATATCTAATGGATGACAGAAAAACAAAACAAATAAACTAAAATAAGCTTCTAATTATAGCGAATATATAGTACAAATCGCGAGCAAAATATACAATAATAAGCAGATACATATGAACAAATTTGACCAAGGAACAACGGAGCTCTTTTCTGTTGCACGATCGATCTCGCGTTAGATTTTATCTAACAATATGTATTTAAAATAAATTTTTGGGGACTGTCAAACTAACGCGTGTATGTATCGATAAGTAAATTAGTGCCGAAATTTGTAATTATTACTGTAAATACTAGTTATTAAAATTATTTTTCGCTCAAATAGTGCGTAGTAACAATTGTGTTAAGTGTTAATCATCAAGAACAAGCTGTAGCTTCGGTCAGTAAGAGATTTTTTACTTAATAATATTCCAACTTAAACACATTCAGTGTCAAATTGTCAATGGTTTTCACTGTTGCTATCCCGCCCCAACGGTTAGGCAACCACTTTTGCAGTGATGTATTCCAGGCTAACACTTATTTTCAGACATCCAATGCGTTAATACAAATAAATTTAAGTTACTTTTGACTACATGAGTAACAATTTAAATCAATGTTCCCCCACTGTTAGCAACACCATGTCTGGACCCAATTCTTCCAGTGATTTTACTAGTTCATATGCAACTGCTACTATGACTAAACCAAGTCCGAAGTATCCCGAGAAGACCGAAGCTATTTTAATTCAGAACCAAATTTAGTACTACTCGACTATTCAAGACCATAGGTAATATTGTTAGTCCGAGAAACATCTGCTTCGCCTCAAGAATTTCCAATAACAGAATCTGTATCTACCTAACAAATTCTGAACTTGTTGATCAAATTATTACCGAACATCCTACAATTAAAATAAATACAGTTGAACTACCAGTACGGAGACTAGTAACCCCAGCTAAAAGGCTTATAATCTTCAACGTTTGTCCATCAATTCCACACGACATCATAGAAAAACATCTCAAGGATCTAGGTTTACAACTCTCGTCACCAGTGTCATATCTAAAAGCTGGAATCCCCGGATATGTATTTACCCATAGCATGAGTTTCAGAAGACAAGTATGTCACTCCATCCACAGAAACCTTTGAGCTCCAAACTTCAATAATAATCCCTTTTGACAACAACTCTCACAGAATATTTCTCTCTACGGATAAAAATTTTATGTTTTCTATGCAAACAATACGGTCACACAGCAAAAAATTGTCAAAATCCTCCTAGAAATCCTTCCCTAAATAAACAATCGTTTCCTGCTGAACCCATCCCCACGTCCCCAATATCAAATAATGACACACTATCAAACCCAACAAATAATCTAGATCTTAGTCAACAAATAAATACAGTCGATGCTCCCATTATTTCCATAACCCCAAATAATGATTTTCTTTCCCCATCCACCAGTCATAAACGAAGTCGTTCTGACGTCAGTGATACAAGCTCTTTAGAAACACAAACTTCTAAAAATACACCCACTCAAATCAATAAAAGGCCTACACCAGATGTAATTGTTCCCACTAAGCATAAAGCTAAAAGATCTAATAAAGACTCCCCCGATAAGTCTAAATGAACTAATTCCACAATTCACACTATCCAAAATCTTTTTCAAGAAAATCCACACCTGTTTTCCCTTCCCGTTGAAAATTTCCTAGCCTTCCTTGAAAATACATTCGGCAGTGTAACCCCTTGCACTAAGCATAGAAGTTCACTCAAAATATCCAGGCACTCCTTGACGATATGTCAAAAATATACCTCTCACGTGAAGACAGAACAGCGAAAAATAGATTCACAAGAGTCTCTCTCGGATTTACCGAGAACGATCCAATCAATTATTGAAATCCAGTAATCAAACTTAAGAAATGTCATCGATCTTATCAAAACATTTCCATATCCAATTCCAGCTACCCCTCCTTGGAGCAGATCAATCCTACATTTAAATACTTCTTTGTTGGCCTACAACAAACACTAAACTCCGAGCATTGTAATAAGACAATACTTTGAAGAAATCATAAAAAAGAACCAATTCCAAAAAAAATTATACACAGATGCTTCCAAAAGTGAAATAGATGTGCTGTTACCACATTTGATAAGACAATAAAACCATTCTTATTACCAGAATCACTCTTCTCCATAAAAAGTTTATATGTTCAACATCCTTTAGTTCACGTAATCCATAACATCTATAGTACACTTGCTTCTCAAGGCGTAGTTGTTACTATCATCTGGATACCATGGATACCATTGATACGCTACCATTGGTAATGAAGAAGCAGATCACGTCGCCAAACTAGCCTCTACCCTAAATGGTACTGTTCAAAAGCACAAAAGTATATGCTCAAATCAATAGTGATTTGAAGCAGATGTTTAAGCAGCAACAACATAATATATCTGGGAAAATCCACTGGAACACAATCAAAAGCACACTGCACGAGATCCGGCAGACTGTCAATATATTTGAACTCCCAACTATAACTAGAAAAGAAAAAGCAGTCATTCGAAGGTTGAGAATTGGACATACCCGATACACACAAGAATAAAGTCTGAACCGACGCCTAATTGTCAAATTTGCTTTAGTGTTTTAAGCGTGAAACACATCCTTACTGAGTGTCCTCAGTATGTGACTCAAAGAAATCGACATAAACTTAAGCCAAATATTAAAAATATTTTAAACTCGTTCGATCAACTTCATAACCTAATTAGTTTCTTGAAAGACATTCAATTATTTAACACAATATGATCTTTTGTCTTTATAATCTCTACCTGTTATTCAAAATTTAGTGATTAATAATTATAATTAATAATTAATAATTATTGTAATAATTAGTTGTAAGTCTCTATAGTATCTAATAATTGTACCTTATCCAATATTTTTGTCGTAATTTTAACCTAATGTTATTTAAGGTTTAGAAGTTAACTGTTATAATAATTAGTTTTAAGTCCTCATTGTTATTAATTATTGTATAACAAATATTGTTTGTGTCAATGGCCATTGCAGCCGAGGCACACAAATTTAAATAAAAAAGAGTGTGTGTGTGTGTACTTTGTACGCACGTAAGAAGTTATACTTCTATTATAATATAATTTCAACGAAATAAATATACCTACTTAACAGTTACAATACAAAAAATTAACAATAATTACCAAAAATGAACCAAAATATTTGGCAAAAATGCCAAATATTAAAAAAAAAGAAAAAAATATGAATCGTCCGGGATTTGAACCCGCAATCTCGCGATTTTTTGATCTCTGGTCCAATGCTCTACCAACAAGGCCATCAAGCCGCATGCTAGTTACCTTTCAGACATACATAATTATACATCACGGTGACAAGTGAAACATAAAAATAGATGTTTTATTATTTTACGCCCAAGGAAGACACATCCAAAGACACAAAATTATAATAAAAAACCTTTTAAACCACCTTTTTCAAATTGCGCAAGTTTTAATATTAATATTAATGTTAATAAATGAAATATAAATATTTTGACGTTTCACAATTTGACAATTCACTTTTAACTGCAGTGCCTTAAAAATTTTAAAGCACTAGTGCCTTAAAGTAGCATTTTTAACACGTTTGTAGAAAAATATATGTAAAAACACTAATATATTCTTTCCACACATTTTCTGGACTGATACGTACATAAATTAAAACATTTTGAAGTATAACTTCAAAAATATAATATGAAAACTATTTAAAAAAGCAGTATAACTATTAACTAACCTTTGTTGTTTCTCTTCCCACAAATTTTAAAACGCAACAACCATACATAACCAAACCGTCAACCGTCCAAACCACAGCTACGCTACAGCTGCCATATTGGATAATTTTTGACATGTCATTTGAACATCTAATCAGAAAAAGTTATAATGCGCATGCGCCGGGATCGTAGGTTTTAACATATAAAAATTCACCCTCATATCGCGCGTAAAGAAGTATAACTTCAAAAAAATATTTATAGTACTTTTATTTACATGTTATTTTGAAAATATCTATTTTTAACAGGAGAGATATACGAAAACGGAAAAAACGGATTCAAAGAAACGGAAAAAATACTAAAATATTATCACAGTATGTAATTCTGCTGGTGCGTCGGGTTAATTACGTTGCGCAAAGTGCCTACTACTGTTAATTTATGGTTAAGATAAAGACCGTTTAGATATGTATAGATATTGGGTACAAAAAGACTATTAGACACAATGCTAGAAAATTATACATGAAACTTTTGACCTACATGGACATACTACTTTTTTCCTCGAGGCAGTTACTAGTGGAAAGCTATGTTGCCAAATTTTTTATTAAGCTAACCCGAAAAAGGATAAAATGTTAGATTTTTTCTAACAGCGCGACCGATACCGGATTAATAAGGAAAAACTGTCGAAATATATACTCAAATTAATCTACTAGACCTGACCTTTCAATTAACGCATAAATTGATTTGAATACGATATATGTAATATAAATAAATTGAGAACCAATTCAAAAACATCTCAGCTGACAGTCTCCTCGCTGAACAGTTCAAATATAAAAAGTAGATTTTACTTTACTTAACTATCCCAAACATTCACACAATCCTTCTGAACTAAAACAACAAATCCAGTCTACTCTTCTACAGGTATCCTGACTTCAAACTAAGCTTTACTGATGCATCCAAAAGTAGCATATATGTAGCTGCCGAAACCACTATTTTCGAAAACCACTACCTCTGTTGCCCGCCTAACAAAGTAGTGTAGCATTTTATACTGGAGAACTGCAAGCAATCTCCAACGCACCGAACTAATATACCAGCTGCAACGGTATAAATTTTCTTAATCTATTAGATACTCTAAGTACCTTAGATGGCGTAAAACAGATACTATATCCCACTCATATATTAAGCACATATAAAAGAAACCGTGTTTCGGCACCATGCCGAAACACGTGTTAAAAAACATAACATTCTTATGGGTAGCATATCAATGTTGTCACAATGGGTAATGACGCGGCTGATAAAGCAGCAACAGAAAGTGTAAATAATGTGGGATCAAACATGGAGCCAAACAGAAGGAATCTAAAAAATTTCCCTACGAATAACTCAGCTCCAACTTTTTTATCGGATTTATAGTGGTCACTATACCAGCATTGACCTGCCATTATGAGATTCGTTTTATTAGACCATTATTCGTATCTTCTTGAAAAGAGGACGGTAAACGGTTTGTCGAATTTTTATTAAGGTTTCAATACATATGATAATATTTATAACCCTGATAAATTTTTAATTATCTCTTCAGATTTGATTCCGGCATCTTTTCGACTTTCTGGCATCTTCCTGCCTTAAAATATGCTCTAAATCCTTCGCCTACTTCTCCATACATATATATGTACCTAATGAAAGAAAGTCAAGCATGACCTACATGGAGGCGGTCGGTATAGTCGACATAACCCCTGAGATGATTAAGCATGCTTGTCGTTAAAGTTGATTCAGCTTCTCTTTGGTGGCCATTTTTTTGTCATTTACACATATTCATATGTCAGATGTTTTCCCACATATCTCTAAACATGTCCAAAGAGAGAATTTGTTTTGATGGTTTTTTCTTATCAAAAGGAAGCTGTAAACCGCTTAGTTAATATTATAGTATGGTATAATTAGACCCAAACCCAGACATCCAAAGTGAAAGTTATCCTCCTACACCAAATTGTTCTATATGGTCCACATAATGTTCAAAAAAAAGTCACACCATGTTGATCGTCGGGTTTGGAAGGAGAGTGGGGAGAAATCTGTAAATTCGTAGTTTTTTACGTTTTTCGTCAATATTTCTAAAACTATGCGGTTTAGCATAAACAACATTCCATACAAAAATGTTCTACATTAAATTTTAAATAAAAAAGGCCCTATGCAGAATCCCAAAAGTATCGAAAACCTCCACTTTTCACCCTCCGTAACCCTGGAACCGCTGATTTTCTAACAACTATGTATAGGACCTATTTTGTATTAAATTTTATGTAGAAAATTTTTGTATAGAACATTGTTTACGCTAAAGCATAGTTTTAGAAATATTGACGAAAAACGTAAAAAAACTACGAATTTACTGACTTCTCCCCCATCTCCCCCTCAAACCGGACGCTCAAAACGGTGTAACATTTTACCGGACAATATGTCGACCATATAGAACAATTTGGTGTTGGAGGAAAACTTTTACTTTGGATGTCTGTGTTAGGCCTTTTTTTTTGGAACAATTATACTATACTACCTCCGTAACTTTGGAACCGTTCATTTTAGAAAGATTATGCGTAGGGCCTTTTTCATTTCAAATTTAATGTAGAACATTTTTGTATAGAATATTGTTCACGCTAAACCTCAAAGTTTTAGAAGTATTGACAAAAACGTAAGAAACTCCTAATTTACCGACTTCTTCCCCACCTCCCCCCAAACCCGACGCTCAAAATGGTGTATCTTTTTACTGAACAATATATGGACCATATAGAACAATTTGGTGTTGGAGAAATACTTTCACTTTGGATGTCTGTGTTATGCCATAATTTGGAACAACTGTATTATACTATTAGTAGATATTTGAACTATTTCACTTCTTTGACTATTTCTCTATATAGTGCGGTCAAACATATGTTATCTATACTAAAATCACAATAAAGATACACTAGCAATAAACAAACCAAGACACGTTGAACGTTGCGAGGAGCACTCCATGATTTACAATGTATCTTCTTCAGCCTGTTTGGATCCACTCCTGGACAAAGTCCTCTCCATGAGTTCTCCATTCTTCTCTGTTTTGTACACTTTGGTACCAGTTTCTCCCTACTTTGGCTTTAAGGTCATTTAGACTGTGCTCGCGTGGACTCCAATGTACAATGTTTCACGTCCACCTGTCGTTATTTTGCCGTGCCACGTGTCCTACCCAGTTCCGTTTCATTTGCGCAATCCTTCCAATTACATCTTCCACCTTCGTCCTGCTTCGCACGTCCTCGTTTCGTATATGTACTCTCAGAGATACTCCCAACATAGCTGGTTTGATTGCCCTCTGTGTTGTTCTTAACCCTGCTGTCCTGTTCGGGTCTATTTGACCCAAAAAATAATTCATTTCTTATTTTACAAATTATTACGCACAGTAACGATTTGGTGTTTCGTGACTTTATTCACTAATATGAGGTCTTTCTATTGCATATGAGATAAACAATCAACTTCCTGATTTTTTTGATAAAAATGAAATTGTTACCTAGGGTACGTTCGGGTCAATATGACCCGCATATTTAAACCGTTAAAAATTACCTGTGTATGTGTGTTTAGTTGGAAGTATTCTATATTGGCAGTACCTGTGTGTCTGTCAGCCGGATATGTCTCTAAATAAAAACAGGTTTCTGCAAGCTAGAACTTGTAAAATAAACTGTAGTATAGCTGGACGATGTTGCAAACCAAATTATAAATATGACCAATATGGACGGACAGCAAGTCTTTGGAACCAACTGGAAAGACATGAATAAAGTTGGTTTCCAAGAATACCTTGGTCGTTTAGTTTTAGCTCGAGTTTATAAGGCCCATGGCGAATACACTAAAAGTTTGTAGAATGAAGAAACGGGTCGTAATATATTTCAATCAAAAATGTCGCTTGATATATTTACAAAAAGTTTGCAAGTAATACGTTTTGATAACAAAACTACTAGAAAGGATAGGAGACGTTTTGGTAAACTTGCTGCAATATGTGAAATTTAGGAAACATAGGTTGAAAATGTACCAAAATTTTTTAACCCTGATGAAAATGTTACAGTCGATAAGCAACTAGTTGCCTTTAGAGGCCGCTCTCCCTTCAAATGGTACATTTCAAGCAAACCAGCGAAATATGGCACAGAAGTTTGATTTTTATGTAATTATGAACAGCAAAACTTCTTATGCTCTAAAATTGCAGATCTATACAGTAATGCGTGTGATGTGTGACTTGAGTAGTGATTTGGAAGGCCACAATATTACGTGTAATAACTTTTTTACATCGTAAAATTAAGGACAATTCATTCTAAAACACAGTAGATACAATTCCGGGGACTATCAGTAAAATAAACCGGAGCTTTCAGCAAAAATCGCGAATAAATAAGTTCATAGCTCGTCTTTTTTGTTTCACGCAAGATACCACTGTTGTTGACAATATTCCTAAAAATAATAAAAATGTTGTTCTTATGAGTACTTTGCATCATAAATCGATGCATCATGCATCACTTTCATCAAATGAAAAAGCCCCAAATTATTTTAGATTACAATTCCAATAAGGGAGCAGTTGATATTCTAGATTAGCTTGTTGGCACGTATACGTGTGAGAAGAGGTAAATCACTGGCCAATGATTGTTTTTTTATAATCTGCTGTACATTTCTGCCTACAACGCGTTCGTGTTATGGGCATCAATAAATATCCAATGGAATACCAATAAACTGACAAAACGGCGAATTTTTCTTGAGGAATTGGGGAAAAAACTAATTAAACCAGTCATCATTTCCCGAAAAAATATACCAATAACTAAATGGTTTCACGAACTGGTAAAAAGGACACGAACAGAAACAAGTAGACAAGATGGAAATGCTAGTGAACCGTCTATGGACAATCAAACTCCGCCTGCTAAACGAGCACGCTGTAAACTTGCCCTAAAAACGATAACAAGACTAACTATTATGTTGTATATATCATAAACATATTTGTAAAATCCATTCTTTTTATTACTGTCCCAGTCGTAAACTGAATTTAATTTTTGTAGATATTTGTTACTAGGTTTTTTGGAAGAAAAAGATACCTTTGTTTTTTGTTAATAAGGTTTAAATTATATTAACAACATAATTTTTGTTTAACCAACCATAATTTCTTGTTAATAAAGTTTTGTTTATCAACATTAGCTTATTTTATTTCGATTAAGGAGCGTAAAGCATAGTTGGGTCATATTGACCCGAACAGTACATTTGTGTAGTTGACTCGAACGGGACAGCAGGGTTAATCTAAACTGACAGCTCTGTAAGTGTCACGGTCTCCATTATATAAGTAATAACAGGTAGAATACAACGTATAAAGCAAAAGTGAATAACCACTTTTAATTTCGTTGCAAAACGAAAATACTGCCGCATCATATTCTAGTCCAATTAGAGAGTGCAACAAGCACCTCTACCGGTTTCGAAACTTATTAGTCTCTCATCAGGAGACACATATGCTGCTCTCTCTGATCCAAACAAAACAAACCCCGGCGTACAGTCACGGATTGCAACGAACGAAATGGCATAGATGTGCTAGCGGCAACTGCTAGCAAAAGACTTAGTTTTCGATCTAATGGCATATAAAACAACTCTACATCCCACCAGAGTGAAACAATGGGAACATTCTCTGGTTACACCTCCGAGGCTTCTACAATTTGCAAGCCATACGGATGCTGAGACTAAGGAAAATGAGGAAATTTTACAATTTATAATTCACGTCCCATCTGCTCAGCACGGTAAAGTTCCAACGAGAATGGTTCCCTTCGTACTCCAATCAGAGTAAACGTTTAAATCAAAAATGAATGACCACTTTCAATTTCGTTGCAAAACGAAAATACAGCCGCATCATATTCTAGTCCAATCAGAGAGTGCAGCAAGCACCTCTACCGGTTTCGAAATTTATTAGTCTCTCATCAGGAAGTATCTATGCCATTTCGTTCGTTGCAATCCGTGACTGCACGCCGGGGTTTATTTTGGTTGGATCAGAGAGAGCAGTATATGTGCCTCCTGATGAGAGAATAATAAGTTTCGAAACCGGTAGAAGTGCTTGATGCACTCTCTGATTGGACTAGAATTAGATGCGGCTGTATTTTCGTTCTGCAACGAAATTGAAAGTGGTTATTAATTTTTGATTTGCATGTTTACTCTGATTGGAGTACGAAGGGAACCATTCTCGTTGGAACTTTACCGCGCTGAGCAGATGGGACGTGAATTATAAATTGTAAAATTCCCTCATCTTTATTAGTCTCAGCATCCGTTAAGCCTTGCAAATTGTAAAAGCCTCGGAGGTGTAACCAGAGAAGGATCCCATTGTTTTGAGTCTGGTGGGATGTAGAGTAACATTATGTTGTTTTATATGCCATTAGGTTGAAAACTTAGTCTTTTACAATGTATAAATTTTGTAAATCATGATTTGGTATTTACAATATATATAATATAAATTTTAATCATGATTTGAAAGTGCTTCTCGTAACATTCAACGATTCTTGGTTTGTTTATTAATAGTGCATCTTTGTTGTGACATTAGTATAGGTTCCATATCCTTGTAAAATTAACTAACACTCTTTTACTAGACTTGATAGTTTTCTCTCTGTTCGTGAAAGTGGGCTGAATTAGAAGATTACCATATTTTTCTCTTACCAAAATTACTAGACTATCCACATAACCTTGCACTTCACTTGTGTTCTAAGGAGCGTGATCCAAGTCATCCATCAGGAGTAACCACTAAGATACAACAAGGATCCTAAAATAACAAGACAATAAGAAACTAAATACTTGCTCTGACAAGAGTAATAAAAAATAATTAAAAAACGTTTTTCAAAAGAAATTAAAAATGATTCTTATGGTCAAAAAAGAAAAAGAAAAATGGAGCCCAAAAACCGGAGGTGAATGAAATAGTAGATCTGAAACACATAGAAAAGGATACATGGGTTGACTGCCTAAAGAACCTGTATACAGAGGGAAAACAAATAACACAAGAATTAGATATACCGAGAATATCTCAAAAAAAGTTAATATAAACACAAGAGGAAGTTCAACAAAACCTTTAAAAGCTAAAGATAAAAACTGCAGGAAAAGATTTATATTTTTGTATAACTTATAAGTTCTCTTGGATATAACAAAAATTTTAAAAATATACAACGAAGCAGGAAGGCTTGTTAAGTCCATATAGAACACAAAGCACAAGATTGTCAATTATGAAGACAGCGCAATCTTAATAGCATTATGATAGCATATTCTTCAAAGGCTCATCCACAACTTTATCACAAAAGAAAAAACAGAAAACCAAGATAATAGTAATCAGTAGAGAACTAATCACACGCATGTCTAGGTGCAAAGGTGCAAAGATTTGCTTGCCTCGGAATCACAGGAATATGAGGGGCACATTAACAGCAGCTATGGAGAAACTACTGGACTTCCCTCCTTTACATATAATTATAAAAGGTAAGACAAGGATGGCATATTACAGACTACAAGAAAACCTGAGCAACGTACGGCTAAAATTAGGACATAGTAATATAATAAATCGAACTAGTGATGCCGAATGGTTGATGATTTCTGACCAGATGACATCCAGATATAGTCTGTAGTAAGGTTGCCTGCCTGAAAGCAGAGTTACGCCTAGTATACGGACGGGTCTAAAGCTGCAGAAATATTGTGCGCAAGAATATTCGGTAGTGGTGGAAATTTCGATGTTTTATTTCTATTTCACTACGGGAATATTATCTTTGTGTCACAGTATAAAGAGGGACAGTAGAATTACTCTCCGAAAAATTAGAAGTAAAATCTTTCAACGCGCATGGCAACCGCGCAAGGTTCCCAATCGCTTGACCACCACTCTTGCATTGATAGTCGCATAGAAATGTACGGGTTTTAATAGGGAAACACCGCATCCACCACTGGTGAATAATTACCAATTGCGTACTGCCGGTATTACTTCTTGAGATCAAAGTGCCGACATGGAAGATGTTTTACTGTCCCTCTTTATAATGTGTCTGTGTTTTAGGTAGAGATTTTTGTAATCTTAAGGTACGTATAGATATGCGAGCCGCGAACTTCGCGCCGTGTGTGCGCTGCGCTTTCGTTAGATTAGTACACGTTTTCAAGTACAAGGAACAAATGAAACGGGACGCACATGGCGCACCACTATCCAACTTCCGTGTCATAAACGCGCGGCGTAGATGCGGTGCGCAAATCTATACGTACCTTAACAGTGTTCAAGAGAAAACAACTTGAAGGCTGACCGTGGGAGTACCAAAAAGCATCAACCGTAAACGGAACAAATTTTGGATGCGAAGTCAGTACAACTAATACTGGGAAGGTGTACTTAGTGAAACACATGGCAAGATGTATATCGGAGGGAATTGTGCTAGTATGGCTACAGTACTGCGGAAAATAAGCAGAAACAAACTCAGTCATAGCAAGTTTCTTTGCTGGGTACAGGCCAGTTAAGGGACAACTGCATGCAATATGACTGTTTCATGGAGAGTTGAGCTGAATACTCTGTAGCAGACCCACTAGCAGCCACTAGACCTGTATAAGCTAGTACAGGGTTCCAGAATTCTGGAATGGGTTTCATGAAGAAATGGAAATTGCAGTACCACCGATTGATAATAGGCGGCGCTGAAAAAAAAGCATGTCTATTATCCACAATGGAACAATATATCAAATTAATTTTTTCCCAATATTCTTTTAAATTATTTAATATCATATCCATTATTATATTGATTTGTAATTCTTCGCATATCTGAAGAATTAATTTCAGCAATCATAACTTTTGAGATCGAGCACAAGAAATATTAGGTTTGTTCTCGGCAAGTTCAGAAACATCGAAATAACCAGATAAAAGAGCGCTCAAGCTCTAAGCTGGGATTTAGAGATTTCGTATAGGTTTCTGTTGACTTTGGAAAGATAAAGTATAAATGAGATACGTGCTTCCTTATCAATGTATAACCTTTTACTTTTAGAAAAAAATCGTACTTTAAAGTTAAAACCAAAGTTTCCGATAAATCCTGTAAATGGGTAGGAAAGTGTAATCGTATTTATCTGATTTAGTTGTTTTCTTTACAGAAAAGATAGTATTTTACTATCCAAAGAGCATATAAAAGCCTATCATATTTCCAAACTAAAATTATTAATAAAGTAGGCGCAATATCTAGGACCAGTGCATTTTAAATGCATTATTCTTTAGAATCCTGAGAAAACTTATAAATATTTTTTACCCTGTAACTTTTAAATTGAATTATTAAAATAAACGTTATAAAAGTATTCAGGGACTTTCGGCCTCAGTAATAATGCAATCTTTTATTTTGCGTTTAAATTTTTCAAAAATACCTATCAGATTTTCAGGATTCTTCTTCTTCTTCTTTTTCGAAACTCCTTATGCCCCTCAGGGGCGTCGGATGCTTTATTTATCTTCTATCCATATATTCCATTTCTTGCGGTCCTTTTCTAACTCTTTTATTTGTTGGAGTGTTTTTCCTTTTTCCTGTCCAATTTCTATAATCTGATCGATCCATCTCTTTCTTGGCCCCCCTTTCCTTCTTTTACCATATATTTTTGATTCCATCACCTGCTTTGGTAGAATTCCTTGATCCATTCCGTTAATGTATCCATAACATTTTAATTTTCTTTTTTGGATCTTGATTATTATCAATTCCTGTTTCAGCCTTTGTCTAATATCTTCATTCCTTATTCTGCCCAATTTCGTTTTTCCTGCTATTTTTCTCAGCTACTTCATCTCCACTGCGTTTATTGTACTGTCTACTTTTGCATTGTTTACCCATGTCTCACTTTTTTCTTTTGTTTACCCTTTTCTTTTGGGCTACTATCATGGTCTTCGTTTTCTTTACATTTACCTCCATTTTTATTGTCTACTATTATTACAAGGTCATCTGCATACAGTAATCCCTCCATTCTCACTGGTACTAAATTCCTGTACCCTATTGTTGACTGTAATTGCCTTGACTTTTTCAGGATTCTAAAAATATTAATGCATTTAAAACACATTGATGCGGAATTTTGCGCCTACCCGACTAAGTCCTCTAAGGAGAAAAAACTAAAATATTTCGGACACATCATGAAAAATTAAAACAAAAATGTTTGCAAGTAAGAATCAAAGACAGAATATTCCTATTAACCTTCGGATGACCAAGAGGGGTAAATTTTTGTCTACAATGTATGTTTTTATCTAATAAATTCAGAATTATTGTAAATTTTAAACTCGTTATTTTTTTTTACTTTAATATCATTCTAGATACCCTTATATTTTGTAATAAAAAGAAACTCCCTATATTTTACGAAAAGAAAAATAATATTTTTTTCTGAATTTGGGGTCAAAGACGAACTCCCTTGGCCTTCCATATTCCAATTTTATGTTAAGTAAATACCGTCTATTACGTGGAATTGTTTGTAAGAAACATTCCAATATTGAAAAAAATTATTTGCTAAACTTGTGGCGACGTAAATTAGTGTATATTTTAAAATTTCTTTAGTTTTATGTTCAGAATGATGATTGTTGTTTTTGTTCAGTTGTAATGAAAATATGTTTGGCAAATATTTATTTATCATTTATTGATACAATACTAACATTAGAATTACGAATACATTATTTTATTTCTTGACCCCCGTTGGTCACCCGTGTAACAAAAAAGGTTGGTCATCGGAAGGTTAAGACGACACAAACAGAGAGCATGAAGGATGAAAACAATATATTTTAAAGATAAGGATATTTTTTGAACACAAAACAATTTAAAGAAATACTAATAATCACTATAATACCATAATAATAAATATAATTATTATGAACTGTATAAACTTGCAAATGTGGATGGAAGATCCTCGAAGATTATACACTTCTTGGACTTTACCACAACATAATGAAATCTAAGTAATCCGTAACCAAATAGATTATATTATTGGTCAACAAAAGATATCACAAAGCTCTCATTACTACAAAACATTTATCCTGACATCAATTCCGATTATAATCCTGTTGTTGTAAAAGTGCGCACAATATGAAAACTAACAAAGAAACCAAAACTTCAAGATATAATCTAGTTATTGAAAAACAAAATTGAAAATAAAACTGGTTGGACTAGCATACACAACTATATCCGTGTAGTGATCAAGAAGAAAGAAGAGGAGGAAAAAAAGCTGTACCAACGATAGGAGCGAGAGGGAAATATATGACGAGTAGAAGGCAGATGGAATAAGTTTTGACGAGAGGCGAATAAGTGAGATATATTGTATGAGACAGACTGTGGGAAAGAGGCTCTAATAAAAAAAAATCCCAATTTTGGGACCAAAAAAAGGGGTAACGGGGAAAATGAAGGGCCTCCTTGCTTACAGTCTGTGGATAAATGAAGGTAAAGTCCTTCGGAAGCGATGTCAACCTTGCAGCGGCCATTCCGTTTTCGGAGCGCTGGATGACAGAGGAGGGTCTGGTTTAGCAGGTAGGCATTCGGCGTAGCCTCGGCGACGAGAGAGCGTTTTAAAGCACCTCGGGAACTATCGCTGGTACTACGAAGAATGAATCCTGCACTAAGGTCAGTCAGGCGGCGTTCTGGACTGAGGTGTCTTTTGAAGATTCCAGACCCCCCCTCTTTAAAGACGAAAAAAAAAAAGTTATTGAAAAACGAGAGTATATTTTAATATGGAGTACACCAAATACTATTGACTGTAATACATCCAACTCCCACAGAAATCTGGAAGCACGCGAAGCACGTTGCCACTAGCGTCACTGTCGGCTTGCGGTGAAACTACGTTTTGACAACGTAAAATTTAACGTAAACATTCAAATTAAATTTATTAATTTTTGAATAACGAGCTAATTTTGTTAAATTGCATTAAAATAAAAATAGTATAAAGACTTATACAAAAACAATAATAAAGCAATTTTATAAATGTAAGGTTAGATTGCTCTGGTTATCACCGCAAGACCGCTAGATGGCGCTATAATTTGCTTCCTCAAATGTAATGGGAAATGTCAAGAGTTGTATGTATTACAGTCTATAGTATTTGAGTACACAGAGAACTAATAGTCAGGGATCTCAGGCCTATTTCCACCATTTACTACTAACAAGCTAATTTTTCTTGAGTAGCTTCATTTTGACGAGAGGCCCTACTTTTTTACTTACAACAATAAACGCGTGTGGTAAATAACAAAAATAGCAGGGCTAGTCCGGTCGGGTTAAACAAATAAAAGGCCTAAGCTTGTATGCCCCGCTGCCACAAATTTTATTTTTCTATTCTTTAGGGAGTGTCAATAGTAGTGTAAATTTAAAATCTCGACTGAATTCCGCCGTTGCATTAGCCGTCATTTTGGTTCTAAACGGGAACCGTTTTTGCTCAATATCTCCGCCATTTTCAACTTCTCGACAAAAAGTATGAGAACTAAAATTGTTGAAAATAATAACTGTCATTATTTTCCCCCATAATTCTGAAAATATCGACCGCAAGAAAAAAATGGTAATGAATGAAATTATAGAAAATTTCATTTTCAACAATTTTAGTTTTCATACCTTTTGTCGAGAAGTTCAAAATGGCGGATACATTGAGCAAAAACGGTTCCCGTTTAAAATCAAAATGACGGCTAACACAATAGCAGATTTCAGTCGAGATTTTAAATTTACACTACCATTGATCCTCCCTAAAGATTAGAAAAACAAAATTTGGGGCAACTCAGCATGCAAGGTTAGGCCTGTTATTCGTCTAACCTGACTGGACTATCCCTGCTATCTTTGTTATCTACCAAATACGGAAATTGTTGTAAGGAAAAAAGTTGGGCGTCTTGTCAAAATGAAGCAACTTACAAAAAATTAGCTTGTTAGTAGTTATTGGTGCAAATAGGCCTGGGATCCCTGACTATAAACAAAAGTTTGGGGAATATTGACCACCATAGAATTAAATTAAATAAAACTATTAAAGAGCAAATCAACAATGTAATAGACAAACATCTGAAAGTATCACCCATAAATAACAAATAGGCATTGATTACAGAAGACAGAGCCTAAACGAATAAATGAAAAGGCCGGTGGAATAGAAAAGACTAAAGAGAATAATTCGAAAGAAAAATAACCGAGGCAAAAAAAACATGGCTCAAAACAAAATGCGTCGAATTGGAACAACTGCAATGAAGGCACAATTTTTTTTAATTTACTTAAAAAGATACGGCACTGAAAAACTCAAATATGTATTTAGGATTCATACTCTCAAAGAATGAAACCACTGAACAAGAGCTAACCAGCAGACTAGCACAGACAAGAACATGTATTAAACAAATGAAAGGGGTATAATATTCAAATCAGTCTGGGCATATGGTCTGCAGCTCTGGGAAACAGCATCCAAGTCGAATGTATCCATAATTGAGAGATTCGAGTCCAAGGTGTTACGTTCAATAATCGATGCTCCGTGGTTTGTTACTAACAGGGATATTTACAATGATCTGAAAACGAAAACCGTCAGTGAAGTGATAGTGAAGTTAAGTGCAAAATACATCGTACGTCTTAAAAGCCACGCGAATGTACTTGCAATTAATTTGTTAGACAACAGTCAGGAAACAAAACTGTTAAAGAGACAGACACCATTAGATTTACCGCACAGACATTAATATTGTTACAGTAGCTAAGTTAATAATGTAATACAGTAATTTAATATTATCACTATAGAGATGTGTGGCGCTGGTCACAATCTCTTCATGTCATAATTTCTCAGATAAAATGTGCTTATTGTTATATGTTATAACAAATTGCCTAATAAACATATATAAAAAAAAGAAAAATACTACAGGCAAATTACCCGAAATACGAAGAAGAGAATAATATATTATAACACCTTGGTACGTAGTATAATGACCTATGGAGCAGAGAATTGGGTAGTAAACAAATGAAACAGGTCCTAAATTACAGCAACGGAAATGGAGTTTGTGAGAAAAAGCTGCAGAGTAACACGAATAGATCGTGTAACATGAATAGATCGCATTAGAAATGAGGAGATAAAATGAAGATTGTCACTAGAATAAGACATCCTCAGCTGCATCGAAGAAAAACGTTTAAAGTAGAATGGATATATGAGAAGAGCATATCGTACAAGGTGAATATCCAAGATTTCGGATTGGAGCCCAATAGGAAAGAGAAGAAGAGGTAGACCCCGAAGATCATGGAGGAATGTAGTGGACGGGGACTCGGAAAGACGAGACCTTAGAGATGGAGAAATGTCACAATAGAAACAACTGGAGACGTTGGTTAAAATAAGGTAGGCGGCAACAGCTGTAAACATCCTTACGCAGATACATAGATAAAAGACCGAGTAGCTCGATAGAAGAAAGAGGACAAACTACTCTACACAATATACTAAACAGGGATGACAAACTATTAGAATAGATTGAAGGTTACCTGAAAGAGTAAGATATCTATATCAAAATTCTATTTAACCGCATAAGAGAAGAACCAAGAAGATTGGACAATAAAAACCAAGGATCAGAAATTCTGAAAATTTAAATTATAAATGCCATTAATCAACTCAAAACACATAAGAGGCAAGGTACAGAAGGATTATACCAAAAAAAAAGCAAAAACAATTACGTTTCTAGACAAGCCAACTCCAATTATATAAACCAGTAATGAGACTCATAGTAACATCTGCCTGCGAAGCTTGGACCTTAAGTAAAAATGAGAGAAAGATATTCTGGAAAGATCGGAAAAGAAAACATTAATACTCGTATTCTTAGGAAGAAAGACGGATGTCACAAAGTTTCAGAAGTCACAAAGGTTCAGCTTGTTGAGACATGTAGAAAGAATGGGAGCGAACAGAATGGCTAAATGCCTAAACTAGATTATGACTAGAAAACTAATCGGTCCAAAAAGAAGAGGTAGGTAGACCCAGAACGAGGTGGATTAATAAAGCAAAGGAAGATCTTAAATAGGTAAAGGTGAGGGAATGGAAAAGAAAAGTACAAAACAGAAGCAAACGGAGATATATATATTTATTATCCAACAGATCATTCATAGTCTAGTAAAATAAAATTACACTACATGTAAATCAAAATGTAAATTCGTACAGGTTGAAACAAATTTTATATCAAAGTTTAGGTGGGTACAAAAGATATTTTAAAAGTTACAATAATTAAAAAGTGGTCAATTTTGCAAAAAAATTACTTTTTAAACTGCCGAGGTCATTCAATTACTAATGAAGGTCTATAGGATTGTTTTCTGTAAAGTTGAAGGGTAAATCTTTCACATAAGTCTTACTAAATTAAATTTGACCCTATATTTATTTAAATAATTATACATAAAACTTTAAAAACAAATTTGCACAAAATTATTTTTAGCGTTTTAAATAAGCACTATAAGATATCTTATTTTACAGGATAATTTGTGCTATGTTGTCAGTATTAAGCAAAACAAATTGGTCAAAAATATTTAATATTGTTTGAGATATTGAATTTGTTTATTAAATGTTACTATATTTTCAATTGCAAAAACGCGGTTGTTGCAAAAGAAATACTCACCTGTATTAAATCTTATTATTTTTATTTTTATGTATATTTTCGATAAATGTATTGATAAATTTAAATTTCAATTAAACTGCCCCATAAAATTGCATTTGTAAATAATTCAAATTTGTTTATAATTTGTTGTTTTAATAACGTCGCGGTGATTAAATATTTTAAAATGCCTTTTCGATAATTGGGTTTCTGGGAATTTTTCACTAATTAACAAATTTTTTTGTATTTTTTTCCTCTTCTTTTTTTTTCTTGGCATTGTATTACTACGGGCCCTTTTTGGGTTAAGTTTCATTAAGAATGTCGAATCTCTAAGTTGTAGATTCTAGACCTAAAAATATCAAGATTGGTCTAAAATCACTTAAATAAAATGTGGCTACTTACTGAGTTACAGGGTGTTTTATTTAAAAATTTAAAAATTATTTTCACCAAGTACTTTCAAACTATTTGACGTATCCTTATCATACTTTACAGAAAGTGTAGGTAATATACAGTCTACTAAATTGTGATAAATAAAAGTTTCTAGCTACTACCAGAGGCGTACGACAGGGGCCAGTTAATGGTTGACCCTTCCCAAATTCTACGCCACTGAGGGAATTACTATTTTAGCGAAATTTTTCGATTTTCCAATACTTTCTATATAAATAATATACTCTTTACTGGTAATGATTAAGTCATTAGTTTTCGAGATATTGGACGTTAAAAATGAAACGGCATAGTTATTTTGATTCATTCATTCATTCATTTTAAACTTCCAATATCTCTCAAACTGGTGACTTTATCAATACCAATAAAGTTATTTACATACAAATTATTGGAGAATCGAAAAATTTCGCTACAATAGTAATTCACTCAGTGGCGTAGAATTTGGGAAGGGTCAATCATTCACTATCCCCTGTCGTACGTCTCTGGCACTAGCTAGAAACGTTTATTAATCACAATTTAATAGGTTGTATAATAGCCACACTTTCTGCCAAGTATGATAAGGATACGTCAAATAGTTTTAAAGTACTTGGTAACAAAATTTTTTAAATTTTTAAATAAAACACCCTGTAACTCAGTAAGTAGCCACATTTTATTTAAAAGATTTTAGTTAAATCTTAATATTTTTAAGTCTAGAATCTACAACTCAGAGATTCGACATTCTTAATAAAATTAACCCTAAAAGGGCCCGTAGTAATATAACTCCAAGAAGAAAAAGAAGAAAAAAAAAGCGACAAAAAAATTTTGTTGATTAGTAAAAGAATCCCAGGAACCCAATGATAGAAACGGCATTTCAAAATACTTAATCCCCGCGACGTTATTAAAAAAACAAATTTTAAACAAATTTGAATAATTTTCAAATGCCATTTTAGGGGGGAGTTTTACTGAAATTTGAATTTATCAATACAATTATCGAAAATGTACATAAAAATAAAAATATTGAGATCTTAAGCAGGTGAATATTTCTTTGGCAACAATCGCGTTTTTGCAATTGCAAATAGAGTAAAATTTAATAAACAAATTCAATATCTTAAAAACTATTAAATATTTTTTGACCAATTTTTTTCTACTTGATGCTGGTAACATAGCGCAACTTAGTCTGTAAAATAAGATATTTTATAGTGCTTATTTAAAACGCTAAAAATAATTTTTTGCAAATTTGGTTTTAAAGTTTTATATATAATTATTTAAATAACTAGGGGGTCAAATTTAATTTAGTAAGTCTTATGAGAAATATTTACTCTTCAGCTTTGCAGAAAAAAATCCTATAGACCTCCGTTGGTAATTGAATGACCTCAGCAGTTAAAAAAGTAATTTTTTTGCAAAAATGACCCCTTTTTAACCTTTAACTACGTGCGCATCAAGTTATAACATAACTACACGCGTGGCGTACTTTGTACGCCACAAGAAAATACACTTAAACACAGCGGATTTGTTTAATTTTTTTTTTGAAAAAATACACTTAGTTGTTTGTTATAAACCTTATTCGGCATCAGTGAATACTTGGAGTTCCTTTTCGGTAAGCCAATTGGGATTTATAACTGGAATCATGGAATAAATGGATTCCATGATAAATAAAATTACTAATAAAAAATTTTTTTAATGTGATTTCTTACAGGAGAAAAAGTATTGTTTACAAAGAAAAATACATTTTTTGCCATAATGACTAAAAAACAATTAAAATATGTACTTATATTACGAATTATAATAGTAATATAATCCTGGTGTATATTGTCCACCACCGGAAATAACCAATAATAAAAAGTAAATTACGATCTTTCCAGAACGCCGATTATAACGAAACTAAAACCAAATTGTAAAGCACATTCCAGTGATAGGTTAGAAAATTAAGCAAGGTCAAAAATTAAATTTTTAAATATATTTCCAGTAGAATTCTTATATCTGGCGTACAAAGTACGCCAGCGCGTGTAGTTAAAGGTTAATTATTTAAACAATGATCTACTTGTATGATTTGGATACTTTCTTGAAAATATCTTTTGTACCGACCTAAACTTTGATATAAAATTTGTTTTAACCTGTACGAATTTACATATTGACTTTTTTTTTTTTATTTTATAAAGCTATCAAACTAGTTAATAATTTTCTATACAATAACTTAATTTTGAGTTTTGTTTAAAATAATAATAATTGTAATTACAGTCGGAAAAATGAAAGATTACCCATGAACGATCATATCAATCACTTATTTTGTATTTGCTGTCTTTTTCTATAAATAACAAACGTTTTTTATAGAAAAAGGCAGCAAATACAAAATAAGTGATTGATGTGATCGTTCATTGGTAATCTTTCATTTTCAAATACAAAATAAGTGATTGATGTGATCGTCCATGGGTAATCTTTCATTTTCCGACTGTAGTTTTTTTTTCTGGCCTTGGTTTAGAACTAGAACCTTTAGCCACGTAATTGTATAACTTATCACTAACTCAGGTGTAATGTGTAGTGTGTGTGTTGAGTAAGTGTCTTGTTACTTTGCAAAGTCGACGTCATTGTCTTTGCAAAGAGACGCTAATTGTATCCGAACTACTGTAGTTAATTTACGATTGTGTTTTATATAAATGCCCTAGATCATAACAGCCTATTATGTGTTTAAATAAACAAAAGTTATATCTTGACAGAAAATGATGTCAAACTCATGCAATAAAAACCTAAACAGAGTCATAATCGATAAAAAAAATTAAGAAATCTCTACTCACATCTCGAATTTTGTAGAAAACATTTTTTTGCGAACTGAGACGTTCATTTTACAACAACTCTTTAACAAAACAACGATATGTCTGTAACATAATGTTTCAATTTTGTCAAGGTCCGAATGGTTAAAATTTGCATACCAGCGACTTATACTGTAATAACACTAAATCTAAATTGTATCCCCTTAGAAGTCGCTTCCAACTCTGATAAATGGGACCTTCAGCAAGTCTCTCCGAGATAGTAAAATTTCTCTTATGCAACTTTTGACGTATATCACTTTTTTCTCTTTTTATAAGTGTTATTTAGTCAAAACTTAAATTATAATCTTCTACCATAATATAAAAACTACGTTGAAAAGGGGATGAGAAAAAACCAGAGTAACAATATTAACGCATACATTATGTTTGAAATATTTTGAACTGTTTAGTAACAATTTCACACAGCCACAAGGTTGAAGGTTTTTCATTTTATAAAATATTTTTCATAGTCTTTCTATTGTCCTAAGCAACTACATAATAATATATAGTACATTGAATCACGTTTGTTGGTCCAAATTAAAGAACCGCTTTGATTGACATCAAATTTGGCATACACATAGCTAACATGTTAAAAAAAGTGATATCGTGCCGATGTGTGCTTTTGCTTAGGGGTTGAATTTCACCCCTTCTAGGATGTTAAAACTCATACGTGCAAAATTAGTCCGGAATTCGACCAACTGGCTAATTCTGAGAGAGACTTTTTTGTTCTATAGTAAAGTTTCTTCATTTTTAGAGATATTTTCGAGTAAATATGTTTATTTTCCACACAAAAAACACGTTTTTGGACGTTTTTTCACAAATTACTCAAAAAGTAAGTATTTTATCAAAAAACAAATTCTTAGCAAAAATATATCCTTTAAAAAAGTTAACAAAATTGTCCATATATGAGGACCTTTATGAGTTGTCTATATTTCTGTATGAGGGTTCCTAGTTCCCTAGATCTAGTAGAGGCAGAGTTATAGCTAATTAAAAATAGGTTCAAAATTGAATATTTCAATGTGAAATCACCAAAAAATAAAGCACTTTTTGGGAAAAGCTCATTATTAAAACTTTTTTAAAGTCTTTAAAAAAAGTTTTATTTCTGTTTTTTTTTTTAAGTTTTTAGCATCAAATTTATGCAAGTTACCCTCAAAATAAAGTTGGTCCCTTTTGTTTTGCCGAAAAAATCGGGAAATTCGCCCCCTAATTGCTTTACTTATGTTGTGTTTATATTGTAAAAAATTCTAGGACTATTTTTAAACAAGATATACTTTCTCAAAATATGACATATACACATGCGACAGGTCCCACTAAGCTGGAACCATATGGAAAATTTCTTATTGTTAACTTTATGAAAAAATTATCCTTTATAAAATGCTCTGCATAATCTAAAACCTGAGATGCAATCATCAGATATAAAATTTTATCAATAGTTTACGAGGTATGTTAAAGAATATGAATTTCGCTCAAAAGTAAAGTACATTTATATTTTATAATATCAAAAAGAGTTATTAAGAAAACTTATTTGGAATTAAGAATTGTGTTATAATATGCAACTATGGATACTCTTGGATATCCTATCTTGTTTAAAAATAGTCCTAGAATTTTTTGCAATACACCATTTTAAAGTAAAGAAAATAAGCTTTTTTATGACACAATGTATATTATACCTAAATGTACAAGAAAAAGTCATGATAAGAAATTTAAACAATAATCATAAAAAATATCAAAAATCATTAAAAGTATAAAAGCTTGAAAAAGCATAACTTGCTTAAAAATAGTCGTATAACCTTATAGAATAGACCATTTTAAAGGTGATTGACTTCTATTTCTACAGAATGTACCATTACATATACCTAGAGATGCGTAGAAAAAAGTTGCAGAACAATGTTTGCGAAATAATAGGGAAAATGGCCCAAAAATGCTGTGAGCGGCGAATTTTGAAAAATCCTATTTGGTAAAATGTAAATCCTAGTGACTTTTACTAAACGCCATTTTAAAGAGAATGGGTTGAAATTTTTTTTGCTAAAGAAATCTTATCTATTAGCCTTGCGACATCCAATATTGGACATAGGCCTCCCCTTCGCTCCTCCATCTTTCTCTATCCTGAGCCATGTGCATCCATTTTGAGCCTGCTTGGTGTTTTAGGTCATCTACCCATCTCATCTGTGGTCTCCCTCTCTTTCGTTTATATGTCCATGGTCTCCACTCTGTAATAATTTTATTGCATCTTTCGTCTTTTTGTCTAATCGTATGACCGGAGAATTTCCATTTGAGTTTAGCTGTTTGACGAGTAGCATCTTTAATTTATGTGATATTTCTTACCCAGGAATTCCTTTTTCTATCTGACAGTCTTACGTTGATCATTTGTCTTTCTATTGCTCTTTGTGTTTTCGCAATTCTGTCCATATTCGCTTTTGTGAACGTCCATGTTTGACATCCATATGTAAGGACCGGAAGAATACATTGGTCGTAGATTTTCGTTTTTAGATATTGAGGGTATTTTTTATTCTTCAATATGAAGCTGAGTTTACCAAACGAGGCCCATGCTAACTTCGTTCGTCTCTTTATTTCTGATGTTTGGTTGTCTCTATTCAATTTTATTATTTGTCCCAAGTATACGTATTCATTTACTTCCTCTATTTGGTTTTGTTTAACTACGATTCTTAACTCATCCTCTTGATTTGTTATCACTTTTGTTTTGCTGTAATTCATTATTAATCCAACTTTACTGGCTTCGTGGTCTAGTTGTTGTATCATTATTTGTAGTTGTTCCTTGTCTGTATCGATAATGACGATATCATCAGCGTATTTTAGGTGATTTAAGTATTGGCCGTTAATGATGATTCCCTATTCTTCCCATTGTAATCTCTTGAAAATGTCTTCTAAAGCTTAGTTAAAGAGCTTCGGCGAAATCGTATCTCCCTGTCTAACGCCCTTTTTGATAGGTATGGGGTGTGTATTCTGTTCAAGTTGGATTGTAGTTGTGGCCTTATGTAACAAAAATAAGAAAACTTCTGTTGGAGTGAAAGTAAAAAGAAAGATATAGGTACTCCAACAGAAGTAAGGAAAAAAGAAAAGACTAGGTAACTAAATAGTTGTGGCTGAAAAGAAGAGAGTGGGGTGTGGCTTCTACGTTGAGAAGCCGCAATAGGAAAAATACTACTAAAGTGCAGTAGTACTGAAGAAAGGGGAATTAGAAGGGATAGAAGTAGAAGTGGGAAGAGACAGAGGCAAACTGAATAGAGTTGGCTAGCAAGAGATGCAAGAAAACCACTTGACACTCAAGGATGGATACGGCTCGTTTGCATGCCTGTCGAAGAACAGTAGCTCTATATAGATAGTAATGATGACTAAAAGATGAAATAATAAAATAAGAATAATGTACTGAAACTGAATGAAGATGGATAATTGCTAAAGACGAACAAAATAAATAAAACTAACAAATCATGGGCGCCATGAAAATGATCTTCGATCATTCTCCCAGGTATCTTATACTGCTGTCAAATATTATATATATCAAACCTGTAATAACAAACATAAAGGAATAATAAAATTCATGATATACAAAATAAATAAATATTTATTAAAATAACTACTAGATTTTTAACAATCTCTGAGTTAGACAAGCATATTATGCTGTGACTCTAACATGACATATATTATATTTTAAAGATGATATTATACAATACAACAACACTAATGTTATCTTTTACAAAATTAGATACCTCTTGCTTACATATAGGGTACACTCACATGAGTCTTCTACCAAATGGTTATAGTACGCCTGCTACGTACAACTAAATGAAACCGACAAAGATGAAAATAATACAAATAAATAGGCCCAAGCCTCACTAAGCGTACGTTCAGAGTGGACGAGCAAAGAGCAAAGAGCAAAGAGCAAAGAGCAAAGCGGAGAAATCAAACTCATACTGGCAAACGGAAGTGCACAGAGTGCTAGCAAAGAGCAAAGCGGCGAAACCAAACAAGTTTGATTTCTTTGGTCAATGTAGTGAGACCGCTCCCGTCTGAAAAAATTTTTGATTCGGTTTCTTTGTCAATTCCTATTCAAAAATGTCCCCTTTAAACAAATCTGAAGAGCACCGGGCGGAATTTTTGGGCAGAAATTGTTTAAACAATTTTATCTACTCTATGTTATGTTACGTGTAAGTTTTTAGTTTGTGAAAACTGTCATTATAGATAGCAGTGCGTGAAGTGTTTAAAGTGAGCGTGAAGTAACAATGTATTTTAAATGGGACTTACTTTTTCGCACTGTTTTTAACACACTTTCATATAATCAAATATCCTTAACTTTGGCGTTGTCATGGTGATGACATAATGAGCAATAAATTACGACAAAAGTTTTTACAGTTTTGTGGTTTGAAAGAAGTTAGAATTTTTAAATGTCAAAGTTCTAAAAATTGTAGAATAGAAATGAATTCCAGTGACGAAGAGTTACAGTTTTTTTTATTTGTTTATGGTAGAGTAGATAAAATATTGTATGAAACTGTGCATGAAGTACTTTTTGCGAACTTACGCTATGTATAGCACTCGCTCCGCTGTCGCTCGTGCTCTAAATATCGCGTGCGTTCGCAAAAAGCATACTTCACGAACTGTTTCATAAATACCTATTTTTAAACAAATACAAAAGATCACGTTTTTTGCTCCGGAACATATATTTTTAGACGAAGTAGTTTTCAATCCTAATAGTAAATTATTAATATTGAAAATATTAAAAATATTACTAAAAGATTTTTAAATTGAAAACTTATTGGTACACTTTCCTGGTGACACCTCCAAGACCAATTTGCAAGTCAAATGGATGCTGCAGTGAAGACGAGAGGGAAGGAATTCTACACTATGCAATTCACATCCCCCGTCTGCAGCTGGTAAAGTTCCAACGGAAAAATGCACCTAGTTAGGCCGCACCTACATTTGATCCGATTTTCTCCGATCAGATCAGATCCGACGTCGGCCGACGTCGGAATAGAAAATAAACACATAGTATTAAATGGGGGTGCCTACATTGGATCCGTTTTCTCCGATCCGATCAGATCAGATCAGATCCGACGTCGGCCGACGTCGAAATAAAAAATAAACCCATAGTATTAAATGGGAGTGCCTACATTGGATCCGTTTTTCTCCGATCCGATCAGATCAGATCAGATCCGATATCGGCCGACGTCGGGAGTAGCTTCTCCTATTCTCATCGAGAAGTGTTTGGTTTCATTCCGATTGGTTGCAAGTTGAGTTGCAATTTTAGTTGCAAGTTGGTTGCAAGTTGGTTGCAAATTGGTTGCAAATTGGTTGCAAGTTGGTTGCAAGTTGGTTGCAAACTGGTTGCAAGTTGGTTGCAAACTGGTTGCAAACTGGTTGCAAACTGGTTGCAAGTTGGTTGCAAACTGGTTGCAAGTTGGTTGCAAACTGGTTGCAAGTTTGTTGCAAGTTGGGGGTTGCAAGCTAACATGTTTAAATATATTCAATGTCATCATCTCAACACATCTTCATCGAAACTTATTGTCGGTGGTCGGTGGTCGGAAGATTACTGAACCAATGTAGGCACCCTCGCCGGAAAACCGGTCTGATCGGATCTGATCTGATCGGAGAAAGACGGATCCAATAGGGCTTTTCATCGACTGTCATTTGTTTCGAGCTTCTGTCATGTGTCACATAATATTGACATATCTACGCCATACGTCTTTGGTTTGTATTGTTTATATACCAATAACGTATGACGTAGATAAATTAATATTATGTGACACATGACAGAAGCTCGAAACAAATGACTGTGAATGAAAAGCCCTATGTAGGCACCGCCTGTCGAATCGGATCGGATCTGATCTGATCTGATCTGATCGGAGAAAATCGGATCCAATGTAGGTGTGCACTTACTCTACGGAGTAATACGACTATAAAATAAAAATGTATACCATTTTTATTATTATATATTTTTAGGTTTTTTGGGTTATTCTAAACAAAAAAGGTATCTTGTAATTTTTCCCAAAAATTAATAGTGTTCGAGTTATAGGCGATTTAAAATCTGAAAAATGCGAAAATACGCATTTTCGAGGCTTAAAAATTCATATTTCAATTAGTATTTTTGAGGTTACCAGATACTTAAATTGATGATTAAACATTCAGCTTCGATTCTGAAGAGTGATCGCGTCTAACCTTAATTTATACCGTTGTTTTTTAATTGTTAAATATGCGTGTTTATCAGATTTTTTGCCGGTGCGGCGCGCTCTATTTCAAAAATCTCCTATTTCCTCCGAAAATTATTTTTTCTAGATTTTTTGGAATATTCTAAATAGAATAAGTTTTTTGACATTTTTCTCAAAAGTTAATAGTTTTAAAGTTATAAGCGATTTAAAATCCAAAAAATGACAAAAAAACTCATTTTTGGATTTTAAATCGCTTATAACTTTAAAACTGTTAACTTTTGAGAAAAATGTCAAGAAACTTATTTTATTTAGAAAATCCCAAAAAATCTAGAAAAAATAATTTTCGGAGAAAAATAGGAGATTTTTGAAATAGAGCGCGCCACACCGGCAAAAAATCGAATAAACACGCATATTTAACAATTAAAAAACAACGGTATAAATTAAGGTTAGACGCGATCACTCTTCAGAGTCTTGAGGCTCAATGTTTAAACTTCAATTTAAGTATCTGGCAACCTCAAAAGTACTAATTTAAATATGAGTATTTAGGCCTAGAAAATGGGTATTTTCGCATTTTTCAGATTTTAAATTGCCTATAACTCGAAAACTATCAATTTTTGAGAACATTTACAAGATACCTTTGTTGTTTAGATGACCCACAAAACTTAAAAATATATGTTCCAGAGCAAAAAACGTGATCTTTTGTATTTGTTAAAAAAAAATTGTTTAAACAATTTCTGCCCAAAAATTCCGCCCGGCACCCTTCAGATTTGTTTAAAGGAAATTTTAAAATATTTTTAAATAGGAATCCACAAAGAGACCGAATCGGAAATTTTTTCAGACGGGAGCGGTCTCACTACATGGACTACTGTGAGAGTAAAGAGCAAATATCCTACCGCTCCTATCCACACTGCCGAGTGGAAAAGAACTAAACTCTCGTCTAGCGTAACTACCCGCTATTAGCACTTCTTTGCTCTTTGCTCTTTGCTCTTTGCTCGTCCACTCTGAACGTGCACTTTTTGCTCTTTGCTCTTTGCTCGTTGCTCTTTGCTCTTTGCTCTTTGCTCTTTGCTCTTTGCTCGTCCACTTTGAACGCGACCTAAGGGAAAATACAATAATGAATAAATAAAGTTAAATATACAATTGACTAAAGTAGAAATGAAGTTGAGATAAATACCGACGATGACCTAAATTAACCGAACAAATGTAATAAAGCGAATAACAGTAAAATATTTGGGAAACAAGCAAGTAATATTACAAAATAAATTTACCCGAATTACATAAACCAATATCAAAGCAATAATAAAGTATTAAAAACCTAATTTTCTCTAGGCTTATTCCTGTGCACAAGAAGTTACCGTAGATACAAAGTTTGGGAACCAAATAATCTAATATACAAATATGTCAAAAAAAAACCAGAGGTAACCTAAATCTGGAAAAAAAACAGTGTATTTAACAGATAGTCTGAAATATAAAAAAACCAATAGTTACTACAACACCTCACTAAATGTTCCCAAACGAGGTTGCGGTTGCATCCTAGAAAATGATGCACCAGGATGGTGCGACCCCATGACTCCTGTAGGCCCAGGTGCCAAGTCGAAAATTGAGCTGGAACGCTCCCATAGCTTGTTCCCAAAAAGACGTATTCCCTGGCGACTTATGGTTGGAGATTGGCCTCAGGGTGTTTCGAGGTGTTTTAAGTTCTCACATGGGTGGCTACAAAAAAACATAACTCCCGTTTATTTCAATTTCCCAAGTATACAATAAATCAAAGAAAAGGAAGAAAAACTAGGAAAGTGTTTTTTTTTGAATAGATAGTAATAAAAAAAACACAAAAAGAGACCTCTTAATTACTGAAGTACTTGACCTTGACAAAGTTTATGTGAGTTCTCATTACAGACATGTGGATTTGGAATAAATATGATTTCTTTAAAGTAATTATTATAGGGTACTTATAAATGATATTAGAAGTTACTTTAGTATAACCAAAAAAAATTAAAACTATTAGAATTTTCTCTGGATGAATATTATCTATAGATATGGGACTAATTAAAAGATATTACTTATAGATAATAGAATAATTAAAAGAACAATTCACTGATTAAATTTACACATCGCACACATCAGAAAGAATATATATTTTGTCACCTGGAACAAGAGTGACAACAGGTGGTTATAAAAACTATTTATAAAAAACAGATATTGCTATTTACCGTGTGATACGATGATGTTGTGCAGAAATCCCATTGGATTAATTACTTATTCCTTCCACAAATAAGTTTTTGGTGATCCAAACTCCAAAATTCACATATTGGAGGTCTAACCTCTAAATTTGACCTACTATTTGCACACGCCACCCATCCATGCTCGTTGAATCTCCAACCACAAGTGCCACGGAACTTCTCCCTCACCTTCCAAGAGGAGCATCTCAAACGACCACAGAACATGAATTAAATGTCACGGAACGATTCTACAATTGTTCCGCAGACGTCGACGTGTGACGTCACATAAGTGGTCCTTTACGAGAAAGTTACAGAAATTAATTGGGAGGTCAAGAGAAAATAATTATAAAAAATAATTAAAGAGCTAAAATTATATTATAACGGGTGGACCGTTACAATCCCCTTCTACTCGGAAAAAAAAATTTATCAAAGAAATTTTTTTTAAACCTCAAAATATAACAACTAAATGTACAATAGTCTAACAATCCACGTTGATTCGCAAGATTACCAATAAGCATAAACTAATGATCAAGGAAAAATAAATACATATATGACTCAAACTCATGCTAATATGTTACTATGTTACTCTCTGTTACCAAATATTGACATAATATTGCTTAAAAGTCAAAACAGAACTAAATATTGCACTAAAGTTCATAATAATGCTAAGTGTCGAATTGGGCACCAAACCAAAATTGAACTATCCATGGACATCAGATTTATAAAGGATATATCCAAGGACGGAACAACCAGGAAAAGGTGTGAGCCAATTCGAACCATATCACAAGTAAATATATCAAAGTGAATAAAAAAACAGTAACTAAAATAAGTAAAGAATTGGACACTTTATCCAAAACTGAACTAACAATGGACACCAGATTCATAATAGTATATCCAGAGAAGAACAATCAGGAAGATTTATGGAACAATTCTCACTAATGTCAAATAATACCAATAATAAACATACCAAAGGAATCCAAAACTCAATAACCAAAATAAATGTGGAATCGGACACTTAATCCAAAGTCGGACTATCAGTGGACACCAGATTCATAAAAAGCATATCCAAAGTAGAACGACCAGGCAAATTTATGGACCAATTCACACCAATACTAAACCACATAAACAGATCAGGTCTACGTACACCCACATCTGGTGATACGAACCTATCCAACCAAATACACAAAATAAATGAAGAATCGGACACTTATCCAAAATCGGACTATCAATGGACACCAGATTTATATAAGAGTATATCCAAAGAAGAACGATCAGGCAAATTTATGGACCAATTCTTACTAATACTAAATAAACTAAATTATTGGATCCAATGGTAACTAATACTGCACAAAATAAATAAATTAGGTCTACATACACCCTCATCCGGTAATATGAACCTATCCAAACTAAGTAATCAAAATAAGTCACAAAAAAAATTACTAACAGACTAAGTAACAGAGATGTAACCTAACTAAATCAAAAGTAAGATAAATACCTAATGTGTATTGACTAAAATATTATAGAAACTACATAAACTAATTCGTGCTGGTATTCGCGAACTATAACATGTTGCTACAACAGATATGTGAGAATAACCAGACGTAGATAAAGTACCAATAATGTAAGAATAAGTAAGAAAGAAAAAGAATAAATGATGAACTCATAAGTTTTATGACACTATGATAAGTGATAGGAAAAAAAAATATGTGATAGGAAAAAAAAATTGACGAGAACGGGCAACCAATTTTAATTAAAACTGCAGATTCATGCGCTCTCACATACGTGGAATTATTCAGGAAATGTTCCAAAATCTAAATAACAAAACTAATGCCTAAGGAAAGAAGTGGGAATATACTCAAATGAACAACTCATTTGTCTAAACACTCCAAATACTGAATTAATGAACCTACTATGTATAGGTATAGTCAAAGCTTTGATCGATGAATACGTGCACACTAGGATATCTATCCCCCATCAGTCAAAGTTCCACATACATACTATGAAATACGAGACATAATACAAATTAACTAAACCTCCCTATCAATTTGTAACAAAAACTGGAATAAGTGGACTAATTACAGGAGAATGGTTAGGAACTCATGATGAATAGACATCTGCAAACTCTGCCATGAGGACATAGATTACGAAACCGGATAGCAATGGCCAATTGCTGAATTTCGAACCCACGTACTCACTCACTAGCATTAACAGAGTAAGGACAGGCTAGTCCACAAGAAGAAATCAATAAAAGACTTAAGAAACCATACATACTCACATCAACATTCCAATCTAATTCCAGAATCATAGTGTGTAGGATAGAAGGATATAAATTATTAAAAAGTGTTTAAGATATTGGAGACAAATGTTAATAGAGTAACCCAATAACAAATTAAAAACCACATCTTTCCAATATGGCAAATTCATAACTAGATATAAAAATAATATAAAAAAATAGTAGGTAATCAAATATTCAAAAATATATAACACATAGGTAATCTGACATATGTAGTGCATAACATATAGTTCCATAATAATATCCATATTAACCAAGAGTAGATACTTGTATGAGTTCACCTATCCAAATATATAAATATATAATACTCAACAACCCTTCTAACTTAGGGGTTAGGTGTGCAAAAACTAGACAAAAATACAAGTGAAGTTTTTATTAATTGGATAATCCTACTGACAGGATTAGCAATTAATAATATTGACTCATAATAATAATTAAAATGCACCATACCTAATACCAAAAAAAAAATAAACTCATACATAAAGTACTACATAATAATTAAATTAATAAGTAATAAATAAAAGTCATCAAAACTAAGCCAAAGATGAAATCAAGCAATGTATGTAGGTACCTGCATTATCAGATGGAAAAAAAATTATACTAAAATTTCTAACCATACTAAAGATTGAGCTAAGCTAAAGACAAACAGAAGAAGAGATTAGCTTGAACAACACTGTTAAGGTAATCTTCTTCTGAAGATTGTTCTATAACTTAATAGAAAAATAGAATCAATGTTTCCTAACTAATAAAGAATTTATATTTAAATCTCAACCTAAAGTATCTGATTTCTATGAGCATTATATTATGGTACCCATATTGATATAATATTATTATCAACAATAATAAAACTAGAAACTGAGATGGATAATGGAACTACTTTACCATACAATAATTATAATTGTTATGTTTAACACTACCAATTAAAGAAAAATAATTTGGATGACCATCTGTAATCATCCGAACCATGCGAATTCAACGTATCATGTGTAGAAGCTAATGTTGTGGACTGATTGTGCTTTGTGGTGTGTGCCTGTCTTACCAAACAACCCAAATATCAAAATTAACAAATATAAAATATAATCTAAAGTTTGTAAGACAAAGATACATATGGAGAAAATATTAGCGACACACCAACAAATCAAAAATGCCAGCAAAATATATAAATAATCAAATCAATAAAGTAAATAAAATACCTAAATACTGAAAATAATTTCTAGTTAGGTGTAAAATATAACCACACTAGAAAAAAAATATATGCATATAGTCAATAATTAATTGTACGTGCAAACATACTACCATTGGTAGAAGGACTAAAAATCCATAATAATAGAACATAATGTCAGTCATGTATACTCATTCTAAATACACAAATAACTTTCCAATAAAAATACAAAATTCAAACTAAAATATGAGCTGTACCACTAAAACTAAAAATGAGGTATCGAAAATAAACTAATCAAAACCAAAAGCAGCATAAGTCTACCTGTTTAGTATTCGTAAAATTTTAAAGACCAAAAATAAATCAGAAATAACATGTATACAAAGATATCAAAAGTTAATAAAACAGAAAATTCCAATAAAAGAAAATTGAACTAAAAGAACTACTGTCTTAGAACCATAAAACGGTTGGCACCACGCATTGGGCAGCCAGTGTAACAAAAATAAGAAAACTTCTGTTGGAGTGAAAGTAAAAAGAAAGATATAGGTACTCCAACAGAAGTAAGGAAAAAAGAAAAGACTAGGTAACTAAATAGTTGTGGCTGAAAAGAAGAGAGTGGGGTGTGGCTTCTACGTTGAGAAGCCGCAATAGGAAAAATACTACTAAAGTGCAGTAGTACTGAAGAAAGGGGAATTAGAAGGGATAGAAATAGAAGTGGGAAGAGACAGAGGCAAACTGAATAGAGTTGGCTAGCAAGAGATGCAAGAAAACCACTTGACACTCAAGGATGGATACGGCTCGTTTGCATGCCTGTCGAAGAACAGTAGCTCTATATAGATAGTAATGATGACTAAAAGATGAAATAATAAAATAAGAATAATGTACTGAAACTGAATGAAGATGGATAATTGCTAAAGACGAACAAAATAAATAAAACTAACAAATCATGGGCGCCATGAAAATGATCTTCGATCATTCTCCCAGGTACCTTATACTGCTGTCAAATATTATATATATCAAACCTGTAATAACAAACATAAAGGAATAATAAAATTCATGATATACAAAATAAATAAATATTTATTAAAATAACTACTAGATTTTTAACAATCTCTGAGTTAGACAAGCATATTATGCTGTGACTCTAACATGACATATATTATATTTTAAAGATAATATTATACAATACAACAACAGTAATGTTATCTTTTACAAAATTAGATACCTCTTGCTTACCTATAGGGTACACTCACATGAGTCTTCTACCAAATGGTTATAGTACGCCTGCTACGTACAACTAAATGAAACCGACAAAGATGAAAATAATACAAATAAATAGGCCAAAGCCTCACTAAGGGAAAATACAATAATGAATAAATAAAGTTAAATATACAATTGACTAAAGTAGAAATGAAGTTGAGATAAATACCGACGATGACCTAAATTAACCGAACAAATGTAATAAAGCGAATAACAGTAAAATATTTGGGAAACAAGCAAGTAATATTACAAAATAAATTTACCCGAATTACATAAACCAATATCAAAGCAATAATAAAGTATTAAAAACCTATTTTTCTCTAGGCTTATTCCTGTGCACAAGAAGTTACCGTAGATACAAAGTTTGGGAACCAAATAATCTAATATACAAATATGTCAAAAAAAACCAGAGGTAACCTAAATCTGGAAAAAAAAAACAGTGTATTTAACAGATAGTCTGAAATATAAAAAAACCAATAGTTACTACAACACCTCACTAAATGTTCCCAAACGAGGTTGCGGTTGCATCCTAGAAAATGATGCACCAGGATGGTGCGACCCCATGACTCCTGTAGGCCCAGGTGCCAAGTCGAAAATTGAGCTGGAACGCTCCCATAGCTTGTTCCCAAAAAGACGTATTCCCTGGCGACTTATGGTTGGAGATTGGCCTCAGGGTGTTTCGAGGTGTTTTAAGTTCTCACATGGGTGGCTACAAAAAACATAACTCCCGTTTATTTCAATTTCCCAAGTATACAATAAATCAAAGAAAAGGAAGAAAAACTAGGAAAGTGTTTTTTTTGAATAGATAGTAATAAAAAAACACACAAAAAGAGACCTCTTAATTACTGAAGTACTTGACCTTGACAAAGTTTATGTGAGTTCTCATTACAGACATGTGGATTTGGAATAAATATGATTTCTTTAAAGTAATTATTATAGGGTACTTATAAATGATATTAGAAGTTACTTTAGTATAACCAAAAAAAATTAAAACTATTAGAATTTTCTCTGGATGAATATTATCTATAGATATGGGACTAATTAAAAGATATTACTTATAGATAATAGAATAATTAAAAGAACAATTCACTGATTAAATTTACACATCGCACACATCAGAAAGAATATATATTTTGTCACCTGGAACAAGAGTGACAACAGGTGGTTATAAAAACTATTTATAAAAAACAGATATTGCTATTTACCGTGTGATACGATGATGTTGTGCAGAAATCCCATTGGATTAATTACTTATTCTTTCCACAAATATGTTTTTGGTGATCCAAACTCCAAAATTCACATATTGGAGGTCTAACCTCTAAATTTGACCTACTATTTGCACACGCCACCCATCCATGCTCGTTGAATCTCCAACCACAAGTGCCACGGAACTTCTCCCTCACCTTCCAAGAGGAGCATCTCAAACGACCACAGAACATGAATTAAATGTCACGGAACGATTCTACAATTGTTCCGCAGACGTCGACGTGTGACGTCACATAAGTGGTCCTTTACGAGAAAGTTACAGAAATTAATTGGGAGGTCAAGAGAAAATAATTATAAAAAATAATTAAAGAGCTAAAATTATATTATAACGGGTGGACCGTTACACTTACTGTATATATTAGAGATTAGTTCTGAATACCTGTAATCTACTATGCTATTGTGTAGTGATTGTTTCCCAGTGTCCAGTGTTCTATGGAGTCGAACGCCTTTTCAAAATCTATAAATGCCATATATACATATATGAATATTTGGTATTCATTTATTTTCTCAATAACTAACTTCATTGTCATTAGGTGATCACATGTACTGTAACCTTTTCTGAATCCTGCCTGTTCTTTGGTCTGATAATTGTCTAATTTAGGAGTTAGTCTGTTGGTTAATATTTTAGTTAACAATTTATACATAAAATGGGTCTATAATTTTTCAGATCTTTTTTGTCTCCTTTTTTAAACAATAATAGGGTGATTGCTTCATTCCAATTACTGGGTATGTTTCGTGTAGTTATTATATTGTTCAATAATATATATATATATATATATATATATATATATATATATATATATATATATATATATATATATATATATATATATATAAGACTTCCCTTGTAATTTTTCCGCCATTTTTAATCATCTTCACTGTAATGCCGTCTCTTCCTGGTGACTTATTATTTTTCATTTCTCGCAGGGTCATCATTTTTCAATCTCCAGTTGTAGGTCAGAGTTAGCATTTTTTATTTTAGTTTTCAATTTTTGAAGAGTTTCTTGTGTCGGTGGTTGCTTTTCTTGATATATAAGTCTAAGTAATACTGTTGTATTATTGCTAATATTTCATGTATATCGTTGGTCTCTTCTCCCTGAGTATTTTTGATGGCATTTATTTCTGTTTTTCCCAGTTTTGGTCGTAAGCACTTCATATTCTTGTTTTGTTGAATAACTTTTTTAACTTGTTCTTCTTGTTTCTTTCTTTTCTCTTCTTTTATCTTTTTATTGATGCTTTGTTTATCTTCGAATACTCTGCTGTGGATCTCTTGTTTTGTTGAGCTAGTGTTTTCCGTTTTTCCATTAATGTTTTTATTTCATGTGAGATCCATTCTTGTATTTTCTTTCTCATGGGTGCCACTTCTTTCCCGACTTTCAGTAATGTTTGTGTTAGAATGTTATTGATTTCGTCGACTCCTTTATTTACGAGTTGATTCTTATCGGGCATGATGTTTTTTATTTTCTCTTTATACTCTTGTTTATTTTCCCTTAATTTTTCCATATCTAAATGTTGTAAATTTTGTGTTTTCTTTTTCATTTCAAGTTGCCCATTAATGCTTAGGTTCGCTCTAACTATGGTCACTACAAGTTGTAAAATGGTTAAGAACGGTTACGTCTTGTACAACAGATTTTTCCGATGAAAGTATGTAGTCTATTTCATTTTTTACTTGACCATTAGGACTGATCCATGTCCATTTTCGTTGCGGTTTCGTATTAAAGAACAAGTTCATAGCATATAGTGTCATCTCTTCCAGGTAGTTCATTAAGGTACCTCCTGTATTATTTCTCGACCCATATCCGAAATTTCCTATCCTTGTTTCCTCTTCACCCTGCTTTATTCCTAATTTTGCATTAAAATCTCCGATAATTAGTGTTATTCTCGTTTTACGTTCTTCCATGGCCATTGTCACGTCTTCGTAAAATGCTTCAATATCTTCTTATGGATAGGTTGAGGTAGGTGCATATATCTGTATGTTACGCGGTCTGAAATTCCTCTAAATGTGCTTACATATCTGCCAATCCTTTTGTTCACCATGAAGCCAACTCCGTTGTTGTTGTTGTTGTCTTCGTTACCTTTGTAATAGAGTATGTTTCCTGATTTCAGCTGTATTCTCTCTTCACCTTTTCTTCTTACTTCTGCAAGGCCCAGTATATCCCATTTAATTTTCGGTAGTTCTTCTTGTAGCGCAAAAATTTGTTCGTCTCCATTTAGAGATCTTGCATTGTATGCGCAGACGTTTAGTTTTAGGGTTTTGTTTCGTTGAGTTTTCATAAGCGAGTTCTTGTCTTCCCCAGACTCCGCAAGACTGACCTTTTTCGAGGTGTGGGATTTGGCACTAGATACTCTACCCACCTGGGGACCATATTCGTGTGCTTTAGTGCTCGCCATTATGGTTTGAAAGGGGGTTATGGGCAGTTAAAATGCCACGCTTGCCATGCGGGTTGGTGAGTTCGTTATCAGCCGCCCACTCTGGGTCAGACGCTGTTTGGAGCCGCCCACTCTGGATCAGACCCTACATTTAATTTTATACTAACCCTAAAATTAGGGGTCGCCACTTCCGCCATACACGCCGTATCAAAGATCTTCTTTTTCGCTATGCCTACCGTTGTGGTCTTTATCTGTAACCCGAGACAAGGGACCCTAAGCAGGTTCCAGTTCCCCGGACCAGGGAACCCCTGGAATCTACGGAGGGCAGGGATTGATTCACTTTCCCTGATAGGACTGTCTAAAAGAGTTCCTACCCGTACCCGTAGGGTACGGGTAGGGTAAGGTTGCTAAAGCAATACCTATACCTATGTCCCCGAGGAAAAAAGTTATGGGGCAAAAAACAAAATTGCTTTCTTTGGTGTTTTTTCTTGGCTTCTTTTGAATATATTTTTGTAAAAAAAAATTTTTGACTATAAAATGTGATATTTCGATAGTAAATTTAACCTGGAACAATTTTCCTGTAGACGTGTTTGTATCAAAAGTGCATAAATCTCACCCTAATTCACCCTGTGCCTAGAGACTAATTCGCCCCTTTCTCAAAAAATGCACATATTTAAATTGTAGCACTACGCAGTTTTTTTCAAATATAGAGGTCCGCTGACCATATGACACAATAAAATCCCATTAACGTTGTAGTTCCTTTTAGCTCTCTTATTTTGAACATAATCAATATAGCCTAATAAAATAAAAAAAAAAGTCAAAATGTAAATTCGTACAGGTTAAAACAAATTTTATATCAAATTTTAGGTGGGTACAAAAGATATTTTCAAGAAAGTATCCAAATCATACAAGGGGATCATTGTTTAAATAATTAAAACGGGGTCGTTTTTGCAAAAAAAAAACTTTTTTAACTGCTAACGTAATTCACTTATTAATGAAGGTCTATGGGATTTTTTTCTGCAAAGATAAAGGGTAAATCTTTTATATAAGACTTACTAAATTAAATTTGACCCCCTATTTATTTAAATAATTGTATATAAAATTTTAAAAACAAATTCGCAAAAAATTATTTTTAGCGTTTTAAATAAGCACTATAAAATATCTTATTTTACAGACTATGTTGCGATATGCTACCAGTATTAAGCAAAAAAAAATTTGTCAAAAAATATTTAATATTTTTTGAGATATTGAATTTGTTTATTAAATGTTACTATATTTTCAATTGCAAAAACGCGGTTTTTACCAAAGAAATATTTACCTGCTTAAGATGTCATTATTTTTATTTTTATGTATATTTTCGATAAATGTATTATTCAAATTTCAATTAAACTTCCCTCTAAAATGGCATTTAAAAATTATTCAAATTTGTATATAATTTGTTTTTTTTTAATAACGTCGCGGGGATTAAGTATTTTGAAATGCCGTTTCGATAACTGGATTCCTGGGAATTTTTTACTAATTACCTACCAAAATTTTTTTGTCGTTTTTTCTTCTTCTTTTTTTTCTTGGAGTTATATTACTACGGGGCCTTTTAGGGTTAAATTTTATTACGAATATCGAATCTCTAAGTTGTATCTCTAAAATCTCTTAAATAAAATGTGGCTACTTACTGAGTTACAGGGTGTTTTATTTAAAAATTTAAAAATTATTGTTACCAAGTACCTTAAAACTATTTGACGTATCCTTATCATACTTTGCAGAAAGTGTGACTATTATACACCCTACTAAATTGTGATTAATAAACGTTTCTAGCTAGTGCTAGAGGCATAGGACAGGTGATAGAGAATGATTGACTCTCCCCAAATTCTACGCCACTGAGTGAATTACTATTTTAGTGAAATTTTTCGATTCTCCAATACTTTGTATGTAAATAACTTTATTGATATCGATAAAGTCATCAGTTTGAGAGATATTGGAAGTTTAAAATTAATGAATGAATGAATCAAAATAACTATGCCGTTTCATTTTTAACGTCCAATATCTCGAAAACTAATGACTTAATCGTTACCAGTAAAGAGTATATTATTTACATAGAAAGTATTGGAGAATCGAAAAATTTTACTAAAATAGTACTCTCTATTCGGTAGGGATACACCGGTCACGGATTAATAAAGAAACAAACGAATCGGCAGGTCGATTGTAATATTTTAGGTATACCAGTAACATAAGCGTAGATCTCGGGTGCGTAGAGGGCCAATATCTATTTAATTATTGAATTTTTAGTAATTTTTTGATTAAAATTTAATAAACAGGATAATTTAAGGAAAAATAATAAGATAAATAATAAAATACAATGCACCCTTGTTAGAAATACCTTTCTTAGCAAAAACTTAATACTAACTTAGGAGTAAGATTATGCAAAACACCTGACTAGAACATTTTCCCGAGCAGATGCGAAGAGACTTCCTTGACTAAAAGAACAATTAGGATTTACCCGCAAGTAATATTTTAAATACGAAAAAATATATAGATTAGTGCCGATTCGATATGCGGTCTACCATCCAATATGCGGTCTACCGCAGAGTAACTAATTCGTTATGTGGTCTATCACAGAGTAGTTATTTCGATATGCGGCCACCACTAAATAATGTTAATGCATTCAGTAAATTTTGCAACTACTCGTATATACAGTATGGTGCAAATGAAAGGAATAAATTCTTTATTTCGTAAACCGATGACATTAGGGAAAATCCCGAAACAGGTCGATTTTTGTTTTTAAATTATGATATTTTGAATGAAGTAAAAGACAGACGTACTCTCAATCATTTATTGTAACTTCCGACGACCGGTTTCGCTCTCTAAAGTATGCAGAGCATCTTCAGGTCAACGGTTACAAGTAACTAAATGATTCGGTTACAAGGAGGTACTACCTCAGTATTCATTAACATGATATATCTGCTTAAGTTATGCTAACGGGATATGGTGGAATAGACGGAGAATGTTGCAAAGGTAAACAAGTTTATGGAATTTGGGAATTTTTGAGGGTGAAGAGATAGTTGGTGAAAGACAACCAACAAATCTGTACCGGTTTTAAAGATTTTTATTTCTATTTATTAAAAGATTTTTGTTTTTATTTATATTTATTAAAGACTTCTATTTATTAGTGTATGTGTTAGTGTAAGACTAACAACGTTTGGATCAAAACGGGTCGATATCTAATATGTATGTTAGATGTGGACGTGCAGCTGTAACCTAAATTGTTAAAGTCAATACTCCTTGATGTTTTAATGAGAGGAGTAGTGGTCGTAAAAAGAATGAAAAATCGGAAAGCTTAAAAATTGTAGCTAAAAGGGTATATTAGCAGTCATATAGTAATAACAGTAATAAATGTGAATTGATAGACAACAATGTAGGTACATGAAATTGAGATATAAATTAAAGGGTGAGAATTAGAGTAGAAAAGAAAAGAAAGGAAGGGATTAAAATTCAGTTGAAAGTAATTGATTGTAAATTGAGACTATGTATTATTGATATAAGCAGTGAAGAAACATTAATAAACTATTGAAACAGATAAAAGAAAGGAATAGTAATAAAATATATTTTGGGGGTATACCTACATTGTGTTTTAAAATCTGTCAATAAACCCATTCAACATATGATATTTTGGCATATATATCATACTAGTGTCGTCATCCATCTGGGGGTGATGACGTAATCGATGATTTTTTTAAATGAGAATAGGGGTCGAGTGCTAGCTCATTTGAAAGGTCATTAAATTCACTATTTAGGCATATAAACATTTACACAATTATTTGTACAGGGCGTGCAAAAAAATTTTTAATGAAATTATTTGACAAAAAAGAAGAATGTATGTAGTTTATTTAATTCAAAATACATTTTACTGTTGCCCAGAAACAGAAAAAATGTTTATTTCAAAAATAAACATTGCTTTTCGATTAAATTCAATGTTCAAGCCAGCTCCCGCCAGCCACCTGTTTCTTAGGAAGTTTGAACATTTAATTTAAGCGAAAAACAATGTTTATTTGTGATATAAACATTTTTTTACTGATTTCTAACAGCAATAAAATGTATTTTAAATTAAATAAATTATATAGATTCTTCTTTTTTTGTCAAATAATTTAAATTAAAAAAATTTTTTGGGCGCCCTGTATAAACAATTATGTAAATGTTTATATTAATAAATAGAGAATTGAATGATCTTCCAAATGAGCTAGCACACGACCCCTATTCTCATTTAAAAAAATCATCGATTACTTCATCACGCCCATATGGATGACGTTACTAGTATGACATTTATGGCAAAATATCATAATTTAAAAATAAAAATCGACCTGTTTCAGGATTTTTCCTTAAAGTCGCCGGTTTACGAAATAACGAATTTATTCCTTTCATTTGCACCATACTGTATAGTATCAAAATAAAGCTCATTTTTTGACCTAGGTATTTTAATTACGGTACTGTCTTGGCATTTTAATTATTCAAGTGAAAGTACTTAATTACCCAAATAGGTGCAAAACCAAATTAGAGAAAGTATGACAAACTAATGCAATTTTAATAGGTAATTTAACTAAATGGGTCGACAAACAAATCAGGAATGCTATAAGAAACTATAAGGACATTTGTTATCTTCCAGTTGAATTTATTCTGTCGAATTGGTAACGCCTTATATTGTTAATTTTGTGAGAATCTGTTCGTGCTGTTTAACCGAAAATGCCAAGACGTGTTTTAGATGTAGATACTCTAATTTGTAACCTACATAAGTACTTTATTGCGGAAAAAAACAATGGTGGTCCTTTAAAATCGGTAACGTCTGTACAACAACGCGTGTGCGATGCTTTAGAAATTAGCGAATCAAAATTAAGATCTACAATTAAAAACGAGAATAGTGAAGTGCCGGAAAACGATCACCACCATACTCGCCTGTTATTAAAAACGAACAATATGTTAGAAGGACGAAAATTTCAAATTCGTAATATCATATCTCAAATGCGTGCAAATAAGGAACATGTGACTTTAGGTACAATTTTACGTAAGTTAAAAGAGAGGAAATTTGGTGACATCGGCAGAACAAGTTTATGGCAAGTCCTACATAACATAGAATTCAAATTTAAAAAAGAGGATAACAGAAAAGCGCTTTGTGAAAGAAGTTCTGTTGTACACAAGAGAATTGAGTTTCTGAGAAAATAAATATAACATATTTAAAGAAGAAGGGTCAACTTTTGTATATTTAGACGAAACATGGATATTTTCTAAGGGTGCTACCAAGAGAATATGGCAAGATGACAACATAAAATCGATCAAGTATGCTAGTGGAGAAGGGAAGCGACATATAATTCTGCACGCGGGAGGGAAGACAGGCTTTATAGAAGGTGCTGATTTAATAATTTCGTCTACATCAAAAAACAGTGACTATCGTGACAATATGAACACGGAAATGTTTGTGAAATGGTTGCGTGAAAAACTTCTTCCCGGATTAAGTGAGCCCAGCGTAATTATTTTAGACAATGCGCCTTATCATTCAGAAATACTAAACAAAAGTCCAACAAATTCGTGGAATGTAGATAAGATTAAAGAATGGCTAACAAATGAACGCATATCTATTCCACAGCATATATTAAAGTCTGAGTTGTTACGTTTGGCAAAAGAACATGCAAAACCAAAAATCTTTGTGGTGGATCAGGTTACTGAAAGTTACGGGCATCAAGTTTTACGTCTTCCACCATACCACTGCCAGTTTAATCCCATCGAATATATATGGGGAATAGCAAAATAATATTACGACAACCATATTGGGCCTAATGGGTATACAGACGAAGCGGTTTGGGAAACTTGGCGAGAAGCACTTTCAATTGCAACTCCAGAAGTATGGCGGAACTGTATATACAAGTGCGAAAAATTAATTGAGGATTGGTGGATTCGTGAAAATAAAATTAACGAAATAAGCCCAATCATAATAACAATTAACGGTGACGACAGCGATGATGATGACAGCGATGGCGATGATAGTGTGAACAATAACGACTAAATCATTTTAGTAAAAAAAATTGGTACGTATATTGACTTAATAATATTTAGCATTTTACTTAAATATTTGATGTTTACATAATGCCCTGCTGTAGGATTTCCGGATCCTTTTCAAGGCGTGATTTGTTTGAAATCGAAACTATTTGTAGATATTGTAGGTACATACGTAATATTATAATATTGTTTTTAATAATTTTTATTTTCGGGAAAAATACCCCATTATACATATAAACTATAAAATATACATGACTAACATAGAAAACATGCGATCTGATAAAAGAATAAAACAAGCTCAAATTAGTTTACAATGTCATATAAACGCTTTTTACACGCGTCAATTGACTTTAATTTAAAAACATCCAACGTCAATATATCACTTAAATTGATTGTGACTTTATAGAAAACCATTTTAGAGATTAAATTAAAACATCAACAATACAGCAACGTTTAGCCTTCTACCTTTTATAAGTTATAATTTGTTTTATTTTTATTATATTGATATTCATGCAACAATTAATATTAGGTATATTGATTTTTGGCTACGGATAATGAACTGTTATAAAGAATCACGAAATTATGTCGTTTAGGCTTCTGAGGCTATACAAACACCTAAAATTTAAAATTATTTGATTTATATAAGAACCTCCTCAAATAAAAAATTACTGCGCCCATGTGTAAATAGTTAAACTACAGCTGACCAGTAAATTCGTTCATTTCTTTCTTAATCCATGACCGGTGTAAGTCTACCGAATAGACTTTAATTCCCTCAGTGGCGTAGAATTTGGGAAGGGTCAACCAATAACTATCCCCTGTCGTACGCCTCTAGTAGTAGCTAGAAACTTTTATTTATCACAGTTTAGTAGACTGTATGGTACCCACACTTTCTGCCAAGTATGATAAGGATACGTCAAACAGTTTGAAAGTACTTGGTAAAAATAATTTTTAAATTTTTAAATAAAACACCCTGTAATTCAGTAAGTAGCCACATTTTATTTAAGTAATTTTAGACCAATCTTAATATTTTTAGGTCTAGAATCTACAACTTAGAGATTCGACATTCTTAATGAAACTTAACCTTAAAAGGGCCCGTAGTAATATAACGAAATAAAAGAAGAGGAAAAAAAGACAAAAAAATTTGTTAATTAGTGAAAAATTCCCCGGAACCCAATTATCAAAACGGCATTTCAAAATATTTAATCCCCGCGACGTTAAAAAAAAACAAATTATAAACAAATTTGAATAATTTTCAAATGCCATTTTAGGGGGAAGTTTAATTGAAATTTGAATTTATGAATACATTTGTCGAAAACATACATACAAATAAAAATAATAATATTTAATACAGGTGAATATTTCTTTGGCAACAACCGCGTTTTTGCAATTGAAAATAGAGTAACATTTAATAAACAAATTCTTTACATAAAAAAATATTAAATATTTTTGGACCAATTTTTTTTTGTTAATACTGAGAACATAGCGCATCTTTTCCTGTAAAATAAGAGATTTTATAATGCTTATTTAAAACGCTAAAAATATTTTTTTGCAAACTTGTTTTTAAAGTTTTATATATAATTATTTAAATAAATAGGGGGTCAAATTTAATTTAGTAAGTCTTATGTGAAAGACTTTCCCTTCAACTTTGCAGAAAACAATCATATATACCTTGATTAGTAATTAAATGACCTCAGCAGTTAAAAAAGTAATTTTTTTTGCAAAAATGACCCCTTTTTAATTATTTAAATAATGATTCCCTTGATTTGGATACTTCCTTGAAAATATCTTTTGTACCCACCTAAACTTTTATATAAAATTTGTTTCAACCTCTACGAATTGACATTTTGATTTACATGTAGTGTAATTTTTTTTTACTAGACTAATAGACTAATTAAAAACTTAAAAATTTTAAAAATTTAATTTTAAATAAAGAAGGTAATATTTCGTTGTTTAATTTTACAATTCACTACGTAGTAAGTGGTACAAAAAATGAAATACTGAGCCGATCTTGCGCCTTAGGGCGCGAAATTAACGTATTGATATCTTCGCCAACAATAAAGCTATGAACATTTTGCCAAGCTCAAAAGGTTTCTTTTCAGTTCCATTATCATTACTTCTAATTCAAATATACATAACTGTTCATTGCTCAAATGTGTACACTTACAAAAAAAAAATTTTTAAAGATAATATTTACAATTTTATACCTGCTTTTAAAATAAAAACACATTAAAAAAATTGAAAATACTTACAGAGAAAACAGAGAAGTCTTACAGAACTATCTTGAAATCATAGAAGAAGAATTATCAAACATGAATATGAAAATTAATACAGAGAAAGCAAAAACAATGATAATTTCAAATACGAGGAAGAAACCAGAAATAGAATTAGACGGAAAACAACTAGAGCAAGTGGAATATTTTAAATACCTAGGTGTAATAATTGAATGAAATGGTATACAAGACATGGAAATCAACGAAATGGGACTAACAGGAAGCTTATTTACCACTAAAAAAACAACATTTTTGGGGAAAAAAGAGATACCGGAGACAGTAAAAACGGCAGTGATTAGATCAATAGTAGTTAGACCAACAATAATATATAGCAGCGAAACATGGACATTGACGAGCAGACAAAAATGTAGAGTCAATGCTAATGAGGCTCCTGAGAATAATGCAAGATTTTAAAACATAGAGGCAATGCCAAACTCAACTCCACCAGCCTTACATCTAAAGGTAGAAAGGGCTTAGGACTAAGTAAGTAAGTAAAAAAACTTGTTTGAACCCATCAGAATTAAAAGGCCACAGGATTTAGACTGGCTCGTAGACTATAAAAGGTTCTCTGATTTTTGAAATATACAGTTGACGTTTACGTCAACATTTCAATCAGAAAATGAAAAATATTTTACCTTCAATTATTTTGAATTTCATTTATTAAAGTTAATTAGAATTGATATGTTGAATATTTGATTAAGTAAATAAATATTTATAGTAGTGGAGCCGATATGTAAAATAATTGTGCATTTAATGATAGAAGTATATAATTTGGACCAAATATACTACACTTATAAAGGTTCAGATTTACATATGAGGTCATCTTAAATTTTGCCTTTTACAAAAATGGCGGGTATTCAAAATGGCGACTATACATATGTTACTAATAGCACGATAACTTTCGAACGTGACGTCAGATTTCAACCAAATTTGGTGTATAGGTTATGTTTTTGATGTATAAGATCCAGGTCTTGAACCGGAAGAATCGGTTCACCAGAAGTTAAGTTTTTCCTGATTGTGATGTAAAAATATGTTGTTTTTTTGAGGTTATACCTCTTTAGGCGCGATTGAGATTGAGGGTGAATTTATATTAATCTTTGCGCATGCGCACACCGACAGTATGGTATTAGTCGTTATACGGGCTCTGATTGGGTGTTGAAATGACCTGTCAATAATAAATAATTGTTTAATATGAAGGTAAACAAATGTATAATATATTAGTTTTATTGTTGTGAGGACAGAAACAAAAAAGTTTATAATTGTAGTGACTTTTAAATAGTTTTTAAAGCAACAGGTACGTAATAATTGTAAATGTATCATAGGTACCTACCTATTTGAACCTACCAAAATACATAGTATGTAATACTTTTATTTACATAATTTGATTACCATCAAAATTTCTATCAATATTCACCTAATATATTGTTTTCTTACTCTATGTTTTGTTGTATTTTTTCAATTCTAAATCATTTCCATTCAAAATCAAAATAATTTGATTTAATTCAAAAATGTCAAAAGTTTAATCCGTTTAGTTAGTCGATCTTCGCACATAATGACACATTGTCTCCGTGGCGAAGCGTTTAATGCTAATGAACCCCAATACAACGCCAATACCAACCGCGATGATAAGTTGGTTCGAATCCCAATAGAAACTTTTATTTTTTTATTTTTTTATACATTTTATGATTGTAAGTATATTTATTATATTATTTTATTTTCAGAAAATACGTATTTAGTTAAAAAATTTTCCGACAATTAATGTTCAGAAATCATTTGTGGCATTTTTAATATGTGTGTGTGTTTTATTCTTTTATCATTTTAATTTTGGCACTGTTTTAATAAATATGTTTGAGAAGTAGTAAGTATAAATTAGTTTATTATTTAAATAAAATATAAATAAAAAGTATATTAATTTAGTTTATAATCATATAATCATATAATAGAAGTATAACTTCTTACGTGCGTACAAAGTACACACACATTCTTTTTTTTTTCAAGTCTTTCATCCTGTATGTATTAATTTTTCAAAAAGTTAATACTTCCATTGAAAAGAGTGTAAAAATATTTTTAGGAAATATTTTGAACTTTTTAGTTATGTTAATTACTATTTAATAAATGCATAACGTATCTTCACATGTATCTATGAACGGCAGATTCATTTTGAATGCCCGCCATTTTTGTAAAAGACAAAATCTGAGATGGCTCATATCTAAATTTGAATCTTTGTATGTGTAGTATCTGTGGTCCAAATTATATGCTCCTCCCATATAAATAAATTCACAATAATTCTTATATTATTATTTGCACGAATCTGCCGTACATAAGAAATTACGACATGTGAAGATAAGTTATGCATTTATTAAATGGTAATACGTAATATAACTAAAGAGTTCAAAATATTTCCTAAAAAATATTTTTATGCTCTTTTCAATGCCGGTATTACCTTTTTGAAAAATTAATTTATATAGGATGAAAGAATTGAAAAAGTAAACAACATATTTTTACAAAAAAATCAGGAAAAACACAACTTCTGGTAAACCGAGTGTTCCGGTTCGAGACTCGATCTTATACAAAAAAAAAAGAACTTATATACAGAATTTGGTTAAAATCGGACTTTTCGCTCCAAAGTTCTGTACCTCAGAACCAGACAAACGTAAGTCACGTTTAGCCAACTTTTCAGGAGAGAGCAAAAACTAAAAAAGTTACCTAATTGCTTAATTACAAAGCTGTCACTTTGATTTACCTTCAAACTATTGTTTGTATTATTAACAAATAAGTATCCTTTATTTATTGTTTGATTTTTTTTACTAAATTATATCCCATTTTGTAAAAAGTGGACTTATGTTATTGTGGCTCCACACAAAACCCTACTGTAGGACTTAGTCCTGGACTTGCGTTATTTTGGCTCTACAAAAATTCCTCATAGGACTTACTTACTTATCTAGGAAAAGGTCTTTAGAAATAAACTTCACGTGTTACTATTAAAAACATGTAATTATTATAAACAAACATAGATAAAAAACTAGCATTTAGTCAATGTTTTTCAATTAATTTTGAACATTATTGTCAAAGAGGTAAGGAGAAAAAAAATTATTCAAGCGCAGTCGAGTCATCATCAGGGAAGTTGCCTTTGTGTTCACCATGTGGAACGTTTTCAAAGAAAGATTTCTGTTCTTCAGGGATCCATTACATCAGGTTCATGAGGTCGTTGTACTTTTCATTGGTTATTTTCTTTTTGTGTGCCCGTATTTGTGGAATTGCCAATGGCATATTAATCCTTTCTTGCCTCCGATTTCTTTTCAGTTCGACACTTTTTAATGAATCTTCCTCAAAACTGGTTTTGTAGTATAACTTAATGTCCTCTTTTCGAAGCTGTAACCACACTGCATTGGATATTAGAAATGGTTTGTTGTTTGCGTTCTTCTTCCTTGATATAAATGGGGCGTCTTTGCTCCTCAAGAAGAGAAAATCAAAGAAGTCTTTAATGCACATCTGTCTGACAACAAATGGATTTTTTTGAGCATGTAGCAATAAAGTTTGCCCAATCGTTTATAGTGAAAATAGTTTATTTGTTTATTTAGTTTTATTTGTTTTTTAGCTCTCTCTATTATGCTGTGTTTTCCATCAACCTCCATGTGGGTGTGTCCGGCCAATAAGAATTTATGGTTGACTGTCTTTACAGTAGGAACTTTTTCCAAGAGCCACAAATACGTAAAAAGCATATTCATATTTCTGTTTTGTCCACTGCAATTATCTGTCCAAATAGTCAGTACATCAGTAGGCTGATTATTAGTAATTTCTTCACTTGCCCATGTAAATAAGCAAGACGCTATTTCATTTTCTCCTCTACCCGCTGTAATTTCATTCCAGATCATGCACCAAGTTTTATCAGTTGTTGCATCACAAATAGTACTATTTAACGTCCAGAGTTTTCTTGAGTTTTGGTGTTTTTGAAGTCTGGTGTTGGAAGGCACTTTTGGAGATCTGACATAATCACTCTTGATCCTATAATCAAGTATATTCAAATGGGAAATAAGCAACAATTTTACCTAAAAATGATTTTATTAACGTTTTGACGCCCAAGTCGGGTGTCGTTGTCAAAATACAAAATAATACTAAATAAACAAAAATGTTGTTGCTTAGTAAAAAATTCTTCTAATAATTTATTTAATCTGACTCATTTATATCGGCAATTCAGACACGTATTATAGATTTTAAAGTAGACGACTTTAAAATGATATTGCCAATATTGATGAGTTTTTATTTTTATATCATTTTTAGGTAAAATTGTGGCTTATTTCCCATTTGAATATACTTGATTATAAAAATGCCACAAGAAAATAGCTTCAGAACAACATCTTGATCCTATGTTAGCACTTCTTTCAAGTTTGTCTTTTTTCTTTAATACATATCTTAATGAGGCATCTTCGAGGTGTTCATTTTTTTTAATTTCAGTTCATTGAGTAGTTCATCATTTTTTTCATATTTCATTTCACAATCTAGTCTATCACAAACATCACATGTATCGTTGTCTGGTGAATGAAAAGACAAGTTGAAATCTTCATTAAAAATTTTAGAATAAATCCACTTTTTTCTGGTTTAAGTTGTCCTTTTTTACACTCTTCCTCATACAATGCATATATTGTAGAAATATTCAAGTGATTTCCCAAATATTTTCGTTGAGACCTTTCCCTGCTGTAGTGGATTTCATATACAGGGAACTTTAAAATATGATTTTTGATTAGTTGTAGTCTATCTATAGGTATTTTATTACCTGGCATATGTTTTCCCCTAAGGTCTGTAGTTACCAATTCAGATACACTGGCCTTTTTTATGGCTACTCTCATGAAAGTTTCTGAAATTGAAAGTGTATTTAAGAAGAACATTTTGCAAATTACTTCCCCTTTTTTATGTAACTAAAAAAAAACGAATGACTTTCAGATTTGTTCTTTCTTGTTCCATCTCTCTGACGTTGCCTATTAACTGGCTTAGTTCTTATACAAGACAATACAAACTGCCATTTTGAATCCCAGTTTCTTTCAGCATTCCAATATTCAGAGTGTATTTTTAATCTGTCTTCTTTTGTAAACCTCTGGTTACATTTTAGGCGACACTTATCATAACAAGGGGGTTTATTGATATTTTTTTAACAACCATATTTTTTGTGTTAACAAATTCCTTCTCAGCAAGTATATTCTTCTTCCTTATATATTTTTTTCCATTTTTCTTCATGTCTTACTCGCTTTTTGCCTTTTTCTTGACTCCCTACGTTTGTATTGTCTTCTGTATTGGAGTTACTATAAGGGACCAGTTGAGCTACATTCACCACAGGACTGTTCAAAAGCCTAGGCCTACTTAGCAGCGGCAAAATGGTGGACTTGGATCTGATACACTATTATTAACGGTAGAGCCACAGTGGCGTAGGTCCCGCTTGGACTTAGGTTTTACAGGTTTCAAGCAAAACCTCAGAGCCATAATGTAGTAAGTGGAGTTACGTTTGTCTGGCTCTGATATGGGTAAAGACTTACGCTGTTATAACCTTGGCTAATTTGGAAAGTATAATTTTTAAAGAAGTTACGTTATTATGTCTCGATGTAGAATTAAATTTTACACACAAAACATCAAAAACCCGAAAATCACAATTTTTGGACTTACGTTCGTCTGACTCTGAGGTACAGAGTTATGGTGCTATTATTCACATATGTATAGTCGCCATTTTGAATGCCCTCCTTCTTTGTAACAGGCCAAATCTGAGATGGCCTCATATCTAAATTTGAACCTTTGTATGTGTAGTATATGTGGTCCAAATTATATGCTTCTACCATTGTTTATATAGAGATAGTTGGTCAGCCCAATAGGAAAATTTGTTTGATTCAAATTGAGACAGTCACCAGATGTACCCACAATTTCTGTCAGGGTCGCAACGTCAAAATGCATAGACACCAAGTTGGATACGATCCTATTCATAAGACTCCAACTCGCATACATATTAAGAAAAATAAATATATAAATATGGAAGAATATATTTAGAAATTGAATTAATGATTAGTCATGCTATTATATGTATTATATGTATATGTATTAATGTATAGTAGCATGACATCATTAATTCAATTTCTAAATATACTCTTCTATATATGTATTTATTTTTGTTAATATGTATGCGAGTTGGGATGTTATGAATAGGATCGTATCCAACTTAGTGTCTATGCATTTTGACGTTGCGACCCTGACAGAAATTGTGAGGACATCTGGTGACTGTCTCAATTTGAATCAAACATATTTACCTATTGGGCTGACTAACTATCTCCCTATATAAACAATGCTTCTACCATTAAATGCACAATAATTCTTATAATATTTGCACGAATCTGCCGCACATGGGTACATGTGAAGATACGTTATGCATTTATTAAATGGTAAATTAACATAACTAAAAAGTTCAAAATATTTCCTAAACAATATTTTTATGCTCTTGTCAATGCCGGTATTACCTTTTTGAAAAATTAATATGTACAGGATGAAATAATTGAAAAAAAACAACATATTTTTACATAAAAAATCAGGAAAAACACAACTTATGGTAAATCGATTCTTCCCGTTCAGGAGCTTAAACTTATATATCAAAAAAAGGACCAATATACCAAATTGGTTTGAAGTCAGACTTTTCGTTTAAAAGTTATCGTGCTATTAGTCACATATGTATCGTCGCCATTTTGAATGCCCGCCATTCTTGTAAAAGGTAAAATCTGAGATGGCCTCATATCTAATTTTGAACCTTTGTATGTGTAGTATATTTGGCCCAAATTATATGCTTCTCTCATTAAATGCAAAATTCTTAAAATATTTGCACGAATCTGCCACACTATAGTGACATAGTGACAAAAATATTTTATATTTGTCACTTTGTCACTATGTCACTATAATAGTGCGGCAGATTCGTGCAAATATTTTAAGAATTTTGGATTTAATGATAGAAGCATATAATTTGGACCAAATATACTACACATACAAAGGTTCAAAATTAGATGTGAGGCCATCTCAGATTTTACCTTTTACAAAACTGGCGGGCATTCAAAATGGCGACGATACATATGTGACTAAAAGCATATTTTAAACTTATTTTAAACACATTTTAAACATATTTTAAAACCTTTCCATATTAGTAAGGAGAGCCCTGTTGACTAATTATAATCGGAGCTGTCTTTTAAGTTGCATACATAGCCCAGTCGGGATAGAATTTTTTCTAATCTTTAGGGAGGGTCAATATTAGTATAAATTTAAAATCTCGACTGAATTCCGCCGTTGCGTTAGCCGCCACCTTGATTTTAACGAGAACGGTTTTTGCTCAATATATCCGCCATTTTCAATTTTTTGACAAAAAGTGTAGAAACTGAAATTGTTGAAAATGCGATTTTCTATAATTTCATATATTATAATTTTTTTCGTGCGGTCCATATTTTCCGAGTTATGAGGGGAAAATTGAATTAAATTTTGTATAATTTTGAGGCCGTACATTTTTTTGATAAAATTAATATTTAAGGTAGTACGTATGTGGTAAAGGTGCGAGCGTAAGACCTGATTGATTTTGTAGCAATTGTTTTTGTTCAATATCTCCGCCATTTTCAACTTTTCGACAAAAAGTGTAAGAACTGAAATTGTTGCAATTACGATTTACTACAATTTTTCCAGAGAACCAGTGGCGGGTCTACAAGGGGGGAAATGGGAAAATTCCCCCCAACAAGGTCCAAAATAAAAAAAAATTTTGAAACATCACGATATATTAGCTGACATAAAACTTAAAATATCGACAGACAAATTCAACCAATAAAACCCCCTAGTTAATAAAATTAAGTGAACTTAATGCATATAATGTTTTTTATGTCTTTTGTATATTTAGTTTGGTTGATATTTCGTTGGAAGTTTTAAAAATTGTATAAAATATAATTCTCTTTATTTTTGTTTATGTACAATTATTATGTCGTAAAGTTAATAATAAATGAGACAATTCAATAATTAGGTGTAGAAACTAAGTGTAGAAACTGAAATTGTTGAAAATGCGATTTTCTATAATTTCATATATTATAATTTTTTTCGTGCAGTCGATATTTTCCGAGTTATGAGGGGAAAATTGTGACAGTTGTAGCATAATTATTGAATTATTGAATTATCTCGTTTATTATTATTAGTTTTACAACAAATATATACCTATACAAAAATGAAGAGAATTAAATTTTGTATAATTTTGAGGCCGTCCATTTTTTTGATAAAATTAATATTTAAGGTAGTACGTATGTGGTAAAGGTGCGAGCGTAAGACCTGATTGATTTTGTAGCAATGGTTTTTGTTCAATATCTCCGCCATTTTCAACTTTTTGACAAAAAGTGTAAGAACTGAAATTGTTGCAATTACGATTTACTACAATTTTTCGAGAGAACCGGTGGCCGGTCTACAAGGGGGGAAATGGGAAAATTCCCCCCAACAAGGTACAAAATTTAAAAAAAAAATTGTTGAAACATCACGATATATTAGCTGACATAAAACTTAAAATATCGACAGACAAATTCAACCAATAAAACCCTCTAGTTAATAAAATTAAGTGAACTTAATGCATATAATGTCTTTTTATATCTTTTATACATTTAGTTTGGTTGATGTTTCATTGGAAGTTTCAAAAATTGTATAAAATATAATTCTCTTTATTTTTATTTATGTACAATTATGTCGTAAAGTTAATAATAAATGAGACAATTCAATAATTATGCTTCCCCTCCGCTTCCATTATTTTCCTCCTTAACTCGGAGAATATTGATCGTATAAAAAAATTGTGCCAAAGAAGTCGTAGGAAATTGCATTTCCAACAATTTTCTTTCCCACCATTTATGTCGAAAAGTTGAAAATGGCGGAGATATTAAGCAACAACAGTTCTGACTTAAAATCAATATGGCGGCTAATGCAACCGCGGAATTCAGTCGAGATTTTAAAATTACACTACTATTGATCTCTCCTAAAGGATAGAATTATAAAATTTTGGGCAGCTCGGAAACAAAATTCAATTCAATCATTATGCTCCCCCCCACCACTTTTTATTATTTTCCCATGTAACTCGGAAAATATCAACCGCATGAGAAAAATTGTTAAAAAGAAATTGTAAGAAATTATATTTTGAAAATTTTAGTTGAAAATGGCGTAGATATTAAACAAAAACAATTGCTAAAAATCAATCCGGTCTTACGCTCGCGCCATTACCGCATACGTACTACCATAAATATTAATTTTAGCAAAAAAATTAAACAGACCAAATGGTGTAGAATTTAATTCTCTTCATTTTTGTATGGGTACATATTTGTTGTAAAACTAATAATAAACGAGATAATTCAATAATTATGCTCCAACTCTCACTATTTTCCCCTCATAACTCGGAAAATATCGACCGCACGAAAAAAATTATAATAAATGAAATTATAGAAAATCGCATTTTCAACAATTTCAGTTTCTACACCTTTTGTAAAAAAATTGATAATGACGGAGATATTGAGCAAAAACTGTTCTCGTTTAAAATCAAGATGGCGGCTAACGCAACGGTGAAATTCAGTCGAGATTTTAAATTTATACTAATGTTGACCCTACCTAAAGATTAGAAAAATAAAATTTGGGGCAGCTCCTAATGCAAGGTTAGGCCTGTTCAAATTGATGCATAATGTACTCTATACACGAGCGACACACCCCTAATTTGAGGCGTAGAAACCAAAAAAACGACCATGATAGGTGAATGGCAAATTTTGGTCATTATTATTTTTTTTTAGATCGCTAAATCCGAATATGAACTTTATTTTTATCTAGAATTTTCGCAACAATGCGAAAAATCAATTTGTGATGATTTTTCAAATTTAACTCGCTGTATCTTTGTTCGCTGCAAATATTTCTATTTTTTTTTTAATTTTACTGTATTATCTCTGAAGTATTCAGATAACAATTAGATTTTTGAGATGTTTAAAAGAACAAAAGGAGGAGTTGTAAATTTTTAAACATTTTGTCGTCGGATTTCGTTAGTTACATGTTTACTTAATACAGTTGAGTGACAGACTTTTTAGTTTATAATTTTGACCAACAGAGCAATAAAACATAAGCCATGAAGAAGTTTTGTGGAAAATATCAAGTCAAAGTATGCAATAATAAAAAAGTTATGTGAGTTTATAGACGAGCGGCATGCTCCAAAAAAACGCATATTTATCGAGACACTGACCACGGTGTGTTGAATGCCTAATTTTGGTCATACTTTATGTTTTTGATGGTGCTTAAAACGAAAATGTGGTTTATTTTTGAATTTTATGTGGGGGAATATTGTCAAAATCGCAATTTTACCCTAAAACTAAAAAAAATAAATTAATACTTTTTTGCTTTTGACTCGCTACAACTCTGTTCCATTTTAATATTTTTCTCTGAAATTTTTATAGTATATGTATATCACTAACATTTCTGAAGACAATGGGATGCCAATTAATCTTTCAGTCTTATTATACCTACTAAAAGTTATGAATTTTTTAAAGTAAAAGGTGCAGATTCCTGAGTTGCAAAGTCTAATCGCAAAAGTTGAGTTACAAAATTTGAAATTTAGCTTTTTAATCAAGTTCATGTTAAACCATAGAGTATAAAGAACAAAATTTTTTTATAAAAAAAATGGTACCACTTTTAATTTTAAGAAAAACGTGTTTTATTTTTTTATTTTTAGGGTAAAATTGCGATTTTAACAATGTTCCCCCACTTAGAATTCAAAATAAACCTCATTTTTCATTTTCAGCATCATCAAAATCATAAAGTATGGGCAAAATTAGCCTTTCACCACACCGTGATCAGTAACACGAGAAATAAGCGTTTTTTGGGAAGGGCTACTCGTCTATAAAGTTACATAACTTTTTTGTATGGTATATTTTGATTTGAAAGTTTCCTGAAAACTTTTTCGTAAGTTATCTTTTAATTCTGTGTTTGCTAAAATTACAAACTAAAAGTTTTCCATTCAAGTTTTTTAAGTAAACATGAAACTAACGAAATCTGAGGACAAAATGTTTAAAAACTAACAACTCGTGTTCTAATTTCTACAAACATTTCGGACAAATCTCATTGTTATCTAAATCCTTTAGAGATATGACAGTAAAGCTTTCAAAAGAAAATGTTTACAGCGACCAAAGATACAGCGAGTTCTGCATAAAATTAGATTTTTGAACATGTTCCACCAATTTTAGATTAAAATAAACTTCATAATCGAATTCAGCGATCTCGAAAACATAAACAATGGCCAAAATTGGTCATTCATCTGAAAGTTGATTTTCGTGGTCGGTATGTCGTCATTTTAGGGGTTGCTGCCGCTCGCCTATAGTCTAAGAGCTGGGAGCGGATTTTGTGCGTGATAAGTAATATGAAAAAACTATGTGGGAATATGTTGAACTAGTTGTGTACATTACTTTCCAAAACGGCCGGAAACCAGAGTGGGGGCCGAGGGTAGATATAAGGGGTCAAATTCGCCGTTTTTATTATTTTTTTTGTGGCGCTCTTGATAGAGATAATGCACCAAAGGGATTTGGGAATAAGTAGGTCATGACGTAACTAAGTAAAATCTCCAGGGGCGGAAACCTGCGTGGCCGACAAAGGGGTGGGGAAGGGGTGAATATAAAAATAGTGCATCAAAATTTGGGAATAAGTAGACCATGACATAACTAAGTAAAATCCCCAGAGCCGGAAACCAGATTGGGGGACGACGGTAGTTATAAGGGGTTAAAATCGCGGTTTTTATTATTTTTTTTTGTGACGCTCATGATCGAGATAGTGCACCAAAATTTGGAATATCTAGTTCATGACGTAACTAATTAAAATCTCCAGAGGCGGAAACCTGCGTGGCCGACAAAGGGGTGGGGAAGGGGTAAATATAAAAATTATAATTGGGTTTTTTGTGACGTTCCTGATCGAGATAGTGCACCAATATTTGGGAATAAGTAGACCATGACATAACTAAGTTAAATCCCCAGAGCCGGAAACCAGAGTGGGGGACGAGGGTAGTTATAATGGGTCAAAAATCGCGGATTTTACTATTTTTTTTTCTGACGCTCATGATCGAGATAGTGCACCAAAATTTGGAAATAATTAGTTCATGACGTAACTAAGTAAAATCTCTAAGGGCGAACGCTGCGTGTCCGACAAAGGGGTGGGGGCAGGGGTAAATATATAAATTATAAGTGGTTTTTTGTGACGTTCGTGATCTAGATAGTGCCCAAAATTTGGGAATAAGTAGATTATGGCATAACTAAGTAAAATCTCCAGGGGCGGAACGCTGTGTGGGGGACAAATAGGTGGGGGCAGAAGTGAATATAAAAATTATAAGGGCTTTTTTGTGACGTTCGTGATCGAGATAGTGCACCAAAATTTGGGATTAAGTAGACCATGACATAAGTAAGTAAAATCCTAAGAGGCGAAAACCAGAGTGGGGGTCGAGGGTAGTTATAAGGGGTTAAAATCCCGGTTTTTATTATTTTTTTTTGTGACGCTCATGATAGAGATAGTGCACCAAAATTTTGTAATAGGTAGGTCATGATGTAACTAAGAAAAATCTCCAGGGACGGAACGCTGCACGGTCGACAAAGGGATGGAGACAGGGGTGAAATTAAAAATTATAAGGGATTTTTGTGACGTTCGTGATCGAGAGAGTGAACCAAAATTTGAAAGTAAGTAGATCATGACGTAACTAAGCAAAATCTCGAGGGGCGAAAACCAGAGTTGGGGATGAGGGTAGTTTTAAGGGGCCAAAGTCGAAGTTTGTATTATTATTTTGTGACGCAGCACAACATTTGTCCCCCACGTAGTGTTCTGCCCCTGGATATTTTACTTAGTAATGTCATAATCTACTTATTCCCAAATTTTGGTGCACTCAATCGATCACGAACGGCAAAAAACCCCTTATATTTTTATACTCACCTTTGTCTAGCACACCTTTGTACCCCAAGCAGCGTTCCGCCTCTAGAGATTTTACTTAGTTTCGTCATGACCTACTTACTTCCAAATTTTGGTGCACTATCTCCATCATAAGCGTCACAAAAAAAATTAATAAAAACCGCGATTTTGACCCTTTATAACTACCCTCGTTCCCCACTCTGGTTCCGGTTCTGGGGATTTTACTTAATTATGTCATGGACTATTTATTCCCAAATTTTGGTGCACTATCTCAATCACAAACGTCGCAAAAACCGCTTCTATTTTTTATATTCACCCCTACCCCACCCCCTTGCCGGCCACGCAGCATTCCGCCCCTCGAGATGTTAACTAGTTACGTCATGACCTACTTATTCCCAAATTATGGTGCACTCTCAATTATGAGCGTTAGAAAAAAAAATAATAAAAACCGCGATTTTGACCCCTTATAACTACCCTCGTCTCCCACTTTGGTTTCCAGGTCTGAAGATTTTAATTAGTTACGTGATGACCTACTTATTCCCAAATTTTGGTACACTATCTCTATCAAAAGCGTCACAAAAAAAAATAATAAAAACCGCGACTTTGAGCCCTTCTATCTACCCTCGGCCCCCACTCTGCTTTCCGGCCGTTGGGGAAAGTCATTTACACAACTAATTTAATATACCCCCGTATAGTTTTTTCATATTACTTATCACGCACAAAATCCGCTTCTATCTCTCCGACTACTAGTATTGGAATAAATGAAACATGGGGCCATTGTTTATAAAAGTCTAGGTATAAAATGATGGGGCTATAGAAAAACATTTTAAAGCTCAATGTGATAGCGTGAAGTTCATTCTCCAAGAAATTTAGTGTAAGACTAATTAACATGACAAATTATTGTTTAAGAATTAAACCAAAAATATCTTCTCAACCATACGTTAAAAATTCATGATTTTGCTATATTTATTTTCGCGTGTATAGAAAGATATATTTATCTAGTTGTATATAAGCAATGAAATAATAATATGAGTAGTATATCAATGTGTATCTCAAGCGACTGAAATAGTTTTATACAAAATTTGCATATAATTGAAAAAGGAATACGACAGAATTCATGAGTATATCTGGTTCGCCATTTGTGCCTAACGTTTAAATGAAGTCGTCGACCGTCTACATTTAGTAATTTTATTTCTGCATATTCCCCACTTTCGTATAATTCAACGAAATAACTGACAATTAATACACAAATGATATCCATAATACTTCCTTTATACAAATTTAATACAGAGACGAACTTACTAAATTTTTACGTCGTCTATGCTCCGGTCGGATGTGAATGAGACACTTATACGGTATTTAATTTTATTTGTTAAAATTAATGATATTTTCCAGAATAAAATAACATTTTTGCACGATTGATCATTTTTGACTGTTTACCGTGACAGATTTTACGTCAGTAGGTGACATTTACTAGCAACTCGACGGTAAGTAATCCAACTCGACGGTAAGTACTCCAACTCGACGGTAAGTAATTCACTTACCGTCGAGTTAAAAAATCTCTTAATTTTAATTTATTTTTTGAAAGAATAAAGAAAACTAACGAATTATTTATTAATATTGAAGCTTATGGTACAATTTGTTAAATTATTTAATGAAATCCCTCTTGTTTGGGCTGTGGTTTCACTTCTAACAGAAACTCCTGCAGAATCGCATACATTAGTAGTATCCAACATTTTTTCTCTTCAAATACGCGATCAAAGTTGAAAGCTTGGAAATATCAATGCCATCATAAAGAAAAACGGTGGATTTAATCATTGAATATTCTGCCCAGAGGCTTCCAGGAGCTTTCAACTGCATATGTCTTTGAACGAAATATGCCAATAGAGTCTTTTCTTTGATTCTTAAATTCTTGCCTTCGCACCATTTTTTAAAACTTTGGTAGGTATTTTGATAACGGATTTTGGATTTTTCGGGAATAATTGCGGAACACCCTTCTTCCCAAGCCCGTTCAATTTTTTCAAATTCACTTTCGCTCATATTTTAATTTATAATAATCAAAATTGTACTTAAAATTATTGACAACTAAATAAAAACTCAATTCTCCATTGTTGTTATGCACCCTAGTTACTACCTAACAACCAAAGTATCTATCTTGATAAAATGAATGAAACTAGTCAATATGACGAAAATGTTTAATTTTATAATTTATAATGGTATCAATCGTGCAAAAAACGTTATAAGCATGTCGAACGTGAAGGGTAACCGATCTCAGACAATAATTGGAGTCGTCGCTCCGCTCCTCCTCCAAACAATTGTCTTCGATCGGTATAAAACCCTTACCGTTCTCCATACTTAATATACTATTAACTTACCTTATAAAATTTACCACATACACCATGAGGAGATTAGCGGGAGTAATGTTAACGAGACAATTCGAGTAGTAGTAACTGTAGATGAGATTGTTCTGCACTTATTATTATTTAGCCGGAAAATTATTAAAGCTTTCTTTAAAATATCTGTTAATATAAATCATGAAATAGAAGCCCTAATGAAAGAATCCTAGTAGAATTTAATAATAAGAATGGAAAGGAAAGTAAACAATTCAAAGTCTATACGTCAATTTGGTAAATCCTTTTTTCTACGAGCGTGCAAAAATGTCTACTTTCGCGCACGCATTTTAGTTTAGAAAGTTTCACTTTTCCGCACGCGTGTTACTTTTCCGCACGCGTGTTACTTTTCCGCACGCAGTTTTTACTTTTCCGCACGCGTGTTAATTTAGATATGTTAATATGGCCTTAAAGTAATTATAATACATGCAATATACTAATATTTAGATATTATTTACTAATGTATTTCAAATATATCTTATTGTGTTCCTGTTTTATTGAAATTAACGCGACAATTCGATGAAATAAAATTATTTTGACATAATATTCGAAAGTCAAATCGGTAGACAATAACAGTCGTTTTGAATCATCGTCATGGAAACCAAGATCGTCGTCATGCTAACTAATTATATTGAAAGTTTGGTTTTGACAACCTTGTCAAAGAATTAAGTTGTGTATGTATTTTCATATTAATTAAATTAATTGATTAAAATTTGGTAATTTTTTAAAGACTCTTAGAAAAAATATTGTTCCTAACTCTTGCAGAAAATCTCTTCTCCGCACTCGACTACTTACCGAACTCCCGCTTCGCGTCGTTCGGCAAACTGCAGTCGCGTGCGGAAAAGCATGACTTTCTGCACTTGTTAGGAAAATAACTATTTTTCTATATCTGGCAAAAAAATAGGAGAATAAAGTAGGATTGATCCCCATGCATGTATCTGTTTCCTATTAACATCGTATTTTTTAAAACTTTTCCATTGTATTAAACTTCGTAGATGTAAACCAAAAAGTATAAACAAATTTGGCGAAGAAAAAAGTGCAATTATTTTAAAATTATACGATAAGAAACCGATAAATGAACACATTTCTTCAAGGTTTATTAAGTAAAACCTATAGAAAGACGTCACAAACGAGTTGCAGATAAACCTAATACAAAATAAAAAACTGCAACTTTTCAGTTGCTGGATCCAGCATCTAGCAATCCAGCTGGATCCAGCGTTTTTTACATGTTGGATCCAGCAAACCGTCCAGCTGGATCGTACAGTGTGGATCCGCACACGTGTCAAATTCGAAATAAGTTACTTAATGTCATCATTAGCCCCTTTATTCAAAGCCGTGGGTCGGCAACTTGCCATTCAATCGCGGTGGCAGTAGGTCAATATGCTGGAAAGTTTCTATAGCTTAAAAGTTTGCATCGATACACCGTTGATATACATTGATTCTGCGATAAATTTCTCTGCTGGCGAGTAATCAATAATCAATGAGTTAATCGCCACTTTTAACCGGCTGTAGAAGCTCTTTGCAGAATAGAGTCCACTTTGATAACGGCGACATAACCACGAAATTTGTCTTAGGCAAACTAAATATCCAGGACTCTAGCCTTAATGACGGTCTATAGGAAGCACTACACAACAGAATCAGGGAACGGCGGCGGCGCCTCCATGAAATTACAGGTACATTAATGTATTTACAAAATCAAAAAAAGTATGACGATAGACTAAACAATCCTGGTTACTTCCCCATGCCGAAAAAGAATGCAATGTGTTCAGAGATGAAAAATTTGTTGATTTGTATAAATAAACAAGTAACTGTGGAATCAGTGCAAGAGATAATGGAAGAAGATGGGCTAACTAATCCGGAGCCCGTGAGTTTTACTTTGGAACAAGAAATTGAGATTAAATTTAAACGAGAAAGACAAAACATCTATAGCCAAAAAGACTGGTTCTCAAAAAGATTACGAAAACATTTTGGAAAAGAAGATGGCGGTTTATGACACCGAAGGAGTGAAAGACGATCGTTTGTCAATGGTCTATGACTATTTGATGACCTTAACACCAACCAGCACAGAGGCCGGAAGGGCTTTATCCGCAACCGGCTATATGTGCAGTTCTGTGCGAAGAAGGTAAGGCCTATGTTTTTAAGGTATCACTTTAAAAAAACTAAATAATTAATGTATCTGTTGTTTAGAAATTTAGCATACAGACAAAAAAAAACATTAAAATCGTGTTTTTATTGTTGATTCCACATTTTGCTAGGCCAAGCCAATCTTGCAAAAATCCAGCTGGATTGAAAATGCTGCTGGATTGCAATCCCTAGTTTCAGTACTTTTAAAATCCCATATAGATATTACATATTATGAAGGAAACACTACAATGGACATACCGCAGGTCTAACCTATACTAAAATCACAATAACGATGCACTAGAAATAAGCAAACCAAGACACGTTGAATGTTGCAAGGAGTACTCCCGAATCATAATTTACAATGTATAAACTTTGTAAATCATTATTTGGGATTTACAATGTATATACATTGTAAATAAATTGTACCTAATTATTTGAGAGTGCTCCTCGTAACATTTAAGTGTTTTGATTTATTTCTTTCGGGTGCATCTTTATTGTGATTTTAGTATAGCATAAATGTGCCATAATAGAAAACTTATTAAAAAATAATTAAAGCTAAATTACAGTGGAGTGACATATTGACAAAAAAAATCAAACTGAACAAATCAGCTATTATCGAGCTGCTAACACTTTGCACAGACAATACTTATTTTCAATTATACTAAATTTACAATCAAGATGCAGTAGAATAATAAACAAACCAAGACACATTAAATGCTACTAGAGGCATTCCCGAATCATAGTTTACAATGTATATACATTGTATATCCCAAATCATCATTTACAAAATATACATATACATTGTAAATCATGATTTGGGAGTGCTCCTCGTAACATTCAGCGTGTCTTGGTTTGTTTATTTCTACTGCTTCTTGAATGTAAATTTAGACTAGGTCATGAATTTTATTAACAAAATGTATATTTTGTTTATAAACTGAATGTATCAGCTATTATCGAGCTGCTATCACTTTGCACAGACAACACCTTTATTTTCAACTAGATCATGATAGTCCAGGGCCCATCTGTTTTGAGATGGACGTTGAGAGGTGACTCAAATTTTTTTGCAGAAATTGCTTGAAAATAACTCAAATAATAATATTTCAGTTATCCTCCCTCTCAAAAAAGTCCGGAACATTGTTTAAATAACCAAATGTCAACAAATGAAGGAAAAATTCGATTTTTTTCTTCGTTTTTTGATTATAACTTCAAAAGTATTCATTTTCTAGAAAAGATGTACAAACATAAAAGTTTCATAATTAAATTTCCTATAATATAGAATTTATTAAAAGTTTAAAAAATAGTCATCCTTGTTGCAAAATAGCAATAATTGCGAAAAAAACATACAAAAACAAGTATTCGCATTTTACGTTTTTCAACCATTTGTACTACACTTAGGACCTTCATATTTCACCCAGAAAAACTATACGATAGAGTAAAACAACACTGTAAATTTCATTAAGATCGGTTCAATAGATTTTGCAAAATAATTTTTGCAATCCAGCTTTCGCAGAAAAAATTCATTTTTTCAAAATGTTACAGGACTGAAAATAAAGCAGATAGCAAGTTGAAATTTTTTTTGCATATAGAAGTGTACTGTACCTTTCATTTGCAATTTGCAAAATTAAAATCTATTAACTACCACGGCGTCAGGAATTTTTTTAATAAACATTAATTATTGGTGCTACGCACAGGACAGCGGTGTTCGATTCACACAAGTTGATTTCCACCAAAATTTGTTCCAATCTTTATCTAATATATTATTTTCTTACTCTATATTTTGTTGTATTTTAATATTTTAATTCCACAAAAATCAAACTAATTTTATTATTGTTTGTGAAATATTGTTTAAACAATTGCATATGTTTGAAAATAATAAACTTTTATTCTCTAAGTTAAAATATATTAACAAAGAAAGTTTTTGCTAAAAAAAGTGTTATTTCAAAGGATAGAGTATGTGTTTTTATTTTGCAATGAACAAATTTATTTATTTATATCGAAATGTAATAAAAATTAAAATGTATCAATCATTATCAAAGGTCATTGGAATACCCAATCAGAGCAAACTATCCGATGTCCTGCGCGCAGCACCAATAATTAATGTTTATTTAAAAAAATTCCTGACGCCGTGGTAGTTAATCGATTTTAATTTTGCAAATTGCAGATGAAAGGTACAGTACACTCCTATATGTAAAAAAAATCAACTTGCTATCTGCTTTATTTTCAGTCCTGCACATTTTGAAAAAATGAAATTTTTTTGCGAAAGCTGGATTGCAAAATTTATTTTGCAAAATCTATTACACCGATCTTAATGAAATTTACAGTATTGTTTTATTGTACCAAAAAGTTTTTCTGGGTGAAATATGAAGGTCGTAAGTCTAGTATAAATGGTTGAAAAAGGTAAAATGCGAATACCTGTTTTTGTATTGGTTTTTCGAAACTATTGCTATTTTGCAACACGGGTGACTGTTTTTTACATTTTTAACCAATTTTATATTGTAGGAAATTTAATTACGCAACTTTTATGTCAATACAACTTTTCTCGAAAATGAATACTTTTAAAGGTATAATCAAAAACCGAAGAAAAAAATCGAATTTTTCCTTCATTTTTTGACATTTTGATTATTTAAACAATGTTCCGGAACTTTTTGAGAGGGAGGATAACTCCAATATTATTATTTGAGTTATTTTCAAGCAACTTCTGCAAAAAAATTTGAGTCAACTCTCAACGTCCAAATGTACTAATATTTTTACAGATGCGCCCTGGTCTATGACTTTTATAAACAAAATTTCAAATCAACTATGAGCTCATTCTTATCTTCATTATTAACAGAATATTATATGCATGAAAGATTTCGAACTAACCATTGTATATTATAAACAAAACAAATAACTTACGGTATGATGGAGATATATGTAGATGATGTCTTCTTCATTTGGACTCATGGACAAGAAATTTTGAGTAAATTTCTACAATAAATAAAAATAAATCAAATTCAGAATAGAAAAAAAAACAATAATTCACTTCTCTTTCTGGATGTGTTACCCCAGAATCATACACCCTAGAAAGTTAAAAAGGGGAATATATTTTCTGGTGAGTATCCAGGGCAGAAAATAAGGAACACTTTGGTCCGATTCTTGATAAATTGAATAATTAAAAAGCGTTTTAAGAAATGTGTCAGCATATTCTCGTAATTCGTCTTGTGACAGGTAGTTTGGAAGTACAAATAAAATGTGGCCATATTTACATTCCTGTGAAATATGACGCAAGGTTAAGAATTACAGAACAAAATATTCCATTTATCATACAGACCATATCTTACAAAATATACTAAATTTAAAATACTGGCGAACATTATTCTTCACAAAGTCTGTCCGAGCTATTAGACAACAGGACAACTTCACAATTTAAAAGTATGTAGTTTGTCTATTCTGAACCAATTCCAGGATATTATAGTCCTGTCGCCAGGGGGGGTACAACGGCCTCCTTTATTCAGATGGACTTACCTAAGTTTTTTTCATGTATTTTGACCCGTAGAATACGAATTTTTTGGGTAACAGTTGATCCGGATGTCGATAAGTTTGTTATAGACAAAGAACTTGAGGAATTACATAACAGCGATTTCTCGCAAAACAAAACATTTTTTTGTATTTTTTGGGCCATTCTAAGCAAAAAATGTTCTTACAAGTTTTTTCGTAGGATGCGTAGTTTTTGAGATAAACGCGGTTGAACTTCCAAAAAAATCGAAAAATTGCAATTTTTGAACCAGAATAACTTTTGATTAAAAAATAAAATAGCAATTCTGATTGCCGCATTTAAAAGTTCAAGTCAAATTATATCGGTTTTGATTATTTGCATTGCTAAAAATTAATTGTTTTATTCTTAAACAAAGCTATAAACAGTAATAAACACCTAGTGCGTGAGTGATGTTTTCAATGATTTCTCATCTAAAATCGAACAAGTAGGTAGAGTAGGTACAAGTGCAAGCGAGGCAATATCTATGTAGGATGTATTAAAACGCATGTATTAGGTACGGGAAACACTATGTGTTTATAGCTTTCTTTAACAATAAAAAAATAAATTTTTAGCAATGCAAATAATCACAACCGATATAATTTGACTTGAACTTTCAAATACGGTAAGCAGAATTGCTATTTTATTTTTAAATCAAAAGTTATTCGGGTTCAAAAATTGCAGTTTTTCGATTTTTTGAAATTTTAACAGCGGTTATCTCGAAAACTATGCATCCTACGAAAAAACTTGTAGGAACATTTTTTGCTTAGAATGACCCAAAAAATACAAAAAAATGTTATGTTTTGCGAGAAATCGCTGTTATATTATTCCTCAAGTTCTTTGTTTATAACAATCTTATCGACATCAGGATCAGCTGTTACCCAAAAGATTCGTGTTCTACGGGTCAAAATACATAAAAAAAACTTGGGTAAGTCCATCTGAATAAAGGAGGCCGTTGTACCCCCCCTGGCGACAGGACTATTATGTCAAATATGTATACTTTATTGACGGAGAAATATATTTTAAATTACTAAGTCATTATTAAAAACCAGGAATTCCTACCAATATAGTCTATTCTGGACAATTGGCCATCAAGGGTAAAAAGATGAATTATATTGAGCAGAAAATAAAATAGGTTGGAGGGGAACAAATAATGTAATTCTATTATTAATTGAAGAGCAAAGCGGAAGAAGGGGGTATGTAACATTTTCTAAAATTTTGAGTTTCTTAGTGAATTAAGGTGGTATGTAACACTTCACTAACTTATATTGTACCTGTAAAAACCTTAATAAGAGATATTCTAGTGGATGACGGTGGTATGTAACATGTAAAGTACGATTCTTGAATGGAAGAGGGAGGTATGAAATATTTTTCGTCTCTTTCAGGTTTAAATTGTTTATTGAACTGTTTGTTAAACTCGAAAACTATTAACTTTGGAGAAAAATTACAAAGACTTCTGTTGTCTCCAATGATCAAAAGAACCTAAATAGTGCACTCATTGGAGCGTAAAATAGGTTTTTACCTCCGAATTTTTTTACTATGAACCGATTTACATGAGATTTTGGAATTAGGCTTATCTTACCCTTAACTTCAAAAGTGATATTGACTCGAACTCCGTTTTTTTATTTTTAAGTGGTGAAAAAACCCCTTAATGGAAAAATTGGCATTGAGCCATTTTGTCCCCAGAAAAAGTGTTTAACAATAAAGAGTGACATTGTGAAGTATTTTCTAACACATTAAACTCATAATAATCTCATTTTAATCCTCTTGAAAACCGTACAACCCTTATAAACAACCCCTAAATCGAAAAAAGTTACAAAAAATTAATTTAGTATGACATAAAACGATTTAAATATAGAGTAAATGATGTTTTACGTTCTCTATCTTAATTATCATTGTGTTAACCCCCTTTCAACCCTTAAAAACAATCCCCAAATAGAAAAAAATTACAAAAAATTAATTTGGTTTGACAAGAAGATTTAACTATAAGGTAAATAATATTTTACATTCTCTATCTTCATTATTTAATTGTTAACACCTTGCAACCGTTAAAACCAACCCCTCGATTAAAAATTGTATAAAAAATTTCTTTTGCTAAACTAAAAAGGATTTAAATATCGTTCCACGTTCTCGAAAAAGCTATGCTGGAAAATCATATGCTCAAGTTCTTTAACCCTTAAAACTACCCCTAAATTAAAACATTGAATATGTATGATTATACATTATTAGTTTTTGGGCAATAACTACTTTAATTTTGAAGCTATCACAACTTATAAACAACCATTTTGACGGTAGTTAAAAGAGCTACAACTTTTTTCAGTATAATATGTAGTGAAAAACCTCTTATTTTGAAACGGTGAAGGGTCAAAGGGCTCGAGAGAGAGAGAGAGACTGTGGTTGCGCTACCGCGCGCTTTTTAATCAATCATATCTTCGTCAATTTTTATGTGATAGAAAAATCAAACAAACCGGAATTTTTGTCAAGAATAAACCTATTTTTTTATTGTTATATTTTTTTTACGGATCTTTTATTATTTTTGAGATATTATGAAAAAAAGTGGTTATTTTAAAAATTCGAAAAATTTGTTTTCTTAAAATCGTGATTTTTTCAAAAAATATGTGTTCCAAAGCAGCGAAACTGCTAAAATCTATCAAACTTTTTATATTAAAGTTGATTCTAGACGAAAGATGATTAATTTTAATTTTGGTGGAAATGGCACTTATGAAATCAAGTGATTTAAAAAAAAAACCATTAGATGTTCCTCTTTGTTTGATCACAGCTCACTCATTTTACATACAAGGGACTTTTTGCAGTGCTCATTTTAAAGCTTATTTTAAGAACTATAAAAACCTTTCTCATTATCATGCATAAAATTTATTCGCTCTCCGCTAGAGGGCATTGAATACATCGATTAAATTTCACACAAAATAAAAAACGGCATTGATCTTCAATATCTCGCTTAATATTGCACTTAGGACACTATTTAGAAACCAATTTGTTCATTTTTTTACCTGCTACAATTTTGTTTATTATAAATATTATCGTTAAAATGCATATTTTTGGAGATATTTGCAAAAAACTGTTGAAAATTGTGAGAAAATTCCGAATTTTCAATTGCCAATAACTTGAAAAGTATTGTGTTTTTGAAAAAACTTTATACAACATTTTTTGCTTAAAATTAGGTCTTCTGTCGATATCTGAAGTTATTTTGAAAAAAAATTACACCACCGAAAAGGGTTGGCAACCACCCCCAGGGTGAAATCGGGTCAATATCACTTTTGAAGTTAAGGGTAGGATAAGCCTAATTCCAAAATTTCATGTAAATCGGTTCATAGTAAAAAATTTCTGAGCTAAAAAGCTTCAATAACTGTACTAAAAATAATGTAACCGAGTTGAAAAAATTTCCGTAAATTTCCGAGTGTAAATTTTGACTTTTTAAATTTGTATAAATTTTTTGTTAAATAAATTTAGCTAAATAACTCCGAAATTATTGCAGTTACGTAAAGGGAATATAACACGAAAAATAATCAGCATTTTTTAAGAACTTCAAAACGAAAAATATACAGGGTGTTACAAAAAACAGAAGTTCTGATAACAATGTAATTGCCACTATAATATCGGCCGCATTAGAAAACCGTTTGTCACCAAAATCTATAAAAAATCGTGCAAGCCGTTTTAAAAATAATTGAGGCTTTCCACACATAAAACTCACTGTGTATAATATACTCCATTTAATAATACAAGACAAGGTAGACTGAAGAAGAAAGGCCAGGTCGAAGAAGAAAGGCCAAGTCGAAGAAGAAAGGCAAGGTCGAACAAAAAATATCAGGTCGAAGAAGACCGTCATGGCTTAGACACCTGTGAGAATGATTTAACAGATCCTCTTCATCCCTTTGCCGAGCTGCCATCAAAAAATTACTATAGCCAATTTGATAGCCAACGTTCAATAATCTAGCACGGTACATGAAGAAGAGTATTATTTCATACCACATACCCCCTTCATCCACTCAGAAAAAGGATAGTTATACAAACTAAAATTAATGGAAGAAGGCGGTATGTACCGTTTTTATTTATTTTTAGAATTTATTTTACTTTTAGAAAAAAATATAAAAACAAAAACAAATAAAAAAATTTGAAAAAAAATATTTTTAAGAAACGCTTTTCTTAGTTACGGGTGCCTAAAATTAAACATATTATAAAAAAATTAACTAAAAAGCAAAAAATAAAAAAAATTGAAAAAATCTAACACATTCGTTAAAGAAAAGCGTGGCGCGTCTTCATCGAATAAACGGTTTTCGCAACACGCTTTTCTTTAACGAATGTGTATTCACATATTTTTTTCACATATGTCACAGATTGTTTTAAGTTTTTTTTATTTTTTGCTTTTAGTTGATTTTTTTATAATATGTTTCATTTTAGTCACTCGTAACTAAAGAAATGCGTTTCTTAAAAATATTTTTCATATTTTTTTATTTTTTACTTTTTAGTCTTACACTTTTCAAACATTAAAATATATCGTAATGTTTATTAAAATATGTATAAAACATTATGATGTACAAACATTAAAAGTAGTCGGAATCGGCAAAAAATTTGAAACTTTATTGTTTATGTATGAAGCATAGCGTAAACAAACAACATGAAAAGTGAAATTATGTATAGTTCATGTAATTAAGTACAATCTGTAAAAGTTTCAAGTTACTTCATTGTCAAAAAAACAAGAGAATTTAACCATTTTTGGTTCAAATCTTTTTTTTATTTAAACAATTAATAAACAAAAAAATTTTATTGACTATTCTTGTATTGTTCCCGAGAATGCATATGTCTGGAAATTTTTAGTCATTTGCATTGAAGAAGAGACAGTCAAATTAACGTCCAAAGATTTGACCCAAACGATTGAGCTCAAGAAAAGCGTTTAATTAACGAATACAACAAAACGAATTCTAATGTTAATTGCAGCACAAAACATCTCTACCGGTGGTTTTTCTAAGACTACGATAAAAACACGAATTTCCTGAATCCGAGTTTTGGTTGAAAATTTGTTTCGTATCGTATTGAAATTTGACACGAATAAACGCCGATTAATATATAAAAAAATATAAGAGCGTTCAAAATTTGAAATTTTATTGTTTATTTATGAAGCATAACGTAAACAATTAACGTAAAAAGTGAAATTATGTATAGTTCATATCATTAGCTACAATCCGTAAAAGTTTCAAGTTTCTACATTGTAAAAAACAAGAGAATTTACGCATTTTCCACTAAAATCTTTTTTTTTATTTAAACAATTAATAAACATCAAATTTTTTTATTGACTATTCATGTATTGTTCTCGCGAGTGCATATGTCTGCAAATTTTCATTCATTTTCATTGAAGAAAAGTCAGTCAAATTAACGTATAAAAATTTGATGCAAACTATTGAAGTACAGAAGAGTGTTTAATTATCAACATTATATGTAAAGGAATGCTTATAGCAATATAAATTAAACCAAATGACACAAACAATATTTTAATAATAAAAGTAGATGAATAAAAACTTTAACTGCCCATATCTCAAAAGGTAGACTTTGTAACATTATCCCTTCTTCCACTTATGTCTTCAATTATATTACATCCTGACCGACCACCAACATAGAAATGTATGAAGAATCTGTTCACTAACTCCCCATCTTCATTGTTTTCATACTCTCTCTTATAGCGCTACCGCCCAAGTCGTGCCCTGGTCCCCCCAGCATTTGGTTCCAAGTATCTCTATCCCTGGCTGCTAGCTCCCCTCCAGCATTCCACTTCATTTTCTCTTTAGCATCAGGTCTCACTTCGTCTATTCACCTGTTACTTGGTCTTCCAATTGGCCGACGTCCCACCATAGTTCCGCTAAGCATTCTACTAGGTGTTCTGTCATTTAGAATTCTTATTAGGTGACCTGCCCAGCTCAATCTTTATATTTTTGCATAGTTTGCTATAGAGAGTTCTTTGTAATACTGGTATAACTTGTGGTTGAACCTTATACTCCATATACGGTTGTCGCAAATGGGTCCTAACATTCTCCTTAATATTTTTCTTACAAAAGTTTTTTCAGACATGATCCATGTTTCTGTCATATCATGTTGTTATTGGTCATATTATGGTTTTATATATTTTAAACTTTACTGTCTATATGGATGTCTTTGAATACCAGCGACAGAGAAGTATGCTTAGTTAGCAAGCATTATCGGTTTCCTTTCTTTCTCCTCCTCGCTCGGGTTGACGCGAATTTGTAAATAAAAAAACTTTTCTTTACAGACAGTTTTTTTTCTGTATAAAAGGTATATTTAAAATCCCTCAAAAGGGTCACATCAAAATCACATAACTAGTTTTCGACTGGCTTACCAGTCATCATCAGTGCTTACGTGCAATGTACATGCTAACCACCAAGATATTATTTAACAAAAATATGTGGGTCAAAGCCCAGTAAAAGTAGTCCGTCAAGGAAAGATTGGTTTAATATGCTACATTAAGCGTGGATGTTTATGAAGCTCAATGTAGCCTTTTAAACCAATGTTTCCTTGACGTACTACTTTTAATGTGACACACAATGGGATCAACAGTGACGCATTTGACGTACTTACTGGAGTCAGACAGGGATGTGTGCTTTCTCCGTTTCTGTTTAACATAGCTCTAGACTATGTTCTCTCCAAACTAGACTTCGACACAAAAGGGATACAATGGACGTTAACCACACGCCTAAGTGATCTAGAATACGCCGACGATATCTGCCTGTTAGGACAAAGGTTCCAGGATGTGGCCGACCAATTGGAAACACTATCCACTGAGGCCAATAAAATAGGTTTAAAAATCAATATTGGTAAAACCAAATCCATGAGAATAAATGCAAGGAACAACACGCTATTTAATATCGACAACAAGCAGATTGAAAATGTGGAAAACTTCACGTACCTTGGAAGTGTGCTAACAGAAAGCGGATGTACAGAAGACGATATCCGTATAAGGATACGAAAAGCTAAACAAGCATTCAGCATGCTTAACCCTGTTTGGAGTTCTGGGGAATATACTACAAGGACAAATATCCGAATATTCCAGTCAAATGTTATGTCTGTTCTACTCTATGGATGTGAAACCTGGAAAGTGACAAAATCCCTTACAGACAAATTGCAGGTCTTTGTTAACAAATGTCTATGAAGAATTGTCCGTATTTTCTGGCCAAATACCATCAGAAACGAAGATCTGCTCCACCTGACCCAACAAAAGAGGGTAGAAAATGAAATAAAATCCAGAAAGTGGGGGTGGATAGGTCACACACTCCGGAAAGGTAGTTCCAGTATTGCAAAAACTGCCCTAGAGTGGAATCCCCAAGGAAAGAGAAAAAGAGGTCGCCCAGCACAAACTTGGAGAAGATCCATTATGGACGAGAAAAGAAGTCAAGGAAAGTCTTGGAATGAGGTGAAGGCCCTAGCGCAAAATAGAACCCGATGGCGCGTTTTCACTGAAGCTTTATGTTCCACTTAGAAGTCCAAGAACATTATATAAAAATATAAAACTTGAAATAACAGAGAAACGGTCGAATTTAGGTGTATAATGCTACCAATAACTTTTGTTGTGCTTGAAAAGACCTTTAAAATAAGCAATGTTAAATGTCGATTACATTCAAACTATGCGAGATAAACTGTAAAAAATATGATGACTTACGTATTTTAAGAAAAAAATGAGAAGTATATTTAACTCCTCATCCACAAGAATTTAAATGCATCGTTTTCCTTTTACAGCACATTATAATATAGTGTTCTTTTTATGTTCAAGGCGGGTTTAAAATGAATGGTTTTTGAAAAAAATAAGATCAAATTATTGAGATTATTTTTAAATTTTCTTAAAAATCTTCCTATTTCTCCATGTAACTCGAAAATGATAAGAGATGCCAAAAAAGATGCCATACAAAAATGTAGGTTTCTTCTAGGTAAACATTTTGATTTAATTTTTTGTAACAGTATCTCTTATCATTTTCAAGTTACATGGAGAAAAAGGAAGATTTTTAAGGAAATTTAAATATGTGCTCTATAATTTGATCTTATTTTTTTCAAAAACTTCCGTTAATTTTTTTTTATTATTTTAGACTTTTCTTTAGTATTTACACAGTTATGCAAAGGTTTACTCAAACTTTTTTTTTGGTACTTATACCGGGTGGAATAAAATAAATGTTTTTCTTATGTTAAGTTTGAGACGCCCTGTAGGGAGGACGAGGTACAAATGGGAGTATATATCGAAATCGTATTGTAGTCTTATGTTTTGTGAACATTCTGTTTTTTAAATGTCCCTGATATCTTTAGAAATAATAAAAATAGACGGTTTTGTAATTTAACATGTGTTTTAACCGAAACAAAAGTTTGAGACACCTTGTAGGGAGAAAAAGGCACAAAGGTGAGTATACCTCAATATTTTGTTGTAGTCTCATATTTTGTGAATATTTTACTTTTTTAATTTCTCTGATATCTTTAATAACAAAGAAACTAGACGATATTACTCTTTAATATGTGTTTTAACTGACGACATGCGCCACATCACACATATGAAACATAGAAAAACATATTACAGAGTAATACCGTCTAGTGTCTTTGTTATTAAAGATATCAGAGAAATTAGAAAAATAAAATATTCAAACAATATGAGACTACAACATAATATCGGGGTATACTCACCTTTCTGTCTTTTTCTCCCTACAAGGTGTGTCAAATTTTGTTTCGGTTAAAACACATGTTAAATTACAAAACCGTCTATTTTTTTTGTTTCTAAAGATATCAGGGACACTAAAACAACAGCATGTTCACAAAACATAAGACTACAATATTATTCTGATGTATACTCACATTTGTATCTCGTTCTCCCTACAGGGTGCCTCAAACTTAACACAAGAAAAACATATTTTTTTCTTCCACCCGGTATAAGTACAAAAAATAAGTTTGAGTAAACCTTTGCACAACTGTGTAAATACTAAAGAAAAAGCTAAAATAAAAAAAATAGCGGAATCCGTCTGTTCGCGAAAAAATCAACTATGAAAATCAGCAGAATTTTCTATATCCCTAACTTTTGACGAGCAATTTATTTGCGGCATGTGGGCCTGTATTTTATATTTGTTTTGGGGTTTTCCTATTATCATTAAGGTTAACAAGATTTTTTTTATTTTTTAAATCTCTTCAATTATACACTAGTGTTAACTTCCTCTTACCTAATATAAAACCGTCTACCTAATCCAACCCTTATAAAGCTTATGTACAACCATCCACATCCCCTTGTACTTAAACTCCACTCCGTTCATATTTCATAGGATTTCGCTAATTTTTCTTTGCTATATCTTCTCGTTTCTGATGCCGTCTGCATGGCAATATGGGTACTTATCTTAATGAGGGTGGTTTTTAATGAAGCGCGACTGGGGGCTCAAGGGGGTGGAAGAGGTTAGGGGGGTTAAGAGGCCGAGGTAGTCGGCTGGTTTGGAGATATAAAGTAAGTTGTAGGAATAGATTTCAATTTAAATATTACATGAAATTAGAATATTATTATGAGTAGTTTTCTTTTTCAGAAAACCGTATGACCAAATTATAATGTAACCGTCTCAAAAGACAAATTCACGTACAACGTCGTCCTACTAGCAGCAAATGAGAAACAACTACAAAGAAATATAGAAATTTGAATAAAATAATAAAAAGTATGGAATGAAAATTAATAAAAATAAAACATAATTTATGATCATGGGATAAAATGAAGAAGAAAAGATAAACATAAAAATAAAAGTAACTATGGAACAAACACGAACTTTCTAATACTTCGTAGCAGAATTATAAGACAAGTAAATACAGGAAGCGGAAATTAATAATATAATTCAAAAAACGATGAACCTATACTGTGCAATGAGCAATAAATTCATAAATAAAAAGAAATAACAAGAAAATTATAATTGATGTGTTCAAGTCAATACATATACATAGACCTGTATTAGCCTCTAGTCATGGGTTATAACAGAGCGACAAAAGAGTGAAATACGAGATAGACTACGGAACACTCAAATAAGAGATTTGGAAATGGAGTCAACCATAGAAAATACAGTGCTAGTCAAAAGTCCGTACCCCCCTCGTATCTTTTGAACGGTGATACCTATAATAGTGAAATTTGGAGGGAAGAAATAAACGGACGTAAGCTTCTTAACTAGTTATGACAAGTAACTTAATAGTGACAGGTGACGTTACAGAGCCACTGTGACCGATAATTTTAAATGGGACCTTATGGCAAGTGATACCTCGTTTGAACGGTATTAAAAATACCTATTCAGTCATACTAATTTTTTTGGGTTTAAGTTGATTTTGATTTTGGTGAATAAATTAAATGAATATAATATTGTAGTTCCGAATTTAATTAATAAAAATTCAAATGTCCGCCTATGGACTTTTTGTCAAAAAAGTTGACGTTTCTTTAATTGTCTAGTAGTTTTTACGTCAACGTCAACCTGTTTGACAAGTAATCATGGGCGGAATTTTTAATTTTTATTAATTAAATGCGAAACTACAATTTTTTTATTTATTTCATTTGTACATCAAAATTAGCTTAAACTCAAACAAAATTAGTACGACTGAATAGGTATTTTCGATACCTTTCGAACGAGGTATCACTTGCCATAAGGTCCCATTTAAAATTATCGGTCACAGTGGCTTTGTAACGTCATCTGTCACTATTACGTCACCTGTCATGACTAGTTAAGAAGCTTACGTCCGTTTATTTCCTCCCTCCAAATTTCACTATTATAGGTATAACCGTTCAAAAGATACGAGGGGGGTACGGACTTTTGACTAGCACTGTATAGAAATAGGGCAACTCAATTGGTAGAGTCATCATTAGAGAATAGGTTATACAAAACCGCTGAATGAAATTTGCCAGGCAAAAACTCAGAGAAGAAGGAAGAAAGAAAAAGCTAGCTTACGACAAACATGAGATAGAAACCTAGGAAAAATATTTTTACAGGGGAAACAACATGGATAGAAGCATGGACGCTCGCCAGAAATCAGGAGAAATTGGCCAAATTTGTACTTAATGTAAGTATACAGTGTGCCAATTTGAATGGGTACCACCCTCTATAATTTGGCCTCTATAATATAAAATCAAAAAATGCACCAAACACGTCAAATTTATTTGGGAGTTTATATGTGAGGGTCTCATTTTGTATACCAGTTTTCAATTAAATTACGTCAACCCACTAGGGGGGCGGAAAGAGCCCCAAAAATCTAAGAGGTTTCTAAGAGGGTTATGAAATCGGAAAGGGAGTTGAGTGATACCTCATTTTAAAAGTCGTTCAAGCATATGTTCAAAAATACCACATACATTATATTTATTTTTAATATTATTGAAAAAATCAAGTAAAACCGTAAGGCTCATGCTCCACGGGCGACAATTTTACGCCAGCAGTAGCCGTAAAACGAACTTAGGTTTTGCGGAACGGAATAGCAATCGACGCACTGAACCGACTACGCAGAAGTCCTGTAGTCGGTTCAGTTCGGCTATTCCTATTCCGTTCCGCGGAACCTTAATTTCGTTTTACGGCTACTGCTGGCGTAAAATTGTCGCCCGTAGAGCCTTAGCCTAAAGATATAAATTAAATCGACTCTATATAAATCGCGTCTACTTCCACTTATGAAATTGTTATTAGTCCAAACCAAAATACAAAACATTAATAAATTATCTATAAATAATAAATTATATAAACAATAAATTTATTATTGTTTTATATTTTGATAGTGGAAGGTCAAATAAATTTAATTTCTAGATTAAATTGTGGCTGATTCTCAAATTAAAAAAAAATTTAATAAAATCAAATTTTCCAAAAAATTTAGTGCGGCACATGCTTCTATACCAAAACCAAATCCAAAAATATATATTTATTTATGCTTGGCTTCGAGGTTGTTTCAACCCTATAGGGGTTGACTTGTTTGGTTTTTCCAAAATACAAAAATGTTAAGATTAGCTAATAGGATTTATATTTAGGTAAAATTAGGGGTGTTTATCGGTTTCATATTTACTTCTAGTATTACAAAAGTTATTTATGCGTCATTATCTCAGTCTAACTGATTATTATACATTTATTAATCCGTAACGTCTCATTTAAAAAAACAAGACATTTTTTTAACGAGAAAATAGAAATAAAACCTAAAATTGTAATTTATGTCTAGACAGAGAAATATATAATTTACTGTTTTTAAAGTTTAAAACTTTGTAACAGCTAACACTGTCCTAACTAGCGTAATAATCGATTAAGTAGACCAGCCCTACATGAGTCAGGGACCAAGGGACGAAAATAAAACCTTTACATGTAAATTAATTCACTGAATGACCCTTATAATGTGAGTTAAACTGTAATTAAATAAATTTAAACCAAATTAAACAAAATTAAATGAAATTAACCTTCCCATGACCAACCTTTTTTTGTTACACGGATGACCAAGGGGGGGAAAAATGACCCCAGGTCAAAAATGTCAAAAATGTCAAAAATGACATATAACAAAAAAATAAAGTTTTTTTTTCAATTTTTTTTTTATTATTTTTTTTGGCATGGACTTTATCTCATTCAGCCAGTCACAACATGAGTATTAGTGTCATGTGTAGTGTGTATGTTGAGTAAGTGTCTTGTTACTTTGCAAAGTCGACGTCATTAGCGTAAAACTACTTGTAATTACACATAATAGACGCTATTTTACTAAACATCAACTTCAGAATATATTTTTTATTCGTAAAATATAGGGATTTTTTTCAATTTCTTTTTACATTTCATTTTACATTCATTTCAAATACAGGGATTTATATATATAATGATATTAAAGTCAAATAAAAAAATAATGAGTTAAAAATTGAAAATACTTTTGAATTTATTAAAGAAAAACATACGCTGGGGTCACAATTTTCCCCGCTTGGTCATCCGAAGGTAAAATAAGATTAAAATAAAATTAAATAAAATTAAATAAAATTAAACGAAATTAACTAAAATTAAGTACAATTATTAAATAAAATTAAATAAATTTAAATAAAATTAAGCTTTTCAAAAAAAAAATAGTGCGACACATGTTTTTAAACTAAAACTAAATATAGATTCTAAATTCTCCATTCATCACTAATTTTAAGGTTGTTTCAACTCTTCAGGGATTGATTTGTTCAGTTTTCCCAAAAAATAAGACTGTTAAGACGGACTAGTATAATTTATAATAAGGTAAAATTAGGAGTGTTTATCAGTTTAATTACTTCTATACTCCATCCCATTGACTTTACAGTATAAGGAACATAGGCAATGCAGTCCTTATGAGAATTTTTAGCGCGGTGGTGCCGATTTTATCAAAATGAATTTGTAATCGAACATTAGAGAGATTAATTTGAAACTGTTTTAGAAAGACAATCCACAATTTTAGGATTCAGATGCTTTAAGTTTATTTCATATAGCTATAGTTATTACGCATATGAACCCTAAAATTGTAGATTGCCTTACTAAAATAGTTTTGTAAGAAGGCATTTGACAGGATCAAATTAAATTAAAGGACGTTATCCATTTATTGTACGCAAGAAAGGTACCTCTAGGAATAATTAAAACCATTGAAAATATCTACCAGAACAACACAATAAAAGTAAAAGTAGATGAAGAACTAACTGACCCAATTGAAGCTGGCAATGGAATAAGACAGGGAGATTCCCTGAGTCCTCTGTTGTTCAACCTGATCATGGACGAAATAATAAAAAAAGTAAGAACAAAAAAGGATACCAAATAGGAGAAAAACAACTTGAAATAATCTGCTACGCAGACGACGCAATACTAATCTCTCAAAGTGAAAATGATTTACAACGTATGCTGCACGAATTTAATATAACCGCTAGAAAATTTAACATGGTAATTTCCCCAAAAAATACTAAATGCATGGTTATAAGAGCAGATCTAATAAGGTGTAAAGTAGAGCTGGAGGGTCAAATAATAGAACAAGTCATAAAGTTTAAATATCTAGGCATCACACTATGCAGCTACGGAAAGCTCGAAACAGAAGTGGAAGATCAGGTGAATAAAGCAAACAGAGCCGCAGGTTGCCTGAATGAAATAATATGTAGAAATAAAAACATCGGAAAAGAAGTGAAATGCAGAATTTACAAAACAGTCATCAGACCAATAATGACATACGCGGCAGAAACACGACCTGATACAGAAAGAACAAAAAGAATGCTAGAAACAGCAGAGACGAAAACATTGCGAAAAATCGATGGTAAGACGATGTGGGATAGAGCTAGAAGTGCATATATACGAAGGAGATGCAAGGTGGACAACATTAATAACTGGGTGAAAAGCAGAAGAGTAGAATGGAATGACCACATAAGCCGAATGACAACAAATACAGTAGTAAGGACGGCGAGAGACGGTTCCCCAATAGTAATAGGTCTGGATCCAGTGTATGAAAAAAAAGTTGATTAATAGCAAGCTAAAAATTTGTTAATGGCTTAAGGGTGTCTAGTCGGATAAACTTGGATATATGGGAACACTGGAACAGGGGAAGTTTTAATTCTGGAACAGGTTAAAAATTTGGAGCGGTCAAACCACGAAAACGGCACATGTATTTTGTCCGACAGAACAGACTTAAACTCTCCGAACAGAGATTAAACTCTCATGCAAAAATCAGACTGCTATTTATCACCAAATGGGCGTTTTAATGAGTGGAACATGTAGAATATGTCAAATGACAGGAATTATGACAATTGATAAATAGCAGTCTGATTTTTGCATGAGTGTTTAATCTCTGTTCGGAGAGTTTAAGTCTGTTCTGTCGGACAAAATAAATGTGCCGTTTTCGTGGTCTGACCGTTCCAAATTTTTAACCTGTTCCACAATTAAAACTGCCCCTGTTACAGTCTTCCCACATATCAAAGTTTATCTGACTAGACACCCTTAAGCTATTAACAAATTTTCAGCTTGCTATTAATCAACTTTTTTTTCATACGCGGGATCCATACCTATAAGATGATCAGTGGGAAGACCACGAAAAGACGGAATGACAACTTACTGGAGGCACATTGAAAAACAGACAGAGTAATGTCTATATAAAAAGAAGAAGAAGAAAAAATAGTTTTAATTAATTAATCTCTCTAATGTCCGATTACAAATTATTTTTGATAAAATCGGCATCGCCGCGCTAAAAACTCTCATAAGGATTGCATTGCCTACTATGTTCCTTATACTGTAAAGTCAAGGTGAGATGGACTATACTAGACTTGCCTCATGATGACACAAGCTATTTATGCGTCATTTATTTAGTTTAAATCTCTAGTGTTGGGGAAAAAGGGCATAAGTCAAATTTTTACTATATTGACTTAAGTACACTGGCGACATGGAATTTAATCAATTTAGTTGTGATCAAAAGGACATAAGTCTATTGCATTTCTAACAGCTTTAATCTCTATTGATCTAATAGACGCAAGTCGTGTAAAACCGGTTCTGTTTGGACAAGCGGACTTATGTTGACTAAAGTCTTTTTTACCGCGGCAACCTTACAACTGTATATTTACACTTGCCAAGGACAGGCTGACTTAATTCCGTATGACCCGTTACAATAACAAACACGTATTGCTTTTCAGTGATAAAAATTTGTATTAAGGTAGGTATGTACTTGTGTTTTTGCGAACGTAAAAATGTCAAAAACGGATGTTTGTCACAAATGTGAAGTTTTGAAAATGGAGTGACTATCACCAATGATGAGGAAAACAAAAATACACTTAAAGAACAACAAGCGAAGCATCATGAAGAAGTCGACTTAGCATATATGTACTTGTAAAAGTAAAGACAAAAAATTAGCAATGGAAGACCACTCAGTATTATGCTATACATTTGACCTACAACAGTGTCTTCCGACACCGTTTTTAGAAACATCGGTATCATTTTACAAAAGAAAATATTGGACCTACAATCTGACAATACACAATTGTGGAAATGGTTTTGCTTCATGTTATTTATGGCACGAGTCGATGGCAATGAGAGGAGCAAACGAAATTGCTTAGTGTCTTTTTAAGGAGCTTATGAATTTGTCACCCGAAGTGAAAAAACTGATTTTGTACTCGGATATTTGCGGTGGACAAAATAATAATTTCTACTTAGCAAATATGTTCTTAACTGTTCTTCAAATGAAAAATTCGTTAGAGGAAATCGATCACAAATTTCTTGTGTCAGGTCACTCACACATGGAATGTGATGCGTATCATTCCGTAATCGAAAAACAAAAAAAAAACAACTGGTATGCAAATATCACATCCACATGATTGGGCGACATTAATACGATGCGCAAATAAAAAGAAACCTTTCAAGTGCTTGAAATGTCACAAGATGATTTTTATGACTTTGCAGCCTTGTTGAAAAGTATCTTTGTAAAAAGAAAACAATATAGTGAAAAACGAAAATTTCTATGGCACGACTGCAAATGGCTCAGATACACAAAGGAACAGGGACTGATTTATTATAAAAAATCACTTCAAGAAACAGAAGACTTCTCCATTCTGAATTTAAATCGCCATGGCCGTCCGGTTGCACTCTCTTTATCAAAAAAATATACAGAGCCACTTGCAATCTCCAAGGCCAATTACTACCCCTTATTCCAGATGTGTACAAAAGCTTTTATGAGCAACCTGTACATTCAAATGCAACAGCTGACGTTGACACAGATTTAGAAGACCTAGATCCAGACGCCGAAAATCCAGACTTAGAAGAGGTACATACGTAATAAACATTGCAGTGATGTATTTTACTTGTATTTTTTTTTCAGCGAATAAAACTTCATCCATTATTTTATGTTTCTGTATTTACCTGTGTTGCTATTAGATGCTATACTATATTACACTTAATGGCTAGCATGTTAGTTCATATAGACTTAAGTCAGTAATCGCAATCAAAGTCAGATCCAGAAGACTTAAGTCAATCAAAAATCATCAATTTGAAAAGATATAACCTACTTTATTATTGTCTATAGGTTTGGTTAGTATATCTTATTAAAATATCAATATAAATGCAAGTTTAATTTAAAAATAGATTTATACGACAAGAATGAAACCTTTAATAAATCCTCCTGAAAAACAACAGATTTCGACTTATGCCCTTTTTCCCTAACACTAGAGAAATATCTATCCATTTATTACTCACCAAACTTGTTACTTAAAAAATATCAGACATTTTTTTCTGAACAAGATAATTGAAATAAAACAGAAAATTGTAATTTATGTCTAGACAGAGAAATATATAATTTACTGTTTTTAAAGTTTAAAAGTTCAATTTAGTGAAACTTTGTAACAACTAACAATATCCCAAATACCGTAATAATCGATTCAGTAGACCACCCCTACATGAGCCGGGGATCAAGGGACGAAAATAAAACCTTTACAGGTAAATTAGTTTACTGAATGACCCTTATAATTTGAGTCAAAGTGGTCGCGTGATCACGTGTACGTACCCTTTCGCCCCTCGGTGTTTTTAAGTAAGTATATGGTCACGTCACCCTTATTTCATATCAGCCGTTTGAAAATATTTTACTTTGTTGTTTTTTTAATGTGCTTCTACAGTAAGTTGATTAAATTTATCGTAAATGATTTATACTATTATGTAATTCACGCTAAAGGGGAATTTTAAAATTAATACAACTTTTTAAACTGAATTGACCCACGACTACTTCGCCGCAAGATATACTTTGCAAGAAAAAATTATTTTATAAACAAAATAAATAGAGAAAATAAATTGCTTTTGGACAATAATATTAAGGATACCTGGGATCATAACTATAACATAAAAACTGGCATTGAAAAATCAAGAAGCTCTTTTAACAGTCTTATGAAGATTCTTTGCAACTTATCTTTAAATATCAATATGCGGATAACAATTCTTAGATGTCACGTATATGTTATCATTAGACTTAGGCAAATATGCAAATAAAAACATATGAAATATGCGCATAAATATGCAGCATTTTACACAAAAATATGCATGTTCATCTATAAAATATGCACATAAAAATAAAAAAAAATAGAAGTACCTGCAGTAAAACATGTGTTACCGGCCACCTGTACTAACGGCCAGTTTAAAAATTCCCCAAACCAACTATATGTAGACTACAAAAACTGGCAATACAGGCCACCTTTCTATATCGGCCAATTATTCTTTCATTTTTAGTGGCCGTTACTGACAGGTTTTACTGTATGTATATATAAATAACTCAGAAAGTAGTATCCGTTTTATTTACAAAAATATTTAAAATATCTTAATTATATCATAATTTACAGTAATTAACATTTATTTATTTTACAAATTAAGCTTAGATATTTAAGTATTTTAACAAATAAATGATATTACTTTGAATTGTGCTAACACTAAATGATTAAGAGCTGTTTAAACTTTTTTAACAAAAACTTATGGTTTCTGAGTAGGTACAATATATTTGTACATGAAAAAACTTCTTTCCACATCAACTGATGTAACTGGGGCATTTTTCAAATACCTATACGGTAATCCCTATGGTTCCTAAAATTTCCCACCTAGTACTTGAACAAAGTACTTCAGAAAGGACCTGGTAACTATTTGCATAACAATTAAAATCAGGAATCTTGAAAATATCAAGATAATATGACTATGAAAGCAGGAAGATCCTCCAAATATTTACAGGAGATTCTTGGTTTTTTCTCTTTATCTAAAAAAAAAAATGAGCCCAAATTAGAAGCACGCAACTAAAGGCTATTGTACGAGAAAATACAGCGTTTATTTTCGGCAGTTTCAAATTGCAATTCACAATAATATTATAAGGACAGGTGTTACTGGTATCAATTTTACAACATAATAATTGATTTCTAAAACTGACCATCCCAATAAAAATTTTTACCTATAGGTATAAACTAGCAGATTTTGGAACCCTTATTCAAGGACAAAATTACTAAAATATCTAGAAATATTGAAACAAAATATATTCGAATTTTCAAGCTCTTCGTTGATTTTATTTCATGAATATAGGTATCTATACACCTGATGAAATTTCAAGTTATATGCACTTTATGCATACTTTTATAGAAATATGCAAAATTTGACATCTTTGCATATTTTATGCATAATATGCAAAATATGCAATTTGCAAATTTGCCTAAGTCTAGTTATCATCTACGGAGTAGAAAGCTGGAATCTTACAGAAGATGCCATAAAACCTAGAGGCATTTGAAATGTGGTGCTATCGACGTATGTTAAGGCTCTCATATAATATATGTTACGGGCAAAATTAGGTAAACGGGTAATCCTAGGAGTAACCTAAATAAATGCAAAAATGTAAAGCTGCTGGAAATATTTTTAACTCCAATTGCCACAGCAGCTTGCCTTGTTTTAATAAATAGATTATAATTTTTATTTCTGGAGTATTTATAGTGTTACTATCCTTAGTTTTGTAAAATGCGGGTTTTTCTTAAATTTCAGAAATGTTTCAATCTGTTATGGCCTTGCCATTACTATACTAAATTTACATACAAGACGCAGTAGACATAAACAACCCAAGACACGTTAAATTCTACTAGAAGTACTCCCGAATCATAATTTACAATGTATGAACTTTGGAAATCATGATTTGGGATTTATAATGTATATACATTGTAAATTATGATTTAGGAGTGCTCTTAGTAGCATTTAACGTGTCTTGGTTTGTTTATTTCTACTGCATCTTGATTTTAAATTTAGTATAGTATAATCAATTAAGTATTTAACCAAATGGCAGCAAGTAGAATGTGTTTTACCGAGTAAAGCCAGAAATTTGAACTATTTAAATTAGATTGTTATAAAACTGTAGTTTTTAAAACAATAAATGCCTACCTATTTATCTATATAAATATCTATCTATCTATCTATCTATCTATCTATCTATCTATCTATCTATCTATCTAACTATCTATCTATCTATCTATCTATCTATCTATCTATCTATCTATCTATCTATCTATCTATCTATCTATCTATCTATCTATCTATCTATCTATCTATCTATCTATCTATCTATCTATCTATCTATCTATCTATCTATCTATCTATCTATCTATCTATCTATCTATCTATCTATCTATCTATCTATCTATCTATCTATCTATCTATCTATCTATCTATCTATCTATCTATCTATCTATCTATCTATCTATCTATCTATCTATCTATCCAAATTATATTTAGGACTTACTCTCGAATATTACCGATACCTCGCGGGTACTTCGGACTTTACCCGGGTAAGCCTAGGATTACCCATTTACCTAACTTTACCCGTAACATATACACCAAACAACTAACCTAACTATTCTCCAGAGGCTAAGAAAAGACAAAAAAAAACTATGAACATCTTACAGAACAGAAAATTGGCGGTTACTTCGGTCACATTGTGCGTAATAATAAAAACCGACTTCTACAGTTGAGTCTAAAAGGTAATATTGAGGAAAAGTGGCTCTGGATATTAAGTAGACTGATCTAACGACAACTGATTTACATTATTTCGTGCTGTTTTGAATAGAATAAGATGGATAAACTTGGTCGCCAACATGAGTAGATGATAGGCATTTTGAGAAGAAGATGCTTTGGAACTATGGATTCAATGTAGAAATGGAAATAAGAACCTTTTTTAGTAAAATATGGTTTTGTTTGCTTTCGATTCAGTGGGATGCACACTCGCTGGACAGATATTTCTGCCATTGCAGACTTTCTCAACAGCGCTACCGTGCACACCTCAAAATCAAAAACCAGCTAGCTCATCTATTTAAGGGAAATTTCAAAGATAATTGAAATCCCCATTGGGACGCAATCGAGTGACATCTCTTAATCAAGCTGAACGTCTCAGAGGCAGAAATCACAATTATAATAAAAATTAAAATGGTAAATAGTTACTCAAATCTGAAACTTTTCTTGTTGAAAGTTCTTTCTGGTAGTTGCTTAATCTGAGACTTTTACAATTTATAAAATAGTAGACGACGAATATAGAAAACAAAATAACTCTACTATTAGTCCAGAGAAATAAGATTTTTCTCGTGACACATCCCCCTCCAGGCCGAAACCAAATTTTTTGAGTAGTATGGATATCTATATTATTAACCTATATGTTTCCTGCAGCCGATTTTGATGATATACATAGTTATAAACAAATGAAGATCAAAAAACGCTAAATTTCCGCTTTTTTCGTATATTACCAAAAAGTTAAGCACTTTAAACAAATTTGAGTGTAAGAATCTCATAAATCGTATAAAAAACTTCAATATGGCGTTCGCTGAATATGTCCATCCTTATTGGTTGCTTAGAAAATTGCAAAATAAATCATAAATTTTGAGTTTTTAAAAATATTCATAACTTATGTAAAAATTAACTTAGAACCTTCTTATTACACGGAACGCCGATACTTCTTGTACTTAAATTATATTTTAAATTTCAAAGCAATTGGTCAAATAGTTTAAAAGTTATTTAATTTGTTTATCCCAAATTCATTTTTTTTTGCAACACTACAAGTCAGAAAATTATGAGGCTACAATCATACTTCGGACAGTTTATGAAAGAAGAACATTTATACTATTACCATTATTAAAAATAAATGACAAAAAATAATTTTAAACAGTATAAAATTATTTTGAAAAAACATGTCGATTTTTTGCTTACTTATAAACAATTAGAATAACTTCTTAACCGTTACCTGTAGAAAAATTATTTTTTCATACTTAGAAAGACTGAATTTTTATACACATTTAGAAAGAAAAACAACTGTCCTAGGACAATTAGTGACAAAGTTAACCCCCCCATTTATTCAATTCACATGTTTTTGCAAAATAATTTTGCAATATTTATAATTATTTTTTGTAATTCTTTTTTAATTAAACTAATACTGTAAATTTCCTTCTTCCATAAACTATCCAAAGTATTACTGTAGCTTCATCATTTTCTGACAAACAGTGTTGCAAAAAAAAGAATGTGTGTGTACTTTTTACGCACGTAAGAAGTTATACTTCTATTATATGATTTAAACGAAATTAATATACTTTTTATTTATATTTTGTTTAAATATTAAACTAATTTATACTTACTACTTCTCAAATATTTTTATTAGAACAGTGCCAAAAATTAAAATAATAAAAGAATAAAACACACACAAACACATTAAACAAGCCACAAATGATGTCTGAACATTAATTGTCGAAAATTTTTTTAACTAAATACGTATTTTCTGAAAATACAATTATATAATAAATATACTTACAATCATAAAATGTATTAAAAAAACAAAAAAGAAAGTTTCTATTGGGACTCGAACCAGCGCTGATAAGAGCGGTTGGTATTGGAATTCATTCGCCTTCTCCGCTTAGCCACGGACACTATGTGTCATTATTTACGAAGATCGACTAACTAAACGGATTAAACTTGTGATATTTTGATATTTTGAAAATTGATCAAATTATTTTAATTTTGAATTGAAATGATTATAATTGAAAAAATACAACAAAACATAGAGTAAAAAAACCATACATTAGGTGAATATTGATAGAAATTTTGATGGTAATCAAATTATATAAATAAAAGTATTACATACTATGTATTTCGGCAGATCAAATAGGTAGGTTTATACCCATGATACATTAACAATTATTACGTACCTGTTGCTTTTAAAAACTATTTAAAAGTCACTACAATATTATAAACTTTTCTGTTTCTGTCCTCACAACAATAAAACTAATATATTATACATTTGTTTACCTTTACCTTTACCTCCAAACCACAGCTGCCATATCGGATAATTTTTGACATGTCATTTGAACATCCAATCAGAACAAAGTTATAATGCGCATGCGCCGGGCTGATAGGTTTTAACATATAAAGAAATCACCCTCTCTCGCCGGCAAAGAAGTATAACTTCAAAAAATAAATTTGGGATAAACAAATTAAATAACTTTTAAACTATTTGACCAATTTCTTCGAAATTTAGGGTATGAATTAAGCACCATAAGTTTCAGCATTCCGTGTAATAAGAAGGTTCTAAGTTCATTTTTACATAAGTTATAAATATTTATATAAACTCAAAATTTATGATTTATTTTGCAATTTTCTAAGCAACCAATAAGGTTAGACATATTAAGCAAACGCCATATTGAAGTTTCTTATACCGTTTATGAGTTTCTTACTCTCAAATTTGTAATGACTATTTTCTTAGTAATAGACGAAAAAAGCGAAAATTTACCGTTTTTTGATCTTCATTTGTTTATAACTATGTATATCATCAAAATCGGCTGCAGGAAATATATAGGTTATTATTATACATAGATGTCCATATTACTCAAAAAATTTGGTTTCACCAACAGGCTATTTTTTTTCCTTATTTCTCTGAACTATATATGTAGCCAATTCCGTTTTCATTCGTCTAGGACAGGAAAATGACAGAAAGAAACTTCCTAGTACTCAAATCTGAGTAAAGATAGAAAAGTAAAAGATGGTTTTGCTTGTTTCCGATTCAGAGGGATGTACATGTACATAATGTACAATCGCCGGACAGCGGTCTCTGCCATTGCAGGCTTCCTCAACAGCGCTAGCGTGCACACCTCTGAATCGAAAACCAGCATCCATTTAAGGGAAATTTAAAAGATCATTGAAATCCCCATTGGGGATAGGGGATCATTTTTAGTGTGTTTAAGAACCTTTTTATTAAATCTAACAATAAAACACTGAAAACGTTTGTTTTTTGCATTTTCGAAAAATTTATTACAACGTATCGCGACCTAAAGTATCGAATTGATTATTGAACAAGCTGAAAATGCGAGCATTATCATAACGAAAACTTTGTTTATTTACGTATTTTAATTCGTAATATGGAAAATTGTTATTATGAAAAGTAGTTTAGAATTAATAATTATGTTTTAATGTGCAATTATATCATTCTTATTTAAATGTTTGGCGAATGGATTTAGTGTCCGCAGTCATATAAACCCAAATAAACAACAACAAATTTAAATGTTATGAACTATAAAGGTAGTTAGTTTCCTCTTGATCTAAATTTATATTTTTATATACCTCGTATAAAATTAATAAAACTTTATATAATATGTTGGTTGCATCATAAATCTTAGAACATGAATAGCTTTTTATGAAGAATAACTTTCCTTCGTCAAATTAAAAATAAAAGAGTTATAAATGAAAATGTTGGTATCCATAATTTGAGAAAAATCTTCAAAATTTTTTTTCCATTAGAATTGCAAATATCAGACCATAATTTTTTATACCAAACAATATTATTTCATATACTGTCGGTTCGCTAAACTCAGACACAACTGGCAAGTGACTTTAGTCAATAATTTTGCCAATTTGGCAAAAAAAATAATTACTAATTACCTAGTTAATAATTACTAAATAATTAGTAATTTTGCCAATTTTGGCAAAATTCGCAAAAAACAAAAAAATTACCTACTAAAATCACTAGCCAGTTGTATCGAGTTTAGCGAACCGACTATACAGGGTGTCCAAAAAACTCTACCGACAAACGAAACGAGGAGGTTCCTCAGATAATTTTAAGAGAATTTAACCACATTCACCTAGTCCGAAAATGCTTCCTAAGGGAGTTAGAGCTCTTTGAAGATGGCGTCTTGTAATTCGTTTTTCTTAAATACCTCCAGAACGCTTTTAGTTAGAAAAAACGAAAATTGGTACACATATTTATCTTCCAGAGATAAATCGATTTCATCTATGGTGACTTTGGGTGGTGGTTTTGTGGGGCAACGGTTATTTTATCGCATAACTTTTTTGTCTTTAACTTTTAAGCACTTTTGATACTGGATTATTAACTTGTGAGGTATTCTAGTACTAAAAGTTACTCTTGCTTTAAATCGGTATGACACACCGTTTTCTAAAAGAATCGATTTGAAAATTTTTCGTTCACTGAATTTAAAATTTTTTTTGAAAATTAAAAAAAAAACGGTGAATTTTACCAACTGCAAGCAAGAGTAACTTTTAATACTAAAATACCTCATAATTTAATAATCTAGTGTCAAAAACCCTTAAAAATTAAAGACAAAAAAGGTATGCGATAAAATAACCGTTGTGCTACCCAAAACGGACGCATATGACCGGTACTAGAAATTCACAATTAGTAAAATCGATTCATCTCTGGAATATAAATAAATGTACCAATTTTAGTTTTTCTAAATATTTTTTTATTGAATTTTTTTTTTTGATATTTAAGCAACGAAAAATTTTCAAATCGATTTTTCTAGAAAACGGTGTATCCTATCGACTTAACCCATTAGCGCCGTACGTTGCTTTAAAGCAACGGCAGACATGCCTGTATTTGGGAGGAGCTTGAAGTCATAAGACAGTCATAAAAGAGGTGTGACCTTGCGAATTCCATCAACCATAATCGCTCACACTCGGTTATGCCTATCTATTTGCGGTGTTAAGAACTGTTTGTAAGTTTGGTGCATTTGAATTTGAGCATAATATTAGAACGTAAAAATAATGGACTTTCGATTTGAGTAAGTACCATAATTTCGACATAAATGAAACTTATTATTTATATATGTTAAATTTGTGTTGATTATACTTCTAACAAAACATATTTGAAATAATTTATATGAATTGATCAATAACTACTTGTCAGTGCCTGTTGTAACCCAGCCGTTGCCTTAAAACAACGCTAGGCGCTTGTACTACCTATATTTTAAATTTTATCATTTTTGTTCTAGACGAGGATTTTCGCTTGCTCAAGCCCTTGATATAATTTATAATGATGAACTAGGTGGCGATATTTTTGTAGAACCTCCAGATACAAATAATGTAGACACTGACGAGAATTAATATGAACCATTCGCGAAAACCGAGTTCACAGAGGATGTCCGTTAACTCCTAAAAATGAGTTTCTGAAAAAAGATCGAGGTTATTTTGAAACAGCTATTGAACCAAATGATGGACAATTATATGTCCGGTGGATGGATCATCCTGCGGCACTCAAAAAGTAGGTCAAGTAAAAAGCTTTTCTCAGAAACTCAAACGAAACGTACTTGTTTCTAGACCCAAATTGATCGCCAAGTATAATACATTTATGGGAGGAACTGACCAAATGGATCAGAATGTAAGTTGCTACCGGATCAGTATTCGTGGCAAAAAATGGTAATGGCCAATTTTTACGTGGATGCTCGATGTTGCATTACAAAATAGTTGGATATTGTATAATAAAACTGGCAGAGAAAAGGTATCGCAATTAGATTATATTATAAGAGAGATTGTAAGCACATATTTAGCGAAGTATAGTGTACTTAGTAAAGGAAGTGGAAGACCGTCGGCTTCCTTGACAGCATCTGTTGACAGCCGAGTATCGGATGACATTCTTTTGGACACCATACCATCAATCATTTGATACGGTACATTCCAGATGGGAAAAAGAGAAGATGTGCATCTAAAACATGTAAATCTATAGTTAGAACAATGTGTTTAAAATGTGATATTGGACTATGTACTTCTTGTTTTAGACCGTTTCACTCTCGATAGTGTAAATTTTTATAATTAATCACATCAAATTAAATTTTTTTATGAATAAATATCTATTTTTGTTTTATTGCCTACTTTACTGTATCCCTAATGCTTTAATTTTTTGGTTTATTATTTTCAACAAAAACTAGGTAGTGTAAGCGCCTAGCGTTGCTTTAAGGCAACACTTAATATCTCAGAAATGGAATATCTCAGAAAAAATATTTTATGAAGTTTTTTATTATTTAAATACAGTTCATTATTAATATTGCAAAAAATAATACAAAATCAATAATTTATTAATCTCGGCGCTAATGGGTTAAAGTAAGAGTAACTTTTAGTACTATAATACCTTACGTTTTAATAATGCAGACTCAAAATTGCTTAAAAATTGAAAACAAAAAAGTTATGCGATAATATAACTGATGCCCTGCCCAAACGGACGCCTATGACCGGTACTAGAAATTTGCAATTAATGAAATCGATTAATCCCTGGAAAATAAATATGTGTACCAATTTTCGTTCTTATAAATAGAAGCGTTCTGGAGATATTTAAGATAAACTAATTACCAGACGCCATTTTCAAATAGCTCTAGCTTCTTTAGGAAGCATTTTCGGACTAGATGAATTGGGTTAAATTGTCTTAAAATCCGTTTGTCGGTAGAGTTTCTGAACACCCTGTATTTTAATTTCATAACAAATGCAACAGTCCATTTATTATAAAGGGTAGGCCGTATACTCGTAAATATATACCTACTTAATAAATTATTGCTTTTAAAATATACTCAAATTGTATTTTTGAATATCTTATTTATTTTATATAATAATTAAATTCACTATCAAATGTCATTGATGTTTTATTAATAATTAATTTAAAATTTAGTTTGACATTCACGAAGTGTCAAATGTAAATAAACTATGCTTTGCTTTGCTATTTGCTATGTAAATAAACTATGCTTTGCTGAACAAATTGAGATTAAAAAAGTAGCCTACTTCCTAATCAACCATTTAGCCGATGCCGCAGTGCAGGATGTTTGCTAGGATGGTGGATGGTAGATACCCGCCTGGCGACTATCCAGCTACTTATACCGCGAGTAATACAACGACGGTAGCCGCAGTGGCCTCCCACTACCATCTACCCACCCGGTGGTCCGCCAGGCCAGGCGTCTATCCACCCATATCTGTCGTGTTTGATAATCCATCCAGGTAGCCTCGCTATAAATATATTACATATTATGGAGGAAAGCGTAATAGAGTACATACGCACAGTAGTAGTCTAGTGCCGACCACTAGACTAGTAACACGCGTGCGAGCGGAGCGGAGCAGAGAAGCAGCGAAGAGAAGCCAACGAGTAGTGGGGATTGTTCGGCTGGGGACTTATTAGTCCTACTTCGAATGTAAGCGAGGTAACAGTTGAGCGTTTTCACTCTCCGAGGCGAGAAGACGCGGACGACAAGAAGCCAGACGGTGAAAAGGTTGTTTTCGGCTAGCAGGAATTCTCATTCCATCACGAATGTAAGCGTGATAGCGAAACCGTAACACTTTTTCGCCTTAGGCAAGAAGGTGAGGCAAAAGCCGTTCGTCTGGATGTGGTGAAACTTAGGGAATTTCTATTGAGTTCTCTGAGACGCCACAGCTAGAGATCGGCTAGCGGAAAAAGAAATAGCGGGCTCGACGAGAGCCCGCTACGGGATATCTACTGTGCCTCCGTAAGGGAAGGGTGTAGTTTAAAACACTGCACCTCGACACTGCAGGGTGTAGCTTTTGAGAATCTACATTGATGCAGCCCCGGCCCCTAGGTCAGTAGATTGAGAAATTCAAGTGGAACCCGTACACAGTTCTGTCTGGGTACGTGAACAACCGCGCTTGGTGCAGGGAGCCAACCCTGAAGTCGAGCTGGCGTCGGGCCAGTCGACAGAAAAAAAGGCTTCGTCCAAAATTAGGACCGTTCGCCCCCAACCCCAGACGATTGATCGAGCTAGGTCTCGATCACACCCCCGATTCATGGCGCAATCCCCGCCAATCTATGAGGGCTCACGCAAAGTGGGCTCTAACCTGTTTCAGGAATTGAGTTCCGACACCGACGACTGCTCATCCATGGATGAAAATGGGTTCAAGAAACCTAGAAGCGAGAGGAAGAAGGAGAAATCCAAAAAGAAAAAAGAGGAGAAACCGAAGAACGACGCAGAAGCGAAGAAGGACGGAGAAAATCCAACAGCAGAGCCCATGGATGATGAGGCAGAGCAGGCAGTCAGAGGCACCACCAAACGAACGAAACCGAAAGAGAGTGAAGCCGAAGAAAACAAGAAAGAGAAGGTACTCAAGACAAACGAGCAAGAAGAGATGAGGAAGATGCTAGAGGCGATGACGGCAGAGAGAGACCATCAAAAGGCCGAAAACGAGAAATTGTTAATCAAAATCTCTCAACAACAAGAAACGATGCTAAAACTGCAAGCCCAATTGGATTATCTGTTAGAACAACAAAAAACAATGACAGAACAACAAATAAAGATGAACGGACTCCTACAGAATCTCCAACAGATGCCAGTCTCTGAAATCGAGAAATCGCAGCCAATCCCTGAAGCCAAAAGGTCACCCGCAGAGGAGAGACTAAGAAAAATACGAGAGAATCCAAAAAATAAAGAAGACTTCCCAAAACTGAAGTCACCCATCTCAAAAGACGAGACGACATCATGGGAAAATCAAGCTAGAAACGCCATGAGAGCTGCTTCACCCCCACCAGAAGATTCCTTCAACCTACCCCGAGGAAATGCCCCACCAATACATCCACCTACGAGCGCGGGTGGAAATGCGCCTGCCGCACGGCATCCCAAGGATTCAGAGTCGAACCAAATGGAGACCAACCAGCAAGAAGAAGCTGCCGCGTTACCTGAACAACAGGTAACCCGTCAACGTAAGCCGCCTGTAATTAAATTACAGAGCGTGAGCGAGACAGGGGCTATCCTCAGTATAGCCCAGAAACAAGGCGTAATCACGACAAATAAGATCTCCAGAAGCGGAAGGGAAACCCTCATCCAGGCGAAAAGCCCGGAAGATTATCGAAAGATGACACACATTATTGAGGATTACGCAAAGAACATGACCCTAAAAGATCCCAAGAAGAGACTACAATGGATAGCCTTCCCATTCGAGGAAGAAGTAAAACCTAAAATGGTAATAAGAGGGCTACCAACGAATACCAAAGAGGAAGAGATCAAGAATGACATGGCAGATCAATATAACATTGACTGCCAAGCAGCAAAGAATATGTCGACAAGAGCCGGCCCAAGAAGACAGCTACCTATGTTCGTCATAACTCTGGATCAGGGGGACGTCGAGGCGGCGAGACGCATAACCAACCTGTGCCACATGAAGGTCGTGGTAGAGGATCTCCGAAAAGCGACAGGACCCACGCAGTGTTTCAACTGCCAAGGCTACCACCACGCCCAGAACGCGTGCCACAAGGACCCCAGGTGTGTCAAATGCGGTGAGGATCACCCCACTAAGATGTGCAAAAGGGCCAAAGAAGTTAAAGCTACATGTGCCAACTGTAAAGGCAGCCATCCAGCCAGCTACAGAGGATGCCCAAGATGCCCTACGTGGGGAAGACCCCCACCAAGGAGGCCGCAACAACAACAACCACAGGCAAGAAGACCACAAGCCACCGGCACCACCTACGCCCAGGTCACGCAAAACAACCAACACCAAACAGCGATCCCTGATGAAGACTACATAGTCAGAATAGTGACTAGGGTAGTTAGAGAAGTTATACAAGGCACCAGGGAAGCGCAGAAGTAATGCTGACAGACAGGGGATACTTGAGGATAGGCTCCTGGAATCCAGGAGGAATATCAACAAACCAGAACATCATGGATGAAATCGCAAGTAGATACGAGATGGACATCGTAGCAATCCAGGAAACCAAGTTAACTAACAACTTTAACTTAAAATTCCCTGGATACGATGTATACAGGAACGACCACACCAGAAGATCAGGAGGAACGGCCATCCTAGTAAAAAAGGGAATCAGACACACCAGATTCACGACTCCACCACTGGTCAACATGGAGGCTACAACAGTAGAAGTGAAAATGAGGCAAGGAGCAGTAAGAATCACATCAGCTTACGTAAGACCACAAGACCCTTTAATGGACGATGACCTAGATGCGTTCCTAAACATCGCCGAACCATCCATCATAATAGGAGACCTGAATGCAAGATCCCCCATCTGGAACGACAGAGCTACGAACCGAAACGGACGACTACTAAATAGATACATAGAAAACAATGAAGACACAATAGCAATGGGCCCAGAAGAACCTACCCACTACCCAGGAAATGGACTTCCAACCCATATCGACATAGTTGTGGCCAAAAACCTAGGGCTGCAATCAGAATTAATTACGCTGAACGAAGGATCAACTGACCACCACCCCATCCTACTAGAGATCGGAACATGGGAAGAGACAAACCCACCAAAAAGAACAAAAAAGAAAATAAAGTGGACAAACTACAAAAGACTAGTAAGTGAAGGAATAAATATAGTGCCAGTGATAAACAATCCAGAAGAAATAGAAGGAAAAGTCCTAGAGCTCGAAAACATCATACAAGAGGCAATCAGAAGCAGCACAACAGAGGAAGAAGTCGAGATTTACATGGGAAGGTTCAAAGATATTCCACAAGAAACACAAGATTTGATAAGGGAAAAAAATAGAGCAAAACAAACAGCAAGAAGAACAAGAAATCGAGTAGACAAATCCTGGGCAAATATTTTAAACAGAGAGGTCAAAACGGCCCTACAACTCCACCGTAGTAAAAAATGGGACAACTTTGTACAAGAGACGGAAGAACAAGACTCAAACATGAAAAATGTGTGGAAACTACAGAAAATGTTGAGAAGCGACAGAAAACCCATCCCCCCACTACATGGAAGACACGGTATGGTATACACCATAGCGGATAAAGCAGAAGCGATGAGGGCTACACTCGAAAGGGAATGCGACCTAAACTACCACCAAGACGAAGACGACGACTTCCTGGAAGAAGTTGAAGAACAAGAAGAAGGACCAGAAGACCCTGAGGACTTCATTCCCCCAACATCACCGGAAGAAATCAACGAACACATCAAAAACAGTTCGCCGAGAAAAGCGCCTGGCTTAGACGAAATAACAAATAGAGCCCTAAAATATTTGCCCAGAAAAGCTATAGTGTACTTCACAAATATAGTGAACGCAATACTAAGATACAAGATATTCCCAAACAGATGGAAAGAGGCCCATGTCATCATGATCCCAAAACCTGGCAAGAACCACACATTCCCGCAGAACTACAGGCCAATCAGCTTACTTCCAGCGATCAGCAAGATAGTGGAAAGAATCATTCTAAGCAGACTGCAAGCGGAAACGAACAGACTAAATATCATCCCAGAAGCTCAATTCGGATTCAGAGCAGAGCACTCCAGCGAGCTACAAGTACTCAGACTAACCGAGTACATAGCAGCTGGTTTCAACGACAAGCAGTACACTGGAGCAGCGTTCCTGGACGTAAGTAAAGCGTTCGATAGAGTCTGGCACAAGGGGCTCTTATACAAAATGCGTGATTTCGGGTACAGCGGGGCGATGACGAGACTAATCTCGTCGTACTTGGGCGGCCGGACTTTCAGGATTCGGATAGGACAAGTCCTGTCCGAGCTCGGAAACCCGGAAGCTGGGGTACCCCAGGGAGCGGTCCTGTCACCCCTGCTGTACACGATATACACCGCTGATGTACCTAGAACACCAGGTACCCTCATGAGCCTCTACGCCGACGACACAGCGATAGCGGCCAAACATAGAAATGTAGATATAGCAGTGACCAACCTGCAAACAGCGTTAGAAGAAATAGAAGAATGGAGTATAAAATGGAAGATAGCTATCAACTCAGATAAAACGCAAGCGGTTCTATACAAGAAAGGAAGACAACAGCCAGAGGAACAGCTGACGGTGCAGAACAGACCCATCGAGTGGAAAAACGAAGCTAAATACCTAGGAGTCATCATGGACAAAGGATTAACCTTCCAACAACACGTAGAAGCCACAGTCCGGAAGACCAACATAGCAAAAGCAACATTAAGAGGACTCACAGGCAGGAAAAGCAAACTAAGACTGAAAACAAGGTTAAGACTGATCAATAGTATAATCCTACCGGTATTAACATACGCGTCTCTCGCATGGGGACATGTAAGTAACACACACAAGAAGAAGATCCAAGCAGCCCACAACAACAGCTTGAGGGAGGCCGCCAGAGTCCCAAGATATGTAGCTGAAAGATTCCTGTTCAGAGAACTCCAACAGGTGAGAGTCACCGAAATCATGACAGATAAGGCAAGGACCAAATTCGCGGAACTGGAGCACCACCCAAATTACATACTGCGAGAGACGCTAAGGTATGATGAGTTCCACCGATGGAAGCACAGACGTCCGAAGCAACAAATAGTGGGATAAGAGTATAAAAGTGATAAGTGATAGTAGTGAGTTCGTAGCTCGAAAACAAGTGCCGAGGACAGCGTTACATACGAAGATCAAGTACCACGATCGCCTCTAAGGTAAGTGAATTTTAGAAAATTACAGAAGGGCATAAGCCCCCAAAAAAATATAAATAAAATTAAAAAAAAAAATGGCGAAAGCCCCCAAAAAAATTATAAAAAAACCATAAAACACATACAAACTCGAGCAACGAGTCATCGGGCGGAGCCCACTAGGGCTCAGCACGATGACTCGGGGCCCAAGCAAGCAATTTTTTAGTTCCGCGGATAAGTAAGAAAGAAGATAAAGGCATAGAGCGCATCACGCTGGCCTAGTTTTTGCATTCGATTAGGGTACCACATTGGAATCTTATTACCCAGGATTCCATTGTGAAGAGCATTTGGCTACGATAGTTGTGCCCCCATCGCGCATCAGCGTGCTATGGGGGGGAAAGGGATGGCCTGGGGCATTGGAGCGAGGTGGGGTGATCCCTGTTTTTACTCGGGTCAAAACACCTCGCCCCAATGAATTGTTACACCCGAATGTACTCCTTCGAGAGGGTGGACATTCCCACAGGTCGGGTTAAATCAAATTGCTTGCTTGCTTGGAAAGCGTAATAAGTGCCGTTTATAAAAGAAGGGCAATTTGGGACCCAGCAGACCCACTACGGAAAAATTCAAAAATATTGACTACACTGTGGGAAAAGGCAGCCTTCGAAGTTGGATCAGATAGTAAGTACACTTAATTATTAGTAAAAAATACTATTACATACTTTTTATTTATTAAAATGCTTAAATTTTCGCTCTTCGGTTAGCACTTTTGGTACCTATAAAGTTTATTTTCACTTTCTTTTTACTGTAAAATAATTCTTTATGAAAAATATTTTAAGCAACCCGGGAGTAAAAAGATCAAATTACAATGTAAATATATTAAGGCTCATAAATTTATCACTTTATTAGTAAAAAAATATAAACAACATAAAAAACACATTAATTTGCACTGTTGTTACGAATGATATTCTGAGGTAGAGCATAATCTTCCTGCCATTCAACTGAACTAACACCATTAAAATAATCGCAGAATATGTTTCTTGTTTTCAATGCAGCTGTTGGGAACCTGTGATGAATGGAATTATGCTGTTCTTCATTTGTATTCGATATTATTTCTCCTTGGAAAGGCATGTTCGAATCAGTTTTTTCAAGTGTTAGGACAAAGTTATGCAAAACGCAAATAGCTTTCACCATTTGCACGGCATTCTCCACATTCGCCTCAATGCTTTTATGTAATAGTCTCCACTTAGCAGTCATAATTCCAAATGCACATTCAACACTGTTTCGTGCGTGACTTAGTCGGTAATTAAATATTCTTTTCTGGTCATCTAAGTTTCGGGCAGGATAAGGCCGCATTAAGTAATGAAGTAAGGGGTATGCTTCATCACCAAGAAGCACAAAAGGAACAGGTATATTAGTATATGGAAGAGGTTTACACTCAGGAATATCTAGATGTCCGCTTTCTAAAGAATCGTAGAGTGATGATGTTCGAAAATTCCCTCCATCACTTTGTCTTCCGGCAGTACCAACATCAACAGCAATGAATTTTTTGTCAGCGTCTACCACTGCTTGCAGCAAAATAGAGAAAAACTGTTTATAATTATGATATTTGGAACCACTGTTAGGGGGACATTTTACTCTGATATGTTTTCCGTCTATACTTCCAATGCAGTTGGGAAAATTCCATTTCTCATAGTACTTTTCAGATACAGATTGCCACATTTCTTTGTTGGGAGTTTGAAAGTAAACGGGTTGCAAGGTGTCCCATAACACTGTACATGCTTCAGTACTTTTCAGATACAGATTGCCACATTTCTTTGTTGGGAGTTTGAAGGTAAACGGGTTGCAAGGTGTCCCATGACACTGTACATGCTTCATGAATAATCTCAGCTACAGTTGTCTTGCCCATTTTAAAACGTAATGCAAGAGAATTGAATGACTCCCCAGTTGCTAAAAACCTGAAACAAGAGAAAACTGTCACAACTCAAAAATTTATGTCCAACTATGTAATAATAACTATGTATGTACTAGAATCGCCCAGATCGTGAGGTTTGCCTTTTTTCATCAGATTAAATCATTATATTAATAATATCGTCCTGTTATAGGTAAAACTCACACTAACCCTTCTAATTGCTGAGTTAATTTATGTTACAATTCACTAAGTGCATCATTGTGAATTAGTGAATTTTTTTTACAATCCGGGGTGTAATATTGTGAATTTCGGTTTCAGGGTAAAACTCATTAAAATTTATTATTGCACTTAGTGGACTTTTCCTTACAATTTGGAGTGCTGCATCGGTATCTTTCAAACAATAAATACATTAGGGAACACAATTGTGTATTATTTGTGTGCATTATCTATTCGGCGATTGATTAAAGAAATGAGTTTAAAATATTGTTTCATTTATTCTTTGCAGTTGCATTAAAATAATCCAATATTCAAGTCACGTGAATTTAAAAAACAATTTGTACCTTCAAGTTGATTTTTCTCCATTTTCTGAAAAGTGTAGTTAGTGAGTTTTACCACTAATAAGTCGATATGCTAAGAAACAAACCAAATATAACCTAACAAATGAAATAAACGATTTCCTATAGCAATATTTCACCTCTTTGTTCTTGTTTCAGTAAAAACGGTGAAGGGGAAATGGAAAAATCTACGGGCCTACTTCACAAACGAGCTGCGCAACATTTCGCATCCGAAATCTGGATCTGGAGGTGGCGAAAATGTCACGAGCTCATGGTCATATTTCAAACAAATGATGTTCCTGAAAGACATTATTGTGGGTTCTGAAGAGCTTCAAGATTCCAATATTGGATCGCAAGTATACAGTGCTAACCAAAATCCAGCAGAAACTGGCGTATTAAGTGAACTGACGGTCTCAGTTGACCAAACTAGCTATGAGTCCGACAGTACGCTTGTTGAGATCCTAAGTCCACCTTCAACATCCTCAACTCATACTGATCTCAGTTCTCCAGGGAGTCTCTTGGACACATCTACAGATACATGCCGCGCAAATAAACGTAAATTGTCCCATACCGTGAGAGATGCCAGCAACAAAAAATTTAATGATGAGCTCGTTAAGATAGAAAACAAAAAATTGGCACTTCTGGAAAAAGAAATTAACTCCGAGGAAGATCCAGATTTGTGTTTCTTCAAGAGTTTAGTCCCATATATGCGAGAATTAAGTCCAGGTAATAGGCTCAGAGTTCGTGGGAAAATTCAAGACCTTATTCTGGATGAATACGAAAAAAGAAATTTGTTCGTGAGAGCTCTTCAATGTGGCAACTCATCATTATCAAATACTGATGTTCCATGCTTTTCGATGGAACAACAATCGTATGGTAGACCATCTACATTTCAACCCCAAGATCCTTCTTTTCATAACTTGTAAATCAATATATTAGTGCTTATGTTGTAATGTTTATTTTAAATGATTATGTTTTAATGTTTTTTCGATTAAATTTTTTTTCTCTCTCTCTCTTAATCTCTGAATGGCACAATCTGGAAGAACAAACACCTAAGACAAGACACAAAAGCAAGAATCTATAAAGCAGCAATTAGACCTATATTGACATACACGGCAGAGACGAGACCTGGCACATCTAAAACGTGACGACTACTAGAAACAATAGAGATGAAAATAATTCGATGAATATCAGCGGCAAGTCTGTTGGATAGGGAGAGAAGCAAAAAGATAAGAAGAGCATTAGAACGGCGGGTTCGTTGGAGAAAATTTTGCCATGAGATTTTGGGCAAAGAAAAAAAATTTGGACCAATTTTCACGTGGGCGACTTCTTGAACCTTATTCTGGGATGTCTCACGAATGTGATTATGCAAAAAAATCTCATGGGAATATTTTTTATATCGAACCCGCCATTTTCGCCTTGTCTACATGCAATGTAGAAGGCATAAATGGATGGGTGAAAAAACGGAAACAGGAGTGGATCGAACAAATCAGTAGAATGGCAGAGGATAGGATAGTACGAAAAGCACTAGATAAGTAACCAAATGGACGAAGAAGTATCGGCAGACGAGGAGGAAGATGACAGAAAATAAACAGGCTTTTAAATCCTACATACAAGAAGAAGAAGAATAATTTTTTTTATTTTTTTCAACGTTTAACTGTAAAATACAACTTACCTCACAGTGATGACAAGACGTTCTTCTGCTGATATAGCTTCTCTGAAATTCGTTGAAGTTCTTTGCAATTTGCATTCAGTCAACCTCAAAAGTAAGTCGAATGCCTCAATTGACATCCTTAAATACAAATAAAATTTGTCAGAGTGTTGTCGTATTTTTTTGTAGACTCTCACGAATTCTCCGTCCTGTTGCCGCCTCAAATTGTAAGTATGCACCCACGATTTTTTCTTAACATTATTTGGCATTATAATTGCCGAAGATAGTAACATTTTTTTCGCAACTTTAGAGAGAGGCATGATGTCTCCTCCGCAGTCAGTTGGATACTGACTTCATTTCACTCTTTTCACTGCGTCCAGGATGCAGCGACCCTCCACCATCCACCTAAAAATCCACCATCCAAGCCACCATCTACCATCCTGCACTGCGGTATCGGCTTTTGAGCCGACGTTAAGTGCATCGGTAGGAAATAACCGGATTGTGACGTCACATTTTAGACTTTGAGGTCGATTATCTCGAAGAAGGTTAGAGATATCGAAATGCCGTTTTCAGATTTGGATTCAGAAGGCAAAACTACATAAGAATCCGTCAATACACCTGCTCTAAGTATTGCAGGAGCGGCAACGGAATAACACACAGGCCTTTGCAAATTTATAAACGAAAAATTTTCGTTGAAAATCTGGATTTGTACATTGTTTTGATTTTTGATCAAAGCTTTTCTTTAATCTTGTTTGATGGAGTATGTATTTAAATAATATTTGTTCCGCTTAAAATAAATCATATTAAAACAACGACCAATTGCAAATTTTTGGTGGAAATGCGTGTTACAAAAATCTAAACTAATTATTAAAACTATTTATTCTGAAATAATTTATGTATAAAACACTAATCATATGCAAAAAATAAATGATGAAAACAAATATAACAAAACAAATTTTATTGCAATGTATTTGTTTTGAAAAACAAATTCTGCGAAAATCATTATTTCATATTCATTGCACAAACAAATGAGAAAAATAAATATATTCAACAATGCATTAAGTTACTGTATCTCCATATAAAAAAGTTAAAGAAAATCGATAAAAAATACACTTGATTCTGTAAAAGTACACCAAAATAGTTATTTCCTAATAAGTGCGGAAAGTCATACTTTTCCACACGCGATTGCAGTTTGCCGAACGACGCGAAGCGGAGTTCGGCAAGCAGTCGAGTCCGGAAAAGAGACTTTCCGCAAGAGTTAGGAACAATATTCTTTCTAGGAGCGTTTACAAAATAATCAAATCTTAATCAATTAATTGAATTAAAAAATAACGCTAATAAGTAGTTATAATAATCCAGAATTAAAGTCAATGCGGTGCCTAAATACCTGTTATGCAGTAATGAATGGTGTATATCAATATAGGTTTTAATATTAAATCATCTTGGAGGAGATTACTAACTCAGTGAGCTTTATTAGTGGACTGTTTAGCATAGGGTGAATTTAAAAATAGAATAAAAAAAATAACAGTAAAAAAACCAGACCTTAAAGTAAATTGTAATAAAAATATTTCCTACCTTGTCATTTCTCGTTGCACAAGCTGGAGCAGGCCTGCTATTTTTCGTACTGCTATTGCTGAGTAGTATAAAGTATAAATCACTCGCGAGGACTATATTGAGTTTCTATACACTTTTCGGAATGATTGTAAGTGACTGTTAACCAAGAGAGTTGGTTGGCGAATTGTCTTTTTAAAATGAGGCGAGTAGGCAGGTAATTACATACAAAAAACTTTAAGGTTTTTACTTGAAAATAATGATAAAAATTAATACATACTCACTGAATTAGGTATTGGCCTACTCGTATATACGGGGTGTCTCATAATATTGAAAAGAAAATGAATTAAAATATTCTTTACAAAAACAAGAAAATTAAAAATTGTTATTCCTACTTATGTGGACGAACCACAACCGCCCACCACAATACGCAGTATTGTTACGGCTCAAAAGGCAAAGGACATAATTTTACTATAGAGCGTTTATATATACCACTATTAGTTTTCACTGTGGCCACTCTAACTATACCATCAGATCCAGGATGAACCTCAATTATACGGCCCAAAGGCCATTGTAGCGGGGGAATATTATTTTGACGGATTACCACTAAGGTACCTAGTTGGACGTTTGGAGACGGAGAATTCCATTTAGCCCTTTGATGAAGAGTTTGGAGGTACTCCTTAGACCACCGTTCCCAAATCTGTTGGTGCAACTTATTTAATAATTGCCAACGATTCAACCGATTGTGCGAAACATCGAGCAACGTTTCTTCGGCCGGAGCACTCAAAGGCTCCATGGTCAAAAAATGTCCTGGAGTTAACGCACTAAGATCGTTTGGGTCTGAACTTAACGGGCATATTGGCCTCGAATTCATGATGGCCTCAATTTGAGAAAAAATAGTATATAACTCTTCAAAAGTTAGTACTTGTTCTCCAATTGTGCGAATTAAATGACCCTTTACCGTCTTAATATTAGATTCCCATAAACCTCCAAAGTGTGGAGAAGAAGGGGGAATGAGATGCCATTGAATAGATTCATGAGAAGCAGCTTGTGATGCCAATCTGTTAAGTTCTGCTCTGGCTCCAACAAAGTTAGTGCCATTGTCACTATAAACATGTTGACATCGGCCTCTACGACTGACAAATCGCTTAAACGCAGCTAAAAACGCGTCAGTGGATAAATCAGATACGAGCTCTAAATGAAGAGCTTTTGTTGAGAAACAAATAAAAAGCGACAAATACGCTTTAAGAGTTTGAGACTTTCGAAGTTTGGAAGCTCTTATAGGAAAAGGGCCCGCAAAATCAACTCCAACATTACTGAAAGGTTTTAGTTGAGATATTCGAGCTAGCGGTAGATTTCCCATTAACGGAACTGGGGACAAAGGATTCACCTTAAAACATTTAACACATTTAGACAGTACTCTACGAATGGCTCGTTTGGAAGATATAATCCAAAAACGCTGAGAAATTAGGTATTGAACAGTTTGAAGCCCGGCGTGTAGATATTGCAGATGAGTAGATTCAATAATCATATCAGTTAATTTACAACTGTTAGGAAGTAATGCCGGAAATTTGCGATCATACGAAATGGGCGCATTAGTTAGGCGACTACCTACACGTAGAATTCCCTTTGCATCGATAAAAGGTGAAAGCTTTCTTAAATTTTTTGGAAGCAGCTGTTTATCTTGGATAAAATTTATTAAAGTATTAAAAAAGATCTGCTGTGTTCGTTTAACAAAAACCAGTAAGGAGTTATGTTGCTCCAATAAACTTAAACAACCTATTTCCAGATTACCATATCGGTTTTTGGTTACATAATGGAAAAAACGAATAATGTAACACAAACATCGAACACACCTATTTAAAGACGAATGACGATCCAATAAAATATCTAAAAAATTATTGGGAATTTCAGCAATCAATGCGACAGTCCGCACTTCCAAATTTACATTAGTAGACTCCTTTGAATTAAGTTCAAAGAACGTTAGCGGATCAGATTGTAAGAAGGTTGGCCCCGCCCACCATTTGGAACAGTTAATTAACTCAGAGGGTAAGCAACCCCTTGAACCAATGTCAGCAGGATTTTCTTCAGAAGGAACATAGTGCCAACATGAAGAAGTTACTCGTTCCTGCACATAAGCTACTCTATTGCTCACAAAAGTTTTCCACTGATGAGGGGAAGATTGTAACCAACGTAATGTAACAGCAGAATCAGAATAACAGTATATTTCCTTGATTTCTACTTTATCTTTAATAACAGAAGAAACAAAGGAGACTAGTCGAGCCACTAAAACCGCAGCAGACAATTCTAATCTGGGAATAGTAAGTCCCTTATTAATGGGTGCGACCTTAGATTTAGCTATAACAAAAGAAACAAAAGGTTGGCCTGAAGGTGATAAGCATCGAAAGTACAAGACAGCGCAGTAACCTTTCTCGCTAGCGTCACCAAAACAGTGAACTTCTAAGCGTAAAATATCGTCAATTAATAAACGACGAGGTAAATTTAATTTACTCAAATATGCTACATCATCAATGTATTTTTTCCACAAACGGATAATTTCTTTTGATGGAGCATCATCCCAACCAATCTTTTGAGTCCATATTCTTTGAATAAGGTGTTTAATTAGAAATGTTATTGGAGATAAAAATCCAAGAGGATCAAATATTTTTGCTAAATTGGACAAAAGATGACGTTTTGTACAAGAAGAGTCTAAAACTTGAACTTTAAAAGCAAATGTATCCGAAGAAGCGTCCCATTCCAACCCTAATACTTTAAGTGTTTTGGACGAAATATCATCATTAAATGTAAGAGGTTTTATTGCTAAATCTGATACAGCTAATCCTTTCAATAAATCGGGTACATTACTGGACCATTTTTTCAACTCAAAACCTCCTTTGGCAAGTAAGGCAATAAGTTCGTCTCTTAGTGCTAAGGCATTTTCGAAACTAGGACAGGAAGAAACGATATCATCAACGTAGGTTCCAGTTTTAAGTGCCTCGGCTGCTAGAGGAAAAGAATCCCCGTCATCATTAGCCAACTGATGTAGACATCTAATAGCAAGATAAGGAGAACAAGATAGACCATAAACAACTCTGTTGATACGAAGATCTCGAACAGGTTCAGAATTATTAAAACGCCAAAGTACTCTTTGATAATCTGTTTGAGTAGGATTAATTAAAATTTGCCTATACATTTTAGAAATATCGGCCGTAATTACATAACCATGCAATCGAAAATTAATCAAAATTGTACAGATGTCAGTCTGAAGCTTAGGACCAGTGAATAAATTGTCATTGAGTGAGGGTTGATTTGGAAGATGCCCGGAACCATTAAAAACGACCCTTAATTTACTTGTTAGACTTTCAGGTCTTAAAACACAATGATGCGATAAATAGTAAACATAAGGTGAATCGAAGTTATTCAATGGGACAGGTTCCATGTGACCGAGCTCAACAAATTCCTTCATAAAGGTGCGGTATTGGTCATAAAGTTCAGGAGATTTTTGAAGCCTTCTTTCTAATGAATAAAACCTACTAAGAGCAAGTGATCTAATATTAGGAAAGACAGGATTTTCTTCCTTAAAAGGTAGATCTACTACAAAGCGTCCTGAATGTTCACGCGTATAAGTATTCATAAACATATTTTCCACTTTAGCGTCATCAGGAGCTAAGCAAAAAACTTCAGGGACTGCTTCTAATTCCCAGAATTTCTTTATTTGCTGATCCAAAGAAACCGTATCTTCAACTTGGCAAAATAAAGACGTAAGAGTAGGTGCCTTTGAAATATTTACTTTTCCCATAAGCACATAGCCAAATATAGTATTAATTGCATCAGGTTCATCTTGATTGCCGTAAATACGTCCATCCAAAAGAATTGTAGAGAATACATCAGCTCCTAAAAGAATGTCTATGGATCCTCTACGAAAGAAGTTATCATCTGCTAACTTTAAATTAGCAATATGGGGCCAAGTATTAACTTCTAAATTACATAAAGGCTGATCCTCACATATTTTTGTCAAGACTAACGCATCGGTTGTCAAAATAGGAGAAGATTTACGTACTGGTTTAAAAGAAATGGTAACCCCACCTAAATTAGTGTTCGACTGCATAGAACCTAATCCTTGGATGTTAGCTGAAGTTTTCATGGGACGTAAACCTAAACGCCTAAGGGTCTTTTGACAGATGAAGGACGTCATGCTTCCCGAATCTAAAAGACACCTAACAGGTTGGTAGTTACCGTGACAATCAAGCACCTCAATATATGCAGTGGAAAGCAAAGTACTTTTATCAGCGGAAGAAAAACACACAGAAGCGGATGATCCAGTCGTTGAATTTAAAGTGGATGCCGCCGAATCTTGAACATTCTCTTCTTTCTTAGAAGAGGAGAAGCAAAGTAGTGTATGATGTTTTTTATGGCACGAGTGACAAGTCCATGTAGATTTGCATAGGCTAGAACGATGTGATCCAAGACAGTTAATACACATCTTGTTCTTTTTTATTAATTGAAATCGATCTACAGGAGATTTTGCCAAAAAAACGGAGCATTTATAAATGGCATGGGTATCATTAGTTTTACAGATAGAACATTTTGGTTCAGGTTCTGTTTGAGCAAGCAATGATGTAGATTTGGAAGAATTAGGTTTTTTAGAAAAGTTAGATTTTGGTTTAGTGTGAAAATCAATATTATCTAAAGCGAGACAACTTTGATTTAAAAAATCAATCAGTTTTTTATAGCTTGGGATGGTTGAATTATTATGAAAAAGCTCAAAACGTGTTACTAAAGAAACAGTTAATCGTTTTAAAATCATTTGAACAAGTATAAAATCCCAATGTACTGTGGGTAGTCCTAGCTTATTTAGAGATGCCACATTTTTCGAAAATGTATCTAACAACTTGCGTAGTTCTTTTGGATCTTCTGAAGTCAGTTGTGGTGAACTTTCAAGGTTATTCCATAAATTGGCAGCGATTACCCTAACATTATTAAACCTTTCACAAAGCAGATCATAGGCAATTGGATAATTGTTTGCTGTGATGTCAATATGATCCACAGCATCGCGCGCTGCACCCTTTAAACACGATAGTAACAAATTAAATTTGTCAATTGGTTGTAAGTAAGTAAGAGTATGAACGCGAGCATCAAACTGATCTATAAAACTTCTAAATTCAGTTATTTTTCCACTGAAAGATGGCAATTCCGGTTTCGGTAAATTAAAATAATTTATAGGTAAAGGATTTTGAGACTGTGAAGTTGATGTAGTTTGCTGACTTGATGTTGAAGATTTTCTAAAGGCTTGCACGTATGTTAATTTAATTTTATAATATAATTTGTCAAAATTACTACGGCAATCATCTTCGACTTTAAATAGCGCGTCCTCATTATCTTGCTCAGAAACTAACATAATTATTTTATTATGAAGATCATAAAAATTGTCACGAATTTTTTCCAATCCTTCATACATAACTTCCAAAACCGGGTAAAAATTCTTATCGTCAGCAGCTACCTTTAAAGCAACAGCATGAATTTCAGTCATTTGTTGCACTTCAACTTGTCTTAAAGATTGATATTTTTTAATTTTATCTGCCATTTTGTAAATTTAAATGTAGAATTAATAAATTTAGAAAAATATGAAATTAGCGTTAGGAAATAAAATAGGTTCACTACACGAAAATTAATAAAATACAACCGAACTTTGTGCTAATAAAATAGAAAACTATGTCCTCTGCTATCTGAATATTTATAGACAAAAAATAATTATAAAACATAAACCCTTTAAATAAAAATTACTGTGTAAAATAAACACACAGTTTCATCTATAATAGAGTCAACCTGTATAATAATTATTATAACAAAATTTGTCTATTGGCCGACGTTGACAATTTAATAATAATTACTTTTACATTAATGTGTTCCTTTTTTACTTAAAAAACAACATTAACTGAGGTATAGGTATCACTAACGATCGGCACAAACAAAAAACCAATTTACTAATTGATACGTGATTTTAATTTGGTAAAGAATGGGTGCGTTCGGACGACCATAGCGGCTGGCTGCCAGCAGAAATCGGCTGAGTGGTTGCATCCAGCCGTGATAGGGAAAGCTTAGTAAATCTCTCAGCGGCTGGCTTCCAGCGGTGACGTCTGACAGCTACTGCTGGCTCAGCTGTCCAGCCGCTGTGGTCGTCCGAACGCACCCAATATTTTATCGCCTTATGTTAAAGAATAACAAAAAAATAAAGTCAAAGGGAATGCGGTTAAATAACCTGAATTTAATTCTGATCTTTGTAAATTAGCAAAGTATGACAATAAAATCAAACAATTCAGGTTTAAAAGAAACTTTCCCCGACTATATTACCCTCTTAGAAAAATGAAAAATGCAAGAAAAAAATATAGAAAATGGATCTATCCGGCTCGAAGGACCAATAAATCATCTTGGAGGAGATTACTAACTCAGTGAGCTTTATTAGTGGACTGTTTAGCATAGGGTGAATTTAAAAATAGAATAAAAAAAATAACAGTAAAAAAACCAGACCTTAAAGTAAATTGTAATAAAAATATTTCCTACCTTGTCATTTCTCGTTGCACAAGCTGGAGCAGGCCTGCTATTTTTCGTACTGCTATTGCTGAGTAGTATAAAGTATAAATCACTCGCGAGGACTATATTGAGTTTCTATACACTTTTCGGAATGATTGTAAGTGACTGTTAACCAAGAGAGTTGGTTGGCGAATTGTCTTTTTAAAATGAGGCGAGTAGGCAGGTAATTACATACAAAAAACTTTAAGGTTTTTACTTGAAAATAATGATAAAAATTAATACATACTCACTGAATTAGGTATTGGCCTACTCGTATATACGGGGTGTCCCATAATATTGAAAAGAAAATGAATTAAAATATTCTTTACAAAAACAAGAAAATTAAAAATTGTTATTCCTACTTATGTGGACGAACCAAATATTTTAAAGTCATATCAACGATGTCAAACAAAGAAATTATTGTTAAAAGCACGTCACACACTTTAAAATTTCCACGCATTTTTACTTACGAATTTTAAAATAATTCAGTGATTTAGATGGAATCAAGTGATGAAGAACTACCCCCATCTATTCTCGACGTTGTCAATAATCTTGATCTGTTATCGGGAAAATCAGTATGTAAATTCAGTGCGTAAACGTAATGCGGAAAAGTAATGCGGAAAAGTAAAACTTTCCAAACTAAAACGCGTGCGGAAAAGTAGACTTTTTTGCACGCTCGTAGAAAAATAATTTTGTTACTCTGATAATTTAATAAATCCATTTAGTGGAGTCACTGAAGGTTTTCACCTCCGATTTCGTTGAACCTTCATAGATTTTCATGAAAATTGGTGAGTAGTTAGAAGATACTTCAAGGAACAAAGGTGACATGATGCCAACTTGCGCTTTTACCCTGGGGGTGGATGCCACCCCTTCTCGGGGGTGCAATTTTTTTTAATAAAAAAATACCAGAAATCAATAGAGGGGCAACTTCTAAGCCAAGTTTGTTATATAAAGTTATTAACATAAATCAATACTTTTTGAGTTATTTAATATCAAAAATTTTATTATTTCTTAAAAAAATGCATGTTTTAAACCTGTTTTTCACGTATTACTCAAAAACTATAAGCTTTTGTAAAAAAACTATTATTACCAAAATTATAGATAATAAGAAATTTAATACACTCCCTACTTAAAGAACTAAACTAATGTTATTTCAAAGTGAGTTATGGGTAATTGAACGTATATTTTTTTCGACGAGTACTCAAATCTAAGTATTCAAGCTTACATAACGGGAAACCGATGCATTTTATAAAATATACTTATTTAACACTTGTCAAAGTACTTCAGAGTACCTATCAAATAAGGTACAGTAGAAGTTAATAGCATTAAAATTAAGCAAGTTATGATGAAAATAAAAGAACCCTTTCGATTTTTTTAGGAAAAAGTGAAAAATAAAACATACGCCATTTCCACAAAAAATTAAAATTTGTAGTAATCCTCACAATAATTTCTTTCGGTTAACATAGTTAATGATTTCAACAATTTTCACCGGTTTAGAATGCATATTTTTGAAAAAAAGGTACAATTTAAAAAAATCAGAATTTTTAAAATTATCGTACTTTCCATTTTCTTTTGATAATAACTCCAAAAATACTCAATCTATGTAAAAATTATATATAACTAAATTTTAGTATTTTATATTTAAAATACTCTACCTATTTTACTATTTCCGTAGAGTAAAAAATAACCGAGATAGAAACGTTTAAAATTTCAATTTTGCTACGAGAACCATGTAACCGGGGCCATTTTAGTCCAGGGCGGATCGGTTTTGAGATGGACGTTGAGAGGTGACTCAAATTTTTTTTGCAGAAATTGCTTGAAAATAAATCAAATAATAATATTTGAGTTATCCTCCCTCTCAAAAAGGTCCGGAACATTGTTTAAATAATCAAAATGTCAAAAATTGAAGGAAAAATTCGATTTTTTTTCTTTGTTTTTTGATTATAACTTTAAAAGTATTCATTTCCGAGAAAAGTTGTACTGACATAAAAGTTGCGTAATTCAATTTACTACAATATAGAATTGGTTAAGAATTTAAAAAATAGTAACCCTAGTTGCAAAATAGCAATAATTGCGAAAAAACCATACAAAAACAAGTATTCGCATTTTACGTTTTTCAACCATTTATGCTACATTTAGGAGCTTCATATTTTTCCCTGAAAAACTTTATGATACAGTAAAGCAATGCTGTAAATTTCATTAAGATCGGTTCAATAGATTTTGCAAAATAAATTTTGCAATACAGCTTTCGCAAAAAAAAATCATTTTTTCAAAATGTTACAGGACTGAAAGTAAAGCAGATAGCAAGTTGAATTTTTTTTTGCTTATAGAATTGTACTCTACCTTTCATTTGCAATTTTCAAAATTAAAATCGATTAATTACCACGGCGTCAGAAAATTTTTGTAATAAACAATAATTTTTGGTGCTACGCGCAGGACAGCTGTGTTCGATTCACACAGGTTGATTTCCACCAAAATTTCTTCTAATCTTTATCTAATATATTACTTTCTTACTCTATATTTGGTTGTATTTTAATATTTTAATTCCACAAAAATCAAACTAATTTTTTTATTGTTTGTGAAATATTGTTTAAACAATTGAATATGTTTAAAAATAATAAACTTTTATTATTTAAGTTAAAATATATGAACAAAGAAAGTTTTTGCTAATAAAAGTGTTATTTCAAAGGATAGAGTATGTGTTTTTATTTTGCAATAAACAAATTTATTTATTTATATCAAAATGTCATAAAAATTAAAATGTATCAATCATTATAAAAGGTCATTGAAATGCCCAATCAGAGCAACCTATCCGCTGTCCTGCGCGTAGCACCAATAATTAATGCTTATTTAAAAAAATTCCTGACGCCGTGGTGTTAAGCGATTTTAATTTTGCAAAATTGCAAATGAATGGTACAGTACACTTCTATGTGTAAAAAAATTTTCAACTTGCTATCTGCTTTATTTTCAGTCCTGTAACATTTTGAAAAAATGAATTTTTTTTTACGAAAGCTGGATTGCAAAATTTATTTTGCAAAATCTATTGAACCGATCTTAATGAAATTTAAAGTATTGTTTTACTGTATCACAAAATTTTCCAAGGTGAAATATGAAGGTCTTAAGTGTAGCATAAATGGTTGAAAAACGTAAAATGCGAATACTTGTTTTTGTATGTTTTCTTCAAAATTATTGCTATTTTGCAACAATTGTGAGTATTTCTTAAATTTTTAACTAATTCTATATTATAGGAAATTTAATTACGCAACTTTTATGTCAGTACAACTTTTCTCGGAAATGAATACTTTTAAAGTTATAATCAAAAAACCAAGAAAAAAATCGAATTTTTCCTTAATTTTTTGACATTTTGTTTATTTAAACAATGTTCCGGACCTTTTTGAGAGGGAGGATAACTCAAATATTATTATTTGATTTATTTTCAAGCAATTTCTGCAAAAAAATTTGATTCACCTCTCAACGTCCAAATGTACTAATATTTTTACAGATCCGTCCTGGTCTATTTAACCTTTTATTGTTAATAAAATGAGAGGTCTAGAAGACTAATTTCGACATTTTTTGATAGCTCTTTTAATCTACTTTTAACTAGATTTAGCTGAATCTGATATCTTAAAAATTAACGGAGTTATTTACAAAAAAACAATAACATTTTTTGGAAAATTTTTTAAAAGATACATTTTGAAACATTTTTGGTGAATACATTTTAATGCTATCAACTTATTTGATAGATATTTCTATGAACTTTTACAAATGTTTAATAAGTTTATGTTATAAAATGCATTATTTTGCCGGTATTTAAGCTTGTATACTTAGATTTGAGTACTCGACGAAAGAAATATACATTCAATTACCTATAACTTACTTTTAGTTAACATTTAGAAAGGTTTTTCTAGTAAGGAGTTTATTTGATTTTTTATTAGACTCAATTTTGATAATAATAACTTTTTTGTAAAAACATATTTTTTGAGTTATTTATGAAAAATCGGTTAATAACATGCATTTTTCTCACGAAAAACTAAAATCTTTGATCTTTAATAACTCAAAAAGTTTTGATTTATTTTAATAAATTTATATAACAAATTTTGCTTATAATTTGTCCCTCTATAGAATTGTGAGGTTATTTTCAATAAAATAATTTTCACCCCCGAGGAGGGGTGGCATCCACCCCTAGGGTAAAAGCGCTAGTTGGCACCATGTCACCTTTGTTCCTTGAGATATCCTCTAACCACTCACCAATTTTCATGCAAATCGATGGAGGTTCAACGAAATCGGAGGTAATAGCTCATATCCACCTCCAGTGACTGCACTAATTAGAATTTTAATAACTGTACCATAATGGGCTACATTATTATAGGAATTTCTTTATGATACCGATTTTTAACCAATAGAATCACGAGATGACGTTCTATATCGAAGGTGGCATATAAGCATTGAGCATTGCATAGGCTACGGCCAGATAAGCGACAATGCACCGTAAGAGCAGTAAAATGAACCCCGAAAATGGGTTCCATCGTGAGTATATAGTGGACGGCCAGACTGAGCTGTAAAATATCGCGCAGCAACATCAAATGGGCCCATGTTCGACATCGCGTCGCAAACGAATGGACCTGGGTCCAAATTTGTAGCTCATCTAGCCACAAAACGACCAAAACACTGAATTTTACATCTGGCGACACGCCGTAATTTACATCCCCGTCTGGCCATGCTTTTTACTGCAGCTACTGCCGCTTTATTTTACTGCTATTCATCAATCATCAACAGGTACTCCATCCATTGACAGATGTAAGCCACCCTTAGGTGTGTCCATTCATATCTGTTTGCTGTTTTTTGCATCCATTCGTTGCCAACCATTCGCTTGATGTCATCAGTCCATCTTTTTTGAGGTCTACCTCTACTTCTTTTGCTTGCCCTTGTTCGCCATTCGAGAATTCGCTTTGTCCAGCGGTTGTCTTCCATTCTTCCTATGTGTCCTGCCCAGTTCCATTTTAACATGGCAACCTTCTGGATCACATCTGTTACTTTTGATCGCCTTCTCATCTCTTCATTGGACTTGCGATCACTGAGCTTAATGTTGAGCATTCTCCGTTACATAGCTCCCTGAGTCACTTGAAGTTTGTGGACTATACTGTTGTTAAAAGCCCAAGTTTCTGTTCCTTATGTCAGAACTGGCAACACGTACTGATCGAACGTTTTTGCCTTTAAAGTGTTTGGCAAGTTTGATTTAAATACTGTTTGTAATGGACCAAATGCTGCCCATGCTAAGGAACATCTTCTATTTAAATCAGCCTTTAGGTTAAGCTTTGACAGTTCTATTTTTTGTCCTAAATATATATCTGACTCAACTTTTTCTATACTATTGTTGTCCAGAGTTATATTTCCATTTATATCTAGAGATTCGTTGGTTAGATATTTAGTTTTTGCTTGATTTATTTTTAATCCTATTTTTTTGATTTGGGATTTAGGTCCAATAGCATTTCCTGCAACTCATCTCTGTCTTTTGCCATTAGCGTAACATCGTCGGCAAACAGATGGTTTAGGTTTTCGCCATCTATCGTCACTGCTTTATTTGCCCATTCTAAATATATTTTCGTGTTTTGTTTATATATTTTCACTTTCAGTTCAGGGTGAAAATAAAATATCATAATATGTTTTATGCTTGATCAGCGGGATTCTCTGGGTCACATTAACGCGTGCGTTCCACTTACGTTTTAATACATCGATATATTTAATATTATGGAACCTAAACAATCGTATTAAACAGTAATTAATTTTTTTTATTAAAACAATTTTAGAAGTTTCCGAATACCGAGTTAATCCCTTTATACCACCGCGTTTGCTCAGTACGGACAACCAGTGCAACTGTGAGATCACCTCGGAGCAGTGTATTAGGCTGTTTAAGCTTAGTTCAAAGAAATACCTACGTTGTTTCATAACCGCCGGCAAAACATGGATCCACTGGTACACACTAGAGTCGAAGGAATAGTCACAGTATAAAGAGGGACAGTAGAACCACTCTCCGAAAAATTGGAAGTAAAATCTGTAGTCGCGCATGGCGACCGCGCAATGTTGGCAGTCGCTTTTGACCCACTCTCGCATTGCTATTCGCATAGAAACGTACGGCTTTTAACAGGGAAAACCCGCATCCACCACTGGTGAATTACCAATTGCGTACTGCCGGTATTACTTCCTGAGATCAAAGCGCCGACAGAAGAGTGATTTTACTGTGGAACCTCTATATACTGTGGAATAGTCGAATGAATAGTCGAAAGAGTGGATGTCAACCCGCGAACGTGCTCCAAAGAACATTAAGTTCTGTCGGCCGGAAAGGTGAAGCCCACCGTTTGTTGGCACGCAAAAAATGTGATCTAAATCGAATGCCTTGTAAAACCCCCTTTGAAGAAAAGAGTGCTCTTTCGCAATAAAAATGCACCGGCCTGCACCTTCGCCATTTTCATGGACAAATTGGTCAAACTGAGCTACGAAGTGCTGTTTTATCCACTGTATTCTCCAGATTTAGCCCCGTATGACTTATGTTTTGTTCACAAACTTAAAAACGAAAACTTGAGAAAATTTGAAAGTAACACGCCGGCCTCGCCGGGCAGAAATTTAAGTCGAACAAGGACTTCATCGCCGCCGCAAAAGGAAGCCTAGTTTTCAGACCTCGAGAAAACCTATTTTCCAGACGGGTTAAAGAAGTTGGAGCATCTCTAAGTTAAGCATATCGAGCTAAAATGAGATTGTGTTCCGAAATAAATTACTATTTTTTTTTGTAGAATGTAACGGCTAGTTCTTTTCGGACAACAGACTCAGTAAAACACAGGTTCAAAATAAAAAAAATGCATTCTGGATATTTATATACAAAGAAAAATTAAAATGATAAAATAAAACAGTATTCTGTTGTTCATTCTGTTCAGAAGAAAGTCCCCTTGGCGGACGTCTGTAAAACAAAAATAAAATTGAATTTACTACTGTAAAAAAATGCCGTAACAATATTAGTATAATACTTAATACAGGAAGTCATCACGGTATTTGGAAGCAAAATGATATACTTAAATTTAGACACAGACTCGCAGACACTTTATAGCAGATTATAACTCAATACGGTATAGGGTAAACTAAGTACCCATTAATTGTCACCTTTAAGGATCATTCATTACAAATTCGTTTGCAAAAACTCTAAAAATATTTTTATCTAATTGTATCAGGGAGTGGAATACGTACAATATATTAGTCCATTCTTTCACGATTTTTGCTCTAAATTTTAAAAAACCGCTTGGATTGACATGAAATTTGGCATGCGTATAGCTTACATGTCAAAGAAAAAAGTAATATTGTGCCGATGTGTGCTTTTGCCCTGGGGGTGACTTTCATCCCCTCGTGGGGGTGAAAAAATATATGTCCAAAATAAGTCCGGAAATGGGTAAACTGACTAATTTTAAGTAACTTTTGTTCTATAAAGCTTTTTCGCCAAGTCAACACTTTTCGAGTTATTTGCGAGTGAATATGTTCATTTTTCAACAAAATAACCATATTTTTAGACGATTTTTCGCAAATAACTCAAAAAGTAAATATTTTGTCGAAAAAAGGTTCTCAGCAAAAATATAACTTATAAAAAAGTAAAAAAAAATGGTGTACGCGTTAGGTTTCTGGATCTCGTAGAACCAGACTTATAGCCAATGAAAAATATATTCATATTCACCAAATTTTAAATAGAATATTTCGACGTGAAATATCCAAAAAATTAAGCACTTTTAGGGAAAACCCATTAAAATTTTTTTTAAAGTGTAAAAAAAGCTTTATTTCTGCTTTTACAAAAAGTTTCTAGCATTAAATTTAAGCAAGTTACGCTCAAAATAAAGTTGGTCCCTTTTGTTTTTGCAAAAAAACAATCGGGAAGACCAACCCTTAATTAGCAACTTAAATGAAATTAATCGCTACCGCTCCACAAATTATTTTACTTATGTTGTGTATATATGATCTATAAGTTTCATCGATTCAAAGTGCTTATTTTTGAAAAAATTTGGTTTTAAAGTAACATTTTTAAAAATTTAAATTTTGAAAAATATGCTTTTTTTCAAAATAACCTAAAAATTGTTAGAGATACCAAAATTCTATAGAATAAAATTTACTTAAAATTAGCCAGTTTATCCATTTCCTGACTTTTTTTGGACGAATATTTTTTCACCCCCCAAGAGGGGGTGAAAACCACCCCCAGGGCAAAAGCGCATATCGGCACAATATCACTTTTTTTTTTGACTTGTTAGCTATGTGTATGCCAAATTTCATGTCAATCCAAGCGGTTCTTTAAAATTTAGAGGTTTTGCAATATTTTACCGTTAAAGAACGCACTATATCAGGTTTTTAAACAATCAATTAATTTACTTACATATCAAAAATAAGCTTTGTTAATATTGAAGTAAAGTCAAAAGAACTGATTTTTTAATTGTTGGCACCCTAAACCCAATAATGAGCACCCCATTTCTTGGCATGGGTCTAAATGTTGGCATCTCATTTGTTAGCATGGGTCTAAATGTTGGCACCTCATTTGTTAGCATGGGTCTAAATGTTGGCACTTGTCTACTGTTTGGCACCCATTTATGAGAATACCTACGGTAACGAAAACATTCCTAGATACTGACGTATCTATGAAAATACAATGAAATGAATTTATTTTTCTTGTGTATACAGTTAAGAATAATAAAATTAACAAAAAAAGGTACTAATATAGTGAAATCTGAAAAAATACAAAAATACTCGGACTAATTAGGTACAATTATCGGACTAATTAGGTACAATTATAATTTCTTGTTTAAACAAACTGTACACAAAAAGTGTTCTTTTTACGTATTGTGTTTTTCTAAACATTTTATGTGATATCGACACCTGATATGAAAAACATTGTATCTCCACTTACAATGTTTTTCAACTAGGGCTTAAATAGCATCTATAAACGATAACCTTCAATTTGGTCTAAGAACTTTTATCCTATCTTATGTAATTATAAAGTTATTTAACAAAATAACCTTATTGTAAGTGCAAATTTTTGATCACTGGGTGGAAAAAACATTGTAACCAATGTTACAATATTAAATTTTTTTATTATTGATGAAAATTTTTTAATAAAAATTGTAACATGGGATACAATGTTTTTCTCGAAACATTTATTGAGTAAGTTTTTATATAACTGCATTGTAAGTTGTGATACAAGAAAGCAAGATAGTGGAATATTACGATGAACAACATTGTAAGTCAATATAGTCAGGAGGTAAATTATATATTATTAACTGCTGAGCATAGTAAGCATGCCTCAAATCGTAAAAACTCACATAAAAGTACTAGTTTAGAATTTCAAACAAAAATAATAACACCTATATCATTCACTGCTGAACTAACTTCTACTGATGAAACTCAGATAATCAATGGTCACAGTGGATTGCACGCTCAACATACATCGACAGTGGAAAATTCTACATGCACCGAAGATACAAGTTCACCATTAGATACGTCTGCTAAGAAAAAACAATACCTCAAGAAGAGAAATCTTGGAAAGAAGAGACAAAGGGATCCTAGTGTTTGGAAAATGAATGTCTTGAAGAAACTGAGGAACTCTGGATGTAACGATAAATGTATCAGAAAATGTAAATCGAAATTATCTGAAAATGATAGACTCAATTTATTTAATAATTTTTGGGCAATGGCTGATCATGACCAACAAAGCGAATATTTATGTAGATATGTTCTCAGACAAGAGAGGAAAGTTGCAAAGCTAAAAGAGTCCAGAAGACACTTTACATATGAATATAATTTGCAGTTGGAAGAACACCGACTTCAAGTTTGTAAGAAAACATTTTTGGACACTTTTAACATAACAGATATGTGGTTAACTACACTATTCAAAACAGTTGATAGTCATGAATGCGGAGGCCGTATACCTGGAGATATGCATAGTCGCCACAAGAACAGGGCAAATGCTGTAGACGAAAGTATTCTAAATTCGATTCGTGCGCATATTAACTCTGTTCCAGCAAAAGAATCCCATTACGTAAGGCAAAGAACAAGTAAGATGTATTTTGATGAGTCTTTAACTTTTCCCAAATTGTATTCACTATGTTAGATGTTAGAGAATCATCCATGCGATAAACCAACCACCAAAAGTCAGTACAGAAACATATTCAATACTGAGTTTAATATCGGTTTTTTTTCACCGAAAAAAGATATGTGTCTTACTTGCAATCTATATAACACTAAAGCAGAGAAAGACCAAATAGGAAAAGAATATGCTTTATATATTGCAAATAAATGTGTTGCACGTGAAGCCAAAAATCGCGATAAAGAGGTTTCTAAGAAAACAGAAACGGTTGTAACTCCCTGCTTTGATTTGCAAAAAATATTAACTACGCTCCAATCAGAGGTATCATTGTTTTATTATAAAAGGAAGTTTAAAGTGTATAACTTTACTATCTTTGATCTTGGATCTGCGGAAGGCTATTGTTATGCGTGGGATGAAACCACAGGTAAAAAGGGGCCTAATGAAATAAGTAGTGCGCTATTTGATTTTATTAAGAGAAAATTTGCTGGTGGAGCATTAGAGTTTACGAGTTTATTCAGATTGTTGTGGGGGACAAAATCGAAATCGAATAATATTTTAATGTATATTTATGCAGCTAAGTTCATAAATATTAATATTACACACACGTTTTTTGAGGTGGGCCACTCTCAATCTGAGGGTAATTCAATGCACACCCTTATTATGCGAAGAAAAAAGAACCAAGTTGTTTATGTACGACAACAGTGGTATACACTGATAAGGTGTGCTAAAGTCACAGGAAAACCATACGATTTGAAAGAACTAAGTCAAAATGACATCTTGGACTTTAAATCAATGTTAAAGAAAATGCCGAATTGGGATTTAGATATAGATAAACGCCAAGTTTTCTGGTCGAAAATACAATACGTAAAAATGTATAAAGAACAACCACATATTATTAGTTTGCAGTACGATCTTATTTCTGATCAATTACCGTTTATAAACTTAGAATGCAAACCAAAATCGAGCAAAAGGCTACCAAATCCAGGAATAAAAATATACACGATTTATGGGAAGTACAAATTCCTTTAGCATATAATGGGTTACGTCCCATAACCACTTCAAAATAAAAAGATCTTGTTGCTTTGTGCTCTGGTAAAGCTATACCAGAGCAATATTGCAGTTTTTATTTAAATCTTCCCCACTCTCAACAAACGGAATATTCGGATGATGAATCTGAATAAAAGTTTGCAAGGGGTTAATTTTGTTTATTTTTTAATAGAATATGAACTGTTCTATAATTTGTAAATGTTCATTTTGTAATAAATAAATCTTAAAGATATTATTTTATTTACCTACTTCTTGTTAGTATGTATGACGTAAATTCTTAAATATTACTTGTCTGAACAAAAAAATCACGTTTCAAGTAAAACCAATAAAATTAATTAATTATAATCTCTTTATTTGGATATTTACTGATTAGTTACAATTTATATCCACCTAACCAAAGAAACATACTCTGTTGAAATATCATTGTATGAACCACTTACAATGATTTTCACCTAAAATTCTGAAAAAATTTGCTATTGTAACTCGACCTAAATCAGGACCAGTAATGTTGACAACAATGTGATATGTAAAAGTGAAAAGCTGAGAAAAAGTTATAAAATATGGATTAAGAACATCACAAAAAATGTAAAAGCTGACCCAGTAAAAAAATAAAATGTTTTGGAAATTTCTTTAAATCGCTCTCCTGTAAACTAAGCAAAAGTGAGTTACAATGTTTTTCATATCGGTGGAGCATCTTTGGCACTTGATACCAAGTAAACATTTGTAAATTTTTTCAGTACATATACAGTTTTTTAATAAGGTATTCTTTTTAATTTGTGATTTTTCGTGCTGTTTTTCCTTCCTTTCTGCAGCTTTCAATAGTTTTTTCTGTCTATTTTCTGTTTTTTTTTTCTTTTATTTTTCTTCTTTTTCTTTTTGTTTTCTTTCGACGTTAGTTTTGTAGTCAGAAGAAGTTAGTACAAAGCTGGATCTTTCGGTTTGTCTAATTCCTTTCCTGGCTTTCCTTAATGCTTGCTGCTCGCTAGTAGACAGTAAGGTAAACGAGTGTAATTTCGGCGGTAACGGTTATTTCGGCGGTTTTCTCAAATTATTAAATTTATTAACGTTCACAATAAAAGAAATTAAAATATAGGCATTTCTACTCATTCCCTGTACATCTGGCAACAATATTAAATAATTTCGATTGGAATAAATACCTACGTGCCGGCCTAAAAAATCATAGTTTACTCGTGTGTTAGACATTGTGGAAGACGAATCTGCGACCTTATAAGGTAAGTGATCTGTACGGATTTTTAAAATTCTTTTTTCTTGCATTTTACTTGTATTTGAAAATATAATTTTGTGTTCGGAGTAGTCTGTAAGGTTTGAATTTTATGCTTTGAGTCGTATTTTTACGTTTTGGCTTTGTTTTTACAATAAATAGAGCACCCCGAAATTACCAACAACCTAAAATAAAGTGTTGGTAATTTCAGCGGTATTGCCGAAATTTACCGCTACACCAGTCTATATTAGGATTTATTTATTTAGTTTAATTGTCAGCAAAAAATATAAAAGCAATAATTAAGCTGAATAAAAAAATATCTCTTTTTTTTAGGTAATTTCGTCATACTTTTTGTAAGGTTTATTCTAAGTAATACTATTCCTAATTTTTGACGTATTTTGAATTGCATTAAAAAAAATTAAAGTTGCAAGCATTTTTTTCTATACATTTTTGTTTATATTAAAATTGTGTTTTAAATATTGTTTTTCCTCCAGGTTAGCCTCAAAGGTTTAGACTTGGTGTCGTAAGTCGTATTTTAGTTTTTTGTTTTATACTTACAAAAAAAAGTGAATGCCGAAATTAGCAACAGCCTAAAAGAAAGTGTTGGTAATTTCAGCAGTACTGCCGAAATTTCCTGCTAGTTCAATTTGTATTAACATAAAGTTTGTTTAATTCTATTGCTAACAAAAAATATGAACAACTATTAAATTTAATAAAAAAATATCACATTTTTTTCTTGAGGTAATTTCGTCATACTTTTTATAAGTTTTATTTTAAGTAATACTATTTCTATTCTTTAACGTGTTATGCATTTCACTAAAAAAATTAAAGTTGCATGCATTTTTTCTATACATTTTTGTTATACTAAAATTGTGTTTTGAATATTGTTTTACCTTCGAGTTGTTAACCTCAAGGGATTAAGCTTTTTGTTTTAGGTGATATTTTGACTTTCTATTTTATACTTACAAAAAAAAGTGAATGCCGAAATTACCAACAGCCTAAAACAAAATATTGATAATTTCAGCGGTACTGCCGAAATTTCCCGCTAGAACAATTTGTATTATTATTTATTCTTTAAATTCAATTCCCAACAAAAAATATGAAAAACTATCAAGTTTAATAAAAAAGTATCTAATTTTTTTCTTGAGGTAAATTCGTCATTCTTTTTGTTAGTTTTATTCTAACTATTACTGTTTCTATTTTTTAACGTGTTATAAATTACATTAAAAAAATTAAAGTTGCATGCATTATGTCATAGATTTTTTTATATTCTAAAATTGTGTTTCAAATATTATTTTAACCCCGGGTTAGTTTCAAAGGATTAAACTTTATGTTTTAAGTCGTATTTTAATTTTTTGTTTTATACTTACAAAAAAAAGTAAACGCCGAAATTACCAATAGCCCAGAACTAAGTTTTGTAGTTTCGGCGCTATTGCCGGAATTGCCTTACAGACCAATTTCATTAAGTCATAAAGTTTTAAATTTAAGTAGTTGTTAACAAAATTGATAAAAAGGTATATAGTAAATATTTTATTAAAAATTGTCCAACTTTTTTATGCGGAAATTTCGTTATATCTTCTTTCTTTAAGTTAGTTAAGTAAGTACTTAGCTATTTTTTTTAGCATAGTGAAACCCAAAAACACAAAGCCTTATACTCAAGAAGATATTAAACAAGTTGTTGATGCCATTGAAGCAGGAATATCCATAACAACTGCTGCTAAACACTTTAACATACCCAGACAAACTCTTTCTGATAAACGAAATAACAAACATACTGGATCAGTTGGGATTCAGACAATTTTGTCTAAAGATGAAGAGCAATTTTTAGAAGAATGGATACTTAACTCAGCAAGGCAAGGATTTCCCATTACAAAAGAGCAGCTTTTAAATAGCGTAAAAGGAATACTGGATGATCTGCAGCGCCCAAATCCTTTTCACAACAACCGGCCTGGTAGGGATTGGTATGACAGATTTATGAGAAGGCACCCCAATATAAGTCTAAGGATATCCCAAAATTTGACTAAACAACGTTCTAAAGTATCGGAAGAACAGATACGTAACTGGTTTGCAGAAATAAGTAGCTACCTTAAAAAAGACGGCTTCTTAGATATCCTCCTAGATCCAAGTAGGGTGTATAATTGTGACGAGACGGCTTTTTTTCTGTCTCCAAAAGGAGACAAAGGAGAGTGCCTTACTTCATTAATAATGTTTAATGCTCTAGGCCAGTTGCCTCCTCCTATGGTAGTTTACGCAATGCAACGAGTTTCAAAACTGATCAGTTCCAGCTTTCCCAAAGGTTGGGCAATGGGACGCTTTGAAAATGCATGGATGACCCAGGAAACTTTTTTTTAATATATTGCGAATGTATTTATTAAGCAGTTACATGATAACAAAATTCAAAGGCCAATTATTTTATTTGTTGACGGTCACACTTCTCATCTAACCCTTCAGCTCAGCCGATTCTGCTCCAAAAATGGAATAGTTCTGATCAGCCTATATCCAAACTCTACCCACATCATTCAACCATTGGATGTGGCTTTATTCCATTCTCTTAAATCAACCTACAAAAAACTTATTCAAAACTGGCGCGTAGATAATCCAAATAAAACCTTTGCCAAAGATAATTTTGCTCCAATTCTAAATGAAGCGTTATTAAAAAATTGTCACTTTTCAAAAACAATACAAAATGGATTTCGAACTTGTGGGCTCGTGCCCTTTAACCCAGATAATATAAAATTACAAAAGTTTTTTAAAAACGGTGTTACTCAGGATCTGCAACAAAGTTTAGATATCGAAAAAAAAAACTAAAGAAATCAAAGAAAAAGAGGAAAGAAAACAAAGCAGGATTGATAAACAAAAATAAAAGGAAAACCAGCAGTTAAAAAAGAAACCAAATACAAAAAAAAAATCTTCCAAAGATGAACCAGCAAAAACTGCTTTAAAATTAGATGTTGGAGAGTATTTGGTAGTAAATTATGAGGACAACCTATTTCCAGGAATAATTATCTCTGTGAATAAGGAAAATAAAGTTTTAATGTCAGGTGTATGGAAAAGTCGCGGTCTTTTTGGAAGTGGCCACAAAAGGAGGACATATTAACCTATCCAAAAGAAAATTTAAATTTAAGGGATGAGGTCAAGTTTTTAAATTCTCGAGTGGATACACTTGAGCAACAGTTAAGAGCCAATGATGTTGAGATATGCGGAGTTCCTTTTAAAGATAACGAGAATGTTTTAAAAATAGTTTCCGAAATTGGTTCGGATATCGATCTCCCTATAACCGAAGATGATGTTGACTCTTTTTACCGTTCCTCAACTTTTCGTACAGATTATTATTGCCTATTATTATATAAGCCTATTATTGTAAAATTTTCTAAAAAAATTAAAAAGGATGCATTTCTGGCTGCCGCAAAAGCAAAACGTCATCAAAATGGTAGTTTTAGGGGATTGAAAATAGCAAATATATCTGACCAATTATATGTTAATGAACACTTGACCCCTAAAAATAAAAAACTTCTACGAGATACGAAACTAGCTATTTTTAACTATTTAGAATGGGAAATAAGCCACAATATTATTAAAAAATGATTTTTATTAACAAAGAATTGTATTTATAAAATACCTTGTGAATGCGAACAGTTTTATATAGGTGAAACATCAAGACCATTAAACGTTAGAATAAGTGAACATCAATCTTATATTAAAAATAGAGAATTTGATAGATCTCAAATATGTCAACATGCATGGGATAATGAACATAGAGTTCAGTGGAGAGATTCAAGTATAGTCCTGAAAGAAACAGATAGTAAAAAGAGAAAAATCAAAGAAGCGGCTCTAATTATGCTAAACGAAACCAATTGTGTCGCAAATTCCTCGGTGGAATGCAGTAGGATGTGGATACCCATACTGAAAGAGGAAGTCAATAGAAAGAAAATACCACAATTAGTAAGTCAATAGTCGAGTTAGTACATATTTTATATTTTAGTATTACTTATATACCCATGTATTATTGATATTATTTATAATTTAAACAAAATTATAGTAAAGTCAGAATTTGGTATTAATTTTGAGAATAAATTAAATGTAAGACCAAATACTTACGATGTCGGGATAGTATCACGAGGTTTTTCCTGGTTTTCCCTCGTGATTTACTATGAGATCTCTAACGCGAGAATTTTAATGTCACCGTTGCATGTGTGGTTGTCTTTTTAAAGGCAGATCACATGCTATGATTTTTTTTTGTTTTTTTTTTTTTTTTTTTTTTTTTTTTTTTTTTTTTTTTTGTGACGGATATTCTTGAGTTGGGGTTGATTTCATGTAATCGAATGAACTATCTTTCAGTAAAGTCGTCCCAGGAACGCAACTCATAAATATTGGCAATATCATTTTAAAGTCTTCTACTTTAAAATGTATCATATGTATCTGAATTGCCGATATAAATGAGTCAAATTAAATAAATTATTAGAAGATTTTTTTACTAAGCAACAACATTTTTGTTTATATTAATAGTATTTTGTATTTTGACAACGGCACCCGATTTGGGCGTCGAAACGTTAGTAAAAATCATTTTTTAATAATATTGTGGCTTATTTCCCATTCTAAATAGTTAAAATTGTAAAAATGCCACAAGAAAATAGCTTCAGAACAACATTACGAAACTAGCTGCGAAATCAAAACAATACAAATATATTTAAAAGGATGATAGATCCTGAATTATAAAAATTTCATGCGACGGGGATATCGAGAAGTTGGATTAAACTACATATTTATTTTTTCGACATTGTTTTTTGTATTTTTTTTATGGATATGGCTGGTGTTTCTAATCTGACTTTTTTGTATCAAAATGTTAGAGGATTAAATTCAAAAGTTAGCATTGTATTTCGCAATATTCTTAATTGTGAACAAAACATAACGGAAACGTGGCTTAATACATCAATTTTAAATCAAGAAATTTTTTCTTGTTAAAAAGTGTATAGACGGGATAGGGAGACAAGTTCTTCTAGCAAACTTACGGGAGGAGGTGTTCTTATAGCTGTGTCCGAGGATCTTACTAGCTATTCCGAGGAGTCTTGGTGTTCTGAAGTAGAAGGTGTTTGGGTCACCATCACTCCTCGGAATAAACAAAAAGTACACATAGGTTGTGTTTACATACCTCCCAGAGACATGGCTGCATTAAATTTTTGTTGTAATAAGCTTGTTGATATCTACCTAAATAATATTAATGATATTTTTGTCATGTGTGGCGACTTTAATCTCCCTGAAATTAAACGGTTACTATATGGGAATGACCACTGCAAACCAAGTAATTATAATGATCCTAGATCAAGCTTATTAGTTGACACCATGTCTTTGGTTGGTATGGTTCAGTACAACCCAAATGTCAATAAATCAGGTAATACTTTAGACCTTATATTTAACAATAGTTTTTTGATAAAAAATGTATGTTTGTCTACGAATCCACTAGTTCCCGAGGATAAATATCACAATACTTTAGAGTTTGATGTAGATATTCCTTTTAATATTTGCACTAGGGTTTTAAACCAATCTCGAAGAAATTTTAAACTCTCGAATTTTAATGAAATTAACCGTCTTTTATATGCAGTTGATTGGAAAACTAAATTTAAGTTAAATGATATAAATGAAGCTGTAAATTTGTTTTATAATATTATTGATAAAATCATTGATTTGCATGTACCTAAATATCCTAATTACTATAAAAGATACCCTCTTTGGTTCTCTACTTCTACAATAAAAGTTATTAAAGAAAAGCTTAAATTTCATAGCCGATGGAAAAAATACAACAATAATTTAGATTATTTAACCTTCAAAATTTTACGGGGCAGATCTAAATTCTTAATAAATGAAGATTATAAAAAATATTTAACTAACGTTGAAACCAATATTACTGAAAATCCTGAATACTACTGGCAATTTGTAAAAAATAAGAGAAATTCCAATAGTTTTCCAAACAGTTTGCTTACTGCTCAGGGCTCTACTACTGACGTACAGAAAATTTGTAACGTATTTTCTGATTACTTTGCTTCTGTTTTTGTACCTAGTAATGTTAGCAATTTTGGTAATATTTACACTAACACGCCTTTAAATATCTGTAAATATACTATTACTCGCGAAATTATTGAAAATAAACTTGAAAATTTACCTCATAAAGGGCCTGGACCAGATGAGCTACCTACTGATTTTATTAAAAACTGTAAACCATCTCTAACAGAACCTTTATTTCTGTTGTTTAATAAATCACTTAATGCCGGTCAATTTCCTGATAAATGGAAGAATGCTTTTATTATTCCAATTCATAAATCCGGAAATAAAAGCAAAGTTGAAAATTACAGACCTATTTCTAAATTAAATATTTTTAGTAAGGTATTTGAAAGTATAATTTCTGATTTTCTTTATTATGACGTAAAAAACCTACTTAATATTGAACAACATGGCTTTATGAAAAAAACGTTCAGTCGATACAAACTTATTCTTATACATTGAATACATACTTCAAAGTCTAAATGAGAGAAAAAGCGTTGATTCAGTTTATACTGATTTCAGTAAAGCTTTCGATAAAATCGATCATTCGATTCTTGTTTTGAAACTATCTGAAATCGGTATACATGGTAATTTATTAATGGTTTGACTCATACGTCAGAAATAGATCACAACAAGTAACTTTAGGAGCTTTTAAATCCAATGCTGTGATCACTACGTCAGGAGTACATCAGGGGCCCCATTTAGGTCCTTTACTTTTTAATTTATATGTTAATGATATTTCTGCCTGTTTTAAATTTGCTAAATTTATTATGTATGCCGACGATTTAAAGATATATCACTGTATTTCATGTCCTAACGATAGAATTCAATTTCAAGAAGACTTAAACAATTTATCTGATTATTGTGTAAGAAATAACCTGTTTTTAAATGTTTCAAAATGTAATTATATACATTTTTCTCGCAGCAGCCCTGACTTAAACTATAACACATATGAAATTTCTAACTGTATTGCATGCAGTAGAAAGCGTTAAGGATCTTGGTATAATTTTGGACCGTAACCTACTCTTTGATCAACATATCTCTAATATTACTAGAAAAGCCAGTAAGTAGTTGGGCTTCATATATAGAACTTGTTTTGAGTTACAAAGCCCTTTTACCATTAGAACGTTATATATGGCATATGTCAATAGTATTTTAATGTTTGGTTCTATTATTTGGAATCCGCGTTATTCGGTATACATCTCCAATGTAGAATCCATTCAAAATAAGTTTATTTCCTATTGTAAAAGGAAGTTTTATCCTGATAGTGATAGACAACGCATTCGCTCTAATTTAAAAATAATTTCTCTTGAGCATAGTAGACAAATTGTGGATGTCTTATTTGTTCACAAGGTCCTAAATAATAATGTAGATTGTATTGACCTTATAAATTTCCTGAAAATTCGTACTCCAAGCCACACTACTAGAAATAATTATACTTTTGTTACGGACCAAGCATGCACAAATTACTTTTTAAATTCACCTGCTCATAGAATGACAAATACTTATAATAAATTGTCTAGCGTTGTGGATATTGATATCTTCTTTCATAAAGCGGATATGATTAAAAAACTATTGAAGAATCACTTTCTTTAAACTTAGTCTTTTGGTGTATTCAGTCTTGTTATCGCTTATTTTCTCATTTTTTTTTTCTTCTCTTTTGTTCATACATATTATATAATTCTCTGTATTTATGTTCTTACTTCAATGAATATTTTTACTTTTAGTTTGTAGTTATATATCAGTTTGTAAAATTGTAAATGTATCTGAAATTCTGTAGTGGATACTTTTATGGGTTTGTCCTGTCTGTATCCCAAATAAAATAAAATAAAAATAAAAATAAAAAAACATGTTGTCTGTTCGAATAAAGAACCAAAATTAATAAATGAAACCAAAAAAATATATGAAGTACCGGATCTGCCAAAAGAGTTTATCAAATTATTTAATAAATAAGGGTTCCTATAATACCAAAAAATAGTTTTAAATACCGTTAAATACCTATTAAATTCAACACTGTTTTGCAATAATAAATATTTTGTGATTATTAGTTGGTATATTATTAATTAGGAATATTTTTAAACATTTAGATTTAAGTACTTATTTGTCCGTTCTGTTTTGTTATGAACGTATTTTGACAACATGAAGTAAGTAATGCTTAATGTGTTGTCATATTTTCACATCTATACATTTTTTAGGTGTTTATTTCAGTTTTAGTTCCTATAAATGTTTGTTTAAAATGTTAATAAATGTTGGTTTATTAAATGTTTGTTTAAAATTTTCTTATTTAAATATTAAATAAAAAAAGGCAAATATTTTTCTAACAATAGTTTGTCTTCAGTCACCACCGAAATTACCAGCATAACCATCACGAAAATAGCACCTCCCTATGCCGAAATTACTGACGTAGGTAGTTTCTGCACTTTTTTTTATTTAACTAAATCAGAAAAATAAATAAAATAACTAGCCTTCCCCTTTTGATAAAGACATTATTTCTGAGCCGAAATCACATACTGCAATTTTTATAATGTGTATAACTGAGAAGTGCTTGCCCTAAAAAATTATACCTTAACAAATAAGGCCTTAAGCCGCCGAAGATACCCTCACTTACCTTATGGGAGTTATATTACAACATTCGTCAGTACGATTATATTGTTCAATATCTTTTAAATGTTCTACAGTACTATTAAAATTTGCTGCATTGGTACACATTTTTTGGTGGTTTCTGGTTGGTTAACTTCATGTAGTCTTTCGTCTTCTATAATGATTATGTCACTGTTAAAGTTTAAGTTACTTAAATCTATATTCTGACTATTTTGTCGACAATAACAGGCATATTTTCCATGTCATCATTTGAAATCACCGTTGCTTCAGTATGTATTTAATTTCCTTATAAACTTTTTTTAAGATGTGAAAATATTTACAGTTGTGAGATAAACATCCACTTGTTTCAAAATTAATTTCGTCTATTAAGTCGGCATAAAATTTGTGCTGTGTCTGGTGTTGATATATTTTTCCCAAGGCATTTACTATAGTCCAGTGTATTAGAGTCCGAAGGAAAATACCACAGGCTCTAAAACCATTTACAATAGCAGAAGGTTTTAGAAGAACCAAGGCTTTATTGAGAACCGGAGCAAAATGTTCTTTTGTGAAAGTACAATAGGGGTTTAATCTTCTCCATTCTAAGACGGCATTTTACCGTGCTTCAGAGGTTTGAAACTTTCTACATCTGTTGGTTGTAATTAGGACAGAGTCTTGTCGAATTAGGATAGAGAGCTATTAGTGTGATTTGCAGTTCTGTACAAAAATTGCTCAACTCTAACGAAAGATGTATTTTGTGTCCATCAACAAACATAATAATTGAGACCATGCGAGCCAGAGTGGTCTAACTGATAAGAACATTACTTTACATTACATAATTAAAGAAAATGATCATAAGCTATCAATGTCCGATTATTTTAGTAACCAAGAATCATTATTGGCCAACATACAATTACTAAAAGTATCGGACATTAATAGCTTATGATCATTTTCTTTGATTGTGTAAAATAATGCTCGTATCAGTTAGACCACTCTGGATCTCATGGCCTCCATTGGAAATTGAATGTTATTCGTGACCAAATAAGGATGCAGAACGTTCTTTATATAATCAATAAATATCTCTGATTTCCTCCAGCTATACTCTGTTAATCCTATGCCCCAATTATTTGGAGCATAGTTTTAGTAAACCAACCTAATTTAAGCAATTATTAAAATAGGTATATACCTACTGAATAATTTGTTCTCAATTATTGGGTACGGCGGGTTAAAAAGTTTCATTTTAATAAAATAATTACATTTTGTACCATACTGTTAACATTTAGGAAAAACTTCTTCTGTTCTTCTAAATGTTGGCACTCTCATAATTTTTACGAGAAGTGTCTCTTTGACAAATTCAAACTTCAACTTAAGACTAACAGATATACTTTTTTAGCGGATGTCCAATAAATATTTTTTCTATTGTTAAATATCTGAAATTTATTGGTTATTGACTGGGACCGTACATGTTAACCTAACAAAAGCCGTAAGTTTAATAAACTTTATTTTTCGTCTCATCTTTCTTTTATGAACTCCTGATATTCTTTTCTTGTTTTTATTAGAAGTATTTGGATCCATTTTTAACGTATTTTCTTTTAAATTAAAGAAATTTTGTTAATTCCTATCGGTGCCAAAAATTAGCTAAAATAATATACAATTAACGTAAAATTGGCATGCATGAGCCAATATTTGAAAAAATTATAATGCATTCCAAATATTGGCACCACTTTTTTCACAATATTTTTGAAGTTATACTTCTTTACGGGCGTAATGACGGTGAAATTTTATATGGGAAAACCTAGCGACCGGGCGCATGCGCATTATAACTTTGTTCTGATTGGATGTTCAAATGACATGACAAAAATTATCCGATATGGCAGCTGTGGCACAGCTGTGGGACTGTGGTTTGGTTATAATGTATGCTTGTTGCGTTTTAAAATTTGTTGGAAGAGAAACAAACAAACAAAAAGTTAGTCAATGGTTATACTGCCTTTTTAAATAGTTTTCATATTATATTTTTGGACTTATTTACATAGAAGAGATGATTGTTGCATGCCAATGTGAAAGCTCATTAAACTGTGACTAGTATGAGTGCCGCAGATCTCGCTTATTCAGAGCTAAAGAATCTTTCACTGGTAAGTGTTTTATAAATAGTTGATCAAATTTTGTTATGATATTTGAACATAGCCACTTTGCACGACGCAAGTGATTGCGAAATTTATTAGTCGTTATACGGGCTCCGATACCTACCTTCAACCTACCAAAATACATAAGTAGTATGTAATACTTTTATTTAAATAATATTCACCTAATATATTGTTTTCTTACTCTATGTTTTGTTGTATTTTTTCAATTCTAAATCATTTCAATTCAAAATCAAAATAATTTGATTTACATAAGTTAAAAATGTCAAAAGGTTAATCTGTTTAGTTAGACGATCTTCGCACATAATGACAAGCTGTCTCTGTGGCGAAGTTTTAATGCGGGTGACTCAAAATACCAGCCGCTTGGTAAGTTGGTTCGAATCCCAATAGAAACTTTTATTTTTTTATTTTTTTTTTATACATTTTATGATTGTAAGTATATTTATTATATAATTTTATTTTCAGAAAATACGTATTTAGTTAAAAATTTTTCCGACAATTAATGTTCAGAAATCATTTGTGGCATTTTTAATGTACTTGTGTGTGTTTTATTTTTTTATTATTTTAATTTTTGGCACTGTTTTAATAAAAATGTTTGAGAAGTAGTAAGTATAAATTAATTTAATATTTAAATAAAATATAAATAAAAAGTATATTAATTTCGTTTATAATCATATAATCATATAATAGAAGTATAACTTCTTACGTGCGTACAAAGTACACACACATTCTTTATTTATGTTATACCGTTATTTTATTTTAAAACATGAATTATACACTTTTATGTAATAACTACTACCTCGAAAACAACGATTTCAATCTAAAAATGAAACTAAATCGATTTTTAAAATTCCTACTCTGTTAAGGATCGAGACAAATTTCTTACCTTGTTGATGGAGACAGACAATCAAAGACCTATTTCACAGATCAAACTGAACTCATACTATTAGTACGTGCCGTTATGTATTACCAACAATGTTTTCAAATTACTAAACATAATAATTTCCCTAAATAAGGCTATAATTTTAAAAAAACTGAAAACATCTAATTAAGGTGCCAACTAATGACTCAGTGCCAATAATTGGGGGGTTTACCCTATCCACACATACTCTCTCAATCACAGAATCAAAATATCAACAACTATACACAAAGATCCCTGCAACGTTTCGACCCCCCGACTGGCGATCGTTCGTCGCTCAGTGTGCGTCCACTAACGAAACAATCCTTCGATACAGAACCGCTCCTTAGCAGGAATTGCGGTTGTTCTTAACTTAATACGTTGGGGACTGGGTGGCCCTGTTGAGTTACTTTCAACTCAGTATGCTGGATAGAACTGCCTTTATTTTGACTCGATGTGGGGTCGTTGGTTGTGTTGTTGTGTTGTAGATCTTCTAGTTTGGGTTTGTCCTGTTTTAGGTGATCTAACACCTCTTCAGAACGTATTATCTCATCTGGATATGGCTGTTGGTTACGTTCTATGTACCACTGTTGATAATCTTGACCGTAGGGGTGTGTCTGGAGGAGCTTCTGCCAGAATCGTCCGAGGAGAAAGGGTTGCTTGAACGGTTCTTTTCAGAATTTTGAAGCTAAGACAAATTTATTAAGACATGTATATTTATGAAAGTTAATTTACTGAGATTAGATTTAAGTGTCAAGAATGAATTGACTGAAGTTATATATGACTTTAAACTATTTTACATGAGTGAGGTTACTGAACTTATGGTTGAAGATACTAAAGTTACATTATTTATCGCGTTGAGGAGAGCTGTGCCTGTATCCTCCCTAGAGACAGGTATAATTTGCAAGTGAGGCCGGGAAACCACAGAAAACCGACCTCTCCCTGTCCGATGCAAAGCTCGAAGTGAGATATTTATCTAACGATTTGTTCTAAAATAAAGTGAAGTTGCCTCCAGGATATCGGCGTATTCATCAGGGATGTCGTCCATGCTGGCGAAGGTCAGCAATTTTGTCGGTAAGTGTGGTAGTTTTCGTTTGGGCTTTCTGATGAATACTGTGCTAAGGATGAGCAGGTGGTTTTAAGGATGTTTTTGGCTCTGACATTCTGGCCATTTATGATCATTGTAGTAAAAGTCCTGCAGAGAGGCGAGCCTCTCGTTTATGGGCTGGATTCTTGCTAGATAATATACTAGTCCTTATGGATCGTTTATTCGTTTGTAGTTAGCCTTACGTAGTATGCTTCGTTCCAACCCCAGTAGTTTTTCAGTGTAGTGGTTACTGAGCAAGGAGTATATGTTAGCTCTTTACTAAATCACCGGTCGTATGCATGTTTTATATGTATGTGTTAGTGTGTATTTATGCGTCCTACCGAACTGTCCACAGATACTGTTGAGCAGACCAACTCTCCGCTTAACCCTGTTTCCGGTTTCAATCAGATATTTGTTTTGTTCCGTTCTCTTGTTAAATACACTCTCGTCGGCCCATCTCCTTGGATCCATCTTAGTGGTGAAACTTAGTGGGAATGCGTAGGTATCGATTCGCCTTCGGTGAATTTGTAGCCATAGAGACCAATCGTTACAAGGATAAGTACTTATCGGCCCGCCCTATTAAAATTTGTCGCAGAATTTTAATGTTCGTTTATACAAGAGCTTCTGGACATCCCGTATAACTTGTTTTTCATAAATTATATATTAAATCTAACTTTAAAAGAGAAAATGTTATGATAAGAAAAATAATTTGTGTACATTCCGCCATCGGATGAACCTCATCGTATTTATAATTCCGAAAGTTTGTTAAGAAAAATAATTACTTGTGGGTTGTTCAAAGCATTTATTTCATAAATATAATTTAGTGAACTTTATCATAATCGTTCTTTTAGAAATGGGAACCTGTGGCCCCCAGGGAAAGCTTTAAAAAGTTTAAAGAGATTGAAATAAATTAAAGAAAATTACGAGTATATGAACATTCAAAATCAGGGAGCGGCTTGTTTATGCTTCTGCTTTGTGCTTCAGTTAATTTCCATCATACACAAGACAGGTTATCTGCATTTAACTAAATAATCTGGAAAGTAGCAAAGAGGAAGTATTTTTATTATTACCTTAGGAAACGAAGTATTTAAAATTTAAAAAGAATGTGTGTGTGTTCTTCATACGCACGTAAGAACGTACATACTTCTTTTATATAATTTTAAAGAAATAAATATACTTAGCAGGTTATTTGTATTTTATTTAAATATTAAATTAACTTTTTTACCTACCACTTTTAAAATTTTTTTATTAAAACGATACCAAAAATAAAAAAAAAGAATATAAATCGTCCAGGATTTGAGCCAGAGACCTCTCGATCTCCGGTTCACACGCTCTACCACTGAGCTATTTCCCTTTGCTTTGACAGGTTACAAGATTTCTCATACACACTGACAAATTTAATAGATCAAGTGAAGTCTACAAAAATACTTTAAATATAAGTACTTACTATTATTATAAAATATCTTATTCCCGAGGAAGACAAATCCAAAGACACAAAAATTATAATAAATAATGCATTTACTAAAAACACTAATATATCTTTTTAATGACTTATTTGCGCTCACAGCGCTGATACATACATATCTTGAAAGATTAGCAACGAACTACATACTGTCTGTGTGTCGCTAAATTTCCGGTCGCTATTTTTCACGGGGAATATATCCGGAAAGCACATAGAAAATGCTGGTGGGTATCGAAATTTTGTCCACCTTGCATCTCCGTCGTATTCCTTCTAGCACTATACCACAGTGTCTTACCATCGATTATCGAAATGTTTCCATTTTTTCGGTTTCTAGCATACTTTTAGTCATTTTTGTATCAGGTCGTGTTTCTCCTGAGTATGTCATTATTGGTCTGATTACTGTTTTGTAAATCCTGCCTTTCACTTCTTTTCCGATGTTTTTATTTCGCCATATTGTTTTATTTCAGGCAACCTGCGGCTCTGTTTGCTTTATTCACCTGATCTTCCACTTCTGTTTTGAGCTTTCCGTAGCTAGATAGTGTGATACCTAGATGTTTGAACTCCATGACTTGTTCTATTATTTTACCATCCAGCTCTAATTTACACCTTATTAGATCTGCTGTTATAACCTTATTAGATCTTTTTTTGAAGAAATTACCATGTTAAATTTTCTAGCAGTTATATTAAATTCGTGCAGCATACGTTATAAATCATCTTCACTTTGACAGATTAGTATTGTGTCGTCTGCATAGCAGATTATTTTAAGTTGTTTTCTCCCATTTGGTATCCTTTTTTTGTTCCTACTTTTTTTATTATTTCCTCCATGATCATGTTTAATAATAGAAGACTCAGGGAATCTCCCTGTCTTATCTAGTTGCCAGCTTCAATTGGGTCAGTTAGTTCTTCATCTACTTTTACTTTTATTGTGTTGTTCTGGTAGATATTTTTTGGATCGTTTTAATTATTCCTAGGGGTACCGCTCTTGCGTACAATAAATGGATAACATCCTTTATTTGACCCTGTCAAATGCCTTCTTATTCTCCACAAAACATAAGAGTGCCGGTTTGTTGTATTCTAATGATTTTTCTTGAACCTGCCTCATTTCGTTATAAATAGAGCGTCGGTGCATAATCTTCCCGACCTTAAACCTTGTTGTTCTTCTGCTAATGTTATAATTTTATTTAGTTTGTTTGTTATCACTTTGGTCGTTAATTTTAGTGTCGTGTTTAATAAATTAATTCCTCTCCGGGTCAGATTTTTCTCCCTTTTTGAAGAGAAGTATTAGGATGCTTGATCTCCATTTTTGTGGTATTCTATTTTTATCTATTATTTTTTGGACTAGTTTTAATAGTTGTTTGGTCATATATTGTCGTCCGTACTTTAGGAGTTCATTCGATATTCTGTCCTCTCCTGGTGATTTTCTATTTTTGACTGTCCTTACTGCTTCCGTTACCTCTGCTTCTTCATTATTTATGTCTTCGTTTTTTGTCACTTCAGGTGTTGGTGGTTCGTTATCGTTATCTTTAGCAAACAGAGATCTAAAATAGTCTGCCCAAGATTCCTTCTGAATGTGTTTCGTTTTTATTAGTTCATTCATATCTTTTCTTTGTCCTCTGATCATTCTCCATATTTCCTTCTAATGGGAATCGAAGCGAACACAAAAAGCGTATCTACCATCTAATGAGTATCGAAGTTTTTACTGCGTCAGGGTTTTTTATTAGAATTAAGCACAAAAAGGGCCATTTTTTGATTCATTTCAATATTGTGAAAAAATACGCATTGTAGATGAAAACGTTGAAACAGGCGACTTTCCTGAAACTTGAAATTACTTGCTCTTTAAAATAAAATCATGGATATTAAGTAATGTGTATAAACAAAAAGTTATTTCAAATTAAACCCGACAGAGGAAGGAGTAATCAAAGCAATACAAAAAATTTAAGAAAACAAAGCTCCTGGATCAGATGACATATCTTTTGAACTTTTAAAACATAGCGCAAAAAATCTGACCTGTAGTGTAAATAGGCTACTAAAACTGATTTGGAAGTAGGTAAAACTTCCGCAAGACTGTAACGTAGGTACAAGTGTACCTATTCACGGGAAAGGATACTAAACAGTTTGTGATAACTAGAGAGGTATTACCCTGCTAAACATGATCTACAATATATTAGAATAGAATAGAAATATGCTTTATTGTCACTGAAAATTATAAAAATTTTATGGACAAAGCTTAATTTAAGTCAGAAAAAATAAATAAATAATATCTAACAATAACAATAACAAATACAATTATCTGAAATTTGATAAATCGTCAATATAAAGAAAATATACATAAATACAAAATATGTTAATAAAGTAAAGAAAAAAAAACAAAATCGATATATTGCAACAATTTATAAAGATTGCAAAGTGAACATACAACAAAGTAAATTATTAGGAACAAATAAGTTTAAGCTGCTGCATGTGACACCCAAATATAAATAAGTTTGGTTACTTGTACATTACTGTAATTTCTTAGTTAGTCATTAAGAAACTCTTCTACTGAATAATATGGTCTTTTAGATAGATGAGCTTTTGTCATTTTACGGAACTTGGGGAAAGATGTTGCAGATTTGAGTTGTAAAGGAAGATGGTTGTATAGTTTTTTTGCGGAATATAATATAGATTTCTTTACTAACTCAGAGGACGGGATCGGTAAATAGACATCAAAATTTGAATTTCTGGTGGAGTAGTCATGATGTGGCCTTGCTGGAAAGACATGCATGTGTTTACGAATTAAGCAAACAGTTTTTAAAATATATAAAGATGTAAGAGTTAAAATGCCGTGATCTTTGAAGTAACTTCTGCAATGTGTTTTTCTTCTGAGGCGAAACAGATACCTTATTGCTATTTTTTGTAATTTAAAAATAACATCTAATTGAGCAGCTGTACTAGAACCCCAAAAAGGAAGACCATATCGAAGATGAGACCCGAACAAGGAAAAATATGTTAGTTTAGAAGATGCTAAATTGAGTTCTTTCGAACAGATCTTATTGCAGATATGCAGGGAACATTTGAGGTTGCTGTCTAAAAAAATACCAATAAATTTTACAGAATCAACGGTAGAGATCTGGCTGTTATTAACAAGCAGGGGTTGAAGAGCACTTTTATAAGATAATGCTACTGTCTTATCCACGTTAAAAGAGAGTAAACTAGAGTCAGGTTTTTATCGTAAGCAAATCAGAAGTTATAGTTGCATGAAGAGATGCAATAGTTGAGTTGCTCCAAGTGATACTGGTATCATCAGCAAAAAGAAAAATTTTTCCATCGATTTTTAAGTTAGTGATGTCATTTATAAAGATAAGGAACAGTAGAGGACCCAATACTGAACCTTGTGGTACTCCACATACAATGCTTTTGAGACTAGAGTCAATATCATTTGCTCTAACCAGTTGTTTCCTATTATTCAAGTAAGATTGGAACCAATTCAAAGAAATACCTCGAATCCCATAGAAATTTAGTTTTTTAATCAAAATGTTGTGATTTACACAATCAAAAGCTTTGGCATAGTCACAGAAAACAGTGGCAGTATAAAGATTATTGTTTAGTGCTTGGTAAACCTCATGAAGCACAGAAAACAAGGCATCAGTGGTACATTTATTAGTTAAAAAGCCGAACTGGTTTTTGGATAACATGTTGTTATCAATGAGAAGGGACATAAGACGGGTTTTTATGAGTCTCTCAATAATTTTTGAAAGTACCGGTAGTAAGGCAATAGGTCTATAGTTGCAAGCATTAGATTTTTCACCACCCTTATGAAGAGGAATAATATTGGCCCACATTATATAAGTTCGTCTATCGGGATATTGTGAAAGCATAAATAATAGACATATACCAGTGGGGATTTAGCAAAGAAAAGTAAAATATTCATTAAATATTCCTTCAAAGACCAGCTTTGGAAAAAACTTGAGTATGACATTTATACTCATCACAGGTTTGTGGATTTTAGATGCGCCTATGACAGTACAGACAAAGCATACTATACAAAGCCATGGTTGAATTTAATTTCCCAACACACTTAGTAAAATTTTTTAAAAGCAACCCTCTCAACAATAGAGTATAAGGTTAGAGTTCAGAACAGAGTATCAAGAATTTTCTAGACACTTTCAGGACTTCGAAAGCCTATCGTGTTTTCTAATCATCCTTGCCCTAGAGAAAGCTATTAAAAAATTTGGAATGACAACAGGAAATATAATTATTAATAGGAGTGTACAAATAATATCGTCTGCAGACGACACTGACATCATAGGAAGAAAAAAGGCAGACCAGATCCAGTAGTTCACAAAATTACAATTAGCAGCATAAAGAATGCAAAATATTACAAATCTTATAAAAATATAACAATATAATATATTGTTTGTACTCTTTAAGAGTTAGATATTAATATGTAAAAACTTTTATGTTCATTTTTAATAAAAGTTCTGAGAAAAAAATTCTTATGGAAAAATTGATTATTTTTGGTCTTCTAAAGTGTAATAGTACCTTAATACAACAGAAATGTTATAAAATTTCACAGATTGAGGTAATTTCTTATGAGGTAAGAAATATTCAAATTTAAATGATTTTATTGCCTATTGCATGGACTATATTGCTGTATTGCCTATTGACTAGTAAAAACTAACGTGCATAAATGAAAGCAGATATTATCTGTTTTCATTTATGCACGTACACTAATATTGTAGAGGGCGCAAAATTCGAGGCCTCGAAAAATGATGGCGGACAGTTAATCTCAGGATTGGGGCCTCGACTTTGACGCCCTCTACAATATTAGTGTACGTGCATAAATGGTAAAAGATATATTTTTTGTATTCCCTAAGAGTTAGATATTAATTTGTAAAAAGTTTTATGTTCATTTTTAATACAGGTTGTAAGAAAAAAAAACTTGAAAAAATGCTTATTTTTGGTCTTCTAAAGTGTACTAGTACCTTAACTGAAACTCAATATAGATTATCAAAAGGCTTTTGATAGAGTACGAGATCAGAAACTCGTAGAACTTTTAAAAGAAAAGAGTGTGGACAGTCGAGATATACGGGTCATTTCAATCTGCACTGGAATCAAAAGATAAAGGCATTGAAAATGTCTAAACGGAAACTATAAAATTAAAAGAGGTGTTAGACAGGGTTGCGTGCTGTCCCCTTTGTTATTCAATCTGTACAGCGGAGCTATTTTTAAGGAAGCAATATCAGAGGAAGAAAAGGATATATCAATAAACAGAAAAATCTTGAACAGATAAGTTTGCAGACAGTCTAGCTCTTACGTGTTCGCGACTTTGTTGTATAGATTGGAAAGCTGGACAGCAAAAATAAATTATATAAAGGATTTGGAATCATTTGAGATCTGGTGTTATAGACGGCTTTTGAAAATAACATGGATCCAACGAGTTAAAAATGCAGAAGTGTTTTGAAGGCTATAAAAGGATTGCGAGATAGTAAATAGCATACAAACAAGAAAGCTGGAATATTTAGGGCACAATTATCAAAGGTGCTAAATATGAGATATTAAGGCTCATAGTTCAAGGTAAAATAAAGGGTAAAAGATCCATAGGAAGAGGAAGAATTTCCTGACTGAGAACCTAAAAGAGTGGTACAGTTGCAGCACAGTCGATAATTTCAGAGCAGCCGCCGATAATGTACGGATGGCTGTGATGATAGCCAACATCCGATAGAAGAAGGAACTACAAAAAGAAGAAGAATGTCACTTGTAGGTTTCTGAACTCAGTTTTTGAACTTATACTTAAATGGAAATGACAAACAAGAAAGAATGAACCTAATTTTCCCCTTGTTGCCATATTCTAAATTTAAAAAAATATATAGGGAATAATTAGATATTTTTTACCTGCCATTCCTACTACAGCGAGCATTTAATTGGCTAGAATAAGTGACGAATTTATGTGACGTCATTATTATATTTAGCGTGATTGTAAATGGTAACGTTGGTAACTGACGTCTGTCATAATATTGGAGGTTAAATCTGTCAAATCTTTGTTTCCAAAATTACATTTTATTTATTTAGTTTATATTTTAACTTCAGTTTATTATATAACCAGCTTAATTTTCCCTCCCCTCTCCTTGATTGGTCGATTAGGTTTGTACTTAATAGTCTTGTTGTATGGTAGGTATAGTTAGGCGTTCATTTTAAGAAATGTTGCTGGCTAAATGGGCACAGCTCCCAAAGGCCATAAAGAAAAAAGAAAAAAATAAACAAACAAAAATTTATTACATAACCTTTTATAGGACAATGTTAGTTTGACACTTACAGCACAGATAGAGTTATCTTTGTTTTACATTCTTAAGGACAAAGAGAAACAGTGTAGCTGGTAGCGGCTTTGATATGTTTTTTATTTGGCAACAGGGCCTTGCTACAACTACAAAAAGAAGAAGAATGTCAATTGTAAATTTTTGAACTCTGTTTTTGAATTTATATTTGAATTGAGCTGTTACGTGATCGATAAACAGTTGATTGTATAAAAGAATGTACGTAATTTTCGCCTTGTTGCCATATTCTAAATTTAAAAAAATATATAGGGACTAATTAGATTTTTTTGACCTGCCATTCCTACTATAGCGAGCATTTAATTGGCTACAATTAGTGACGAATTTATATGACGTCAGTATTATATTTAGCTGGATTGTAAATGATAACGTTGGTAACTGACGTCTGTCATAATATTTGAGGTTAAATATGTCAAATTATTGTTTCCAAAATGATACTTTATTTATTTAGATTATATTTTAACTTCAGTTTATTTTATAACCAGCTTAGTTTTCCCTCCCCTATCCTTGATTGGTCGATTAGCTACTTGTCCGTAGCGAAAAAAAATATGAGGAAAAATTTGTTAAATATGTTTGCCGTAAGTTTGTACCGGTGTCTTGTCTGACGGTGGTGGGGAGTCTTAAATAAGTAAAGTCAATACTTTTCGAGTTATTTTCGAGTAAATATGTTCATTTTTTCAACAAATTAACTACGCTTTTAGACGGTTTTTCGCAAATAACACAAATAGTAAGTACTTTGTCGAAAAAACATTCTTAGCAAAAACATAGCCTGTAAAAAATTTTAAAAAATGGTGGATATATAACATCTCTATATGCAGTAGAAGCAGAGTTATAGCCAATTAAAAATAGGTTCACATTTGTCAAATTCCAAATGGAATGCTTTAACGTGAAATAACCAAAAATGAAGCACATTTCGGGGAAAACTCACTATAACTTAATTAAAGCGTGTAAAGAAAGCTTTATTTTTGTTTTATAAAAAAAATCTAGCATCAAAAGTAAACAAGTTACGCTCAAAATAAAGTTAGTCCCTTTTTTTTAGTAAAAAATCGGGAATATCACCCCCTAATTAGTATCTCAAAAGAACTTAATCGTTACGACTTCACAAGTTTCTTGACTCGTGTAGGTATGTATTGTTTATATGATCTGTAAGTTTCATCGGTTCAAAGTCCTTATTTTTGAAAGGGCTGTAGTCAAAAGCGGTTGAACGAGTCACTGATCACGAATGTATGCAAATTTAGAAACACCAAATTTTAACCAATTTTTTTTTTAACAGAAAAACAAAAAAATACATGATATTCAGAAAAGCAATGCTGACTTTTTTTGATGTTGGAGATTTTTGGTATCTCTAACAATTTTTAAGTTATTTTGAAAACACCCATATTTTTCAAAATTAATATTTTTAAAAATTTTACTTTAAAACCAATTTTTTTCAAAAATGAACACTTTGAATAGATGAAACTTGCAGATCATATAAACACACCATAAGTAAAATAATTTGTGGAGCGGTAACGATTAATTTTATTTAAGTTGCTAATTAGGGGGTGGTCTTCCCGATTTTTTTTGTCAAAACAAATGAGACGAACTTTATTTTGAGCGTAAATTGCTTAAATTTAACGCTAGAAACTTTTTGTAAAAACAGAAATAAATATATTTTTAAACACTTTAAAAAAAGTTATAATGGGTTTTCCCCAAAAAGTTCTTAATTTTTTGGATATTTCACTTCGAAATATTCTATTTGAAATTTAGTGAATATGAATCTATTTACCATTGGCTATAACTCTGGTTCAACGAGGTGCAGAGACCTAACGAGTACACAATTTTTTTTACTTTTTTACATGCTATATTTTTGGTAAGAACATTTTTTTGACAAAATTCTTAGTTTTTGAGTTATTTGCGAAAAACTGTCTAAAAATGTAGTTATTTTGTCAAAATTAGTCAGTTTATCCCTGTCCGGACTTATTTTGGACATATATTTTTTCACCCCCAATAAGGGGTGAAAGTCACCCCCAGGGCAAAGCACACATCGGCACAATATCATTTTTCTTCTTTGACATGTAAGCTACGCGTATGCCAAATTTCATGTGAATCCAAGCGGTTCTTTAAAATTTAGAGCAAAAACCGTGAAGAAATGTACTATGAGAAAAATCAAAATTTGAAAGTATTGGTCAAAGCATATTTAGAAACTACTTTTTTTAGTCTGTGTAATTATCTACTATTTTTTAAATAAAAATTTATTATCTAAAATACTTTTTGGTGTTTTATCTCACGTCGATTTCGCATAATTGTAAACTCGGCTAAAACTTTAAAATTACCATTTAACACTTTTTTATAAGGATGTGCCAGCGAGGGCTAAAAAGAAGATAAAGCACCGCAAATCCCTTGAACTTTCGCGAAAATCGATAGCAGCAGAGGTAGGACCCGAGGAGTAAAAAATCCACCGTATTATTCGAGATCAAAGTCGGCAGAATCGCCATCTTTGATGCTTAATAACGCTCTATTGTTTCTGAATCGAAGGAGGCACATCAAAAACATAGAGCGCCTTTAGTTCTCTCTAGACTCCAAGCAGGCTTGATTGGAAAAAAATTGCGTTTCACTCACTTTACAGTCCATTACCATGGAAGAAGACCAGGAGAGAACAATTCAGTATTGATGTTAGGAAATTACATTTTTGCTATAAATTAATTACCTATTGTCGGTGAAAAGAGTTTTTTTTTAAACTGTCGTGTGTACACAAAAAATACCGGAGCTTTAAAAGGTTGGCTTTGTAGTTTCACATTAAAAAAATGGATGTTTTAGTTACGTACATGCTTTATTAATATTAAAAGTTTTCACAAAGCGAACTAAATATTCGAATTCAATAGCCAAAAAAGGAGTGTTTTAATAATAATTTCGTTTATTTCCCGATAATTATATGAATCGTTTAAATATTTAGTTAGTGCCTTGAACGCTGCTTCTATCTCTTTCTTTAATATCTTTTATAGTATCTATTTATTGCAGACATTGGCGACAAGCGTTATATGGACGGCTTCTCCAGAGATTCTCTCCAGAGATTTTATGAAAAGCTGAAGAACAGAAAACCTAAAGAACAGAACAATTAACAACAATGCTTAACAAAATCATAAAACACAACAAAATACCGGAAGAATGGAAAACGAACCAACTAATTCTATTATTTAAAAAAGGAGATAAAAAGCAGCCAGAAAACTACAGAGGTATTAACTTGTTAAATACTACATATCCTAAAACTTTCAACTAAAATTTAACAAGACCTAATGAACAAGTGGATAAGTTTAGCAGATGAACAACAGGGTTTTTGTACTGGAAGATCGTGTACATATGCAATATTCGTCATAAAGCAAATTACTGAGAAATCACTAGAGTATAATAGACCAGCATTTCTATGTCTGATTGACTTGAAGATAGCATTTGACTGAGTAAGACTCAAAGATGTAATTCATCTTTTGTATAAGAAAAAAGTCCCCCTAGATATCATAAAAACTATTAAACACATCTACCAAAACAACAAAATGGAAGTCAGAATAGATGGACAACTTACAGAACCTATAGGTATAGGCAGCAAAATAATACAGGAAGACCTTTGAGTCCTATGCTCTTCAATTTAATCACGGATGAAATCATAAAAAAACGTCAACAAAGTAAGAGGATATATAATGGGAAACAAAGAAGTAAAAATACTCTGCTACACAGACGACACAATATTGATAGCCCAAGATGGAGATAGTGTGCAGAGATTAGTCCACAGATTTAACATAAGAGCAAAATAATTCAATATGACAATTTCATCCCAGAAAACTAAAACAATGGTTATCAGTAAAGAACAAATCAGATGTAAAATAGAAATTGATGGTATCATTATTAAACAAGTAATGGAAGTAAAATACTTTCGAATTACATTGTCAAGTTACGTAGATCTGGACAAAGAAGTGATAAATCATATTATATAAGCAAAAAACCCGCAGGATGCTTTAATTTAATAACACTATATTATGGCAAAACCGACATATTAACAATGAAATAAAGTCAAGAATTTATAAAGCCAGTGCAAAACCAATAAAGACATATGCATCAGAAACAATACCCGATACAGCCACAAGAAAAAAGACTACTGGAAACGGCAGCGATGAGTGCACTGAGAAGAATTACATGAAATACGCTGAGAGATCGAAAGCGAAGTGAAGAGATTAGAAGACAATGTAACGTACAGTGTATAAACGAATGGACACTAAATAGAAAACAATAATGGAATAACCACATAACCAGAATGGGTGAGACACGTGTGGTAAAAATAGAAAGAGATAAATCACCAATAGGTAGAAGTATCGGCCGACCGCTCAAAATATCGAGTGACAACCTTCCATAGAAGTATATGTCCGTCAAAAGACAAACAGACTTGCTTAAAAAGAGGAAGAAGAAGAAGCTTTTATTTGGTCTGTCCGTCTTGTCGGAGATCTTTGTATTGGTCTTCGGGCTTTTATGTTTTCTTCTAGTTCATTTGGCTATGTCGCCCAAGTAATATAACAGCCAGAAAATTTAACATATTAATCTCTCAACAAAAAAGACAAGACGATTGCTTATAACATTAAATCTACTACAATATAAATAAGAGCTAGATGGTCAGATAATAGAACAAGTGATTGAATTCAAGTTGAAAACAAAAGTGCAATATCCAGTGAACAGAGCAACCGAAGTCACAGGTTGCGAGAGTGAAACAGTGTGGAGAAATAAAACTATCAGGAAGGTAATGAAAGGCAAAATTTACAAAACAGTCACACGGGCAATTATGACATATCCGGCAGAACATAACATCACACAGACAGGACAAAAATATGGCTAGAACCAGCAGAGATGAGAACCTTCTCAAAAATTGATGGTAAAACCCTACGTCTCTTTCATACTTTACGATTTTGGTCGTCACGACAAACGGTCGTACGACCGTTTGTCGTGCTCATCGGACTTTCACACTTTACGACAGTATTCATCTTATTGTCGTAGAGAGCACAAGGCGTAGAATGAATCGGGCAAAAATTTTGGCTTTATGGTTAATTATTTATCGCCGTAAAAAAGACAGACGTAATCGCCTACATTGGGTGCATCCAATCAATGGAAGAAGAGAAGAAGTAGGTTTATATCATACACTTTTCGGAGATTTAAGAAATGACCAAAATAAATTTTTTAATTATTATTTCCGCATGTCAGTGACAAAGAGTTTCCTCGCCCTTCTAATATATTGGTAGTATTAAATTGCTTTCCCAATCTTTTGGGATCCTTTTCTCCTTCCATGCATCTTTGCATATTGTCCACAGCCAGTCTTTCCCTTTTTATCTTAAGGTGATACAGTAGCGATCAACAGGTAGCCAAAACGCGTTCCAAGATTGCGGCTGTAATTTTGAATATTTTTTCGAGATATTTGGCACACGTATTCGTAATATAATAAAGAATGGCGGTACAGAGCCCAATTTGAAAAATATATTAATATGTGGAAATTACTCTGTAATTAAATACAATATTAAAAAAACGAGCCTGTACCGCCATCAAGAAGAAGAAAAAAATACATTTTCTTCAAATAAACTTTTTTATCCGATGCCTAAATTTTGTGTCATTTTGGAACTACTAATTAAATAAAAAATTTTGGTAGTTCCAAAAAGACACAAAATCTAGGCGTCGAATAAAAAAGTTTATTTGAAGAAAGTGTATTTTTTTGTTCTTCTTAATGGCGGTACAGGCTCGTTTTTTTAATATTGTACTTAATTACAGAGGAATTTCCACATATTAATATATTTTTCAAATTGGGCTCTGTACCGCCATTCTTTATTATATTAAGAATACGTGTGCCAAATATCTCGAAAAAATATTCAAAATTACAGCCGCAATCTTGGAACGCGTTTTCGCTACCTGTTGATTGCTACGGTTTCCTCTTAAGTATTTGATCATTTCTGGTGCAATTTCATCTGGAGCTATACCTACCTTTAATTTTCGTATCGTTTCTACCAGTTCTTCTCTTGAAATCTCTCTTAATTATTCCCCCATGGCATTTATTTCTCTCAGCCTTTCTTGTGGTGTACTTCCAAATTTTTCTTCATACAAGTTATCAAAATACAAAACATTAAATTACTAGTATAGCATAGTTAATCCAAAAGATGGCATAACCCACACATCCAAAGTAAAAGTTATCCTTCAATACCAAATTGTTCTATATGGTCCACACAATGTCCAGAACAAAGTCACACCATTTTGAGCGTCGGGTTTGGTGGGGAGAGGGGGGAGAAATCGAAAAATTCGTAATTTTTTAAGTTTTTCGTCAATATTACAACAACCCTTTATACAAAATTGTTTTACATTAAATTTAAAATAAAAAAGGCCCTATGCATAATCTTTCTAAAATGAATGGTTCCAAAGTTACGGAGGTAGTATAGTATAACTGGTCCCAAAAATGGCCTAACCCAAACATCCAAAGTAAAAGTTTTCCTCCAACACCAAATTGTTCTGTATGGTCCACATATTGTTCAGTAAAAAGTTACACCATTTTGAGCGTCCGTTTTGGGGGGGGGGGAAGATGGGGGAGAAGTCGGTTAATTAGTAGTTTTTTTACGTTTTTCGTCAATATTTCTAAAACTATGCTTTAGCGTAAACAATGTTATATACAGAAATGTTCTACATGAAATTTAAAACAAAAAATCTTGTATACATAATTGTTATAACATCAACGGTTCCAGAGTTACGGAGGGTGAAACGTCGAGGTTTTCGATACTTTTTATATTTTTTGGGCAATGTATGGTATAACTATACCAAAAACCCAGACATCAAAAGTGAAAGTTATCCTCCAACACCAAATTGTTCTATATGGTCCACATAATGTTCAGAAAAAAGTCACACCATTTTGAGCGTCGGGTATGTGGGGAGAGGGGGGAGAAATCGGTAAATATAAAAAGTATTGAAAACCTCCAATTTTCACCCTCCGTAACTCTGGAACCGTTGATTTTATAACAATTATGTATAGAACCTTTTTGTTTTAAATTTTATGTAGAACATTTTTCTATAAAACATTATTTACGCCAAAGCACAGTTTTAGAAATATTGACGAAAAATTTAAAAAAACTACTAATTTACCGACTTCTCCCCCATCCCCCCCCCCCTCAAACTGGACGCTCAAAATGGTGTAACTTTTTACTGAACAGTATGTGGACCATATAGAACAATTTGGTGTTGAAGGAAAACTTTTACTTTGGATGTCTGGGTTAGGCCTTTTTTTGGACCAATTATACTATACTACCTCCGTAACTTTGAAACCATTCATTTTAGAAGGGTTATGCATAGGGCCTTTTTTATTTCAAATTTAATATAGAACAATTTTGCATGGAAGGTTGTTCACGCTAAAGCGCATAGTTTTAGAAATATTGACGAAAAACTTAAAAAACGACAAATTTACAGATTTCTCCCCCCTCTCCCCCCCAAACTCGACGCTCAAAATGGTGTGACTTTTTTCTGAACATTATGTGGACCATATAGAACAATTTGGTGTTGGAGGATAACTTTCACTTTGGATGTCTGGGTTTGGGTCTAACTATACCATACTATACATAAATTTTGTTTTTGTTCGCCCTGAACATCTTTGGTAATTCCAGCTTATTAAATTAAATACTTGCTTTAAGGATTATTGTCCCATTTTTGTTGTCACAGTTCAGTAGCAATATGTTGTATAAAAAAATATATACCTATTTTTTTAATAAATACAATTCAATAAGTGAACAATAATAATTATTGTTATAGGGCTCAAGTTTCATCTTTCAATATTTAAAAGATTTTAGAAAAAAACTGATTTTAGATTATTTAATATACCGATTATATTAATATCTATACATATTTAAATAATCATTAATAAAACACGAATATATATCTACATACTAACGTTTATGTCACTGGTCACTAAACTGTGCTATAAAATAATCTTTAAAATATTAACAAGAAATTTTAGATATTCCCGATGAAACATTTATGATTTAATTTTTATAATAGGTTACATTGATAATAATGAGGTCTATTCCCAATAATAATTTTATAATAGCGTCTATTCCCGGCACTTTAAAAAAGTCATAAACATTGTTAATGCTGAAATTTTTGTCACCACAATAAGATAATACCAACCAGATGCTTAACTATCTATGTATTGTATCTATGTGGGTAAAAATTCCCCATCTATATTGTCTGCCATTATGTAGGTACGTACCACTGGATTCACTGGTTTTTGCAGGACTAACTTTCGTTAAGCACGGAAGCACTGATTTGTGCCCGTGGTTCACTGATAGCACGGCACGACACGACCGTCGTCCATTGCAGTGACATTGGACGACAGCCGAAGAGCAACAGCACGGCAGTTAGTCGTGCTCGTCCTGTGTGAAAGGCTCCGTACATTGCTGTATTGGACTAATGGAATGTACGACAAACTGTCGTTACGACCATTTGTCGTGATGACCGAAGTCGTAAAGTATGAAATAGGCCTAAGGGCTTCTTAATGACACAATGTGGAAGAACAAACATCTAAGACAAGACACGAAAGCAAGAATCTATAAAGCAGCAATTAGACCTATATTGACATACACGACGGAGACAAGACCTGACACATCTAAAACGAGACGACTACTAGAAACAACAGAGATGAAAATACTTCGACGAATATCAGGGAAATGTTTGTTGGATAGAGAGAGAAGCGAAAACATAAGAAGATCATGCAATGTAGAAGACATAAATGGATGGGTGACAAAATGGAGACAGGAGTGGAACGAACGCATTAGTAGAATGGCAGATGATAGGATAGTGCGAATAGCACGAGATAAGTCACCAAATGGAAGAAGAAATATTCGCAGACCAAGAAAAATATGGTGCGATAACCTAAACAATTTAGGAGGCTAATATTGAAGAAGAAACAATCTTTAAAGCCTAGATTACACGAAGGAAGAAGAAGAATACTATGGGTCAGAAATAGAAGTACAAAAATACAACAAGGATACAAGGTGGGGAACGTCAAGGACTGGATAAAAATAGAAGAGGGTACAATGGAACGATAGAGTAGTAAGGATGGCGAGAGATGGTTCTCTAATAGAAAGACGATCAGTGAAAGATCAAGAAAACGATATTGTGCCAAATCTGTTTCTTTGTGCCATTTTATGTAATTTATTATTATGGTATTTTGAAAACAACGTCCGAGGTGGAAACCGAAACTCCACTGAAATCATTTTTTAAGTTAAATTGTGGCTTATTTCCCAGTAAAAATAGTAAATTACACGAAAGTGATAAAACGATAACTTACTGGAGGCATATTTAAAAACAACAGTGTCACGTCTGCAGAAAAAGAAGAAGTTCTAACCAAGCCGCGAGGTTCTCTACAGCAAGCAATACTACCATTATCTTTTCTAAAATTTTGTAAGCTTCTACTTACTGGTTTGAGCTAGATTTACTTTATTGCCAATGAACATAAGGGAACCATTAAAAAAAAGATATATAGATGTTCCCCGGAAACCTTTTTCAGATGGCTAATTTTTTCACGGCTGTTTTAGACTGAGTAGACATAATATGAAAAGCAGAAACTTAAGTAAAAACAAAAATAACCATATACAACATCGTAATACAACCAGTGTTGACATATCGAAGACATGGACTATCTCCAAGATAGGCGAAAACCTTCTGCTTATATTTTTAAACGAAGGATGCTGAGAGGAATATTTGGTGGCGTCTGTGAAAATGGTATTTGGAGGAGGAGGTGCAACTTCGAGATGTACCACAGATATAAACATATACTTGGTGGGAAAGAAGTAGTATCTCTTATAATAATAGAAAAACTAAGATTAGCAAGACATCTAGCAAGATCACAGCAGAACAACCATCCTATAGGGGTAGGCCAAAACTCACATGGACGGATGGTGTAGATGGGGATGGGAGAAAAATAGGCGCAGCAAACCGGCAACAGTTAGCAATGGATAGAACTGACTGGCGTAAGAGATTTAAGAAGGTCTAGGCCCTTTAATAGAGCTCTAGCACCATTGATGATGATGAATTCTTTCACGGATGGATCCAAATGAGCAACAAGTCTTTCTAGCAATCTATTTTTACTGCTTCCATATTTCCAACCAGTTAACTTGTATACCTAAATTTAAATGAATTTATCCAGTGCTAATCAAAAGTCCACTCCCCCTCGTATCTTTTTAACGGTTATAATAGTCTGGGCTGATTATCGGAGAATAGGCCATTTTTGCGAAAAGTTATTTACCAGCAATTTTATTGCTGGAATCGAATCTTATAATTGTATACAGAGTTGGGCTAAAGAATGGAACCAAGCAAATATCTTTGAAACGAAAAGAACAATATTTTTGAAACTTTGCATACAAGTACAGTGACGCAAAACGCATCTGTTGCTATACTTTTTGTTACTAGTTCACTTCCGGTTTCACTGTAAATACCCTTAACTTATTTATTTTAAATGGGACACCCTGTATATTTTTGCAGATTTTGAAATAACTTATTATTTGTAATTCATAAATACCGAGTTTGGAAGAAAAAACTATTAAAACAAGAAATAAATCTCTTTACAGTTAAAAAATAGGTTAATTTATTTACGTTAGACCAATGATAACAAAAATAAAAAAAAATCATTTCAAATGTTGAAAATGCCCGCCATTCACCTCTTGACAACGTGCAAGCCTATAAATAAATTCTTGAGTCACTCTTTCCAGAATTTCTCCACGTATTAGATCACATTCATGAATTATTCTCTGTCTCAAATCCTGCAAGCATGTTGGTCTATTAACGTAAACCCGTGATTTTAGATAACCCCAAAGAAAAAAATCTAACGGGTTGAGGTCGGGAGAACGAGCTGGCCACTCTAGGAATCCTCTACGTCCAATCCATTGATTTGGAAAATTCATATCCAAAAAATCCCTAACCCGTCGATCATAGTGGGGAGGCGCTCCATCTTGTTGAAACCAAAAATTTTGTGGTAACTGGCCATTCTGTTGAAGTGCAGGAATAATTTGGTTATTTAGTAAATTTAAATACTTGTCACCATTCAAATTTCCGTCTATGAAAAAAGGGCCTATTAGTCTATTTTGAACAATTCCCATCCAAACATTTAACTTTTGTGGATGTTGGGTATGTGCTTCAATAATCCAACGAGGATTCTCATTCGACCAATACCTACAGTTATGGCGGTTAACGGTTCCATTTAAGCAAAAAGTTGCCTCATCGGAAACACTACATTACTTGCAAAATGTTCGTCATTGTTACAAATGTCCATCATTCGTTCGCAAAACTCTAGCCGTCGGTCAAAGTCATCATCTGACAATTCTTGAACCAATTGTATCTTATACGGATGATATTTTTCCATTTTCAATATTCTCCTTACAGATCGTTGACTTATTCCATGGTTTAGTGCCAAATTTATTGTGGAAGTTTGAGGTGATTCCTCTAAATCAATTGCAATATTTTGTTTAATAACTTCGTTCGTTGCAGTCCGTGGTCTTCCAGTTTTTGGCAAATTTTTGACTATCCCAGCTGCATTAAAACGTTTCAATGTTTTAGTAACCGTTGAACGTGATATAGGATTTCTTTCAGGATGCAATTCATTAAAAATATTACACACCTCGTCATGAGTTCTAACACGATCACCATGACCGATTATCATTAATATTTCAATGCGATCTCTTTCACTTAAATGAACCATTTTGAATAAAACTTATTTCTGTCAATTAGTTCAGTAACAGTTACCTACTATGCTAAATTCAAATAAATACAACAATAGTTTTAGTCTATAGTATGGATGGTAGTACTCGTTTATTTTTAATACAAAAAATTATCTACAGACACTTTTTAACTATTTTTTTCTTCCAAATTTGGTATGTATGAATTAAAAAAAATAAGTTCTTTCAAAATCTGCAAAAATATACAGGGTTTACCATTTAAAATAAATAAGTTAAGGATATTTCCGGTGAAACCGGAAGTGAACTAGTAACAAAAAGTATAGCAACAGATGCGTTTTGCGTCACTGTACTTGCATGCAAAGTTTCAAAAAAATTGTTCTTTTCGTTTCGAAGATATTTGCTTGGTTCCATTCTTTAGCCCAACCCAGTATATTAATAATATAGATATGCAAAGTCCGCAGATAGTGTGCTACTTTTTTAATAAACAATATGGCGCCCAAAAATCGTGTTTTTTTCAATTTTTGCTCTATAACTCCAAAGATTTTAACTTTAGACCAAAAACACCCAAATAAAAATTCACCGCAATTAAATTCTGCATAGAGACGTGTTTTTTCGATCTACATCGATGAAAATTTTTCCCGGAAAAAGCGGGTATTTGCAACAAAATCTTTAATTTTCAACTAAACTTTTAGATAAGTAGTTGTTAATCAATAATTAAATAACATGGTAACGTAAAAGCCCTTTCCGTATATATTATAATTAAAGAAGCCAATGGGAATTGAATGAACAGTTTAGCAACAATTGAAATGTTAATTAAAATTTTTCGGTCGCTATAATAACGACAATAATTATGGTGCATAATAATATCTATGATTTTCTCATAAAGAGACACTATACCTATCTAATGTATTTTACAGAATTGAAATTGGACTATTTAAGCGGCCTCAGGAATATTTTAAAATTATAAACAATTTTTTGGCTTATAAAAAAATAGAATAGCTCGGGAAATATTAAACTAAATTAAATTGTGAAAACGGTATTCGAAAGACAGCGGCAGTACGCTTCTTTTAAAAGAAAAAAGTATAATTATAATGAGTGGTTCCTGAGCTAGAACCGGTCAAAGTTGACCGGAATTTACGGCAAAGATATAAACAATAGGATCATAATTTTCAAACCATCACCTTTTTATTTTTGTCCTCTTTCTCCACACCAATTTTAATATCTTTAAAGTCCTCATAACATATATTATTATAATAAAAGCTATCGATAATACGTGTGAAAATTGCCAAAAATAGCAAAATTCCAATCAAAAATTAGGTTGGAGAAAATGTAGCCCTCAAAGTTCAAAATCGGTATACGTAAAAAAAATGCATTTTCTCGGCTTCCCATGGAGCAATTTCCTTCATTATTTTTTTGTTCCCAAGTAACTCGAGTAGAGCCATCGAACTAACGCATTAATAAATGTCAAACTTGCTTTTGTTTTGTTATAATAAATTAATTTATTTATTATAACACAATATTTTAATTTGTTTAAATAAAAATTGTTTAAATAATTATACAGCTTTCAAATGAGAATATTTATGTTTTTAACTTTAAAAGGTACAATTGTAGTAAGTTTATCTAAAAAAAGCCTACAACTGGAAAAAATATGTAATTTTCTGTTCTTATAAATAAATTAATCTATTATAACCAAACAAAAGCAAGTTTGACATTTAATAATGCGTTAGTTCGATGGCTCTACTCGAGTTATTAGGGAACAAAATAAGAATGAAGGAAATTGCTCCATGGGAAGCCGAGAAAATGCATTTTGTTAACGTATACCGATTTTGAACTTTGAGGGTTACATTTTATCCAACCTAATTTTTGATTGGAATTTTGCTATTTTTGGCAATTTTCACACGTATTATCGATAGTTTTTATTATAATAATATATGTTATGAGGATTTTAAAGATATGAAAATTGGTGTGGAGAAAGAGGACAAAAATAAAAAGGTGTTTGTTTGAGAATTATGATCCTGTTGTTTATATCTTTGCCGTAAATTCCAGTCAACTTTGACCGATTGTAGCTCAGGAACCATTCGTTGTAATTAAATGTTTTTTCTTTTAAAAGAAGCGTCCTGCCGCTATCTTTCGAATTCCGTTTTCATAATTTAATTTAGTTTAACATTTTCCCGAGATATTCTATTTGTTTATAAACCAAAAAATTGTTTATAATTTTAAAATATTCCTGAGGCCGCTTAAATAGTCTAATTTCAATTCTGTAGAGTATATTAGATAGGTATAGTGTCTTTTTATGAAAAGATCATAGTTATTCTTATGCATCATAACTGTTGTTGTTATTATAGCGACCGTAAATTTTTAATTAACATTTTAATTGTTACTAAACTGTCAATTCAATTTACATAGACTTCTGGAATTATAATATATACGGAAACGGCTTTTATATTACCAAGTTATTTAATTATTGATTAACAAGTACTTATCTAAAAGTTTAGTTGGGAATTAAAGATTTTGTTGGAAAAACCCGCTTTTTCCGGGGAAAGTTTTCGTCAAAATAAATCGGAAAAAACACGTCGCTATGCAGAATTTAATTGCAGTGAATTTTTATTTGAGTGTTTTTGGTCTAAAGTTAAAATCTTTGGAGTTATAGAGCAAAAATTGAAAAAAACACGATTTTCGGGCGCCATTTGGTTTATAGAAAAAGTAGCACACTATCTGCGGATTTTGCATATCTATATTATTAATACATACAATAATAAGATTCGATTCCAGCAGTAAAATTGCTGGTAAATAACTTTTCCTTGTATTTTGCTAATTAGCCCAAAGTATAATAATTATAATAGTGAAATTTGGAGTTAGAAAATAAATGGACGTAGGATTCTCAATTAGCAATACCAGGTGACGTACCTAATAGTGATAGCTGACATTACAGAAGCACTGTGACCGATAATTTTTAATTGGACCTTATGGCAAGTGATATCTCGTTTGAAATGTATTCAAAATCTCTATTCAATCGTACTAATTTTATTTGATAAGATGATTTTGATGAATAAATTAAATAAGTACTAACATTATGGTTCCGCAGGTAGTTCATAAAGATTAAGAACGTCCATCGCTGGTTATTTGTCAAAAAAGTTGACGTTCTTCAATTCTATATATGTACCCAGTTTTAAAACTAGGGTGAGAAATTAAAATTTACTACGCCGCAATTCTTGTTTGTAATTGGTCCAACCGTAGGCAAATTTACTCTACCAAATTATAAAATTTTGACACTATTGGTATTTATGAAATTTTGACGCTATTAGCATTTAAAATTCAGGGGCTAATTAGGTTATATCGGCGATTTTTTGTGTTTTTTGCGTTATTCCTTTAATTTTTAGATTTTTGGTCTGCCTTTATAGTATATTATAAACAACAGTTGTTTTTAGCGACGTATTAGTATAATATAATATTTATGGGTTACCGTCGAAGGTTAACATGATAAACCAAAAAACAAGATGAATCATGAATCTGGTGATTTTTCTCGTGACATTATTGGGTGTAAATCGGTCTTTTGAGTTTAATTCTCCTAGTTTAAAAACAGGGCATATTTGCTTTTACATCAACGTCAACTTTTTTGACAAATAACCAGGGGCGAACGTAAGAACTTTATTAATTAAATGTGAAATTACAATTTTAATATTTCTTTATTTTTCGTCAAAATCAAATTAAACCCAAACAAAATTAGTATGATTAAATAGGTATTTTCAATACCTTTATAACGAGATATGGGTGGTCATATGGTCCCATTTAAAGGTATTGGTCACAGGGGGTATTAGGGTATGTATCGTCATTTATCACTATTACGTCACCTGTTATGGCTAGTTGATCAGTCTACGATTATTTATTTCCTCACTCCAAATATCACTATTATAAGTATTAACCGTTCAAAAGAAACGTGGGATTACGTAGAGGGGATAGAGATTTTTGGTCATAACTATATACAAAGTGATGTAAATCGTTATTTTAAGTTCGATAAATCTGTAACAAATAGTTCGTTGTCTAAAACTTGAATAAATCAAATTTTGTGTTTACCTGTCTATGAAAAATGAATAAAAAACAGCAACCCTAAATTATTTTAAATTTAACTACTTATTACTGTAAGTGGCTTAGGTAAATAATGATAGATGTGCGGAGGAATGTAAGTTGAAAAGCCGGCTCTGTACAACGAATGATAGTATTTACTTTTTAAATATTTTTATTAATTTATAAAATTAATTATACAACCGGTAAAACTACAGGAAAATACCAAAAAAACTGAATGTAGCAGGTAAAAAAGTTTTTAAAAAATATGTGAGAGACACTCCGTTACAAAATTTAATTAACTAACTTTTTGGTAAACATGTTAATGAACGCGAACAAAAATTTACAAAAGTGTACGTGTGTATGCAGTTGTTATTTGTTTGAGTTAATTATTGTTTCTAATGGGCAACCTCGAATCTCTACATGTATATTATCCAACAACAAGAAAACATATTTTGCTGCTCGATTTTTTAAACAGTTCTTATAGCCTAATAAAATAAAAAAAAAAACAAAATGTAATTCCGTACAGGTTGGAATAAAGTGTACCCCCCGTTAAGATAGGCAAAATGCCCTCACTCTCAGAATTCAATTTTTTTAATTTTTTTACGTTCTGTGCAATTAAAAAATGAGATACCGCGGATTTTTAGTTCGCCACCCCCCTTATCCCTCCCCCCACAGCCAAAAACGTAGATTTTTAGATTTAATTTTTTTTAGTTAGGTTGCAATTGATTTAAAAATTTCAAAAAATTTACACGTGTAGCTGAGGCTTTTACAAAACATGTCCATTTTTTATGGATCCTTAGGTCGAGTGTACATAACCTCAATTTTTTTTTAACTTTTTAAAGCCTATGACTTTTTTTTGGGGGGGGGCTGCAGGTACAATTTTTTTGAATTTTGTGTATTTTATCAGAAGCTATCTCTCTGATTTTTTTCAGATTTTTCCGTCAGGTGCGCCATCTTGAAAAATCCGGAAAACTCTTTTTTTAGGGGGGTTTTGGCGATTTTCTCCATTTTATAGACTGCAACATAGATCAACTCAAGGCTCTGTTAATAGATTATGTATAGTTTTAAATAACTGAGTATATTAGGATATTTAAAAATTGGGCGAAACACTTTTACACCCCCCAAAAATCATGTTTGTTTAAAGTTTTGTAAGGATTTTTGCGGGTCTAATTATATTTTTTGAGGTCGATACAGCCTGAATATTTTTTAATTTTTTTACGTTCTATATGATTTTAAAAAATTAGGACTCACCGCAATTTTAGCCCACTTCCCCTATTCCCCCTCCCCACAGCCAAAATATCAATTTATCTTTTTTTTTTTAAATTGGTTTGCAATTAAATTATAAATGTTGTTCTGAAGCTATTTCTTTGTGGGATTTTTGTAATTAACTATTCTAAATGGGAAATAAGCCACAATTTAACTAAAAAAGATTTTATTTTCCATACGTAATGCGATAGAGAGAATTCGATAATCTGTGACGCACTGAAAAAATGTTTTGGGATGATCTATATAAATAAGTCAGATTGAATTAAATTATTAGAAGATTCAAGCAACATTTTTGTTTAATTTTTTAATATTTTTATTTTGACAACGACGTCCGTGGTGGACGTCGAAACGTTAATAAAATAATTTTTTAGTTAAATTGTGGCTTATTTCCCATTTAGAATAGTAATTATTAAATTATAAATTAGAAAAAATTCACACGCACAGCTGAGGCTTTTACAGAACATCTATTTTTATGGACCCGAAGGTCGAGTGTACATATTATAACCTCATTTTTTTTGTTTTTTAATAGGTACGTATAACTTTTTTGGCGATGGCTGCTAATTTTTTTTGTGTTTTGTGTATTTTACAAACCATCTACGTTTGGCTCATAATGCAAATACATATTCCACGCTGTATGTTTGTCCCGTTAGGTAAATTATTCCGATTATTCACAAAAAAAATTATTTCACTTCGGACAAATTTGTTTTAGATTCCCTGGATCAAGCTGAGCAAAAAAGGTATCTTGTGATTTTTCTATAAAATTGACTGTTGTCGAGTTACATGCAATTTCAAATTTGAAAAACGCGAAAATAACCATTCTCAAGGCTTAATAACTCGATTAAAAATTATTATTATGAAAACCATAAAGCGACCAGCTCAAAGTTTAAAGTCTCCCCTGCAACAGCCTAAAGAAATTTTTGTCATTATTTTATTACTATTATTTTTAATAATTAAAAATGAGCGCTAAGCATGTATTGAAGCGGACGTCCGCAAGAGAGAGATGTACAATGTACAATATTCATTGGACGTTTTAAAAAAATATCGATTGGAAGTCAAAAATACGTTTTAAAAAAATAAAAAAGGAATTTTGAGGTTATATGTATTGTACACTCGATATACACGGGTCTATAAAAAATAGATATATTTTGTAGAAGCCTCATAAAAATTTTAAATTAATTGCAACTTTAAACAAAAAAAAAAATAGAAAAATTGACGTTTTTGTGGGGGTAGGGTGAGGGGGTGGTGGGCTAAAAATGCAATTAGTCTTATTTTTTAATCACATATAACGTAAAAAAATGAAAAAAAAATATTCAGGCTGTATCGATCTCAAAAAATATCATTAAGGCCGCAAAAACCCTTACAATAACTTAAAAAAACATGGTTTTTGGGGGGCTTAAAGGTGTTTTCCCCAATTTTTGATAATCCTTAAATACTCATTTATTTCAAATTATGCATAATCTATTAACAAAGCCTTGAGTTGATCTATGTTGCAGTATATAAAATGGAGAAAATCCCTAAAAGCCCCATAAAAAAATAGTTTTCTGGATTTTTCAAGATGGCGCACCTGACGGAAAAATCTGAAAAAAATCAGAGAGATAGCTTTTGATAAAGTACACAAAATCCAAAAAAAATTGGACCTGCAGCCCCCTCCAAAAAAAAGTTATAGGTTTAAAAATGTTAAAAAAAAAGTTTGAGGTTATGTACACCCCATCTAACGGTCCATAAAAAATGAACATGTTTTGTAAAAGCCTCAGCTATACGTGTGAATTTTTTGAAATTTTTAAATCAATTGCAACCCAACTAAAAAAAATTAAATCTAAAAATCTACGTTTTTGGCTGTGGGGGAGGGGTAAGGGGGGTGGCGAACTAAAAATCGCGTTATCTCAATTTTTAATTGCACAGAACGTAAAAAAATTAAAAAAATTGAATTCTAAGAGTGAGGGCATTTTGCCTATCTTAAGGGGGGTGGGGGTATGGTTTGGAATATTTAATTTTTTTTTATTATTTCAAATAAAAGTGGATACTTTCAAGAATACACTCTGAAAATTTCAAAATAATCGGAGTAAAATTACCAGAGATACAGGGTGTTGAATATCCCTACCGTCGACTCGCTTTGCCGCGACTTCTCGCCAGCACGCTTGAGCGTAGTGAGAAACGTTAAACAACTGTTCGCCTTCTCTTTTGTAGATTATTCATCGATTCAAAAAACATATTCCAATGTGCATCACTTTACGATTTGGCAGACAAATAAGAAGATGAAGATGCAGTTGTTAAAACTTTAAACGCATTTTCCTCAAAACTGCTTTTTCAAATGCGGTGGACATTGTAACTGAAAAACTACCAGGCCGATCTACCTGATATTTTGCACAGATTTTCTTTAGACATTTCATGAGGTAACAACGTCGAGATATTTTTCTTTTTTTGCTTATTTTTTGTTCAACAATAATAAATCTGTTGATTTTCACAAAATTTTTACCAAAAATTTCATTTTTTTGAATTCTGACTGATACCAAAAATTCAAAAATCATTAAAAATAAAAAAAACTCAACGTTGTGACCTCGTGAAACTCATAAGCTAATTAAATCTTTTTGAATTTGTTGTTTCGTATGATCGAGTGTCGAGTTCTGATGTCCACCGCAAAATCCATTTTTTTGTGAGCTGCCTGTCAAAATTTGTCACCAATGGCTTATTTTTCAATATTTTGGATTGAATTTTTTTCTAACATATTCTTTGAATTGTACTTAATATGCTTATTTAATTTAAAAATAAAATAATTCTACCATAGCTTCGAAAAAAATTCACAAATATGTGCTTGATATGTTGATTTCAAACCATACCCCCTCCTTAACGGGGGTACCCTTTTATATCAAAGTTTAGGTGAATACAAAATATATTTCCAAGAAATTATCCAAATAATATCAGGGGATCATTGTTTAAATAATTAAAAAGGGGTCACTTTTGCACAATATTTACTTTTTCTCCTGCTGCGGTAATTCACGCTTGCTTAAAGGTATTTTCGATTTTTTTCTGCAAAGTAAAAGAATAAAGGTATACTAGATTAACTTTCACCCACTATTTATTTAAGTAACTATACAGGGTGTAACAAAAATACAGGTCATAAATTTAATCACATATTCTGGGACCAAAAATAGTTAGATTGAACCTAACTTACCTTTGTACAAATGTGCACATAAAAAAAGTTACAGCCCTTTGAAGTTACAAACTGAAAATCGATTTTTTCCAATATACCGAAAACTATTAGAGATCTTTTATTGAAAATAGACATGTGGCATTCCTATGGTAGTAGTATCTTAAGAAAAAACTATAGTGAAATTTGGGCATCCCATGAAAATTTTATGGGGGTTTTGTTCCTTGAAACCCCCCCAAACTTTTGTGTAAGCTCCAATTTAATTATTATTGTAGTTCCATTAGTTAAACATAATATTTTAAACACTTTTTTGCCTCTTAATACTTTTTCGAAAAGTCAGTTTTTATCGAGATATTTTGAATATTTGTCAAATCCACCACATATTTGTATATGGCTAAGTACGATTATGGAGACTTGGTAATAATATGAAAATTTATTTAAGATTTACATTTTTAGGTATATTTTGAACCATATTAAAAAAGAAGTAATATCTCGGTAAAAAGTGCCTTCTCGAAAAAATACAAAGAGGCAAAAAAGTTTTAAAAACACTGTGTTTAACTAATGGTACCGCAGTAAAAGTTTAATTGTAACATACACAAACATTTGGGGGGTTTAAAGGAACAAAACCCCCATAAAATTGTTATGTAAACATATTAAAAAAGAAGCCACAACTCGATAAAATCTGCTTTATCGAAAAAATACTAGGAGGCAAAAAAGTTTTAGAAACATTGAATTTAACTAATGGTACCACAATAATAATTTAATTGGAACGTACACAAAACATTGGGGGATTTAAGGGAACAAAACCCCCATAAAATTTTTATGGGGTACACAAATTTCATATTAATTATTTTTTAAGATGTTCCTGCCATAAGAATGCCACATGTCTATTTTCAATAAAAAATCTCTAAGAGTTTTCGATATATTCGAAAAAATCGATTTTCATTTTGTAACTTCAAAGGGCTGTAACTTTTTTTATGTGCATATTTGTACTAAGGTAAATTAGGTTCATTCGAATTATTTTTGGTCTCAGAATATGTGATTTAATTTATGACCTGTATTTTTGTTACACCCTGTATATAAACCTTTAAAAACAAATTTGCAAAAAATGGTTATTTGCGTTTTAAATAAGAACTATAAAATATTTTGTTTTATAGGAGAAGTTTTGCTATGCTATCAATATAAAGCAAAAGCAGAAGTTGTGCAATGTTATTAGTATGAGATATTGAATTTGTTTATTAAATATTACTACATATTCAATTGCAAAAACGCGATTGTTGTCAAAAAAATATATACCTGTATAAAGTCTCATTTTTTATATCTGTATGTATGTTTTCGATAAGTGTATTCTTCTTCTTCTTTAAGTACCGTGCCCAAATTTTTAGGCGTGGGTAGCTTCCATAACAATTTGCCGATATCGTTCTCGATCTTGTGCGGCATGTAACAATTGATCTGCTGATAAGCCAGTCCATTGACGAAGGTTTCGGAGCCATGAATATTTCTTTCGACCAATTCCCCTTTTTCCGTCGATCTTTCCATTGAGTATTAACTGCAGCATCCTGTATCTGCTACCTCTCATTATATGCCCCAGATATTCAAGTTTTCTCTTTTTTATCATCTTCATTAAGTCACCTTCGCCTTGACCTACTCTGTTTAAGACTTCTCTGTTTGAAATGCGTTGAACCCAAGATATTCTGAGCATTCTACGATACGACCACATCTCAAAGGCTTCTAATTTGTTCATCATGGTGACCTTCATGATCCAGGTTTCACATCCATATAGTAATACAGGATACACATAACATTTTAGGAACTTGATTCTTAGTTGTAAGTTCAGCTGAGAGTTGCTCAGAATAGATCTAAGTTTCATAAATGCTTCTCTTGCAATTTCTATACGAGTTTTAATTTCTTCATCCGGATTTAGTGTCTCGTTTATCCAACATCCTAGGTATTTAAAATGGTTAACTTTTGTTATTGATTCATCATTGACAATTAGTTGCATAGGGCCGACGTCTTGTTTACTAACCACAAGTAACTTTGTCTTTGTTGCATTTATGTTAAGTCCGTTATTGGAGCATTCTCTAGTGACTCTATCTATAAGGAATTGAAGATCTTCGATATTTTCAGCCATGATCGCGGTGTCGTCTGCATATCTGATGTTGTTAATAGTTTCTCCCCCGATTCGAACTCCACATTGTCCTTTCAAGGCTTCATTAAAAATTATTTCTGAGTATACGTTAAACAAAGTTGGGGATAACACACAACCCTGTCTGACACCTCTTTGAATGCAAATTTTGTCTGTTTCTTTGCCGTCTACCAGAATAGAAGCTTCTTGATTCCAATATAGATGTTGTAAAAGTCTCAGATCTTTATCGTCTATTCCAATCATTTCTAGATATTCAAACAACCTATCATGTTGAACTCTATCAAACGCCTTCTCAAAATCTATAAAGCAGACGTAAATTGGTTTCTGTACTTCCCATGATCGTTGAAGTAATGTTAACATTGAGAACAAAGCTTCCCTTGTTTCCAATCCTTCTCTGAAACCGAATTGTTTGTTTCCCATTGTCTCTTCAGATTTCTGCTTGATTCTATTAAGAATTATCTTAAGAAGTAGCTTGAGAGAGTGGTTCATGAGACTAATTAGTCTAAAGTCTTTACATGATGATGTATTAGGCTTTTTTGAGAGTGGAATAAATGTAGACTCTACCCATATCTGTGGCATCATGCCAGTCTCGTATATATGGTTATAAATGTTTGTTAGTTGTGAGACATTGTCGTCATCCAGAAGTTTGAGCCAGTCTGATGGTATTTGGTCAGGGCCTGGAGATTTCCCATTTTTGCTCTGTTTAATGGCTTTCTCTACTTCCGCTTTTAAAATACTAGGACCAGTATTCGTATACTTTGTGGTGTTAAGTGGTGGCCTCGTGCCCAGGAAGAGCTCTTTTATATAGTTAGTCCATTCTTCCTTTTTTTTCATCCAAGTCGAGAGTCGATAAGTGTATTGATAAATTCAAATTTCCGTTAAACTCTCCTCTAAAATGGTATTTGAAAATTGTTCTAATTTGTTTATAATTTATTTTTTTAATAACGTCGCGGTGATTCAACATTTTGAAATGACGTTTCGATAATCGGTTTCCTAGCAATTTTTCGCTAATATTAACCAATTTTTTTTGTCGTTATTTTCCTTCTTTTTTTTTCTTGGAGATATACGATAACGGGCGTTTTAAGGCTCATTCGCCGATACAAAATTTTACAAAAAATTTTCAAAACTTAATATTCCCTATCCTACTTATCTTACTTAATTTATTTATGGATTGACCACTGGTTAATCCAGGATAGTAGTGGGGAGACTACGTTAGGAAAAACATAGTTTTGCTTATACGGAGTGAGTTTTATGTATGGAAAGCCTCAATTATCTCAGAACCGGCTAAAACGATTTTTATATATTTTGGTGGGTAATAGTCTTCTAATTCGGTCGATATTATAGTGGTAATTTCATTGTAGTCAGATCTTCCGTTTGTCTGGAAATGTAACGAACTTTCTTATTTAAAATATGACTCCCTGTATATTTTTACGTTTTAAAGTTCTTAAAAAATATAGATTATTTTTTATGTAATATTCCCTACACCTAAATGCCATAATTTAGGAGTTATTGCTACATTTATTTAAAACAAAAATTTAAATCAAATTATAGAAATCAATTTTTTCGTCCCGGGTAGACATTATTTTGGCTTCGTTAGATTTTATCATTTGGAACAAAAAAGTTGTTTTGTGATTTTTCTTTAAAGTTGATCGAGTTATAAAAAATTTAAAAGTAACAAATAACGAAAAATGGCGATTTTTAAGGATCAAAAACACAAATAAAAAATACAATTTTTGAAATTACCAAGTACCTAAGTTCAAGTTCAAACATTCTTTTATCAGCTCACCTTAAAAATTTTTGGCATGTTTTATTCTAAAATATTATTTTTTAATTGTTAATGAAGCGCTTATGACAGGACGGGCGATCGGGCTGCATTAACCCTTAAACGCCTAAGGGTGGGTAAAAAATGTCCACCTAATGCGTATTCCCTTGTAACATATTTATTACGTGTTTAAAAATTTTTCAAAAATTATTTATTGTTAAAAATACAGCCCTTTATCGAATGTTATTTTGGTTTGACCGATATTTTTGAAAATAAAAGTAATATCTTGAGTTAAATATGGGTGGGCATAAAAAGTACACCCTTGGTAAAACTTGTTACTAAAGGTTTCTCTGTAATTTCTCGTTGGTAGGAACATAATTCATATAGTTATCGACGTATAATTACATTATCGACATAATTATCCGCCAATGAGGAGGCTGAAAGGAAGAATGTGGAGAAAATCGACAAATCTGAATTAGTGGCTTTTACTGGTATGTTAATTTTGATGTACATTGTAATTTTGTTGTAAGGTTTGTAAATTGTTTATATTAATATCTAAGAAGATGATGTGTTTATTAAGCATAAGATTGTTAAGTTTAATCCATTTCCAACAACTCTCAATAAATATATTAGCTATTTTCGAGGTAGACATTTTTTACCCACCCTTGGGCGTACATGGAACCTAAAAAAGGTTGGGCGTTTAAGGGTTAACAACTGAACAACAATGTTTTAAAATTAAATAAGCTAAAAATTACTTATCGGAGGCTGATAAAATAAGGTTCGAACTTGAATTTAGGCACTTCGTCTGTGTACGGTTTAGACACGCACTGTGATAAATACATTATTGCTTAAGAGTAAGAGTTACCACTCGACGCGTAGGGCAGAGCGCTAATTACTCGAAAGCAATAACGTCACTTTTTGCTTGTAATACATACAACATTTTTTCTACAATCACTTAACCCGGCACCGGCCACGTGGCTCTGCAAGGCGTCGACTGCCACGTGGGGTGCTCACAGCACCCCTTAAAAATTTCCTGTGATCTACTTGTTTAAAAAACAAAATAATGTGTTGAGTAACACAAGAATATAAAAAAACATGTTTTATTAACTTATTAGCCACTAATATGTTATAAAACCTAAAAAATAAAATGAAAAAGGTGTTATAAGCAAATTAGCAAGTACCAAGCCATAATAAATGAAGTCAAGTTAAATTTCTAAAAAAAATTAAGATTTAGTGAATATAGAGTATATATTAATAATTTAAATCAGTTATTTCAATAAAAAATTTAAATTTGACTTGTTTATCAAAAATACAAAAAAAATTAAACTTAAAGTGCCAGATGATGACACCCCAATTCGAGTTTAGGGCTACAAGTTCTGAATGACAATAAATAACCACTTCAAACGCTAACACATCTATGCTATATAATATTATAGAAAGCTACTATAACGCACAGCACGGTTACCAAACTTGAAATACCAAATATTTGATAAAAATATGTTATGGGGTGCTGGTAGCACCCCACGTGGCAGGTGCCGGGTTAATACAATGAAACTATTTTGAAATCATTAACTTTATTGTAACTATTTTATATCTGTCATTATAATGTCATAATATTAACTTTTATATATTTCAGCTTGAATGTTCAATGTGTTTGTATTGTATGATTGTACGGTTACTACGGACGACGCGCAGTAATCAAACTTTAACGCGCTAGAGCGATAAAGTGACGGTACTCAGTAAATGTTATCTTTTCGTTACCATTGTCAAGCGAAAAAGTCTTCTTTATTAATAGTCCATTCTTTCACGGTTTTTGCTCTAAATTTTAAAGAACCGCTTGGATTGACATGAAATTTGGCATACGTATAGCTTACATGTCAAAGAAAAAAAGTGATATTGTGCCGATGTGTGCTTTTGCCCTGGGGTGACTTTCACCCCCTCTTGGGGGTGAAAAAATATATGTCCAAAATAAGTCCGGAAATGGGTAAACTAACTAATTTTAAGTAACTTTTGTTGTATAGAGCTTTTTCGCCAGTCAAAACTTTTCGAGTTATTTGCGAGTGAATATGTTCATTTTTCAACAAAATAACCAAATTTTTAGACGGTTTTTCGCAAATAACTCAAAACGTAAATATTTTGTCGAAAAAAACATTCTTAGCAAAAATATAGCCTATAAAAAGTAAAAAAAATGGTGTACGCGTTAGGTCTCTGGATCCCGTAGAACTAGAGTTATAGCCAATGAAAAATAGATTCATATTCACCAAATTTCAAATAAAATATTTCGACGTGAAATATCGAAAAAATTAAGCACTTTTTGGGGAAAACCCATTAAAACTTTTTTAAAGTATTTAAAAAAAGATTTATTTTTGTTTTTACAAAAAGTTTCTAACATTAAATTTAAGCAAGTTACGCTCAAAATAAAGTTGGTCCCTTTTGTTTTTGCAAAACAAAAATCGGGAAGACCAACCCCTAATTAACAACTTAAATGAAATTAATCGTTACCACTCCACAAATTATTTTACTTATGTTGTGTTTATATGATCTGTAAGTTTCATCGATTCAAAGTGCTTATTTTTGAAAAAATTTGGTTTCAAAATAAAATTTTTAAAAATTTAAATTTTGAAAAATACGCTTTATTTCGAAATAACTTAAAAATTGTTAGATATACCGAAAGTCTCGAAATATAAAAAAAAGTCAGATTTGCTTTTCTGATTTTCATGTATTTTTTTGTTTTTCTGTTAGACAAAAATTAATTAAGATTTGGTGTTTCTAAATTTGCATACATTCGTGATCAGTGACTCGTTCAACCCATTTTAACTACAGCCGTTTCAATAGTAAGGACTTTGAACCGATGAAACTTACAGATTATATAAACAATATATACACGAGTCAAGAAACTTGTGAAGTCGTAACGATTAAGTTCATTTAAGATACTAATTAGGGGGTGATTTTCTCGATTTTGTTACCAAAACCAAAAGGGACTAACCTTATTTTGAGCGTAACTTGTTTAATTTTGACGCTAGAATTTTTTTATAAAACAAAAATGACTTTAAATAAGTTGTAATGAGTTTTCCCCGAAATGTGCCTAATTGTTGGTTATTTCACGTTAAAGTATTCCATTTGGAATTTGACGAATATGAACCTATTTTTCATTAGCTATAACTCTGCTTCTACTAGGTGTAGAGACGTGATGTATACACCATTTTTTTAAATTTTTTACAGGCTATATTTTTGCTAAGAATGTTTTTTCGGCAAAATACTTACTATTTGAGTTAATTGCGAAAAACCGTCTAAAAGCGTGGTTATTTTGTTGAAAAAATGAACATATTCACTGCCAAATAACTCGAAAAGTATTGACTTAGTGAAAAAATCTATAGAACAAAAGTTACTTAAAATTAGCCAGTTTATCCATTTCCTGACTTTCTTTGGACGAATATTTTTCACCCCCAAAAGTGGGTGAAAACCACCCCAGGGCAAAAGCACATATCGGCACAATATCACTTTTTTTCTTTGACTTGTTAGCTATGTGTATGCCAAATTTCATGTCAATCCAAGTGGTTCTTTAAAATTTAGATGTTTTGCAATATTTTACCGTTAAAGAACGGACTATAAGTGATTTTAGAAAAAATTATTTATAGCTCAAAAACGATCAACTTCGGCAAAAAATTATAAATGACACTTTTTTTTCCACTGATCCTGAGAATCTAAAATAATGTCTACCCGGGCTGAAAAAATTAATTTTTATAATTTGTTTATGGTTTGTAAAAAATAAATGTAGCTATAATTAAATGTAGCTAAAATTTTTTGTTAAAAATAAATGTAGCTATAACTCCGAAATTACGGGATTTAGGTTTACGGTATATACATAAAAAAGTAAGTATTTTTAAGGAAAAAAAAACGACTAAAATCCTTTATAAAAGGTATATATTTAAAAATCTCTAAAAAGAGCTACATCACAGAACTATTTTCGATTGGATGACCAATCATCTTCAGTGCTTATGGGATCTAACATGCTAACCACCAAAATACAATATTATAAAAATATGTGGGTACATCGATAAAGTGCATCCCAACACCCAGTGCATCGCTAAAATATTATAAACGTTACATTAACAACTAATTGAAAGGCAAAAATGTTCATCCAATTTTTTATGAATTTCGTTTTGCGAAAATTTGATTATAATTTTTTATCTAAACGGAAGAGTTGCCATATTTGTAATAAATAAAAATGACGTTGGGTATCAGTAATTCCAGAAAAATTTGGATTTTTTTAAACTAGAGAGATATAATGGTATAGTAAATTAATAGTATATCCTTCTAATTATGGAATATATCCCAACAAATGACCGTTTTGGAGTGTAATGTCCAGGGGCAACTCCGAATTGCATGAAAATTTGGATTTAGGTTCTACTTACCCTCCACTTCAAAGTTGAATTTGTGCCGTTGCTTGGTTGCTTTTACTTGGTGGGTGACATTTACCCCTTCTCGCGGGGTGAAAAACGCGTGTTTAAAATAAGGCCGGAAATGGATAAATTGACTTATTTTAAGCACCTTTTGCTCTATAAAATTTTTTACGTAAGTCAATATTTTTCGAGTTATTCGCGATTTAAAATGTTGATTTTTCGACAAAAAAACTACGTTTTCAGACCGTTTTTTCCAAATAACTCAAAAAGTAAATATTTTATCGAAAAAAATATTTTTAGCAAAAGTGTAGTCTATAAAAAAACGAAAAAATGGTGTACCAGTAAAGTCTACAAATTGAGTAGCAGCAAATTTGTAGCTCATGAAAAATGCGTTCTTATTCGTCTAATTCCAAATCGAATAATTCAACGCGAAATCACCGAAGAAAGAAGCGTTTTTGGGGAAAACCTTATTAACATTTTTAAAGTATCGAAAAAAAGCTTATTATTTGTTTTTTACAAAAGTTTACAGCATTAAAAATAAACGAGTTACAATGAAAAAAAAAAAGTTGGCCCCTTTTTTGATAAAAAAAATCTTGAAAACCTCCCTCTATTTAGCACCCTAAATGAAATTAATCGTTTGGCTTTACCATCTATTTTAACTGTATGTGTATTGTTTATATGATCTGTAAGTTTGATTGGTTTGAAATGCTTATTTTTAAAAACATTTGGTTTTATAGTAAAAAAAATTTCTAAAAATTTTTTAAAAATTTCATTTTTTCAAAATAACTTAAAAAGTATTAGTGATAAGATATATCTTAAAGAGTAAAAAAAAATGTAGGTTTTGCTATTATAAATATGCTAGTTTATTTTGTTCTCCGTAAGACAAAAATTGGTTAATATATGGCTGTTCAAAAATTTGCATACACTCGTGATTAGTGACCCATTCAAACTTTCTTAATTATAACACTTTCAAAAATAAACACTTTAAACCGGTGAGACTGACAGATCATATAAAAAATAGATAGGTAAGTAAATTGCTTGTAAAGCGGTAGCGATTAATTTCATTTGGGGAGCTAAACACGGCGAGATTTTCATGATTTTTTACAAAAAAAAAGAGGGCCAACTTTATTTTGAGCGTAACTCGCTTATTTTTAACGCTAAAACTTTTGTTAACAATTAAATCAAAGCTTTTTATACACTTTAAAAAGTTTAAATGGGTTTTTCCCGAAAAGTGCTTAATTTTTCGGTGATTTCACCTTGAACTATTCGATTTGGAATTAGACGAATAAGAACGTATTTTTCATGAGCTACAACTTTGTTTTTATTTGATTGATAGACTTTATTGATACACCATTTTTTTGGGTTTTTTATAGGCTACAATTTTGCTAAGGATATTTTTTTCGATAAAATATTTACTTTTTCAGTTATTTGCGAAAACCGTCTGAAAACATAGTTTTTTTTTTGTCGAAAAATCAACATTTTCAATGGCAAATAACTCGAAAAGTATTGACTTACGTAAAAAACTCTATAGAACAAAAGTTGCTTAAAATCAGTAATTTTATCCATTTCCGGTCTTACCTTGAACGCATGTTTTTTCACCCCCGAGAAGGGGTCACTGTCACCCCCCAAGTAAAAGCAACCAACGGTACAATTTCAACTTTGAAGTGGAGGGTAAGTAGAACCTAAATCCAAATTTTCATGCAATTCGGAGTTGCCCCTGAAAATTACACGGTATCGCCGAATTTCCCGTTCATTTACTGGGCTAATAACGCAAGGATTGATTCCAGATATGGAATACTCCTACAATACATATTATAAGACAAATAAACTCTGCAACTAATTGTCTTAGAAGGTTTAGCAACAAGCAAGCTAAGAACGGAGGGAGAAGTTAGACAGAGAGAGACTATCTTTCCAAAATTATTTTCACAATTACTTGTGCATTAGAAGATGTTTTCCTGAAGTTAAATTGGGAAAAACGAGGATTTAAAATTGATGACACATTTTTAAGTCATCCAGATTTGCCGATGACATAGTACTCATACGCAACACAATACAGAGGAATTACTCTACATGCTAAAGGAGCTTAAACAAGAATCTGAGAAAACCGGTTTAAAAATGAATTAAAAAGACAAAATTGATGACAAATCAAAATATCATAATCGACTTAGATGGAAATGGTTCTATGTAAAGCAAGAATCTATAAAGCAGCAATTAGACCTATATTGACATACACGGTGGAGACAAGACCTGACACATCTAAAACGAGACGACTACTAGAAACAACAGAGATAAAAATACTTCGACGAATATCAGAGAAAAGTCTGTTATTAGTAGAATGTCAGAGGATAGGATAGTACGAATAGCACGAGATAAGTCACCAAATGGACCAAGAAGTATTGGCAGACCAAGAAAAAGATGGTGCGATACTTTAAACAATTTAGGAGGCTAATATTGAAAAAGAAACAGGCTTTAAAGCCTACATTCAAGAAGAAACAAGAAGAAGACTTAGATGACGCAACTATTTCAAGCTCCGGAAAAAGTAGGTCTTAAGATAAACTTGGAGAAAACAAAAGTAATGACGAATACACCGAACATTACAAAAATAACGTTGAATGACATAGATTTAGAAACAGTAAGCGAATACATCTACATGGGACAGATAATGAAAGTTAACAAAGAAAATCAAACTGCCGAAATTACTAGAAGAATAAGGTTAGCGTGGGCAGGATTTGGAAAACTGAGTTGGATCTTGAAAAACACTAAAATAGAACAATATTTGAGAACCAGAGTTTACGATCAGTGTATCCTACCTATACTTACGTATGGTTCACAGACGTGGACACTCACCAAGGCCAATATGGATAAAATAGTAAAGGCACAGAGAGCGATGGAAAGATCAATGCTCGGGGTGAGGCTCATAGACAAAAAAACCAATACATGGATTAGAAGCAAAACCAAAGTAAAAGACGCAGGAGAACATGCTGCCAAATTAAAATGGAGCTTCGCAGGACACAATGCCCTACTGAATGATAAGAGATGGAATCACGAAATACAACAATGGAGACCGTGGTTAGGAAGAAGAAGTAGAGGAAGGCCACAAATGAGATGGGCCGATGACATAAAGAAGTTTTGGGGACACAACTGGAAACAGGTGGCGCAAAACAGAAAACACTGGATTGAATTGGGGGGGCCTATGTCCAAAGTGAAAACCTCAATACAATGATGCTAAAATGCAAAAATGTAGGAACTATAGATGGAAGTTTAACCATCATACAAGAAACAGTGAGAGAAATAAAAGAACAACATCTGAAGAAATATACAGAAAAACGGAAATCATGGATGACCGATGAAATACTGGAGCTTATGGATCAGAGAAAAAAGAACAAAGAAAATCTCAAAGAATATAAAAGAATACATACCATCGTCAGAAGAAAGATAAGAGAAGCAAAAGAGAAACAAAAATCAGAACAATGTCAAGAAATAGAGGAGTATCAGAGTCGATATGACAATTTCAATGTCCATCTAAAGGTGAAGGAAATAGATGGGAAGTTCCGAAAACGCAGCAGCGGAAAAATAACAGATGATGAAGGCAATCTTGCCATAACCAAAGAAGATAAAAAGAAAGTATGGGAAGAATACTTGGGGAAACTTTTCCACGACCTTAGAGCAGGAAAAGAACCCACCATTGAAGATAATTCAGGTCCCGAAATCCTACCAGAAGAAGTAACCACAGCCATCAGACAAATGAAGGATGGAAAGGCACCGGGACTTGATGAAATACCTGCAGAACTGCTAAAGCTATTAGATAGAGCACAAATAAAAATAATAACTGAAATATTTAATGACATATATAAGGCAGGAAAAATACCAGCAGAGTGGCTCAAATCTGAGTTTGTACTGTTGCCCAAAAAACCAGGAGCAAAAGTTTGTGAAGACTATAGGACCATAAGCCTAATGAGCCATCTTCTCAAGCTGTTTTTAAAAGTCATCCATAATAGAATTTACCGAAAATGCGAAGAACAAATTGCGCCCAATCAGTTTGGATTTGTGAACGCCATTGGTACGAGGGAGGCTTTATTTAGTGTGCAGGTGTTGTCAGTTGTGATGTTTTTGCATGCCTGATTGACTACAAAAAGGCTTTTGATAGAGTCCGACATGAACAAATGATGGAAGTGCTGAAGAGGACAGGGATTGACGGAAGAGACCTGAAAATAATAGCTAACCTGTATTGGAATCAATCAGCAGTGCCCGAATAGATGGAGAATATACAGATCAGATCAAAATCTTAAGGGGAGTGAGACAGGGATGCTTAATTTCACCGCTGATATTCAATCTGTACTCAGAGCACATTTTTGAAGAGGCTCTAAAAGATATTGATGAATGCATCTCAATAAATGGAGTCAAGCTCAGTAACCTGCGATATGCAGATGATACAATAGTGTTTTCCAATACCATAGAAGGGCTGCAAAACTTAATGAATAAAATAACTGAGACCAGTAGAACATATGGACTAGATATAAACACCAGCAAAACCAAGCTAATGATCATCAGCAAGCAAAACATAACTGGAGTAAATCTGTATGTGAACCAAATGAGAATTGAACGTGTCTCACAATACAACTATTTGGGCACTATAATCAATGAGTCGTTGGACAATACTCAAGAGATTAAATGTCGCATCGGAAAGGCAAAAAGTGCATTCTTGACTATGAGCTCTGTGTTCAAGAGCCATGACATCACTCTAAAAACAAAGATAAGGCTCCTTAAATGTTACGTGTACTCAGTGCTTTTATACGGAGTAGAAACGTGGACCTTGAAGGCGGAAACATCTATCGAAACTTCAAGCTTTTGAGCTATGGCTGTACAGAAGGATCCTGAAAATACCATGGACAGACAAAGTCACCAATGAAGAAGTACTACGGAGGATGAACACAACCGCAGATTTAGTCAACATCGTGAAGGGCCGTAAGCTGCAGTACTTGGGGCATATAATGAGAAATCAAGGCAGATACCAGCTACTCCAGTGCATTTTACAAGGTAAAATTGAAGGAAAAAGGACCCCAGGACGAAGAAGAATATCCTGGCTTGCTAACCTGAGAGCATGGTATAGAAAGACCTCAACTCAACTATTCCGTATAGCAACTAACAAAGTCATCATAGCCAGAATGATCGCCAACGTTCGGAACGGACAGGCACCCTAAGAAGAAGATGTCCAAAGTTGGATTACTGAAGGCTGAAGAAGAAGAAGAAGATGCTAACAGTTATTACCGATGGAATGGAGACCGTGACACTTACAGAGTTAAAAATATAAGAAATGATGACGTGCGAAGCAGGGCGAAGTTGGAAGATGCAATTGGAAAATTGCGCAAATGAAATGGAGCTGGGTAAGACATGTGACACGGCAAAACAACGAAAGGTGGACGAGAAACATTGTAAATTGGAGGCCATGCGAGCGCAGTCGAAGCAGAGGAAGACCAAAAAAACGATGGCTAGGCGGCATCAAAGCAAAAATGGGGAAAAACTGGCACCAGATAGCACAAAACAGAGAAGAATGGGATCCACCCCTTTGACCAAAAGTGGATGCAAGCAGACTGAAGAAAAAGAAGAAGAAAAATGGTATATATAATCATAAGCCTTAATTACAAATAACTTTTCAGACCAAAAATTTTTGGATATTGTGAAATATGAAGGTACTGTACTCTTGAGCACAATTCATATTATTTTACGTATCTCGTACAATATTGACAAAATTTGATCTCTGATGATTGCCTTCTAGGTTTTAGACCATGCATGACTTTTTATGAAGAACTTGTTGTACAAAATTAATAATGAAAAACTTTCCCCTGTGGTCTGAAATTACGTACCCACTGTATAATCGAAAAAACAAAAGATCTAACAATACCATATTAAAAAAAATTTAATAACAATATTTTGATGTGTGGAATACACACATCAAAACAAGAGTGAAATAACGCTAACATGTTTCTCGACATATTGCCCACCAGATATACCAACAACAGTTGCAGACTGGGAGGCAATTCTTAATTGTACCAAGTCTAATACCATTTTTGGAGGAGATTTCAATGCGCATCATCAAATATGTGGATCTTACAATAATAACAGCAAAGGCACGCAAATAATAGCCCCCACAAGGTTCACTAATAATGGGAATAATTCAGTCGTGGATTTAAATTTTGCAACTCCAGATATAGCCATTTAATTGTGTATGGGAAACTTTACTTGATGTACTGGGCTCAGACCATTTTCCAATTATTATAGAAATTAAATTAATCCTAAAACAAAATGGAACGTAAATAAAGCAGATTGGAGCTTATATCTAGAAATTGCGCATACATACTTCTCACAGCACATTAAAAATAACAACAACCTAGCACAAAAGTATAACTTATTAGTTGAAGGGGTTAATAGGGCAGCCAATGCCTCAACACCCATCTACCAACCTTTTAGAATGAGCAAAAAAACCTCTCTACCACCATGGTGGGATCAAAGGTGCGAAGATGCTATTAAAAAAAGAAAACAAATGCTCAAAACATATAAGCAACAAAGCACCATGGAAAATTATATGAAATGTAGAAACGGAGATTCAAAAACAAAAAAGTTTTTAAAATATAAAGCCAAATTATATTGGCTGCACTGGTGTGAAAACTTAAATAAAAATACACCATTGACAAATACATGGACACAGGCCATAAAACTAAATAGAAGATCTGGGGAAGTTAATATATCGGGGAATTATGAATGGCAAGAACAATTTCTAGATAAAATTTTGCCAGCTTATGCCTTGAATGATACATCACATATTTTCACAAAACAAAGGCAAAATAATACCAATCATAAAATTTTCTGTGAACCTATCAGTCTGCCAGAATTAAATTATAACATAAAAAATAGAAAGAATACATCACCTGGTTATGATGATATTAGATATCCTATGATATTCCAACTACCAAACAATGCCAAGATGTTTCTAATCAAAATTCTTAATGACATCTGGATTAATGGGAAATGTATAGAAGAATGGAAAAAGACTATTGTAATACCAATTCACAAACCAAATAAAAACCCCCACCTATTCGATTCATATAGACCTATTGCACTTATGCCATGTATACTCAAGATTTTTGAAAGAATAATTAAAAACCGACTGGAATGGTGGTTAAATACAACTGGCTCTCTGTCAACCACACAATACGCTTTTAAAAAAGGGTTTGGCACCATTAATGCGGTGACACACTTAGTTACAGACACACAAATGTTTTAACTGAAAATGATTACAACGGAACGATGTTTCTAGATGTTAAAAGTGCGTATGACAATGTCAACGGGTTCATTTTACGGGAAAAAATGATACAATTAAAAATCCCTCAAGAAGTTGCTAACACCATATGGAAATTGTATATTAAACAGGCAAGTAGGACTCAGAGGATGTGATGGCTGTCCAGTGAAATACCAAACTGCAAATTTAGGTTTTCTACAAGCATCTGTTCTTGCACCACTACTCTTCAATATTTATACCACTAATTTAAACTCCTTCATATCGACAGCAAGTATTATACAATATACCGAGGATTTTGTTGTTTATACACGTAGAAAACACCTTGATGAATGTATCAATCGTTTAAACTCCAATACAGAACTTTTTAAGATCCATAAATGGTTTAGGACTACAGATCTCCGCTGAAAAATCCAATGTGATAATCTTTACCAGGCATAATATGAAACCAATGCAGAAAATCAAAATAAATAAAATAGAATTTCCAGTGGATACCAATGCCAAATACTTAGGAGTTATATTAGACAGAAAACTGACCTGGAAACCACATATTGAACAAATAGAGATTAAATGTAACAAAGAACTAAACTTCTTAAAATACATCATGCGAACTTGGTGGGGAGCAGAACCTTAAACAGCACTAATTTTCTGTAGAGCTTACATAAGATCAATACTTGAATATGGTTGTACACTTTATGGAACGGCAAATAAAATCAATCTACGTAAGCTGGATATTATACAAAACAAAGCACTTAGAATATGTCTGGGAGCAATGAAATCTACACCAGTTGAACCGTTAAGAGCTGAAGCAATAGTACCTCCATTAGAACTGAGAATATCATTTTTAGGTAAAAAATGATTATTAAATCACTAAAGAAAAATTCACCATTCGTTAGTAGCATATACAATTTAAACGAATACGACTTAAGCAAGTCTTTTTGGATATATAAGAACTCTCCTCCTATTTGTGAAGCATTAAGAAACGTGACCCTACAACCTGCAACCACAAACAAAGGTAGATATCGATTACTTTGTTCACTTTGTTGTATGTGTTTTGAATATACCCCATTACTCGGAATTAGCATCATCTAATAACATAGATATTAATCAAATTTTGGACCAACATCCAAACTATGTCACAATATACACTGATGGATCAGAAAACACTGACGGCACCGTTTGTGCCTTCGTAATACATAAACGTATACAAAAAACTATAAGCTACATAAAAACACATCTATCTTCACAGCTGAGGCAATAGCAATTGCGAATTAACTACATATGAACGAATAAACATATCAGAACATAAAATGATGAGAAAATGGTCCTACTTGTGGCAAGAATGCATCTTTACAAATCCAACACGTTACACCAGACTAGAAACCAAATTGAGGAAAAAACCTTGGTACAATAAGTACGATTACAATCGCAAAAGCATAACCAATACATATAGTAGAATGAAGTTTGGTCACGCCTGTTATCCAGCACACTTATGTAAAATCAAAATATTTGAGAGTGATCTTTGTGAAGTTTGTAATAAAATCGGTGACCTGAACCACATATTTTTTGATTGCCTAAAATATAGGGCTCAATTCAATGAGCTGCTCAGAAAACTTCTACAATTGAACATTGAAAGCCCATATAACATCATGTATCTTCTTGCTTTAAACAGAAAATAAATTTACGATTGTTTGTTATATTTCGTCAGAACAACAAAAATACAAATTAAACAATACCTTTTGCTGCTACCTTATGTCTTTCCTTAATGTATAATATATACCTTATCTATCCGAGGCCCACCTTTCAACGTTTATAAAATGACCTGATCGGCCCCTGGGCGAGAAGAGTGTCCTCCTTGTGTTAAATCCCTGTACTCTCTTTTACAAAATTTGTATGTGGCTGTGTGGGTTTTACCTTAAGGCCAAGAAAAAATAACAATACCACAACTAACAGTTCTTAATAATATATTCATGTTAAAGAGTATTTACTACATTACTACTACCTAGTAGTTGAGTTTCACAATCGATATTACGTAAGGTATTTGTTTACGGTAAATAATATTTTGTTGTAAACATCTTTTATACGAGAAAGGCCAACGAATTACTTCATCATAATAACAGTATTATTGTCACGTGATTTCTGATTTCCCCTAATATATTTCTTTTCCTTTAAGACTATTATTTATTTATTTTTACGGCACTCCTTAGCATCATCTTTCCCAAAATAGATAGGTTAAGGAAAGACCCCAAAAGTCGCTTATTTGAATAGACGGCATTGGCATTGTGGGCTCTAGAGCCCTTTAACAGGATCAATGAGAGGTTCACTGTTGGGAGTAAACTGGGGAATTGACCAGAGAAATTTTATTGAATTTTATTATAGCCGTTCTTTACAACATAAAAGAGTAAATATTTGCGACATTTGTTTGAAAACAACATACAGAGAATGGAAAATGTCTTAAAGTTTTTTATTAAAATAATGATGTATAAACTTTCAGACAGCACGCTAATTAAAACAGGTAATTATATATACTAAATAATAAGCTTGCATATGCATAGTTCACGTAAGTACATAATTTATTTGCTAGATAAATACAGGGTGGTTGATTACAAATGAATATTCTCTATAATTTATAATACGCATGTTGGAAGATGAATAATAGGATGGCGATCTTACTACCCTTTGCTACTACCATTTTACATTTTTATTTTTCACACTACTCTGTGTTACACAAGCACAATAGCATTTCTACGTATCACTAAACTAGTGCATGAACTAACGGTGTTTTCTTTTAGAACTAATCAACTTAATATATAATACTAAGCGCTTGCATAACGTGTACCTTCTAAACAATAAGCGGGACATAGAACAAAGTAGAATTGAAACTCTCAAACAAACTAAATTTGGCGTATTCCCATCACATGTAAACTTTTACAAGGTGCAGTAAATCTCCTTCAAGATAGATCTAATAAACTAGGATTATCACTCTCTTAAAGTAAAACCAAATAATTAAAATTTTTCAGAAGGACTTTCACTACCTTGCCCCAAATTTAACCCCCAAAATTCTGACAACAATATAATTATCACTATAATATCGGCTTCATTAGAAAACCCCTACCCACCAAAATCTATAAAAATCGTGCAAGCCGTTTCCGAGATAATTGAGGGTTTCCATACATAAAACTCACTCTGTATATTATAATTATAATAATAATATATTAATTGGTTCAATACTTCAATGCAATCAATTTGAACTGTTTATGATAAAATTAGTGCATTAGTAAGTATTTTGAATGTATATTTTGAATCTAGGTATAAAAAATACGACTATATTAGTTGCAATAAATTATCAAATTGATAATATGCAGTGTGTCGCATTTAAAATGAAGACACCCCTATATTTCGGCTATCAAAATATATACAGATTTGAAATTTGGCACAGTTATACAGTTTGATGGTTCTAATGGTTCACAATTTTTAAAATAGTCAACTGAAATTTAAATTTAAATTTCACAAACAGGGTGAATTTCCGATATGCGATTCGATTTGCTTCGCGTTAGAGATATCGAAAAAAGTTATTTGGAAAAGCTGCTCCAAATTCTATGACAAAATTCACACTTTTCGTTTTTTTCAGTTGTTGTAGTCAGGATCCTAAATCCTAAAATTGGCTGTCCCGAGATGCATGTCGATACAGCCAAAAAACGGTTTTTTTTTCAATTTTTTCGTTCGTTCCGCTCAGATATTGAAAAATCTCAAAAGAACGACAAAAAATACACAAAAAATACTATTTAAGAGTTGGCCAAATCATATTATCATAACCTATAATATTATTGAAAATTTAAAAAAATTTTCCTGGGCTCATTTTTTACTACAAATCTCTGAAAAAATCAAGCTGTTTTGTATTCAAAAGATACATCCTCTTGAATTTTTTCAGATTTTTTAAAGTAAAATTGCGTTCACAAAAAAATAAAACCTAAACATTCTTCTTTTCTCGATTTAAACGGTTCTAGGACCTCTGGAAAGCTAAAAATTTGCATGATGACTCTATTTTATATCCTTTGTCGAAAACATAAGTAGAGGGGCTGATCGGTGCGGGGGCATTTTTGACCATCTTATCCCGCTATAGCCTTTGTAATAAAATGTTTTCCTAAATGAAATTAATAATCTGTTGTCAACAATTTAAATAAAAAATTGAGCAAACAAAATCAAATATAAAAATTGATCAGTGAATCATTTTGGTAAATTGTACGATTCTTCCTAATCCGTTACTTATTTCTCTTTCCTCTTTAAACAGATGAAAGTAATTTAAAAGCAGAAAATAACGTAAAGCTTAGCCATTTTAAAAATCCACCTCCTTTTCATGAGAAAATGTGAAAAATTAACATCTTAGATCGAAGTGTTCGCGTGTCTGCAACGTTATGGCTACAACGTGTCATTCTCTCGACCCTTAGTGGTTGTTAGTTGGTTCATTATAGTAGCATTTATAACTTAATATTTGTTTTAATTAAGATATTTTTCGACAAGAACTAGAATAAAATAGTAATCCACAAGGAAAAAGTTTTCGTGTAGCTGGCTGTATACCATAATTCACAAAAAAAATTTGTAAATCAAAAAAAAAATTTAAGTAGAATCCTTTATAAAAGGTATATCTATTAAAATTCCCTAAAAAGGGCTTCATCACAAAAGCAGCTGTGAGAGCACGCCAAATAGAATTCTATTTTAGTGACGTCACGTTGCCTAGCAACCGTCGATTCTCCCATTATGAAATTCTATTTTGTGACGTCAGCAAAATAGAATTCTATTTGGCGTGCTCTGGGCTCTGAACTAATTTTCGATATGATGACAGATCATCAGTGCTGACAAGATGCAAACATGCTAATCCATCAAAATTGAAAATATTTGGGTAAAAACCCTTTAAACTTAAATAGCCATGGAAACATTGACTTTAAATATTATAATAAACATGGGCGTATAAAATATTACATTATAAAGACACCGGCTACCATCTGACCCTCACTTGAATTTAATTCGTTCTTCACATTTTGAACGGTCACTGGCAACGTTGGTCGTTGAACTAAGTTGCCAACGACGAAAAACGAATTCAACTCAAGTGGGGGACAGACGTTACCAATTAATTAGTTGTCAACGACAGTTCAAAATGTGAAGACTGAATTCAGCTTAAGTGAGGGTCAGATGGTACGCGGGGCATTTATCATGTAATATTTTATTCATCCATGTTTATTATAATATTTAAAGTCAATGTTTTCATGACTGTTTATGTTTAGAGGCTTTTTACCCAAATATTTTCAATTTTGGTGGCTAAGCATGTCAGCCTCTTGTCAATACTGATGATGATCTGTTATCAGATCGAATACTAATTCTGATTTTGTGACGTAGCCCTATTTAGGAATTTAAATATATCCTTTATAAAGGATTTTACTTAAAAGTTTTTAAAATAAAATAGTATATTATTCAACGAGCATATACTAGGGTAACCAAATCATAAATTTGGAAAAACGCTACACGTCCACGGAGGTTCGAGAGGCTTTTTTTGAGATGTTATCATGACAACCCATTTTTCGTGATACTGAGGTGGTTTTTCACCTTCATCGGTCTATTTTTTTAATTTTTTGCCTTAACAATATCCACTAATGGTGCATGGTTCAAGATCAAATAGCAAAGTATTATTTACGTTAATGTTATTTTATTGAAGTAACAAATAGTTCCTTCAATTTTCCCAGTTGGGGATCTCCTTCAAAAGCATCCATTAATCCTGAAGTTAATTCGCGTTATTGCCTACTACCACGCTTAAGAATCGATTTTACATTAAGTGATAAGAAATAATGTTCCTCTTTTCTTCTGGTCAAAGCTGGGTGAGTAGGTTCCAATACATCATTAACTTCTATACATTTTTTTGTACTTTCTCTCTCATACACCAACTATAATGCTGCCCATAGACTCCCACCTTCACCTTTTGAATCTTTTAAATGTATGTAATTTATTTAATCCAAAATAGGTTTTACTACTGTCAGAAAACAGAAAGAAAATGTTTATTTGATAAATAATAAAAGTTGCTTTTCACTTAAATTGCAAAGACAATGACGTCAACTTTGCTAAGTAACAAGGCATTTACTTAACAGACACACTACACATTATGTACACTATAATAAACACTAATAAAATAAAAATATTTAAACTGCCAAGGGGCAGATGGGTTTCAGCTTGACTATTTCACTCATCTTAAAATTTTCACATAATCTGACCAATCATAAACCAAAGACAGCTTGTGTTATCGCGAAAACACCAACTGTCTTTCAATTCTGATCGGTCTATCTTCGTCGTGTTTTAGTTCTATCTATTCTTCGTGTTTTCAACGACGTAACCATGGATACCGATCGCAAAGGAAAGTTTGACGTTTGCCAAAAAAATTATTGTAGCTGTATACGTCAAAATGAGTCGTTTCGGTGGTACTTCAAACGAAGTTATAAACCAAAACATTGAAGAAAATATACCGAGTAACACAAGAAAATCTAAATCTTATATATGGAGACAATTTATGATGTTCTGTGTGGATCGCAACTACAAATAATTAGATGCAGAAAATAACAACGAAAGACTAGCATTCATTCTAAAAGACTGGGCCTTCAACATGCGAAAAATTGATCGTAGTAATAAATATTTCATGATTATGATTATGACTTATTGTGAATTATTCAAAAAATGGGTAGATTTGAGTTACCTAGATCAAATGTATTATTATTAAATTTCTTCCTCTCATTCTAATGAATTTTTGACCTATCAGTTTGTTCGTGAAATAGTCTAATAAAGTACCACTCCTGATTCAATTTATCTTATAAGTCTGTCTTTTATTTCTAAACTCAACTGAGTTGCTTAAAGAAAACACCACTCGTCCTACGGGCTCGTGGTGTTTTCAAGCAACTCAGTTTCGTATAGAAGTAAATCGACAGACTTATCGCGAAACTTGAATCACTAGTGGTATTACTATTGAACATTCAACTTAAGCGAAAAGCTATATTTATTTATGAAATAAACATTTTTTTTTCTATTTTCGGACAGCAGTAAAATTTATTTTAAATTAAACAAATTACATACATTTTCATTTTTGTGTCAAATTAATTCAAAAAATGTTTTTGAACACCCTGTATAAATAATTATGTGTTTATATTACTGAATAGAGAATTTAATAACATTTCAAATGAGCTAGCACGCGACCCCTATTCTCGTTTAAAAAATCATTCATTACGTCATCACGCCCAGATGGATGACGTCACTAGTGTGATATAATGCCAAAAATCATAATTTAAAAAAAAATCGACCTGTTTTGGGATTTATTTCCAAAATCGTTTATTCGCGAAATATTCAATTTATTCCATTTGGCTTTTACATACTGTGTACATAATTATAAAGTGCTCTCAAAATTTGCAGTATAGTATAGTTTAGTATAGTATAATAATCAACTTACCAATTTTAGTAAATCATTAAATTACATACCTGAAACAGAAATGGATAATTAGATAGGGGGTAATATAAAAAATTTATAAAATTTTATTTATATGTTGATGTTTACACTCTGAGATTAATAAAAGAATGAATCATTATTTTTCACACTATTGGGAGAATTACTATTTTCTAACAATAAAACACTGAAAACGTTTGTTTTTTATACTTCCACAAAATTTATTACAACTATGTGACTACAGCTGTTTCGGCAGAGTGCCTTTCTCAAGTGATATAGTTTACAATGTGTTTGCCTTTTTAAGTCTTTAACTGAAGAGGTTGAGGAGTGGGGAGCTGTTTGTCTCGAATTGGTCATTCAGAATTATATCTGTATTTTTCAGTTTATTAATTTCCATAGATTCCAAAAAAAAATAGCTTAAGGCCTTTATTTTGGATATGCAGAATTTGAAACTCTTCATGGAAAGAATGATTATGATCTAGAAGGTGAAGTGCGTATGTAGAAGTGTCTGTTTTTCTATTGTTGAAAGCCCTTTTGTGTTCTGCTATCCGTTTGTCAAAAGTTCTGCTAGTTTGACCAATGTACGTTTTCGGACAGTCACCACAAGTTAGTTTGTACACACCACTCTGTATTCGCTTTCTCTTTCGGCTTTTATTGTTTTTAATATATTTGCTTAAGTTGTTAGTTCTGAAATCTGGTGTTATTCCTTTCTTTTTTATGTATCTGGCTATTTTTGTTGTTATCTTGCCAGTATATGTGAGAGAGCAGAAGGTACTGGGTTCTTTCTGTGGTGGTGGATACACTAATTTCGGGGCTTTCTTATGGAGTTTTTGGTTTAAAAATTTGTTAACTGTTTGCTCGTTATAGCCGTTGTTTACTGCTATTTGTTTAATGATGTTTAGTTCTATCTCGAAGTTATTTTTTGTCATGAGAATTTCTGTCAGTCTATGTATCATGCTATGGTAGGCTGCTAATTTGTGTTATGTAGGATTGGATGCTGAATTGTGTATAGTTGTGTCAGTATGGGTAGGTTTATGATATACAGTATAATTTCCAGTTAAACTTCTTATATTAAATACTAAAGAAGATTCGATACAAGTGCCTGAGCGAGTAAACATCGTTTTTCCTGTTCTCGTAAATTATCGTGCTTATAAATATTTTTCAAACTTGTTTTACGTTTTTAAACTTGTTCCGGACAATAACAAAGTTGCAGTGTATACCAGTGTAGGGTGTAAATACATACGTGCACTTTCTCAACTTCCAGCACTATGGTGCATATTAAGTTGCATAATAAGGTGCCACCTCCAGACTCTCAATAATTATGTCAAACCAAACTCAAGAAGCTGTCTTTGACTATAGCATGCTTTGACTATAGCATGTCTTTGACTATAACAAACCAAACTGTAGACAACACCAACTCAACCACCAACAATAACTTATCATATATTGCAGCGGTAAAAGCCGTCTCGAGGAAACCGTTTCCGAGAAAAAATCAGGCCGTAATTCTTTAGGCTGAGAAGAGTTTAAAACTACATGACTACGTACACGCAATTGGTAATACCATTGGAGCCAAGAATACTTGATTCGCATCTAGAATATCTAATAATAGGGTATGTATTTACTTATCTAATTCCGAACTAGTTGAAATATTGATAAATTCTCACCCATTAATTCAAATCAACACATTTTCTCTCAATATTCAAAGGCTTATATCTCCAACCAAAAGAATTTTAATTGCAAATATTTCACCTTTTGTTCCTCATTAAGTTGCTGAAAATACTATAAAAAGTCTTGGTTTACATCTGGCATCCCCCACATCGTTTCTCAAAGCAGGTATCCTTGGAGTTAAATACAGCAACGTATTAAGTTTCAGGCGCCAAGTTTATATAAATTCCCCTTCTGATAACTACGAACTACAAACATCATTAACTACTCCATATGATGGCAACAAACATAAACTGTTCCTTTCTACAGATAGAATGGAATGTTTTATCTGCAAGCAAACAGAACATGTTGCAAATAACTGCAACAATCCCCCATCTTCCAGCATTCCTACACAGTCAGAGACCCAAGCCCCAACTTCTAACATTAAAACTAGCATGAACATACATGAAAGCGACCAGTCATCTCAAATTCAAGCAACAGTCCAAAAAGAACGCCTTCATCTTCCATCATTCCTACATAGACAGAGACCCAAGCCCCACCCTCTAAAATTGAACCTAGTACGAGCATAAACGAAAGCGACCAGTCATGTCAAATTCCAGCAACAGGCCAAAAAAGGCCTCTTTCTGACTCACTTAATGACGAATCTAGTGTTTCTACATCTCCCTTAGCTGAATCTTTCGAAATGCAACCTCCTTATATCACCAATGAATTAAAAGTAATAAGAAATCCAAGAAGAAACGAAGATGCGAAAAACGGATGATACTATTATCTTGGATATTACTAGACTCGACATTACTGAATACTGCAACAAAGATTCACAAAATATCCTCCCTTTAAACGAATTTTTGCGTTTTAAAAAAATAGTAAAGGTAGCAATGACCCCTACCATGAAGCCCTAGAGTTTAAAAACGACATCAACACACTTCTTAGCAATTTACGTTCTATGTACACACATCTTTCTGAAAGAAAAATATAAAATAGAATTACACGATTAACAAAAAAAAAACAAATAACAATGCAATGATAAATCTGCAGACAATAACGATATATCAACAATACCGCGTCTTTTACAAACAGATCCTAGTGATGACGAGTCATTCCCCGATACTTCCCTTACCTCCCAACAGCCACAAAAATAAATAATATCTTTCACTTTACTTTACCCTTCACTCTAATCCAGTGAAACTGCGATGGATTTTATCCACGCTTAGAAAAACTTCGACACATCTCACCTCTGAATTCTCCCCCGAGTTTTTTTGTCTCCAAGAAACAAACTTCACACACCTTTTATAAAAAACTACATTGGCTTCAATTTTATCAGAACTTCGCACCCACGAGCAAGTGGCGGGACATCAATCTTCGTTTCCTCTGATGTATACAATCAACAGTTCCATCTAGACACCGATCTGGAAGCTAAAGCAATAACCGCTTGGTGTCCACAGAAAATCGTAATATGCAACTTATACATCCCACCAAATTACAAACCATCTCCAACTTAAATCACAAATTTAATTAATCAGCTTCCAACACCATTTATTCTAGTTGGTGATTTTAATTCCCATAGTCCTATGTGGGGGTCAAGGTACACATCTGCGCGTGGCAAGCTAATTGAAAAGGTGATAAATGACTTAAATATAAATGTTCTATACAGGTAGCATCACGTCCTGTTTCATGTAATGATAATACTTCTCAACCCATTCAAACTAATATTAAATGGAAAAAGTTTCAAAAAGTGAACTGGAATCTTTTTAGCGAAACTATTAGGGAAAAAACCGATCAGATCTTGTTTCAGTATGGTGTAAACAAAAACGTAGATGTTTTTACTAATTGTTTACTCTCTTCAGCTGAACAATGCATTGGCACATATAATACAAATTTCAAAAGAGAAAGAGCTGTTCCATGGTGGAATATTGCATGCAAATCTGCGGCAAGAGAATACAAAAAAGGTTTAAAGAAATACCGACGAACACGCAATGAAATAGATCTTATACATTTCAAAAAAATGAGAGCAATATCGAAACGTACCCTCAAGGAAAGCAAGAAGGATTCGTGGAAAAAAATACCTGAGCTCTATTAACTCTAACACAAATCCCTCTCAAGTGTGGAATAAAAAATCAGACAAAACACATCATATAAAATTCCTGCGTTCATCCAAGAAAATAAAGTTATTACTGACGACCAGGAAATTTCAGAAATAATTGCTGAATATTTTAGCAACAAAACAGAAGGTAAAAATATACCCTAAAGGTAAAACAACAAACATCCACAAAAACTTACTAAACAAATTTTAGTTATATAGAGTATATAAATCTTCCATTTTCTTTGTCAGAACTCTTTCTCTTTGGCAACAATCGCTTGTTATTCCAATCAAGAAATCTGATTCACTGTATAACACAGTAAACTCTTTCAGACCAATCTCTTTGACAAGCACACTATGTAAACTCTTAGAAAAGATACTTAATTTTCGACTTATCTGGTATCTTAAAAAGCAATGTTTTTGACAAAGCCCAATTAGGATTTGGGAAAAATCGCTGTACATTACACAACCTCATTATCTTACAAAATGAAATTGCACATGCCTTCACCGGCAACAGAGATCTAATTGCTGTGTTTCTCGACATATAGGTCTGGATCCCGCGTATGAAAAAAAAGTTGATTAATAGCAAGCTGAAAATTTGTTAATAGCTTAAGGGTGTCTAGTCGGACAAACTTTGATATATGGGAACGCTGAAACAGGGGAAGTTTTAATTGTGGAACAGGTTAAAAATTTGGAACGGTCAGACCACGAAAACGGAACATCTATTTTGTCCGACAGAACAGACTTAAACTCTCCGAACAGCGATTAAACTTTCATGTAAAAATTAGACTGCTATTTATCACCAAATGGGCGTTTTAATGAGTGGAACATGTAGAATATGTCAAATGACAGGAATTATGATAGGTGATAAATTGCAGTCTGATTTTTGCATGAGAGTTTAATCTCTGTTCGGAGAGTTTAAGTCTGTTCTGTCGGACAAAATAAATGTGCCGTTTTCGTGGTCTGGCCGTTCCAAATTTTTAACCTGTTCCACAATTAAAACTGCCTCTGTTCCAGTGTTCCCGTATATCAAAGTTTATCCGACTAGACACCCTTAAGCTATTAACAAATTTTCAGCTTGCTATTAATCAACTTTTTTTTCATACGCGGGATCCAGACCTAATAGAGAGCGCATTTAATACAGTTCAGAAATCGGTAGTTCTAGAAAGACTTCAAAAAAATGAAATTATATGGTAATGTATATTACTTTCTCAAAAACTTTTTGCTTTGGACTGTTGAACCTCCTTAGTACTTCTTCATTAGTTTTTCTTGCTGTCCAAGGTATCTTCAGCATCTGTCTATGAATCCATATTTCCAATGCTTTAATTCTGTTCATATAGGCCCTATAAACATCCCAATCATGAAGTATTTCAGCTTCTTGTCAATCAACCCCAGATGCGAAGGCTCAAGAGCACTAAACCGTTCGAGACTGTATAATGTAGAATGTCAGAAGTCGTTAACCAATATGGACATATGGTATACAACTATGGGGTACTTACGGCTGCAAACTCAAACATAGAGATATTGGAACGCTTCCAGTCGAAGGTACTACGGACCATAACAAGTACACCTTGATTTATACCAAACAGAGAAATCCGAGACGATCTCCAAGTAGCCACAGTTAAGGAGATAGTGAGTGAATACAGCAGCCGCTATTTGGTAAAATTAGAAAACCACCCAAATAACCTTGCACTGAACCTGCTAGATAATAGTGAGCAGACTCGGAGACTGAAGAGGCACAAATCATTGGAGCTACCATATAGATTCTATGCAGCAGTGAAGTGAAGTGTAGTGCAGTAAAGTACTTACCCTTACAGGGTACAGTTCAATAATTTAAGAGACTAGTGGAGCCTTTGTTATCACTGGATAACAAATCCAAATTTATACATACACCCCTTTGAACAAACAACAAACATGCTTATATTTTTTATGTATTGATTGCATGTAGTAAATATCCTATAAAAAAAAGAAGTCGTGCAAGGCTTAGATAGTGTTTAGCATTATAGCCACAATAAGGACGTGAGAAGTTAATGAAAATCAGAGTCAGTGCTATGCTAGGTATCTACAACAAAGAAAAGAAGTGAGCATTTCATGTCAAAAAAAGCTCGGATGGACGAGGTGTCATCTAGAGTACAAACAATTTTTGGAAAATTAGGTTAAAATTAAAAATAAAAAATACAGATTAATCTTCTGGACTAGGTGTATTCTTATTGCTTCAAATACAAAAATACCGCCATCCATCAATAATTCGAAAAAATGTCTCAAATAAAAGTTGTTAAAAGAAATGAGAAGTCCTAGATCCATAAATCTGAAACCTCTTGTGGAACCAGTTTCTGGTAACATCCTTTATTTCTGCCTTTTATAATTTATAACGCGAATATACGGCAAATTCCTCTTCTTTATTGGGCGTCGCCTTGCCTTATAAATTCTAAAATAAAGAGATAAAGGAAGTAATCAGAAACTGGTTCCATGAGAAATTTCAGATTTACGGCTCTGGGACTTCTCAATCTTTAAATAGATGTCACTACAGCGTCCGATTCGGCTTAAGTAGACAGCTTGGTTTCGTTTAGACTCAAAGGTGATCACATAGCTCCTCTGATGAGGTTTGGGGAAACTGAAACGTACGTAGGTGGATGATTCACCATCTCTGACCCGAAATGAAATATAACCTCTTCCAAAAGTTATTCACTTTTTTACAAAGAATCTAACCATGGAATAAAAAATGGGAGTTCCAATTTAAGATTTCAAAGTGATTACTCACCGCTCAGAGGGTGGACGTGTAGAGTCGTGTTTGTTGTCATGGTATCATTCGAAATATTCGACGATCTCGCTTCTTTAACCTTTAACTACACGCGCTACTGTATTTTGTACGCCAGATATAAAAATTCTCCTGCAAATATATTTCAAAATTTTATTTTTGACATTGTTATCTATCTAACCTATCACTGAAATGTACTTTACAATTGGTTTTAGTTTCGTTATAATCGGCGTTCCGAGAAGGTCGTAATTACCAGTTTATTATTTGTTGTTTTCGGTGGTGTACAAAATACGCCACGATTTTAGTAATTTAAGTACATCTTTCAATTGTTTTTTTAGTCATTATGGCACAAAATATATTTTTCTCCACGTAAAAAATCACATTTCCAAAAATTTTTTATTAGTAATTTTATTTTTCAAGGGAACAGATTCACGTTAGAAATCCCAATTGAATTACTGAGAAGGAACTCCAAGCATTCGCTGACGCCAAATAAGGGTTATAACAGACAACTAAGTGTATTAAAAAAAATAGTAAACAAAACCGCTGTTTTTAAGTGTATTCTCTTGTGGTGTATCAAGTACGCCATGCGTGTACTTATGTTATAATTTGATGCGCGGGTAGTTAAAGGTTAAACACACCCTGTATACAGAGTGTTTCATTAACAATTGTCCATAGCGTAATGGGAAAAACATTAGCAGAAAATACGAAGATTTAACCCAAAACACAAATAAAATATTCCTCCTTACCGAGATACAGAGTGTTTTATTACAAATATTCTAAAATGATTTTAGCATATTGTTCAAGCACTTTTAATATTTTTTGTTCAAACTTGACACACAGTTTACACATATTAGAGTACTTTAACTAGTCTTAAAAACTAGTTTTCCGCTGTTACCAGGGGCGTGCTGTAGGGATATATACTTTATTTTCACTCCTTTTCCCCCTCACAATCTACGCTACTGTCGTAATAATCATTTCAGCATGTTTTCCTGATACCTCGTAACTTTTTACACAAATACCATCCTTGTGTCTCATTGCGATAAAGTAAATTGTTTTGAAGTTATTTGCATTTAAAAATAATGGATTCCATAAGATTATGTACTTTAAACTACATTAGGTGCGTTCTCGGGTACAGTTGACACATTGTTGCCGACAATTTCTAACCTAACTTAATATAAATAATACCGTTAATAGATAAATAAACAAGGTATATTTACTTTTAATTAATACTAATAACTAATTAATAAATTATACTAGGTAAATATACCTTGTATATTTATCTATTAACGATATTATTTATATTATTTTAAATAGGGCATGCGTGTTCTGACAATTTATGCAATTTTCTGACAATTTCAGGTACCCGCGAGCGCAACTATTCAATAAGATTATGTGTTTAAAATACATATTGTAATGTTATTGAATCCATTATAGCCCGATCAAAGAACAATCTGACCTCAAAAAAAAATAAAGAAAGGATGAAAATTTGAGAACAGGTAGTTGAAATTGTCTATTATTTTATAAAAAAAAAGTTTACAATTCTACACCCCCTCCATTTTATAAAAATAGGGAAATAAGGGTTGGTTTCTCATTAAAAGTGCTGTATTTCGGAAAATAAGACAATAATAACAAAAAATTTCATTTAAAAATCATCAAGGTACTTTTATCCTAACATTTTGATTAAAAACTTTGTTTGCATCTTGATTCGTTTCTAACCTATAGCCCATTTTAAAGTAAAGTACTTAACAGGGGCGCTTATTTGAATTGCGCGCGCAACAAAAATGTCACATTTTAAAATTAACTAATTTTTAAATCGATAATTTGGGGCATTTATCAAACATTAAAATATACGAAAAAAACACAATACCTTTAGAAAAATATCAGTTTGAACGTGAATAAATTTTCATTGTGAATTACAAATTATATAATTTAGAAAAATATGTTTTAAAATATACTAATACAAGTTTTGAGAGCAACACATATTTTTTGTCACAAAAATTTATATAATCATTTAAATTAAAATTCCTTTTAGATTTACGTTTTCAGATGGCTAATTAACATTTAGATTTAAAATTGCACAACGTTATTTTAAAGGATAAAAATTTGTAGGGCGATAAAAATTGATATTTTTTTTATTTTTATTTTAAGTCAATTTTCAAGATTTCAATCAATAATATCTGTGTTAAAAATTCATAAAAAACTTTAAAAATATGCTTGTAGGTACTTGAAAATATACTCTTTAGAAGACGGTATCTATTTTTCTTATGCATAGAATACTTTTTAAATAACGCTCACTTATTATAAACAAATACAAAAAAAGTCATGTTTTAATAAAATCGATGCCATTCTTTTCTGAAAGCCTTTTTTAAATAAAAATATGGGAACATATTAAAAAAGGCTTGAACAACATATTACATATATATACAACAGGTCTATTGCGAAGGTAAAAATATATGGGACACATAAACCCAGGTGAAAAAGTTGCTTAAAAGAGAAAACGGCGCGCTTCCTAAACACAGTAGACGAACATATCCTAAAAAATTGGAGCAATGTTCACGCTGCAATGTTTTGTTATCGTTTTCGGCTGTCAAAGATTTTGAATTTATAACTTGTTATCAATAAAATAATCTTTTTGTTATAAAATAATTGTTTAAATATTTACAATGAGTGCGAACAGTGAAACAAATAATAATAATTCTTGTTTTATTTGTGAAAAACATTTAGAATGTGATAACGAAAAAATTGTAATTGTCCAACGTGGAATTGAAACACTAAAAAGTGTAAGTTTAGAAAAAAAAGATGATAGACACAAAATGCTTTTGGACTGTGATGAAATTAGAATATAGACAAAAATATGTATTAAAAAGAGGAGAAACGTTTTCATGCTGCTTGCGGAAGTTGTCAAACTGGTAATTGTACAAATCATAAAAAGGAAGACATTACAGTTTCTGATGATTAAGATGATAATAGATAGTTTAGATGGTAGCTGCCAAGAGACCCAAAATTATGATTCTACAGTTGATTCTATTATAAATGAAGTTGATTCAGACACAAATTTTACATCAGACGAAGGTAAAGATGAAATTTGAAATATCATTTTAGTACTTCATACGCATTTGATCCTTTATAACTTAGGAGGCAACATCAGCGCGCTAAAAACGCGTTCCAAGATTGCAACTTTAATTTTGAATATTTTGTCGAGATATCTGGCACACATATTCGCAATATAGTAAAGAATTGTGGTACAGAGCCCAATTTAAGGAACATGTTAGTATGTAGAAATTACTCTAAAATTAAATTAAATATAAAAAACGAGTCTGTGCAGCTTAAAGAAGAACAAAAAAATGCAGTTTCTTCAAATAAATTTTTTATCCCATGTCTAGGTTTTGTGTCACAATGGAGTTACTAAAAAACGATTATCTCTAACAAGAAATCGAACTTGACTGACGTGGCAACATTTAGCGCGCCTATGAGTGTAATAATTAAAGACTGGATTATATGCAAAATGCATATGCATATATATGCTGCATATTTCTCATGTTTTTCATAAATGCATATGCCTTGCATATTTGGAGATTTAAGAGCATATAAATGCATATTTTGATGGGAATTTACTCTACCCAATTTAAAAATAAGGTATATATTAGTAACATCAACATCCATTAAAATAAAATGTGAAAGTAAATATTTTGCTGTTAAGCTCCTTTGTTGTTGTACCCATAAACATAATGGGCGTTATTTATAGCTGCAGGTATCATTATCCGGATATTTAAGATTTATAGACTTCTCAGAATTTACAAATTACCTAAGTAAATACCGATTATATTTTGAATAACATTACAAATATTACCTGTACTTTCTGCTGGTGTCGGCCAACTATGAATTATTCTGGGAAAACCAACCAAAACGAAATTTTAAGCATTTTAAGGGTAGGATAGATTATTTTATTTTATGAATGGTTAGTCTTAAATCAATCGCCGATTATTCAACTTTTGTGATTGCAAGTTATTGACTATACTGTGTAAAAAAATCATTTTATTATTATTGTGAAAATGCCTAAAGTAGCAAGGGAAAAATCAAGTCTTCTCAGAAGTTGGATTGGAAGTAACAATCATCTAAAAGTTATCGACAGTGAAAGTATGTTTTGCACCATTTGTGATAAAAAGGTAAGTTCTCCACTTCAATAGATTTTTAAACTTATCAAACTTCTTTGCACATCTATGTGTCTGTCTATTCTAAAATGACAAACCGTCCCATTTCTTCAAAAACTGTTTTTTAAAGTTCGCAACGGTTTGGCTTATACAGAGCGAGGTGTTGAGAGTGGCCCACCCTGTATACTACGGTACACTGACTGTACTTTTTTGTTTGACGATTTCAATTTCACTTTGAGAAATAAAAAAAAATTGGGGGAGGTTTAAAAAGTTTGATCATTTTAATGTAGGTATCTATTTACGAAAACATCTAAAACATCATTATCATTATATTCCAGATTCCATGTCAAAAGAAATTCCAAGTAGTTCAACACATAAAAACTTCACTTCACCAAACTAAGCTATCAAAAAATGATAATAAACCTCGCCAGCAGATTCTACAGAACAGTTTGCAGATTCAGAATACGTCAGTTGGGCAAGAAACCTTTGCAAAGGATTTATGCCATTTTTTTTTGAACTGCAATATCCCTCTGCACAAGTTAGAACATAAATCGTGTCAAAACTTTTTAAAAACTTATTGCAAGATTAAAGATAAACCAGCTCAAATACCAAGTTCTTCAACTCTTCGGAAAAAATATGTCAGTGCATGTTACAAAGATGTGATGACGAGTATTAAAAATCAGTTAAAAGCCGAATATCTTTGGATTTCCGTCGACGAAACAACGGATACAAAGGGTCGACAAATTGCGAATCTAATTGTTGGAGTTCTTAACGACTCTGGCGATTTTAAAAACTCATACTTAATTATTGTAAAATGTTTGGAAAAAACAAACTATGCTACAATAGCTAGATTTGTTAACGAATCCCTAACAAATTTTTTTTTACCTGATCAAGTACCATTTGAAAAAATATTATTAATGCTTAGTGATGCCGCCTCATATATGATGAAAGCTGCATCCAATCTTAAAATCTTTTTCCCTAATTTAATTCACTGTACATGTTTGGCGCACGGCCTAAACAGAGTTGCAGAGAAAGTTAGAATTGAATTTCCCAATGTAAACACCTTAATAAATAATGTAAAAAAAGTATTTCTGAAAGCACCACTACGTGTACAGGTATATAGGGAGATGCTTCCCGATATTCCTTTACCACCAGAACCAGTATTAACCAGATGGGGAACTTGGCTTAAAAGTGCTATATTTTTATCTGAACACTACGACGACATCAAAAGCGTTATTTCAAGTTTTGATCCGACTTGTACCGCTATTGATAACTGTCAAAATATTTTTAAAGAAAAGTCTATTAAAAATCAATTGTTGTATATAAAATCGAATTTCGATATCATTGAAAGTTCAATTACAAAATTAGAGGCTCAAAATTTATGTCTTCACAATAGTATGTCTATTGTTGATTCGGTTAAACAGAAAATAACAAATCTGAATGGGGAAATTGGAGTAAAAATTAAAGATAAACTTGATGACGTTTTAAACAAAAATGAGGGTTTCACTTTATTGCGTTCAATAAATAATATAATCAATTTTGGAAACTTCGATGAAAATATTAATATGGATCCGTCTCTAATAGCAAAGTTTAAATATGCCCCAATTACATCTTGTGACGTTGAGAGATCTTTTTCTGCCTATAAACAAATATTAACAGATAGAAGACATAATATTAGTTTAGAAAATATGAATCAATATATGATTATTTATTGTAACAATAAAAATATGTAAATTTGTTTTATTGTACTCTTTTTATAATATTAGTTTAGAAAATATGAATCAATATTGTAACAATAAAAATATGTACATTTATTTTATTGTACTCTTATTTATCTTGTGGTCAAAATAAAATATTTTGCCGTTTTATTTGTCACAAAACCTGAAGTTAAAAAAATATATTAAGAAATAATAATACAATTTGGTTTAAATTCAAACCTATTTATTTATTTTTATTATTTTTTATTTATTTATGTATTTAACGTAAACCATAAAATTATTCATATAAAAATAAGTGCATATATAAATGCATATTTGCATGTTAATTGTGCATATTCAGCTTGTTTTAAAATGCATATTGCATGCATATTTTAGACATTTTTTAGTGCATATTTTCCAGTCTCTAGTAATAATTATTGTTATCACATTACTGTGCCTTTGTTTCTGATAGTATAGTGTATAGTGTATAGTGTATAGTGTCACTGACACTGTAGTACTGCCGACACACTGTTGCCGCACTGTTGAAAGTTCGGAGAACTATCGAAAAAAAATATTGATGACGCGCTGATGTAGCCTCTTAATAGAGTACATTTATTTTTAATTAAGTTAATTTAATTTTTAAATAAACTTTAGAAAACCTAATAAATATTTAGTAAAAGAAATATTTTTTTGAGAAATTTTGATATAGTTTCATTTTATATGTTTACCAATTTTCAGATTAATTGATACAAAACTAACCGAATAAGACCGTTTTAAAAATTTTTGGTTTTTAACCCTTATTAAAAATAGGCTATATATCATAAAATAATAGAGATCTAAAAAAAATTTTAAGACCAATCTTTAATGTTAAATCACTCTGGTGACTATTTTACTTTTCACTGTTACATTTTTTTTATTATTTTATTATTTTTAAAATAAAGCACTTTTAATGAAAAACCAACCCTTATTTCCCTATTTTTGTAAAATGGAGAGGGTTTAGAATTGTAAACTTTTTCTTATATAATAATAGACAATTTCAACTACCTATTCCCAAATTTTCATCCTTCCTCTAATTTTTTTGAGGTTTTTGTAAAGTTTTGTATTCCTTGATGGGGCTATTACATTAAAACGCAAATAACTTGAAAACTACTTACTCTATCGCATTGAGACAATTGTCAATGAAATACCCTGTATATGTTAGTAAAAATATTGACGATAAAATGTAGTTTTTATCTCTGGCAACAGATAAGTAAATAGTAAAAGCCCGTCAAGTTGACTAATTATTATTATTCTATGAAATTAAAAACAGTTTTGCATTTTCATATTAGATATAAAATATTGATTAAAATTCGCTACTGTCCATTTAAAATAATAAACCAAACAACTTCACCAGTTTTTACTGACCGCCGTCCGCTGTGTATGCCTTTGTGCTATTGTCAAAGCGTATAGGTCAACTCAAAAGAAAGAGGAGATTAGCTGGTGAGATAGCGTTGAGGCAATTTACCGAAATCATGCCACATATACGCACTGCACGAATAAAACCACTTGAAAGGGCTGACTCAAGCTGCTCCCAGATTTTCTTTAATGCTTTTGTCGCGACAGTCGTGTGTTTAGTACGTGGCAAATGAAAAAACAACTTTGAATGGGTATTGGAGGAAGTGTAATCGAAGGTTGGAGAACGAGCACAATACAGACGCCACTTTTATTAAACTGCTACCTGTAAATCGGTTTCAGTTATGGGGATTGTAGTAAAAACCAGATGTTTACTTTCTACCCCAACAAAGAAGTCTAAAATGGTCTGCATTTGCAATTTTATATAACGACAGGATACAATAATTCATAAAAAGTATATTTATTTATTTATAGGTACTACTGAGAAAAAAAAAGAATGTGTGTGTACTTTGTACGCACGTAAGAAGTTATACTTCTACTACATATTATGTGATTTTTAAGACAATACCAAAAATTTTAAAAAATAAAAGAATAAAACGCACACAAACACATTGAAAAATGCCACAAAGAAAAAATGATTTCTGAACGATAATAATTGTTGGCAAAAATTTTAAATACGCATTTTCTGAAAAAAAAAATTATATAGCAAATATACTTATAATCATAAAATACATTAAAAAATAAAAAAATAAAAACCTGCATCGGGAATCGAACCCGTGAATTTCGGGGCGCTTTGATTCGTAATCGAAGCCTAGACTCACTCGGCCAATTCCACATTATTTGTCATGTGCAAAAATAGGGTAACTGAACGTTTTACTGTTTGACAGTTGTTTTGAATATAATTAAATTATGTAGTTTAAATTTTGTGGAAGAAAATATTAAAATATAACAAAACAGTAAGAAAACTATATATTAGACGAAGATTGGTAGAACTTTTGTTGGTAATCAAATTAAGTATGTAAATCAAAGCATTACATACCTACTAGATAAATAAATCTACGCCAAAAAATCCTAATTGAAAAATAAAAATCGGAACCAATTTGGGATTTCTCTCTAAAATCCCCATTCTTAAGAAAATAAGTGTACAGTAGAGCGTCGATTATCCGAACGTCGATGAACCGAGCGACCACTTATTCGAACTATCGACTCCTGCGTCACGCACTCGAACACCGAGCAAGCGTTAGTAATTGACACTTAAAATATCTTCAATTTTCTTCAATATTGTATCCAAAAATAATTATGTTGTTGCAAAGACTGCACTTTTTTGTTTAGTTGCTAGTTGTCATTATCAAGATATAAACAAATATTTAGGTATATAAATATGGCTTTTATTCACTTGTGGATAAATATGTATGACTATAAATATATATCAATATATTGTAGTTCGATTATCCGAACAAATCGGTTTTCCGAACACCTATGTCCCCAATTAGTTCGGACAATCGACGCTCTACTGTATTTCAACCTAATTCAAATGTATAATTACAATATGATTATAATAAAAACTATTGCTAGTTGTCATTATCAAGGTATAAACAAATATTTAGGTATATAAATATGGCTTTTATTCACTTGTGGATAAATATGTATGACTGTAAATATGTATCAATATATTGTAGTTCGATTATCCGAACAAATCGGTTTTCCGAACACCTATGTCACCCAATTAGTTCGGATAATCGACGCTCTACTGTATTTCAACCTAATCCAAATGTATAATTACAATATGATTATAATAAAAACTGCTTACCAAATTAGAATGAGTTTTCCTTGTCCAAAATAGTCCAAAAGTCCAAAAATATAGGTGTATAGGCATATAGCTATATATAAAATATAGCTATTTAAAAAGGCAGTGTAACTATTAACTAACTTTTGTTTGTTGTTTCTTTTCACACAAATTTTAAAACGCAACAACCATAAATAATCAAATTACAGCTGTGCCACAGCCGCCATATTGAATAATTTTTGACATGTCATTTGAACATCCAATCAGAACAAAGTTATAACGCGCATGCGCCGGGATCATAGATTTTAACATATAAAAATTCACCCTCATATCGCCGGTAAAGAAGTATAACTTCAAAAAATTATTAACTCCAACACGTGTAACTACGTATTTCAGTATCCAAATATTTCATTTATATCTGTGCAAAAACTTTATCTAATGCCGTCCCCTCTTGGTGAATACACACAAATATTTCATTCTTATTTATATGCAAAACAGGCCGTTAAAAGCTCAGTTACACGACGCTAGGAACTCGTACTGCAACGAGTACTGGAGGCGATTTTTTACAGGAATAGTGGCGTCCACACGCTAAAATCGTTTTCTAATGTGTAGATGAGATTTCGGACACTTCCTAGCACCTTAAACAATCACTGGTGACAGCTACTAGAAGCGTGTAACCGGTCGTTATGGTGCTAGTGCGTCGTACGGTCGAGTATTCCGTGGGAGAAATATTGGTGGGAGAACCTACTCGTTCCAGTAAATATAGTGCAGTCACTGAAGGTTTTCACCTGCGATTTCGTTGAACCGCCATCGATTTTCATGAAAATTGGTGAGTAATTAGAGGATACCTCAAGGAACAAAGGTGACATGATGCCAACTTGCGCTTTTACCCTGGGGATGGATGCCACCCCTTCTCGGGGGTGAAAATTATTTTATTAAAAATAATACCATAAGTCGATAGAGGGACAAATTATAAGCAAAATTTGTTACATAAAGTTATTAAAATAAATCAACACTTTTTGAGTTATTAAAGACCAAAAATTTTATCTTTTCGTAAAAAAATGCATGTTTTAAATCGGTTTTTCACGTATAAATCAAAAACTATAAGCTTTTACAAAAAAGTTATTATTACTGAAATTGAAGATAATAAAAAATTGAATACACTTCTCACATAAAGAACTAAACTAATGTTAGTTCAAAGTGAGTTATTGGCAATTGAATGTGTATTTTTTTCGACGACTACTCAAATCTAAGTATTTAAGCTTAAATAACGGGAAAACGATGCAATGTATGGAATGCTCCTTTTGAACATTTGCCAAAGTACGTCGGAATACCTATCAAATGAGCTTCAGAACAAAGTAATAGCGTCAAAATTAAGCAAGTTATAATGAAAGTAAAAGAACCGTTTCGAATTTTTTAGGAAAAAGTGAAAAATAAAACATACGCCATTTCCACAAAAATTTAAATTTATAGTAATCCTTACAAGAACTTCTTTATATTAGCATAAGTAATGTGTTCGATAATCTTGACCGGTTTAGAATGCATATCTTTGAAAAAAAGATATAATTTAAAAAAATCATAATTTTAAAATTATTGTAATTCTGATATTCTTTTAAAAATAACTCCAAAAATATTCAATATACGTAAAAAATTATACATAACCAAATTTTAGTTTTTTCTGTGCCAAATATTTAACCTGTTTTACTATTTCTATAGGGTAAAAAATAACCGAGATAGAAACGTTTAAATCTTAAATTTTGCTGTAGGAACCATGCAACCGGGGTCATTTATTAACCTTATATTTTTAAACAGTAAGGGGTTTAAAAGATTAGATTCAACGTGCTTTAATAGCACTTGGAATTAGATCTCAAACAGTTTTTACATGAACCTGATATCGTAAACATGAACGGAGTTAAAAAAAATAACATTATATGGAAAAATTTCAAAAGATAAATTTTGAAAACATTTTGGAGCCTAAAATTTTAACGCTAAGAACATGTTCGATGCTCATTTAATAGATATTTTTAAGTACTTTGACAAATGTTTAATAAATTTATGTTAGACGCATCAATTTCCTATTATTTCAGCTTGAATACTTAGAGTTTTTTAGTCGCTGAAAAAAATATATATTCAATTACCCATAACTCACTTTTAGTTAACAATAAAAGGTTCTTGTAGTAAGGTGTGATTTTGTTTTTTATTAGCTTCAATTTTAATAATAACTTTTTTGTAAAAACTTACACTCTTTAAGTTATTGATGAAAAATTGGTTAAAAAGATGCATTTTTCTCAAGAAAAATTAAAATCTTTGACCTTTAATAACTCAAAAAGTTTTGATTTATTTTAATAATTTTATATAACAAATTTTGCTTGAAATTTGTCCTTCTATCGAATTATGGGGTTATTTTAATAAAATAATTTTCACCCCCGAGAAGGGGTGGTATCCACCCCCAGGGTAAAAGCGCAAGTTGGCACCATGTCACCTTTGTTCCTTAAGATATCCTCTAACCACTCACCAATTTTCATGCAAATCGATGTAGGTTCAACGAATTCGGAGGTAATAGCTCATATTCACCTTCAGTGACTCCACTAATAGGATTGATTTCGATTTACTCGACTGACTGGCATGAAAACTAGCAGCGAGTATCAGTGGCGGATCTAGACATTTGCCTTGGGAGGGGAAATTTGCCTTAGAGGGGGAACTTCTAACGAAACACCAAGAACCAGTGAAAAACTTGGACGATGGAAATGAACGATAATAGGGAAATTAACGGAACTGAAAATTCAAATACTTATTACTTATTACTTATTACTTATTACTTATTACTTATTACTTATTACTTATTACTTATTACTTTATTACTTTATTACTTATTACTTATTACTTATTACTTATTATTTATTACTTATTACTTATTACTTATTACTTATTACTTATTACTTATTACTTATTACTTATTACTTATTACTTATTACTTATTACTTACTACTTATTACTTATTACTTATTACTTATTACTTATTACTTATTACTTATTACTTATTATTTATTACTTATTACTTATTACTTATTACTTATTACTTATTAGTTATTACTTATTACTTATTACTTATTACTTATAACTTATTACTTAGTAATTATTACTTATTACTTATTACTTATTACTTGTTACTTATTACTTATTACTTATTACTTATAACTTATTACTTATTACTTATTACCTACTTATTACTCATTACTTATTACCTATTACTTATTACTTATTACTTATTACTTATTACTTATTACTTATTACTTATTACTTATTACTTATTACTTATTACTTAATACTTATTACTTATTACCTATTACCTATTACCTATTACCTATTACCTATTACCTATTACCTATTACCTATTACCTATTACCTATTACCTATTACCTATTACCTATTACTTATTACTTATTACTTATTACTTATTACTTATTACTTATTACTTATTACGTATTACTTATTACTTATTACTTATTACTTATTACTTATTACTTATTACTTATTACTTATTACTTATTACTTATTACTTATTACTTATTACTTATTACTTATTACTTATTACTTATTACTTATTACTTATTACTTATTACTTATTACTTATTACTTATTACTTATTACTTATTACTTATTACTTATTACTTATTATATTACTTATTATTTATTACTTATTACTTATTACTTATTACTTATTACTTATTACTTATTACTTATTACTTATTACTTACTACTTATTACTTTTTACTTTTTACTTTTTACTTTTTACTTTTTACTTTTTGCTTTTTACTTTTTACTTTTTACTTTTTACTTTGTACCTTGTACTTTTTACTTTTTACTTTTTACTTTTTACTTTTTACTTTTTACTTTTTACTTTTTACTTTTTACTTTTTACTTTTTACTTTTTACTTATTACTTATTACTTATTACTTATTATTTACTACTTATTACTTATAACTTATTACTTATTACTTATTACTTATTACCTATTACTTACTACTTATTACTTACTACTTATTACTTATTACTTATTACTTATTACTTATTACTTATTACTTATTACTTATTACTTATTACTTATTACTCATTACTTATTACTTATTACTTATTACTTATTACTTATTACTTATTACTTACTACTTATTACTTATTACTAATTACTTATTATTTGTTACTTGTTACTTATTACTTATTACTCGTTACTTATTACTTATTACTTATTACTTATTACTTATTACTTATTACCTACTTATTACTCATTACTTATTACCTATTACTTATTACTTATTACTTATTACTTATTACTTATGACTTATGACTTATTACTTATGACTTATTACTTATTACTTATTACTTATTACTTATTACTTATTACTTATTACTTATTACTTATTACTTATTACTTATTACTTATTACTTATTACTTATTACTTATTACTTATTACTTATTACTTATTACTTATTACTTTATACTTATTACTTATTACTTATTACTCATTACTCATTACTTATTACTTATTACCCATTACTTATTACTTATTGCTTATTACTTATTACCTATTACCTATTACTTATTACTTATTACTTATTACTTATTACTTATTACTTATTACTTATTACTTATTACTTATTACTTATTACTTATTACTTATTACTTATTACTTATTACTTATTACTTATTACTTATTACTTATTACTTATTACTTATTACTTATTACTTATTACTTATTACTTATTACTTATTACTTATTACTTATTACTTATTACTTATTACTTATTACTTATTACTTATTACTTATTACTTATTACTTATTACTTATTACTTATTACTTATTACTTATTACTTATTACTTATTACTTATTACTTATTACAATTACGACGTTCTATTTTGTTGCCTTTTTTGTTTGATGAGCAAAAAAATGCTTCCTTCCAATTTACTGATATTCGCTCTTTTATCCACATCTCTTTTATGAATTTGTATTTCCAATCATTAAACAATATCCAACGCATTAATTTTCATCAAACTGCTGTTATGTTATTGCTTCCAGGACATTTTGTTATTTGCCATATTTTTTATGATTTCCAACATTTTGTTCTTTTTTGGTCTAATTATCTTCTACTTATTATGTCTCCTGAATGTTCATTTCCGGCTTCTATTTCCATGCGTTCTTTTAATTAGGGGTCATTCCATTTCAAATCACTCAATTTGGGAGCAAAAAAAATTTTGGACCTCCGATTTGTCTGAAATTTGGTATATAGCTTCTGCGGGACGTAAAAATAAGATATTTAGGGTCAAAAAATCTTCTTCTTCTTTTTTTCTCAAAATGTTATTTTATGCGATTTTACAGTGATTTGGTGTTTATTTATAAAAATTTGCATTTTCTATCGTAAAGTATCAATAGAAAACATAATATTTTAATAGCAGGGACTCAAAAATGTCATTATGTGGCATTATAGCAAGTTACTTTGATTCAAAACAAGCTTTTGATCAAATTTTATAGTGTAGAAAACGTTAAAATACTGTTTTTTACATTTTTCTCCATTCTCAAAATACATCATAATCCATTTGGCTAAAAATTTGCCCACAGATAGACAAAACATAGAACTTTAAGTGATGAGAAGGATTTGAATTATATTACAATACCAAAAAAGTTACATGCAATATTATAGTCAAAAATATAGGCGTCTACTGTAAGTACAATTAACTCGAAAATATCGACCTCACGACAAAAATTGTTAAAAAGAAATTGTAATAATTGTAAAAACGATTTATTTGGAACAATTTCAGTTCCTACCATTTTTGTCGAAAAGTTAAAAATGGCGGAGATATTGAGCAAAACAGGTTCTTCTTTAAAATCAAGATGGCGGCTAACGTAACGGAGGAATTCATTCGTGATTTTAACTCTAGGCTACTGTTGACTCCTCTAAAGATCAGAAAAATAAAATTTTGGGCAGCTCGGCATTCAAGGTCAAATGCTATCCCGACTGGACTAATATATACTTTTGAGTCTGATATTACTGCATGTAACTTTTTTGGTATTATAATATAATTGAAATCCTTCTATCCACTTAAAGTCCTATCTTTTGGTTATCTGTGGGCAAATTTTCAGCCAAACTGATGATGATGTATTTTGGGAATGGAGGAAAATGTAAAAAACGGTATTTTAACGTTTTTACACTATAAAATTTGATCAAAAACTTGTTTTGATTCAAAATAACTTGTTATAATGCCATATAATGACATTTTTGAGTCCTTTCTATTAAAATATTATGTTTTTCATTAATACTTTACGATAGAAAATGCATTTTTGTTTAAATAAACACCAAATCACTGTAAAATCGCATAAAATAACATTTTGAGAAAAAAAGAAGAAGATTTTTTTACCTTAAATATCTTATTTTTACGTCCCGCAGAAGCTATATACCAATTTTCAGACAAATCGGAGATCCAAAATTTTTTGCCTGAGTGATTTGACATGGAATGTACCTTTTACTTATTCTTGCCATTTAGTAATTCGTCAAATACTAAAAATGATGTATTTGCATACGCATTTTTTACACTTTGTTATAAAAGATCACCATGAAATAAGCAATAAATATCCAAAGGGATAGAGGTTAAATTGGAAATTTTAAATTTTTCTGAAAAAGCAGTATTTTAGTAAAACACGAAGCGGAAATCGATACTCACTAATAGAAAAACCGAATCTTAAACGAAAACACGCGGCTTATATAAAATTTATAAATGTTTTCCATGTGGAAAAAACGACGTAAACGATACAAAACGCCATAAATATTTCTCAATCGAATTGTGAAGCTCGAAATTTCTTTAACAAAAGTGTTCGCCGCCATCTATCACCATTTTCCCGGCCTTTCCTCTGGCCGTTTTATTCTATGATAAATAAGCCCCCATTTCGTATTCATTACTTTTGAACTCTCTGTCAGAATTCATTACAATAAAATGTTATTCATTGAATTTTCTTTCGGTTTGCAGGGGCGTGTTTGGTTTCAATTTAACAATTGTTTATTTAAATTTATTTTAATTTGTTTATAGATTCAGCAAATGGGAAATTATTACGGATATAACTACTCCACAGAGTTTTGTTTTAGGTAAATACACATGTTAAGAGTATTCATTTAATATCTGTCAAAGTAGTTGACATCATTTTCGTGAATTAATATTTCATTATTTTCAGATGTAAGTAAATGGATGTTGCCCATGCTTTTCATAAAGTCTGGCATGATGGGCTAGAATACTGAATTTAATTTTACCTAACCCTATATTGCATGTATTTTAAATATGCAAACTAATAATGTTTTTTTCATTTTACATGGTTTAATTATGAACATAAGTGTTCATAATTTAATTTTTTAGTCGGCCCCCCTTTTTGGAAAATTCGGAATGTGTACTGTAAGCAACATGCAATTAAACTACATTTATCAGACAAAACAAAAATTTTGTATCCCCACTTTTTCGTTTTTTTTTTTGGATTACACTGCTTCTTCCTTCGAAAGGAACAATTTGTTCATCTATTGACAAGAACTCTCCAAGTGGAATTGTAGAACTTACTTCGTTCACTTTAGTGATCAACGGTCTTATTTTGTATGAATAGTCATAATCTGGAGATTATTTAGATGGTTGTCTAGTATTGTCGCTCATAGTAGTTTTTTTTATAGCATCAAATTGATTCTTAGACATTACATCGGCTACTTGGGTAATCCTCGTTTTTGGATTCCAAAACATTGGTTGTTGCGGTAGTTTATATATAGGTAGGCATGTAGCATGATACATCCATAAATTGTTCAATTTCATTTTTTGTTACACCAAGCGGCTTATTTGAACTTTGTTGAATACTACATAAATTTGACTGTTCTATTAGAGTTCCAATCAACTCGTCATAGAAAAATTTAGTAAAGTATTCTATTGGTTGTTTTATTTCATTGGTCGTAGGTATATTACCTTTTCACTTCGAAATAGGTAATGAAATTTTTGTTTTCCAAAAATAGGTTTTGTACAAGCAGGTTTTGTTTTACTGCCATCAGAATCATCTGGCACTGGTCTTATAACAACAGTTTCATTTCTGTTACTCCGATTTCTACAGAATCGATTTACACTAAATTCAGATAGTTCCATGATTCAATTGCATAAAGTTGCCTCAAAGCAACACCTGTTTACAACTTGATTTGTGATTCTCATTTTATATTTAAAATTATAAAATTACTAGGAATTACTTCCCTCACAAAAGCTTATTACAAAAAATTACCAATTTTATGTTAAAAAACGGTGTACAATAATAAAACAAGTTGAAAGGTCTTATAGCTCTTGCTTATAACACACGACTGGCAACGCCCGCAAACTTTTGGCGCGAAAACTTGGCTTGGCATAATGACGTAGGAGTTTGCGTGATTGCATTGATAGAATGTATCTTTAAAACACAATATTCAGTTTAAATTCACTTAATAATTAAAGGTTAATTTTCTAACGGAAGTAAATTTTGGTGTTTACTTAAAGCAACGCTATGCAAGATAGAGAAAGAACATAGCCAATTACTAAAATCGTGTATTAGTGAAATATTGTTTAGAATTAAATATGAAGACTGTTACTTTGAATTGAGAACAATTAGTGCAGGAGTACCTCAAGGTAGTCTTTTAGGTACTTTATCTGCTGTAAACCTACGATATACCAGTATTAGATACAACCACAACTGCTACGTTTACTGATGACACAAATATATTAGCAGTTAATGATGATGAAATTAAAGCAAAAGTAGAATTGCAAGAGACACTTAGTGAGGTTGACGCACGGACCAAGAAATGACGTATCAAACTCAATGAGACTAAATCAGTACATATAGATTCCATCAACAAAAAATAAATAAAACACCAATAGTGTTAAATGGCACTACTATACCATACGCCAATACAGCAAAATATTTGGGTATGAACCTAGATATCAGGCTGAGATGGAAAGAACACATCAAAAAGGAAAAAATAAAATTGAACATGAAATATAGAAAATTGTACTGACTCCTCGGAAGAAATTCAGAACTCTAAGTTCATAATAAGCTCATGATATATAAACAAGTACTGAAGCCGGTATGGACATATGGCATACACCTCTGGGGATATGCCAGTGAGAGTAACATCAAATTGATCCAAAGTTTCCAGAATAAAGTACTAAAAGACATTGTAAATGCTCCCTTGTACATAAGAAGTAGCGACTTACACAGAGACCTAGGTGGTGACAGATATAATTAAAGTATTCGCAAAGAAGCATGGAAGCAGGCTTCATAACCATGCAAACGTAGGGGCTATTCAACCCCTGGATCAGTATGGAATAGTGAGAAAACTCAAGAGAACTAAACCTTTCTAGTTAGTGTAAAACTTTTTGAATTAGTTTAAATAGTAAATGGTAGTGCAAATAGTAGAGTCATGTGCGTGTTAAGTGCTAGGTATAAGCTGACTAAAAAAATTGAGAAATACCATTGGGGAGAATTTAACAAACATTACTTTTAAGATTGTCAATAAAGAAAATTTGCTCGTTAGTCTAATAATTTGTAGACGCAGTTGCTGAATGGACACGGGTGTTTTAGAGCCTACCTCTCTAGGTTTGGAAAGGCTGACACTGATAAATGTCTATACTGCAGACACCCGGACACCGTTACACATACGATGCTAGAGTGCAACAGATGGATAATAGAAAGGAACAGAATGGAAAGAGAGACAGGTGTGAATTTTGCGACAGTGCGAGAAATTATTGAGAGAATGACTGAAAATAAATCTGGTTGGACTACTATACACAACTATATCCGTGTAGTAATCAAGACGAAAGAAGAGGAGGAAAAACAGCGGTACCAACAATAGGGGTGAGAGGGAAATATATTGTAAGTAGGAGGTACAGGGAATAAGTGTTGATGAGAGGCGAATAGGTGAGTTAGATGTATGAGACAGACTGTGGTAAAGAAGCTCTAAAAAAACCATACAAACAAAAACCCAATTTTGTGACCAAAAAAAGGGGGAAACGGTGAAAAGAAGGGCCTTCTTGCATACAGTCTGTGGATAAATGAAGGTAAAGTGCTTCGGAAGCGATGTCGACCTTGCAGCGGCCATTCCGCTTTCGGAGCTCTGGATGACAGAGGAGGGTCTGGTTTAGCAGGTAGGCATTCGGCGTAGCCTCGGCGACGAGAGAGCGTTTTTAAAGTACTCGGGAACTATCGCTGGGGCTACGAAGAATGAATCCTGCACTAAGGTGAGTCAGGCGGCGTTCTGGACTGAGATGTCTTTTGAAGATTCCAGACCTCCCCTCTTTGAAGATGAAAAAAAGTCTAATAATTTGTGACTAGTTGTAAATAACCAAGGCACCGTCTCGGTGTTGTTTAAAAAAAAATATAAAAATTTTCAGATGTATACGAGATGGAAAAAGTACTTCGACAGTCTATTAAATGAAGAGTTTGAGAGAAAACCAGTCGAGTTAACGGACACAGTAACAGCGATGGTGATCAAAAATCAAATAAGGAGGTGGTTCAAGCACTTGCGACAATAAAGAAGGAAAAAGCAGTTGGATCACATTATATCCCTTTGGGAATGAGGAGAGCATTAAGATGTAACGGAATTTAACTGAGTATTCAGAAATTTCTAAAAAAATCTTTTTGAAAAAGATTAACTAACATATTTACATTTAATACGATATGGTTAAGGTTACATTATAATAACATACCATCGATGTATTACAAGTATCTGGGACACAAGCATTTTGGTGATACAAAGAAATCCCGCCGATTCAGCAGAACCGTATTATATCATGCTTGCAAAACTGAATTGAAAGTGAAAATATAAACGAACACGCATATATAACAATAGATATACAAAATAACACGAGATTGTTAATTCTAATTAGCTAATCAGATTCCGGGGAGGGTTTCAGCTAAGTTTGGGGGTTTGCTACCGTCAATTTGGCTTTATGCCCAAGACAACAACAAGGCAGATCAACAACAAATGCATTCTCATTGTAAGGCAGTTGATGCAAAAAAAAACAGGAATAAAGAAACAAAGGGTTATATGGAATTCGTTTATCTTGAGAAAGCATATGACAGAGTTCCTCGAGAGATTCTGTGGTGGGCACTTAATAAGAAAGAAGTTCCCGTTGAATATGTACAAATTGTGAGAGATACGTGTAAGGGAGTAATCAGATATGAGACAGTGTCCACTCAGCGGGAATGCCACAACTTTCCGTGTTGACGCCAATCATCATATATACAAAAGCGACTTTTTAAAGCCACGTATACTAAATACTAAATCACTAACTTTACTGTACGCAGACGACACTCCTGTCGTAACATCGTAACATGGTGTGGTAGATGAAGAGTAACACCTAATCCCAATAAAACACAAACTATGTTTTTCAGACACCCCAACCTCAGCGGTCACATAACACGTAATGATGAAGAAAGGATTGACCTTAGGCTGTGTAATGACCAACTCCTACTCCGTGAGTAGATTAAATATCTCGGTGTAGTATTTACCAAAACACTATGCTGGAATCAAGATCTGATCGAGACCTGCAGCAATGTCAGACGGAGAGTTGGTTTACTCAGCAGTGTATGTGGAAAAATCGAACGGACGCATAAACGTACACTTATACATACAACACATACAAAATATTTATACGGCCGATGATTGAATACAGGACAAATAGGTATGCCCTAAGCCCCTAAAAACGACTATTCTTCCTCCTTATACATCAAATTTCGAGTATACAGACCATAAACGAGCGGCACACCTCTCTGAACACGAGTTATGCGACAAAAATCATCAATGGCCAAAACTTCAAAGCCCAAAATGTCATAAAAACTACCTGCTCTTCATTAGAAAATCTAAACGAAAACTACCCTTCCTACCTACAAAATTGCTGACATTTGTCAGCAAAAAACTGTCAGCAAAGAATTGTTTATTTAGATAATAATGAATTTATCCGTTATTTTATGGACGCACTGTATACGGGTATGTAATTATATTATATCTGTACTTATAAATAAATAAACATAAAAAATATTTATTTCTTTTTTATTCACTGGCGTTTCTTTATAATTTTTGTTTTATTTGTTTCTCGGGTTGGGGCCAAAAAACACATTCCTAAGTATGCGAGGTTTATTGCAGTTTAGATATTTCTATTAAAAATTTCAACATTTCTATAATAAAAATAAAAGTAAAGCAACAAAATGTACCTATGTATCTATAAAAATAATATTGTAGTACTTATGTCATGAAATAAGAAATTTATGACTATGAACTGCAATCAATCACAAACAATTCTGGCTAATTGACTCTACCAAAGACATTTTTCAGAAAAAAAAAGACATTTCTATTTTTGCTTTTCAAGCAATAAATTGAAATATAAATACACAATACTAACAATATTCAAAGCAACAGTAGGATATTTAGAAAAATGACTTCTGTGATATTTATGTCAAATGATTCGAAATAAACCCTTCTGTTGAGTGTAACACTAAGATAAATAAAAAGTGATATACTTTTTTCATCATATTACATATCCTTGTGTAGCTTAATTCCTTTTAGCCCAAATTCTATCTATGATGCAACACTAAGACAACATTCATATCATACCATTATATTATTTTGTCATTTACCCATTTTGGTCATCAATATTAATGCAACACTAAGTTATCTTACGGACATATCGTACTGTTGCCATGTAGTTATTGCTGCGTTGCGATTTTGTCTTTGTTTATATCATCCAGCTTGCGGTCACAATTTTATCTTCAGTAATTTAAACAATAGTTCTATTACATTGATGTTAAAAGGTGTATGTTAAAAATAAAAATAAATAATTCAGCCAATTTAAATTGTAAAAATTATGTGTATCTAGAAGAAGTTAGTATTAAGTGTATTTATTGAACAAAAATAATACTGATTCTGAGTTGTTATCTGGAATTTATCAAGCACAGGGAAAAGGTAAGTTAAATTCATAATAAATTCCCCTTTAGAAATTTCGGGCTGATTTAAGAAGATGCAATAAGTTTTTACCCTCACAACTTTCAGCATCCGCTATTACCAAAACTGATTCTGATGATTTTTTCATTTTATTTTGTTTATGTTGTGAAATTTTTAAATTTTTGAAAAACAAGTATGTTAATTTGTTCATGTTATAATTTAGGTAATAACATGTTTGAACAACAAAATTGTTTTATTTTTTCTATTGAAATGTGTAAAATTTTAAACAAAACTTTAGTGCAATATAAGTTTATATAACAGATATTTACGGACATCGTTAAAAACAGATTATCTTTGAGGGCAACAGTAGGACAACTATGTAACTTGTAACTTTGTTTCCAATTATTTTTCACTTTTTTATGAATTAATATAAATTGTTATGTAACGCATGTAAAGTTAGGTACTGAAACAAAATTTCATGTAAATCCGTTCAAATATAAAAAAGGTTATTAATTACTAAAGTTTCGTAAAATTTTCAATTGCGTTTTTCTCGAAACTACATTATTTTACATATCCTACTCTTGCTTTGAGGCGACGAGATGCCTTATAATTTAATAGGTGCCTAAATCAATGAAGGTTTGTAGAACTGATTTCAGCACTCTGGTGCCGTAGTAAGGAGCATCTGTAAATATGCTTCCCGGTCTCATTGCACAATAATTATACCTGTCGTCACATAGTGGTTCCAAATGCTGAAAACGAGCTAAAATAAAAACTCCCTATTTAGAGATTTTAATTGTTACAGTTGTTTTCTCATACTATCGTAGAATCGTAATAAGCAGGTATAAGGATCAGACCGGATCTATTCTTATTCATAACTTCCGGACAAGTGAGGGATATACGACCTTATTTTGTCCAGCAGTGAAAGGCAAAAGAACGTGTATGTTGAAAACGCTGTAAAATTGTGTATTGTGGTTTATCCATTTTATTGCTGTAAAGCACATTCTTCTTTTTCAAGTATGTATTAATGTAAGATAAAAGTTAACTAAAGATTTGATGACAATAAACGCATTAGATTTGTTAATTAATAAACAGTAAAAATATACTTGAAATAATCAAAATTTTGTAAAAATACATTCAAAACGTACATAATTCTGCCTAATTCTGCGATTAATGTTTATTACTTCCAAAACTTATAGTGATAGATCTGGATCCCGCATACCAAATAAAGTTGATTAATAACAAGCTGAAAATTTGTTAACAGCTTAACGGTGTCTAATCGGACAACTTTGATGTACGGGAACGCTGGACCAGGGAAAGTTTTAATTGTGGAACAGGTTCAAAATTTGAAACTTCAGACTACGAAAACGTTCCATGTATTTTGTCGGACAGAATTTCCAATTGATTTGTTACCATTTCATTACACTCTCGTGCAAAAATCAGACTGGTGTTTATCACCAACTGGGCCTTTTAATGAGTGGAACACGAAGAATATGTCAAATGAGAGGAATCGTGTTGGTTAGTAATATAGCAGTCTGATTTTTGAATGAGAGTTTAGTGAAAGGGTAGCAAATCAATTGGATGTTCTGATTTCGTAATCTGACGTTTCAAATTTTTAAACTGTTCCATAATTAAAATTTCCCCTATTCCAGTGTTCCCGTACATCAAAGTTTGTCCGATAAGACACCGTTAAGCTATTCACAAAAATTTTCAGCTCGCTATTAATCAACTTTTTTTGGTGCGTGGAATCCAGGGTTATGAGAAGATATAGAATCACATTTGTTTAGCAGCCTTTAGCTGCCTATGCATTGCTGGCAGTTGTTCGAATACAAAAGTGTAAAATGACGCATATTACACGATTCTGGCGATAGCTGTGTATGTAAATATTGTACTTCAGAAAGAAAATGTATTGGTAGTCAGCAATTTCAAAATTCCTTATTATTATAAAATTTCAAAAACATATGCGAGTTAAGAAACCAGTTGGGCAGTGAAAAAGAAAGAGGAACAACGAATGCATGTGGCGGAAATGAGAATGCTTAGATGGATGAGTGGAGTGACAAAGAAGGATAAAATTAGAAATGAGTATATTAGAGGAAGTCTAGGTGTGGCACCAATTGATGCCAAAATGAGAGAGCATAGGTTAAGATGGTTTGGTCATGTTCAACGTCGAGACGTTAATCACCCAATACGAAGAATAGCTGAAGTGCAGATTCCTGGAAGGAGTAGGAGAGGAAGACCAAAGAAGACCTGGGGGGAGGCGATAAGGCAGGACATGTTGGTAAAGGGGATTAACATTGATATGACCCAAGACAGAATTGGGTGGAGAAATGCAATTAGGGAAGCCGACCCCGCATAGGGATAAGGCAAAGAGAATGATGATGCGAGTTAAGAAACCAGAACTGCTAAATCACCAATAATAAAAGGACAGCGTCAGCAAGCTTCACCTCGACCACACCTCGGCGTCACTGAGCTTATAAATAAACTTTTGCATTGTATAGCGTCACTCTTATTTTGCATTTAACTGTAGTAAGTAGTCCCTTGTCAATAAAGTTCTTTTTAAAAACGTTGTTCTTGGACTTAGAAACTTCACTGGCGCAGTCAGTAGGATTTTTCGGGAATTACGTCGCAAAATTACGTTACAAAAATCGAACGATTTCGCGAGTAGTTTTTCGTTTTAACGATTTACCGGAAAACCGAAGTTTTTGTGAAAGTGTCCAAGATCAGCTTTAGACAAGGTATCACCAAGACCTGGGGAGAGAACAAGAATCGTCGAACCCTAGAGGCAGTAGATTTTAAGCAGTAGTTCAACGAGACCTGGGAGAAGAACAAAATCGTCGAATCCTATAGGCAGAAATGTTGAAATTCTACATTTTAATGTAAGTGTTTCCTATTTTTTCCATTTTATTATTCCATTTTATATTTTCCTATACATATTTGAAAATACTTATAGTCAGAGAGCTAACGAGAGTAAATATTTTTTTTTAAGATTTTATGATTTTACAAGATTTTTATTTTAAATGAGAAACAGAATATTATTGTTATATTATATTATTATATTTTTGGAAATATTTGATTATATTGAAGTGAAACATATTTAATATTTTATTACAACTTGATATATTATCTGAATAAAAAGAATAAATATTTAATGAGCAAAACTGAAAGTAAATTAGATTTAAGTAGCCTTGTAGCAGAATTAAATTCAATTTTAGAACCAAATAGTAATAAAGATAACGAAATGGCTCAAACAAACTACCAACTGTTAAAATTATACTTAGATTCTATCCCAGCATATGATGGTAATCCACATACTTTAACCATATTTATTGAAAATTGTGAAAATTTAATAACTAATTTTGCTAGCCAAACAGATGGCACTTTGAATACATTTTTACTTCGAGCTATATTAGGTAAATTAAATGGAAGAGCTCAAATGTTAATAGGCTCTAGGACAGAATTAAATACATGGCAACTTGTAAAGGATGCCCTTAATCTTAGTTTTGGAGATCAGAGAGATCTCGATTGCCTTATCCAAGACCTGATAACGTTGAGGCCTTTCAAAAATGAAACCCCTTATAATTTTGGCATGCGATGCCAAGAAATACGTAGTTTAGTAGCACAAAAATTAAATACCCTTAATATTAAAGCACCAGAAAAATTAATTAGAATACAAAGTTACGATGACTTATGTTTAAAAACTTACATTAGAGGCTTACCCTTATCGTTACAAACAAATATTAGATTGAGAAACCCAGACAGTTTAGAGAAAGCTATGTGCTTCGTTATCGAAGAAGAGAATTTTCTATATTCGTTACAACGCGGAAATAATTTAAACTCACAAAATTCTTTTAGACCCTCATCGAGACATACTCCTATGAGAAACAATAATACTAATCAAACTTTTATTCCTAGAAATAATTTTCAACAAAATCGCCCTAATATGAGATTTCCACTTTACCAATATCAAAATATCAGACCGCAATACCAGAATAATAATTTTAATCCTAACAATACTTTTCAACCACACCAAAATCATTTCCGAAATTTCAATAATTATAATTCTAACTTCAACCCAAGAAATTTCGACAATAATAATTCTAATTTTCGACCAAGATACTTCCATAATAATAATCCTAATTTTCAACAAAGAAATGTTAATAATCAACCTCAAAATCAAAATCAATACCAGCCAGAACCGATGGATACAAATTCAAGAAATACTTCTTTAAGATCTAAACCACATTTTACTTCCACGCAATTATTTAATCAACAAATAAATAACGATCAAATACAATTCGAAAATCCCTTTGAAAATAATATTCCCACTGATTACGAATATCCGACTCAAAGTTCATTACCCTATCCATTACCGCCTTACGAGAACAATTATGAAACTCAATCCAGTCCTTATCAAACTCAAGACAACACAAATGAAAGATCATATCACAATCCAACTCAAAATGTTGAAAACGTAAATTTTTGCATGACCCAAGAAAATTACAATCCGACATAATATACTTAAATACAACGATAGCAGATTTACCACATATTATTATACCAGAACTCAATGCCAGATTTTTATTAGATACAGGGTCTTCCAAAAGTTTAATATCCCCACACTTAGCGCATAAATATTATAAAAATTTTATTTCTTACGAAAATTTTAATATACAGACGGCTCACGGAATTTCCATGCACAATGAAATAATTAATATTCCAGCTTTTAACATTTTTAAAGTAAACCAATACAATAAGTTTTATGTTTTTAAATTTAGCGAAAATTTTGATGGTTTAATTGGTATAGATTTATTACAAAAATTAAAAGCTTCAATTAATGTCAACACGAGACAAATGAAAACGCCTTATGTAACAATACCCATAATTTTTGAACCCAATAAAAAGAATATATTATATCCCAAATCAACTTTTAATCATACAATAATTATTCCCCCTAGAACTAAGCAAATAGTCAAAATACCGGTAAAATTAAATGAAGGATTAGGTATACTAGAATATAAAAATTTCGGTAAAGGAATCGAAATGCCCAAAGCAGTAGTTAACGTTAAAAATAATTTTGCTATAACCACTATCACGAATATGAGCGAATATAAGACAACGTTAAGTAATATTGAACCCTTAGATATAGAACCATTAGATATAGTAAATACTAATTTTATAAGAAAGATGAAAACTGACGAAGAAACATCTATTAATGATGATAATATGTTAAAAAGGAATTTAAAAAATATAAGGATAAATCATTGCAACAAAGAAGAAAAAGAATTACTAAAAAAGCTTTGTTTCCAATACAGAGATATATTTTATTGTGAAGGCATACCCTTAAGTTTTACTAATAGTATTAAACATAAAATTAAAGTTACTGATGATTCTGCAATATATACAAAATCATATCGTTTCCCGGAAGTTCACCGAGAAGAAGTTAAATCCCAAATAAATAAGATGTTAGCAGAAGGTATAATAGAAGATAGCAATTCAGCGTTTTCGAGTCCCATTTGGGTGGTCCCGAAAAAACAAGATGCTACAGGAAAAAGAAAATGGCGTCTAGTAATAGATTACAGAAAATTAAACGAGAGAACCGTAGATGATAAATACCCATTACCAAACATAACAGAAATTTTAGATAAATTAGGAAGAGCAAATTATTTTTCGACACTAGATCTTGCGAGTGGCTTCCACCAAATAGAAGTAGACCCACAAGATGTTGAAAAAACAGCCTTTAGTACCCCACAAGGTCACTTTCAATTTAAAAGAATGCCTTTTGGTTTGAAAAATGCACCCTCAACTTTTCAGAGAGTAATAGACAATGTTTTAAGAGGACTAACAGACGAAACATGTATAGTATATTTAGACGATATTTTAATTTATAGCACATCTTTACAAGAGCACCTTGAAAAATTAAAAATAGTTTTTGAAAGACTTAGAAAGAGTAACTTAAAAGTACAATTAGACAAGTCAGAATTTTTACAAAAAACAGTTATGTATTTAGGACATGTAATTACCCCTCAAGGCGTAAAACCAAACCCTGATAAAATCGCAGCTATAAAAAGATTTCCCATTCCAAAAACCCAAACTGAAATAAAAAGCTTTTTAGGATTACTAGGTTACTATAGACGATTTATAAAAGATTTTGCAAAAATTACTAAACCAATGACCAAATGTTTGAAAAAAGGTTCGAAAGTAAACCACGATAAAGATTTTATTGACTGTTTTGAAACTTGCAAACAAATATTAACAAATGATCCTATTTTACAATACCCAAATTTTAGCGAACCATTTATATTAACGACAGATGCTAGCAATTATGCAATTGGAGCCGTATTATCACAAGGAAATGTACCAAATGATCGACCCATCGCATACGCCTCAAGAACACTAAATAAATCAGAGACAAATTATTCAACTATAGAAAAGGAGCTATTAGCAATTGTATGGGCCTGTAAACATTTTAGACCATACCTTTACGGAAGAAAATTTTTCATTTACACGGATCACAAACCATTATCTTGGCTTTTTAGTCTAAGGGAGCCAAACTCAAAATTAATACGTTGGCGTCTAAAACTAGAAGAATACGATTATAAAATTATTTATAAAAAAGGAAAACATAATACAAACGCAGACTGTTTATCTCGAATTACAATTAACGCATTAGAAGATGAATCAATAGTAAATAATCCTGGAGACGTAGATGAAGATATTTTAAAGTACCTCCAAAATTTTGCAGAAAATCCATTAGACCAACAACCTTCAACAAGTAACAATAACGACTCAAGAATAATTAACATTATTTCTGATATAAGAATACCTCCAGACAAAATAAATACACAAGACGAAAGCTCAGACGAATCTACACAACATACAACCGCAAACGAAACAACGAATCAAGGAATACCCATTTTAGACGAAATAATAAATAACAAAGTTCACCAAATCTTAGTATACCCTAACGTTTACCCAAAAACCGATATAACTCATGAAACTTATCAAAACCATAAAATAATTAAAGTAAAAATCCCTGAAACTGATAATGAAAAAGATATTTTTGAATTTCTTATGGCATACACAGACCTTAACACTACATTTTATTTGTACTTCAGTAAAGACAACCTGTATAATGATTTTAATAAATATTACCTAAAACATTTTTCTGAAAATGGTCCGAAACTAATTAAATGCACTAGATTAATTAATACAGTAGCAAACGAAGAGGAACAAATAATTTTATTAAAAAATTACCACGAAGGAAAAACTAACCATAGAGGAATTAACGAAACATTTGAAAAATTACGTCAAAATTATTACTGGAAAAATATGAAGACTACTATTACTAATTACATTAACGAATGTTCTATTTGCCAAAAAAATAAATATGGTAGACACACCCCCTATGTCCCACTAATGCTTACGGAAACCGCCAGCAAACCTTTTCAAATTATTCATATAGATATTTTTACATATGACGGTAACAAATATTTAACCCTTACGGACGCATTTACTAAATTTTCTCAAGCTTATTCTATTCCAGGTAAAAACGCAATTCACATTACGAAATCCTTAATAAAATACTTCACTTCTTTCGGCATTCCCCAATTAATAGTAGCAGACAAAGGTAGAGAATTTAATAATGAAGTAATAAAAGATTTATTAGCAATTCACAAAATCAAAATTCATTTTACTACTCCTGGCCACCATGAATCAAATTCAATAGCTGAACGAATACACTCTACACTAATCGAATATTTAAGACTTCTAAAACAAACGTATCCTAACGAAGATGACCTAATGGACTATGCTCTTATAGCTTACAATAATTCTATTCATAGTTCCACAAAATTTACCCCATTTGAACTAACTTTCGGACATACAGATTCTAGAAACCCCAACGAACTATTCCTTTCCCAAAATTTCTATTCAGAATATATAAATAATCATAAAGACAAATTAAAACACGTTTACCAAAATGTACATGAAAATCTAACACAAAATAAAACTAAAGTAATTGATAAACGAAACGATCAAGGAGAAATAAATTCAGAATTTAAAATTGGACAAGTGGTTTATAAAGTTAATACCCAAAAACGTAACAAAAAACATCAACCATACTTAGGTCCCTACAAAATAACCAAAATTCTTGACAGAAACCGAGTAGAACTTATACGACAAAGACTTAAATATAAAAAAGACATTAACCAGACAGAAATTATACATATTAAAGAACTAAAGAAACCTCCCGTTGCAGGTTCACCCTCTGGACAACAAACGTCGACGCAAGACGAGACACATCCAAATTCCATAACTTAAACGACAATCCCGGACTTTTACCCCTTCATTTAGGCACAGCCTGAATTCAGACAGATGTTTGGACTTTTATACATATCTATGACATTACAAACATTACTACAAATTTCCTTACTCTACAAAATCAATATGATTCCATGATAAATACCCTTTCAAATACTTCCCAAATTCTAAGCTTTAATAAAAAATTTCAAGACTCCTATCATTTAATCCAAATTTTAGAAAACAAAATTTATCTCGAATTAAGACAATTAAATCCCTTTTGGAATACCAGATCTAAAAGATCTCTATTTGATGGTGTAGGTTCCGCAATAAAATTTATAACCGGAAACCTAGACCAAAACGATGCAAAACGCTACGACGACGCTATATCAACTTTAACAAATAATCAGAATAATATTAAAACTATAGTTAAAAACCAAATCACCTTATTAAGATCTTCAATAAAGAATTTTGAAAATAATACAAAAATCTTAGCCCATAACCAGTTAATTTTAAGTTCACGAATAACAGAAGTTCAAAACTTAATTAAAGATATAAAGATAGAAAAAGTTGAGACATTTCATTATTTTGCACTAGAAAGACTTGTATCGCAATTTTACACTAGTTTCCAAATTATTTATGATCTTCTAGAAAAAATCGAAGTTGCTATCAGCTTTTCAAAACTAAATACATTTCATAATTCGATAGCCGACCCAGATGAACTATTTCTCGAAATTTTAAACGTTAGTAAATTCCTTAAAAATAACAAATTCCCTTTTGAATTATCTTTGCAAAATATTTTGTTGTTCGAAAAAAATAATAAAGAAAAAAAGTTATAGTAAAGCAAATAAAATAATTTTTGTACTTGAATTACCCATTGTTGAGATCAATGACTATGATTATTATCATCTTTATTCCTTTCCGACCCGATACCAAACTCATTTTAGAACAATTATTCCAAAATCCAAGTTCCTACTTTCCAGTCGATACCAATATGCACTTGCCAACGTTCAATGTCAAAAATTGTTAGAAGAAGAATATTTATGCCACGATGTCCAGTCCATTGAAGTAACACCAACAGCCCCTTGCGAAGTTCAACTAATACAGTACTCAAAATTTGTAAATCAATGTCAATCAGTGCCAACAGAAATTAACAATATAAAAATTCAAAAACTTGAAAACAATAAGTGGATCGTAATAACTCTAAACAAAGTGATTAGTATTCAAAAATGCGACAAAAATTCGGACAATATTCCATTAAACGGTAATTACTTAATCGAACTCAATAGTGCGTGCGAAATTTATATAGACAATTACGTTTTAAAATCATTTGAACTAAAAACTCCAAACTTTGTTAAAATGGAACTGCCAAATTTAGAAGTGTTACTAAAAACCCCGGTCAGTGATCTAAACTTTAAAACAATAAAAATAGACTCAATAAAATTAGACGAATTAAATAATGTTCAAAGTGCTTTAGCAGATCAAGAAAACAAAATAGACAATCTAGACACAGTTCCCATTCATTTTCAACATGTCAGTTTTTATACCATAATTTTATATGTCATAGCAATCATCTTCCTTGTCTACACCATTTGGCAAATATACAGAAAAAATACGAATCCAGAATCACCAAAGGAATCCACAGAACAAGAAAAGAAGGTACCAGAAAATTTTCCATTTCTTCGAACTATGCTACCCCATAGTTCTCATCTAGCCCCGGAGGAGTTAAGAAACCAGAACTGCTAAATCACCAATAATAAAAGGACAGCGTCAGCAAGCTTCACCTCGACCACACCTCGGCGTCACCGAGCTTATAAATAAACTTTTTGCATTGTATAGCGTCACTCTTATTTTGCATTTAACTGTAGTAAGTAGTCCCTTGTCAATAAAGTTATTTTTAAAAACGTTGTTCTTGGACTTAGAAACTTCACTTGCGTTTAAAATAAAGCTTTCGAATTTCACTCGGCCATATTGGAACCGCCTTTTGTTTAAAAAAAAATAATGTCATATTCTTAATCAACGATGCCAAAAACCCTTAATAGTAAAGAAAGCCACTGCGCATCCGCTAGGAAAAATATTATAATTCGGATTTTTTGCACAATCTTACTCAAAAAGGACTCCTTTTAACAAATTTGCATGTTGCCAGGACCAAAAGGTGGTCAAAAATTCTTTAAACGTTTTTTTTTTGTTTTTTTCCAAAAATTATTTTTTTGCATGGAAAAAAGTTTTTTTAGGTTTTTTGAATCATTCCAAACAGAAAAGGTCTTTAGTGACTTTTCTCTAAAAATGATAGTTTTTGACATGTAAGCGATTAAAAATTGAAAAATAGCGAAATCGGCCATTTTTAACCCTCAAAAACTATGTGAAAAACTGAAAATTTGAATGTTTCCAAGGCAGGTGGATATTCTTTAAATATCGATTGATGAAATCTAGAAGAGTTTTTTTCAATACAATATTCAAAACTCCTTTGTTTTTTAATTGCTAATCAAGCGTGGGCGACACTATTTTCCACCGCCAGTATGGTGCAAATGAAAGGAATAAAATCGTTATTTCGTAAACCGGCGACTTTAAGGAAAAATCCCGAAACAGGTCGATTTTTATTTGTAAGTTATGATATTGTGGCATATATGGTATACTAGTGACGTCATACATCTGGACGTGATGACTTAATCGATGATTTTTTTAAATAAGAATAGGGGTAGTGTGCTAGCTCATTTGAAAGTTTCTTCAATTTTCTATTCAGTAATATAAACATTTACATAATTATTTATACAGGGTGTCCAAAATTTTTTTATTAAATTAATTATTTGACAAAAAAAAGAAGTAGAAGGACACTCTGTATAAATAATTATGTAAATGTTAACATTACTGAATAGAGAATTGAAGAACATTTCAAATGAGCTATCACACGACCCCTATTCTCATTTAAAAAAATCATCGATTACGTCATCACGCCCAGACGGATGACGTCACTAGTATACCATATATGCCACAATATCATAACTTAAAAATAAAAATCGACCTGTTTCGGGATTTTTCCTTAGAGTCGCCGGTTTACGAAATAACGAATTTATTCCTTTCATTTGCACCATACTGGCGGTGGAAAATAGTGTCGCGCACGCTTGATTAGCAATTAAAAAACAAAGGAGTTTTGAAAATTTAATTGCAAAAAACTCTTCGGGATTTCATCAATCGATGTTTAGAGAATATCTACCTACCTTGGCAACATTCACATTTTCAGTTTTTCACATAGTTTTTGATGGTTAAAAATGGCCGATTGCGCAATTTTTCAATTTTTAATCGCTTATATGTCAAAAACTATCATTTTTAGAGAAAAGTCACTAAAGACCTTTTCTGTTTGGAATGATCCAAAAAACCTAAAAAAAACTTTTTTCCATGCAAAAAAAATTATTTTAGGAAAAAAACAAAAAAAAACGTTTAAAAAATTTTTGACCACCTTTTGGTGCTGGCAACATGCACATTTGTTAATAGGAGTCCTTTTTGAGTAATATTGTGCAAAAAATCCGAATTAGAATATTTTTCCTAGTGGATGCGCAGTGGCTTTCTGGACTATAAGTATAAAATTAATTCCGAAGTGTATGAACAATATACGCTTTTAAAGGTTAAATGAGTGCGTCACCGCGCTCATTTAATTTTCATTCTTAATTTTAATAACATTGTAAATTCAGTAAATAATCATAATCATAATATTTTTTAGCATCAAAACTCTGAAAAGGATCCTTCATCACAACCCTTTCCCTTTTGAAGACTTTGGAGGCTGACTTCTACAGTACCCAGTCCTTCAAACCCAAATAAAAAAATTCCAATATTGTTTCAGCGAACACAACAACCCAATGCCCCATCTCATAAAAAACACGTTTTGAAGACTTGTTGGATGATCTCTACCAGCGGTTTTCAAACTTTTTGAGTCACGTACCACCTAAAGTTCTTTTTATTATTTTTTGTACCAGCTATATTTTTAGACTGTATTACCAGTACTTACTAAGTACTACTATTTTAATGCTTTTGTATTTTGTGTACCACCGCAAAAGATGTTATGTAACACCAGTGGTACATGTACCACAGATTGAGAACCGCTGATCTATACTACATTTACATTCAAATGAAATCATGATTTGGGATTTACAATGTATACACGTTGCAAATTATGATTAGAGAGTGCTCCTAGTAGCATTTAACGTGCCTTGGTTGGTTTATTTCTACTGCATCTTGATTTTAAATTTAGTATAGAACAGTACACAGCGAAAAATCCAATCCAAACAACAAATACTTCAAAACAAGACACATTGGACCTTACCTTCTATTTCGATAATTTTCTATTTAAAAACAGACGCAAACTGATCAAATCGTTTACAACTTATTCATGTATACAAATACGAGCCCCTTCCCATTTCAGTTGGCCCACCTTTGGAATTTGCAGTTTATGGCAATTACCACAAACAAATGATAATCTACATTATTTTTAGAAGTTCGCAGATTAATTAATATTGCCTTTTTTATTAATATTTATTGAAAACATTACCCCTGTAATATTTTTATTAAGTTCAAACACTAATAATAAAAAATCGCTATATCGTGGCCTTTGATCACTTACATCCACGTACATTGATTTTTTTCAGTAATTACCTTAAACTAAGAGAAAAATTATATCAAAACAATTGTCAATTAACGTCAAATAGATTTTGTGATAATATAAAGCCTATTGGATAATATAACGCCTGTTTGTCGAGATAAAATTATCAATCATCCGGTCAACTTAGACATCAAAATAGTTGGCAAATAACAAAAATTACCGGAGAGCCAAATTTTGGTGGAGAACTAGAGTTTACCATAACAAATAAAGTTTAAAAAGTCCCCGTCGATCCCATATGTGCAACAAAAGTTATTCGGGGTCAAAGGTCAAAATTTGAGATTTTTTGGATTTTTCTCGAAAACGGTAAGTTTTATAAAAAAAAAACAGCAAACCAAAGTTGTAGATCTTAACATTCTCTATAAAAATAGTTCTTACGTTTTTTTTCCTAAGAGTTACCATTCCTGAGATATCGCGATTTTAAAAGTTACTTTATACATTATATGCACATCTAAGCCACGTATATGCATAATGTGGCACTTAAGACAAGCATAAATGCCTATTTGTGTCTCTTTTATATAACATATTACACTATTCTGAAAATATTTCTTCAAAAGATAATCAGTCCCAAACTGAATTTCCTCTATCCACGTGGCCTTGAAAAACATTTAGATATATATTCTATTGTTTAAAAAAGAACAGATTGTCTATTGTAAACAATGGCTACAGTATTATCCGTAGGTCTTGTTCATATTATTTGTTTCTTTCAGTGCTAAAAGTTCAGTTCAAGTGCTTATTACAAGCGTCTACCATTTAGCAGACATTACGGGCTTACAGTGACAGTGGTATTTGACGGCTACAGTGACTCGACAAATGATATTAAAGCTGCAAAACAACATCGTCGAACTAAAAAACATCATCGGGTTCCGAGATTATCTTTGATGAAAATATAACAGTTCCAGCGAATCAAAAACAATTTTTCGCTAACATTAATAATAAATCTCGTTCCATTTCCATATTAACTAACAAATTAAGAGCTGCGAATTATGAAGTGAAACAAGCTAAAAATAACGCAATTTCCTTATAATTGAGGCAGCAATTGAAAAATGTAAGGCAACAAACACAAAAATTGTAGTTGGTGAAGATGTTGATTTGTTAGTACTGCTTACTGCAAGGACTCCCGTAGATAAAGTTATTTATTTTCTGAAACCTGGAAGGGCTCAACAGCGAACAGAGATATATTCTTCCAAAAGTTTATCGGCTTATCCCAAATGCCAAAAATACATTTTATTTTTACATGCGATAATCGGCTGCGACACTACGTCAGCAATGTACAAACGACTGAGGTTGGAAATTAATAGATAATACTCTGGAGCCGATTAAAACCTTACTCCCACCTGCTCCAGAAAAACTCTTTAAAACTATTTTTTGCAATTGCAAAAAAGTTTGTAGTGCCAAATGTGGATGTAAAAAAGGCGGGTTGCTGTGTTCTCTAGCGTGTACCAACTGCCAAGGTCAGTCTTGCTCAAATATCCAGTTTAGTACAACAGACGAAGACTCCTGTGATTTTAATGAAGAGACCAATGACTCAGTCAGATTTGAACAATTTTTGAACATCCAGCAAGAGGAAGAGGAAGAAGATGAAATGGAAGAACACTTGACTGTTGAAGTAGACTTCAAGAATATGAATCTGATTAAAATATCTAAAGAAATCAAAACAATAGTTAACCTAATAATCAATAGCAATATCAATAATCAATATCAATAATAAGGTAATATCTAGAAATTGACCGGTATTGTTTCCTTAAATTATCCTAAAATTGTCAAAACAGTTAGTGGAGTAGGCCTACAGGGGAAACCAAGGCAAAAAACGCGCCGAGTAGACTACCTCACAGGTGGTGTGGAAACGTGTGCATATCATGTATAATGTGACTCTTAGAATCGCGATATCTCAGGAATGGCAACTCTTAGGAAAAAAATAGTAGGGACTATTTTTATAGAGAATTTTAAGATCTACAACTTTGGTTTAAGGTTCATTTTTGATAAAACTTACCGTTTTCGAGAAAAATCCAAAAAATCTCAAATTTTGACCTTTGACCCCGAATAACTTTTGTTGCACACATGTGATCGATGAAGACTTTTAATACTTTATTTGTTATGGTATACCCTAGCTCTCGACCAAAATTTGGCTCTCCGGCAATTTTTGTTATTTCAAATGTCTATATAGACCGGGTTACAATGGGAATCGGTGAAGATGAAGTGATGGATGAGAAAACATCAATAGATTTTTGAATTCTGGAAAATCCAATTCGGAAATCGCGAATATGCTTCAATTGTCACAGTATAGTGTAAGAAATATTAGAAGATACAAAACCTCAGGTTTTGGCATTAGCAAACCTATAAATGCAGGAAAAAATAAAATAAACGAAGCATATCGAAGGTAATTAAGACGAATTATAGTGAAAAATCGACGTGCAACTTATCTAGATTTAAGTGTTTTGTAAAGTAACCTCGTTGGAAGGTACGTTTCTACATCAACATATCACCGAGAGGCCTACAAATTATTATTTGATTACTTACAAATTACTTGAATAAAGTTTAAGAAATCAATAAGAATTGTTTTTGAAAAATTTCATTTTATCTCAGACTAATGACAATCCAGTCTTAACATTACAACACCAGAAAAATAGGTTAAAATGGTCAAAAGAGCATTGAGTTTGGACAAATTCACTAATGGATGCAATACAATGAAGTGATGACTCCAGTGTGTGTGTGTATTGGAGTCGAATTGGGGAAAGTAGGAGTCGAGTTATTCGCAGAAAAAATAAAGATTTTCATCCTTATTCTCAACATCAAAGTCAAATTTCCTACGTTTATCGTGATCTGGGGCAGCATGTCCGCGAAAGGTGTAGAAAAGTTGCATTTTATCGATAGAATTTTAAATAAGGGTAAATAATATTTGAAGGTTTTAAGTAATCTCTTACCAATTTTCGAACAGTCATTTAAATAAGTTAAAATCAGCGTAACATTTTTTCTTCCAACGGGATGGCTTAGGTTGCCATACCTCAAAAGAGTTTAAACTGGATTGGAGACCATGATATACTACTTCTGGAATACGTTTCTAACAGTCCTGACTTGTCCCTGAGATAAACTTTCACGTCTCTTTGTGACGCGAAATAAAAAAACATTGGGGAAACATCCTGCTAGGTCCGTCAAAGAATTGAAGCAAAACTTGCAAAAAATATGGGATTCATTTACACCAGAGTGTTGCCAGAAGTTTGTAAAAACTATGCCTCGAAGAATTTTGAATCTAATTAAAAAATAAAAGGGATGTCACTGAGTTGTAAACTGTTACATTTGTTTTGTTAAAATTAGATACTGTTTAGGTATTTTTTAATTTGTTTTCATTCTGTTTAATTAATTGCTTTTATTAATTTAAAACATATTTTGTATACTTCTGGAAATCCACAAATTATCGATTAATTAAAACTTTCAAAGTTTAGGTCGCTTGACTTTTGTATTTGTTCTGTAAAATTGGATTTTCTTTTCAATCTGCATTGGACAAACTGATATGGGAAGAAGCTCGTATTACAACAAGCTACCACGATCCAACCCTGTACAATCCCTCCACTTCCTTCAGTTTGTTTTTAACTCTCTCAATATAAATATAAATAAGGCATTTTAAGCTGCTTATTCTACTCGGCCATGATGTTTTCTAAACAGACTCTCTGAAAGATTTACATTAAGGAGAAAGCTATGTTAACGCCTGGGAAATTCGGCTGGTATTAATAATGCATTATTCTATTACGCATACCTAAGTTGCTTTTGATGTGGGTAGATCGCGTTCCAAATGCACAGGCAAAAGAAAACAATTTTTTTAATGTTTCGTAAAAACGATACTTCTTTAGTACTCAAATTATTTTCAAACGTTTTTAGGTAGAAAACGCACACTGCAGCTTATACAGGGTGTCCAGAAACTCTACCGACAAACGAAGACAGGAGATTCCTCAGATAAATTTAAAACAATTTAACCCAATTATTCATCTACTCCGAAAATGCTTCCTAAAGGATCTAGAGCTATTTCGTCGGTCGAGTGTTATAATGTTGTATTAGCATATTTACAGTTTGACAGGAAAAGCAGTTTAAAAAAATGTTCACTGTATTTTCATTTTGAGGCGCTTTGGTTATAGAAATTTTTAATTTTTGTATATATAATGAAATAATAAAGAGTTATTTATAACATTTTATTTATTTAGTATTTATTTAACAAACAAAAAGTGATTTGAAAAAAATTATAAAATGTTGATTGAACATTATAATTTTATGGAAACATCAACTTTTACAAAAATGTAACGAAATTGTTCTAACAACATCGTGTCGTGTACTTAATATTCTAATAAACTTGTAAATTAAGGAAAAAATTCAAAGTAATCAAAAGACACAAGTTTCTTAATAATTTTTTACGAGAATTTGGCTAAATTTACTATTGTTTTGAAATGTCGGAAGAGTTGCATTTTGATGTTGAGGGCATTTCATTGTCTAAATTGTCATTAGTTAAACGACCTTTCTTTTGTTTGGATACTTGAGCTGCAAAAACTTTTGCATCATTGATATTGCTTAAATAAAGGTTATATGAACTGGGAGTCCACAGGTGACAAAAACTTAAAAAGTTCTTGTTAAATGCAGTAGTTTATCTAAAGGTAGTAAGCATTTCCCTGGGTTGATCACAAGATTTTATCGATGGTAAAGGTATTGAAGTGGTGGTTAGACAAAATCTGTTTGTTTTTGGTACTGGAGGCTTGAATAGAATTGAAACTTCAGTGAAGGGTCCATTTCAATCATGCTGGTATTTCAGCTCAATATAATGTATTCTGAGAGAAGAATATCTCAACTGCGTTACTAGATTTCTTTCAGTAAACAATTCTGGATACAAATCATAGAACTTTTGCACATTTGAAGATGGCGTCTGGTAATTAGTTTTTCTTAAATATCCCCAGAACGCTTCTAGTTAGAATAACGAAAATTTGAACACATATTTATCTACCAGAGGTAAATCGATTACATCCATTGGAAATTTCTAGTACCGGTCAGAGGTGTGCGTTTTGGGAAGGGGATACAGTTTTATTATCATATAACTTTTTTGTTTTTTATTTTTAGGCACCTTTGAGTATGGATTATTAAAATGTAAGGTATTATAGTACTAAAAGGTACTCTTACTTTAAGTCGGATACATCGTTTTCTAGAAAGATCAATTTGAAAATTTTTCGTTTTTTGAATATCAAAAAAAGATTAAAAAAAAACTATTTAGAAAAACGAAAACTGGTACGTTTATTTATATTCCAGAAATGAATCGATTTTAAAAGTTACTCTTGCTTTAAGTTGGTAAAACATACCGTTTTTTTTAAATTTTTTCAATAATTTTTTTTTCAAATTCTGGAAAAGAAAAATGTTCAAATCGATTTTTCTATAAAACGGTGCATCCTACAAAGCAAAAGTACCTTAAAATAATAAAATATCTCATAATTTAATAATCCAGTATCAGCAATGCTTAAAAGTTAAATACAAAAAAGTTATGTGATAAAATAACCGTTGCCCCACCAAAAACGGACGCCTATGACTGGTATTAGAAAATTACAATGGATGGAATCGATTTATCTCTGGAAGATAAATATGTGTACCAATTTTTGTTTTTCTTACTAGAACCATTCTGGAGGTATTTAAAAAAAACTAATTAAAAGACGCCATCTTCAAAAAATTCTAGCTTCCTTAGGAAGCATTTTCGGACTAGGCGAATTTGGTTAAATTCTCTTAAAATTATCTAAGCAATCTCCTGTCTTCGTTTGTCGGTAGAGTTTCTGGACACCCTCTATAATCTTTTGTATATTACAAGAATAAAAAACAGCTAAACGAGGAAAAATAAGTTTCGTACACAATATTCCAGCTAGAAAAGAGCCGATATGAATATTATGTAACACAAAAATATATTTTAATTTTGATAGAAAATAATATAATAATTATAGTTTTATTTTGAAAATTTGTCCATAATATTTTGCTAAATTTGAAGTAAAACACGAGACAAAAGAGCCCCAAACAGCAAATTTATGAAAGGTAGTCCTTTGATGCAAATAATTGTATTGTCGATCAACATGAAAATACATTTTCGCGCCACGTAATATTCATTGCTCTTTTAAACCTGGAATATTGTGGGCGCCACTCATTTTGCGGTTTTTTATTCTTGTAACAGGAGTTATTTTATAAATTAAACGTATGAACTTAAATTATATGTATTATTGTGTTTTAAATTTATCAATCAAAAGCAAAATGAAAATTAAATTAAATTTTTTTTTAATAACGCGGGCACATAAATTTGATACACCCTGTATATTGAGCTGTAAATATTTATTAGAATTTAGTTTGGATGTAAGTGGATTTCTCTTTTAATGAGCTTTCCGATGAACCATTAAAGACTTTTGTGAATAATTAAAGTGAAAAGGACGATGTATTTAGATTTAAAATGGAAATAGATTGTTTATTACGAGAACTATAGAATCCACAGGTAGATGTAATTATCACTTTCTAGAAAAGGTGGTTTAAAAGAAAGTTTGGAATTTTAATATCTTTGTTTCAACTCGAGTAAATATTGAAGGGTTCCCCGAAAGTGATTAGGATGGTCGGAATAATTTTGAAAATGACTGTTTGTTTGTCGAATGGAAAAGATTGTTTCTGATTATTGGCAAGTTGGAAGGGGAAAAGTGGTTTGAATGATTGAGAGAGTTTTAAAAAGAAGTCATTATGTTTTTGGCATCGCGGAAGAGCAGTTCGACGTTTTCGTGGATAGATAGTTAGCAAGTATCAGTGGCTGTTTGATAGTGGAGAATAGTGTTGAAAAGTGGAACGAGAGACAGATCAAATTGAGACGAAATACCTCTTTGATTCTGGGTTATTGTGAGAAGGAGAGCAGAGAATTTTTGGAGTTTTGTTTGAATCGAGTACGTGTCAAAAGAGGCCCGGCTTGTTGGAGAATTGGTGCTGGTATGCTGATAGTTTTGAAGCTGGAGAACGGAGAGGGCTTTGATGAGTAGCCTTTAACATAGTCAACGAGGTAGAGCTGTTTTGGGTCACGAGAAGACATCAGAGTGAGTGAAACAAAAGGTCAGTCAATTTATGTGAAAGAGATTTTTATGTTCGGAAACTAAAATTTTGAGTAAAAAGCATATGAATTAAAATTCCGATATTTCAAAAAGTAAATAGGAAATATAGGTAATCTTGCAAGACATAAATTTGGTTTTGTTTATTTTGTTGTACCAAAGTCATCGGGAACAAACCGATAAATTGTTATTTTTTAACTAGAATAAATTTAAGTGGTAAAAATTTCATTCGGACATCTGTGTCCACAGGTTTTAGAATTGATAGATTATAGAGTATTGATTTTGATAAATAAAAGACAATTCTGTATGTTTATTTTAATATTTTGCTTTATTTCTTTTCCCTATTTTATCCCGATTAGGATCAACTAAGAGATACTGAACCCACGAGAGAAGATAAGTATAACGTGAGATAATTTAGATTTTTTTTAATAGTAAAAATAGTAAAAGGCACCCTGAGATTTTTTTTTCATTTTTTTATGTATGATTTGCGACAATTAAATAATTAATCAAATAAATAATAATTAATATAAAATAAATAAGAAGCAGATCATAACAACATGGCTAACCAACGTAGGACATTAAAGTATCTCTGGTTGTGGATTTGAAGGGAATAGGAAACGGAAAACAGGTGAAGGAGAATTTATTTGCCCGTCGGAAAGAGTTTGATATATTTAAAATTTTTTGAAATATTTGTTTGACTAAATTTTTTTTTATCTAGGTACAATTTTACATATTTATTTTATTTTTGATTGATTTGAATTTTGAAATATTTAAAAATTTGTGGGATAAATTGATTATATTTGGGGAGAGAAAAATTTTCGTCTCAACAGCATACAAGGTATTTTCGAATTTTATATTAGGCGGGGATAAATTTTAACTACATGTCGATAACAACCAGAAGCAAAAGCAAAGAAAACAAAAAACAAGAAGAACATTTGGAACAAGAAGAACATATAGAACAGGAAGACATTTTCGAAACAACAATCATGGCATCAGAACAACAGGAATTATCAGGAATAGACAAATTATTACAACTGATGCAACTCCAGTCACAAAAACTGGAACAAAAAATGGATGAAACACAACATAAAATGCAAGAAAATCAGGAAGAAACAAAACGAAAAATGGACAAAAATCAGGACGAAACAAAACGAGCCATGAAGGAAACACAACAAAAAATGGGTAAAACAACAGAAAATGGATAAAATGGATCAAAAAATGGATGACAATCAACAGGAAACAAAACAAGCAATAGAAGAGAATAATAAGAAAATAGAGGAACGCATAGAAAAGTATGAAAAGGAAATAAAAGGATATTTGACAACAATGAAAAACGAGATAGAAGAACAAGAAATGAGAGTGAAGGATCACATGAAAGAACAAGAAATGAAAATTCAAAATAGAATGGAGGAGTTAACAAATTGCCAGAAAAAGGAACTAGAAAATTTGGAAAATAAGTTGGAAAACGCATTACAAGAGGACAGACGAGAAATAGAAAGACAAATGGAGGAAATCAAGAATCAACAAAATTTCGGAGAAAGAAGAGAAACGATTATCCATAGTAAAGAGGAGGTGAAAATAAGATTTGGAGGGGATGTAAAAAAATTACACCCAGTAATTTTCATAAACAATTTAAAAAAGAAAATACGACACATCGGTAACTTCGAGACAGCCAAAGAAACGATAAGAAACCATCTTAAAGATGAGACAAGTTTATGGTTCGATAGTAAAGAAGAAGAATTGGACAATTGGAATAAATTCGAACAAAAGTTCCTGAGTTATTTCTGGGGAAAAATACAACAGCTAGAAATAAACAAGGAATTGCAAAATGGGAGGTACCATGATAGAATGGGTATTTCAGAGAAAACATATGCACTACAATTATATAATAATGCAAAACATCTACAGTACAATTATTCATCCGAACAGCTAGTAGAACTGATAGCCAGACATTTTGAAGATACCTTAGAAGATCACATAACTCTACAAAACTACAAAGATATCGACAGTTTGTGCCAATTCTTACAAATACGAGAAGCAAAAATGAGAGAAAGAGAAATAAGAAGATCGCAAGATAATTATAGACAACGCGAAAATCGAGAATATAGAGATATAAGACAGAACTTTAGGAGAGATTATACAAGAAAAGGAAACGAAAATAGAGACAATGGAAGAGGAAACTATGAACAAAGGAATCGGCAATGGAACGAAGACAGATATCGAGAAAACCAGAATAGAAATAACACCCGCACAAATCAAGGAATGAACAGGAAAATCGTGGAAACAGATACGGGTCCGACAGACAAAGAGAAAACAGAAGAGCGGTAAACAACACGCAAATATATGAATATGAGGATGAGAGACAAAGCGACGGAAGAAGAAGCGAAGAAGAACAGCAAGCGTCTTTTCACGAAAGCGCTCACTAAAAACAAAAGAACAAACAGGAATTTTTTGTCACCCGAAGGAATTTATTAAATTAGCAGGAAATAATGATAAAGGAAGTGGATATAATTTAAAATTTGTAGATGGTTTTATCAATGAGAAACCGATTAAAATTATGATTGATACTGGTTCAGAAATTACTTTGATTGACAGGAAATTAATAGAAGAGGTTGATTTAACGAATTTGATTTACAAAATTCCCAGGGTAAATTTAGTGGGCGCAAATAAACGGACTTTGGCAAAAATAAATGAAGGAATACGAATAAAGGTTCGATTGGGGAAGAAATTTTATGCACTACAATGTGTTATAATGCCAAACATGATGCATGATATGGTCGTAGGAGTGGATGAATTGTCAGAAAAATATGTGGTGATAGATTTCAAAAATAACACGATGAAAATCACAGATGGAAAAGAAGAAGAACCGAACATTCTGAAAATGGACAAGGAACATGAGAAACGAAAAAGGGAAAATGTAGACAAAAAACAAACGGTGGAAATGAATTTGGCAATGAAGCAAGGACAGAGAAGAAAGAGGAGAAAGCAACAGAAGATAAATAAAAATAATGAAGCCTGGGATTCGTCGAAAAAGGAGATGAGCCCAGAAGAAAAAAAAGAAGAAAAAAGAGTGACAAAGGAAATTGACGATTGGAATTCCTCGAAAAAAGAGATGAGTCCAGAAGAAGAAAAAGAAGAAAGAATATTGATAAAAGAAAATGAAGATTGGGATTCCTCGAAAAAAGAGATGAGCCCAGAAGAAGAAAAAGAAGAAAGAAGATGGATAAAAGAAAATGAATATTGGGATTCCTCGAAAAAAGAGATGAGCCCAGAAGAAGAAAATGAAGAAAGAAGATTGACAAAAGAAAATGAAGATTGGGATTCCTCGAAAAAAGAGATGAGCCCAGAAAAAGAAAAGGAAGAAAAAAAAATTGACACAGGAAAATGAAGCTTGGGATTCCTCAAAAGATGAGATGAGCCCAGAAGAAGAAGAAATCAGAATAGAAAAAGAAGGCTGAAAAGATACAATTGAGACTGCGGCATTTAAAGAGGAAGTATGCAAAATGGAGAAGACAGAATACACAATAAACATGTGTAGAGAATCGGAGGAAAGAGAAAGAAAATTGATATGTGGAGAAGAAAAGGAGAAGGAACTGCGTGTAACATTGAGGAAATGTGAAAATTTAATAAATGAAGAAAACAGAGTAGCCAAAAGTATGAAAATTCATTTGAGACTGAAGACTTAGAAAATTTTCGATCGAAAACTTACCCTATCCCATCTAAGTACAGACACTGGGAAAAAGAAAGCAATTGTTTTACAGGTGGGAATCAATATTTTGACACAATAGAAAAGTGTTGTTGTCGAGAGAAAATCATATTTTTGTTGAACTTATTAATACTGATTTTATCTCAAAACAAGGCGGGGATGTTATTGTGTTTTGAATTTATCAATCAAAAGAAAAATGAAAATTACATTAAATTTTTTTTTAAATAACGCGGGCACATAAATTTGATACACCCTGTATATTGAGCTGTAAATATTTATTAGAATTTAGTTTGGATGTAAGTGGATTTCTCTTTTAATGAGCTTTCCGATGAACCATTAAAGACTTTTGTGAATAATTAAAGTGAAAAGGACGATGTATTTAGATTTAAAATGGAAATAGATTGTTTATTACGAGAACTATAGAATCCACAGGTAGATGTAATTATCACTTTCTAGAAAAGGTGGTTTAAAAGAAAGTTTGGAATTTTAATATCTTTGTTTCAACCCGAGTAAATATTGAAGGGTTCCCCGAAAGTAATTAGGATGGTCGGAATAATTTTGAAAATGACTGTTTGTTTGTCGAATGGAAAAGATTGTTTCTGATTCTTGGCAAGTTGGAAGGGGAAAAGTGGTTTGAATGATTGAGAGAGTTTGAAAAAGAAGTCATTATGTTTTTGGCATCGCGGAAGAGCAGTTCGACGTTTTCGTGGATAGATAGTTAGCAAGTACCAGTGGCTGTTTGATAGTGGAGAATAGTGTTGAAAAGTGGAACGAGAGACAGATCAAATTGAGACGAAATACCTCTTTGATTCTGTATTATTCTGAGAAGGAGAGCAGAGAATTTTTGGAGTTTTGTTTGAATCGAGTACGTGTCAAAAGAGGCCCGGCTTGTTGGAGAATTGGTGCTGGTATGCTGATAGTTTTGAAGCTGGAGAACGGAGAGGGCTTTGATGAGTAGCCTTTAACATAGTCAACGAGGGAGAGCTGTTTTGGGTCACGAGAAGACATCAGAGTGAGTGAAGCAAAAGGTCAGTAAATTTATGTGAAAGAGATTTTTATGTTCGAAAACTAAAATCTTGAGTAAAAAGCATATGAATTAAAATTCCAATATTTCAAAAAGTAAATAGGAAATATAGGTAATCTTGCAAGACATAAATTTGGTTTTGTTTATTTTGTTGTACTAAAGTCATCGGGAACAAACCGATAAATTGTTTTTTTTTTAACTAGAATAAATTTAAGTGGTAAAACTTTCATTCGGACATCTGTGTCCACAGGTTTTAGAATTGATAGATTTTAGAGTATTGATTTTGATAAATAAAAGACAATTCTGTATGTTTATTTTAATATTTTGCTTTATTTCTTTTCCCTATTTTATCCCGATTAGGATCAACTAAGAGATACTGAACCCACGAGAGAAGATAAGTATAACGTGAGATAATTTAGATTTTTTTAATAGTATAAAAAGGCACCCTGAGATTTTTTATTCATTTTTTTATGTATGATTTGCGACAATTAAATAATAATTAATATAAAATAAATAAGAAGCAGATCATAACAGTATATGAACCTAATGTGTCTGTATTATACGTTAAGCGGTATAAATGGTTTAGTCTAGTAAAATAAAATTACACTACATGTAGATCAAAATGTAAATTCGTACAGGTTAAAACAAATTTTATATCAAAGTTTAGGTGGGTACAAAAGATAGTTTCAAGAAAGTATCCAAATCATACAAGGGGATCATTGTTTAAATAATTAAAAAGGGGTCATTTTTGCAAAAATTACCTTTTTAACTGCTGATGTTATTCAATTACTAATGAAGGTATATAGGATTGTTTTCTGCAAAGCTAAAGGGTAAGCATTTCACATAATACTTACTAAATTAAATTTGACCCCCTATTTATTTAAATAATTATACATAAAACTTTAACAAATTTGCGAAAAATTATTTTTAGCGTTTTAAATAAGCACTATAAATTATGTTAATTTACAGAAGAAGTTGCGCTATGTTATCAGTATAAATAACAAAAAAAATTGTCGAAAAATATGTAATATTTTTTGAGATATTGAATTTGTTTATTAAATGTTACTATATTTTTAATTGCAAAAACGCGGTTGTTGCCAAAGAAATATTCACCTGCATTAAATCTTGTTATTTTTATTTTTATGTATATTTTTGATAAATGTATTGATAAATTCAAATTTCAATTAAACTTCCCCCTAGAATGGCATTAGAAAATTATTCAAATTTGTTTATAATTTTTTTTTATTAACGTCGCGGGGATTAAATATTTTGAAATGCCGTTTCAATAATTGGATTCCTGGCAATTTTTCACCAATTAACAAAATTTTTTGTTGTTTTTTCCTCTTCTTTTTTTTCTTGGAATTATATTACTACGGCCCTTTTAGGGTTAAGTTTCATTAAGAATGTCGAATCTCTATGTTGTAGATTCTAGACTTAAAAATATTAAGATTGGTCTAAAATCACTTAAATAAAATGTTGTTACTTACTGAGTTACAGGGTGTTTTATTTAAAAATTTAAAAATTATTTTTACCAAGTACTTTCAAACTATTTTACGTATCCTTATCATACTTGGTAGAAAGTGTGGGTAGTATACAGTCTACTAAATTGTGATAAATAAAAGTTTCTAGCTACTACCAGAGGCGCACGAGAGGGGATAGTTAATAGTTGACCCTTCCCAAATTCTACGCCACTGAGGGAATTACTATTTTAGCGAAATTTTTCGATTCTCCAATACTTTCTACGTAAATAATATACTCTCTGCTGGTAACGATTAAGTCATTAGTTTTCGAGATAGTGGACGTTAAAAATGAAACGGCATAGTTATGTTGATTCATTCATTCATTCGTTTTAAACTTCCAATATCTCTCAAACTGATGACTTTATCAATACCAATAAAGTTATTTATTATAAATAAAAATCATTTTTTAATAATATTGTGGCTTATTTCCCATTATAAATAGTTAAAGTTATTTACATACAAAATATTGTAGAATCGAAAAATTTCGCTAAAAGAGTAATTCACTCAGTGGCGTAGAATTTGGGAAGGGTCAATCATTCACTATCCCCTGTCGTACGCCTCTGGCGCTAGCTAGAAACGTTTATTAATCACAATTTAGTAGGGTGTATAATAGCCACACCTTCTGCCAAGTATGATAATGATACGTCAAATAGTTTTAAAGTACTTGGTAACAATAATTTTTAAATAAAACACCCTGTATCTCAGTAAGTAGCCACATTTTATTTAAGAGATTTTAGTTAAATCTTAATATTTTTAGGTCTAGAATCTACATCTCAGAGATTCGACATTTTTAATAAAATTTAACCATAAAAGGGCCATAAAAAGTAATGTAACTCCAAGAAAAAAAAAAGAAGAAGAAAAAACGACAAAAAATTTTGTTAATTAGAAAAAAATTCCCAAAAACCCAATTATCGAAACGACATTTCAAAATACTTTATCCCCGCGACGTTATTAAAAAAACAAATTTGAATAATTTTCAAATTCCATTTTAGGGGGGAGTTTAATTGAAATTTTAATTTTTCAATACATTTATCGAAAATATACATAAAAATAAAAATAATGAGATCTTATGCAGGTGAATATTTCTTTGGCAACCACCGCGTTTTTGCAATTTAACCTTTAACTACCCCCGCATCAAGTTATAACATAACTACACGCGTGGCGTACTTTATACGCCACAAGAAAATACACTTAAAAACAGCGGATTTGCTTATTTTTTTTTTTTTTTGAAAAAATACACTTATTTGTTTGTTATAAACCTTATTCGGCATCAGTGAATACTTGGAGTTCCTTCTCAGTAAGCCAGTTGGGATTTATAACTGGAATCATGGAATAACTGGATTCAATGATAAATAAAATTACTAACAGAAATTTTTTTGAAATATGATTTTTTACAGGAGAAAAAGTATTGTTTATAAAGAAAAATATATTTTGTGCCATAATGACGTACTTAACATAATGACGTACATAACTATGTACTTATATTACTACTTATATTAATATAATCGTGGCGTATACTGTTCACCACCGGAAACAACAAATAATAAACTGTAAGTTACGATCTTCCCAGAACGCCGATTATAACGAAACTAAAACCAAATTGTAAAGCACATTCCAGTGATACGTTAGAGAGATAAACAACGTCAAAAATTAAATTTTTAAATATATTTGCAGTAGAATTCTTATATCTGGCGTACAAAATACGCCAGCGCGTGTAGTTAAAGGTTAAAATATAGTAACATTTAATAAACAAATTCAATATCTCAAAAAATATTGAATATTTTTCGACCAATTTTTTTTCCTTAATACTGATAACATAGGTAAACTTATTCTGTAAAATAAGATATTTTATAGTGCTTATTTAAAACGCTTAAAATAATTTTTTGCAATTTTGTTTCTAAGATTTATATACAATTATTTAAATAAATAGGGGTCAAATTTAATTTAGTAAGTTTTATGTGAAAGATTTACTCTTCAAATTTGCAGAAAAAATCCCGTAGACCTTCATTAATAAGTTAATTACCTCAGGAGTTAAAAAAGTATTTTTTTTTGCAAAAGTGACCCCTTTTTATTTTTTTAAACAATGATCCCCTTGTATGATTTGGATACTTTCTTGAAAATATATTTTGTACCCACTTAAACTTTGATATAAAATTTGTTTTAACCTGTACGAATTTACATTTTGACTTTTTTTATTTTATTAGGCTAGTTGCTTTTGTCGCATTATCGCCCAAATGATCTAGTGGTTACGACACAAAACTTGTAATAGGACAATCCAAATTCATATCCCAGCTATCCCAATACTTTTTTTTAATAATACTGATTATATTATAATATAATTCTTTTTGGCCATTGCATACACGTTTGATTTTTTTCTACTCGAAATAGTTAGATTGAAAAAAAATATTGGGATGGCTGTAAAATGAATCTGGATTGTCCGATCAAGTTTACATAAGTAAGGATAGAACAATTACGGTGATAATAGTTAAATGGATTAATTATTCTTAAATTGAAAACTTATTGGTCCATTTCCTTGGTAGCACCTCCATGGCTTTTAAAATTTGCAAACCAGATGGATGCTGAAGCGAAGAACACACGAGGGAATTCAAAAACTTTTCATTTAAGTTATTTTTAGGATTAATTATTCTTTTAGAGGTCGATAACTTCTAAACAGTTTAACCGATTTTAATCACTAAACATGAGCTTGGAAGGTATTTACAAGTGAGGTTTGATGAAATCAAGATCAAATATGTCACCGGAAGGTATTATAGGATTTAGTGAGCTCGAAAAACAAAACCGTTTCTTTCCATAGGAAATGGATTTTATGATACTTATGAGGCCTATCACTAATTTTTCCAGATATGAAGTATACATTGTTAGACGCATTTGGAGTCCTGCTACAAAAAGTTAGTTACTGGCGCAATTCATGGGTGAAAATTTTGAGTAATTGCCGATATACCAAAATTTTTAATGTTAATTTTTTCAGTTTTTTGGCTATACTGAGCCGTGTGTATGTCAGATCCTGATCGCTTAGGCCCCGCTTGAAAGCTGAACTCATGCACTATTGATTTGATAGATTTGCGGCTTTCCTGTCTGTCTTTGAACCTGAGATACATTTACCCAAAAATATTACACAGTCCTATAACTGGCTTATGAGTGTTCAAAAGTCACAAACTACACTGATTCTGAATCCACCCCAACCCCCTCTTGAAACGTAGAAAAAAAAATTCAGATCAGTGTAGCTTTTCCACACGCATGCATATATACATAAATACGTGTTATTTGAACCTAACGTAAGCCCTCCCAATCTACAACTACTAGGTCTGGATCCCGCGTATGAAAAAAAGTTGATTAATAGCAAGCTGAAAATTTGATAATAGCTTAAGGGTGTCTAGTCGGATAAACTTTGATATATGGGAACACTGCAACAGGGGCAGTTTTAATTGTGGAACAGGTTAAAAATTTGGAACCGTCAGACCACGAAAACGGCACATTTATTTTGTCTGACAGAATAGACTTAAACTCTCCGAACAGAGATTAAACTCTCATGCAAAAATCAGACTGCTATTTATCACCTGTCATAATTCCTGTCATTTGACATATTCTACATGTTCCACTCATTAAAACGCCCATTTGTTGATAAATAGCAGTCTGATTTTTGCATGAGAGTTTAATCTCTGTTCGGAGAGTTTAAGTCTGTTCTGTCGGACAAAATACATGTGCCGTTTTCGTGGTCTGACAGTTCAAAATTTTTAACCTGTTCCACAATTAAAACTTCCCCTGTTCCAGTGTTCCCATATGTCAAAGTTTGTCCGAATAGACACTCTTAAGCTATTAACAAAATTTTCAGCTTGCTATTAAGCAACTTTTTTTTATACGCGGGATCCAGACCTATACTATTTTATAGTAATGCTTTATTTTGTGCATCAATATGAATTTGAAATACTCGACTTAAACAACCCATTATATATCTTCGTTCAAACAACAATTAGGGAGCAAATTCATAGTTCACTTTAACAGGAAATAATCAATTAAAACTATTAGAAAATCTCATTTCGCTTCTTAAACTAATTTGGGTTCCCGTTTTGTTCCATACTAAATAGTAAAGTCATGTGTGAAAATAATTTCAACGCGAACAGAATATATATCGAATGTAAAAGAAATTAGCCAGTATATTTTTATGAAGATGATAACAGTGTTTAAAAAATAATTATATCCAGGGACGGGGACAGACGAAGATTAAAAATATGTTGTAAAAAAGATAATAGTAGGGGAGGAATGTATGCTAAATTTGCAGTTACTCGAGCTTTATGGGGACCTATTGGGTTGTGAAGAGTAGGTCCTAAAACCAAAAAAAAGTTAAGTTAAGTTTTCCATACAGTGGGTGACTTTCCATTTTTTAATTATATTTTCCATTTCCAACAATCGTTTGTTCCGATTATAGCGCCATCTATCCATAATTCGAAAAAATATCTCGAATAAAAGTTACTTATTTTTACGTAACGAATACAAATCTGCAATAAAAAATGGGGGCTCTTATTTTAAATTTTAAAGTAACCCCCACCCCCTCCTTGGGGGGTCGGGCTTGGGGTTATTCTATAGATTTTTCAAAAATATTGAATACGTGTATTTTTCAGTTCTTCGATCTGATATTCATTTCGCGAAATATCGCGGGGTTACTATTTAAAATTTTAAATTTTAACACCCACCCCTCTCTGTGGGGCTATCATTCGATAGCTGTTTGAAAAATATTGAATACGTATTTTTTAAAACTTTAAAAATGGGGTAAACCCTGTAGTTGGCTGTATACCTTCAATATAACAACGTGGAATGAAGTAAACACTTCTGTTGTATGTAGGCATATGCATTTATTAAAAATCCTTAAAATGTATCCACAAGGGAGTGTAAGTACAAAACGTTTTCGGTCAAACTGACCATCATCAGTGTAAACCTGGAAATGCAGTTGGTTTAATTAGTTATATACGTGTACATCTGTAAAATGTTTCTTTGTTTTTTCCATAGCACACTACTTTTCCTTAACTTGGTTTACTGGTGACATTAACAGTTGTTTAAAATTTACACATTTCTTAAGATATGTCGAGATAGAAAAAAGGTATTGACATGCGGTTATCGGTATTATGTTGCTAATTTGGTCTAATTTTGTAATATAGGACTAAAAATGCATACTTACTTTTATTTAATATTCTCCAAATAAAACTAGATTTTCGAAAATAATTAAATAACGCCTCCTAGCTTGCATATTACTTATTAGGCTATTTCGAAAATAAGACACTTACATTGACGAAAAAGAGCTCTTTTCAACAAAACCAAATATGCAAAATTCGATTTAGCAGAACCGGACTTACAGCCATTTTTTCATAAGAAGGTTCCCACTCACCCCCACCTCTTATTTGCAAAGGTAGACAACTTGTGAAATCAAATATGCGCAGAATTTTATGAAGAATACGATGATTGGATTTCCAGTGCCCTTTCATTGAGTAAATTTTGTAAAATTTTGATTTTTTAATTTTTGATATTCAATTACATCCTCTAGCGGTGGACCTACAATTATGAAAATAATTTCCAGGCTTTTCCCGAGGCAACTTTTCTTATAAATATTTTTTTCTCAAAGCTGTACTATAAACGGTTCCTGAGATATTGGTTCCTGAGTGTACCTTATTGGTACACCCGGTACATATGTAGTATGACAGGGGAGGAGTTTAGCTGATCCCGACCACATCGGATATCCGACTTTTGACCAAGCTGGTCTACGTGACTTTTAGTTTAGGAACCCAGCATTACCGGAAATGTTTATCCCTGGAGTCTGTTTGCGGATTGTGATGAAAAAAGAAAGATGTTTACCAATTTATTATATCTGGTTAATTGTCAGGGCTGGGGCGTTAATACTAATTAACTTCTGTTTATTTTGGAAATCCGAATTTATTTTGTAGAAGATATGCCATATGTCGAAAATATGCAGAAACGAAAAAAAAAGCAAATGGATGCAAAATATGCAACAAATAAAGAATATGCAATTGTCGTTAAGACCGGTTTTTAGTTATACTCAAATAATATATGTAACTAAGTGTATTTTTTAAATTCTTAATGATGCCTGGTTTCTCGGACTAATATAGAACTCCGCCCATGGCAATGACTCGAGCCGTGTACATGAAAATGTTGAAAATAGCAAACTTCCTCATTTTAATTTCTAATCATGCAGGTTTCGTCGACTGCTCAACTAAAATTTTACGACTGCTTTATGCTTGATATGCCTTTTTAATGAGACACTCGCTTTACAATTAGCGCTCGAAGGAAAAATGGAATTAGCACTGCTAAGATACGAACTTCAACTCTAGTTAGAATAAATTTACTTTATAAATTAATATTAACACCATAACTGGCCCTGGGTGAGAGAAAATTTATTTTAGATGGCGTATTTAATTTTTTACATTACACGAATAATATTTCATTTACTTGTTTCAGATAGACAGAGATAAAGGAAAATGTGTAACCTCAACGGCAAGAGATAATTATTCTTCTTTAGGTGCCATCTCCCAAAAGGAGGTTTGATACTATCTGTACTATGTACACTCACCGGCAGAGAAAACGGGCACCCCAAAAAATGGGTCATTTTTAGTATCTTGTATTTCCTAAACCTGATGTCCGATTTAAGTAATTTTTTTAGTATGTTATAGCCTTATTCTTTATCAATATCTCTGTAATAATATTGTTGCTAGACAGGTACATTGTCATTGTATACAGGGTGTACGAATCAAACTGTGTTTTTTCTCAAACTTTGGAACACCCTGTGGAATGTTCTAGCTTTTATAAAATACTAAAATTAAAACCCAACTATAGCCACAGATTTTCTTAACATTCTGTTTTTTTATTCATTTGCTTATGTTGGATAATAAAAAAGTTAGGCACTTTAACAACTACCCCTGTTTTTCGTCAATACAGGGTGTTTTTCAATAAGTACGGCAAGCTTTAAGGGGTAATTCTGCATGATAAAATAATGACAGTTTGCTTTATAAACTTATGCCCGTAAATACTTCGTTTCTGAGATAGGGGGTGTTGAAATTGTTCTTACAAACTGACGATTTATTTATCGCTCTAAAACGGTTTGTGATATGCAAATGAAATTTGGTAGATTTTAAGAGCTAGTTATTGTGCATTTTTTTGGCATACAATTGAGAATTTTATATTCACCATTGGCGTGCATACGGGATATATCTAAAATATTTATACCCGTATGCACGCCAATGGTGAATATAAAATTCTTAGTTGTATGCCAAAAAATGCGCAATAACTACCTCTTGAAATCTACCAAATTTCATTTGCATGTCGCAAACCGTTTTAGAGAAATAAATAAATCGTCAGTTTGTAAGAACAATTTCAACACACCCTATCTCGGAAACGAAGCATTTGCGGGCATATGTTTATAAAGCAAACTGTCATTATTTTATCATGCAAAATTACTCCTTAAAGTTTGCCGTACTTATTTAAAAACACCCTGTATTAACGAAAAACAGGGGTAGTTGTTAAAGTGCTTAACTTTTTTATTATCCAACATAAGCGAATGAATCAAAAAACAGAATGTTAAGAAAATCTGAGGCTATAGTTTGGTTATAATTTCAGTATTTTATAAAAGCTAAAACATTCCACAGGGTGTTCCAAAGTTTGAGAAAAAACACAGTTTGATTCGTACACCCTGTATACAATGACAATGTACCTGTCTAGCAACAATATTATTACAGTGATATTTATAAAGAATAATGCTATAACATGTTAAAAAATTACTTAAATCGGATATCACGTTTAGGAAATACAAGACATTAAAAATGACCAATTTTTTGGGGTGCCCGTTTTCTCTGCCGGTGAGTGTATACCGCTGCTCTGAAGAATTCTATGGAACTGTATTTAATAGCTGTCCCCTCATTACGTGTCTCAGATATTGTAACATTTTATTTTTCTTCTGTTTATTATTTTGTATTCTTTATGCTCCATCTTTTTTAACCCATCTGAAAAATATGTATTCTTGAGGTGTACAAAGTAAGCTTACGTGGCGTTGATGAACACTTGACTTAAATTTCTGCCCGGCGAGTGACTTTCTTAGATTTGGAAACAAAAAGAAGTCATACAAGGTTAAATCCGGAGAAGTGAATAGGAGAGCAGTTTGTAGTCCATTTCTGCCAATTTGGCCATGGAGACGGCGGCCAAGGTGTGAGCCGATTCGTTGTCATGGTGGAAGAGCTTCTTTCCAACTGGACCCGTTTTTTTCTGCAATTTGTCTTCTTTTTACTTCTTAGAGGAAGTTGCTATAGGTCACACCTTGTTAATCCCAGAAAATGGTAGCCATAACCTTTCCGGCCGATTGGCCAGTCTTCATCCACTTCGGAGCATGTTCTCGGGTTGACATCTACTGTATCGACTGTTCCTTGGTCTATGAACTTGGGGGTTGCTAGACGAAGACACTACCCCGAACAAACAAACTTAAACTTTTTACAGAAACTTTATTCTTATATAATTAAATGTAAAATTACATTACGTTGACTTGAGATAGGTCGGGGATAACCCATTTCTCGGTAACTATATCCCCTGACTACGCGCTAGAGAGTGCAACGACAACAACGATATCTCAGGTACTTGACCTTCCTATTTATATCTGTTATAGTTAAAAACAGTGCCAATATGTATTACCATATATGGTGAGGTACTATACGTACATTAAGAATGACGTGTGCTTTCTTTGAAATCTTTCAAATGAGTTCAATACTTTGAATGTTGCTACTATCGTAATATATTATACAAATTGAATTATAATATTATTACCTTATTTTTATAACAAATCAATTAGGAAAATTCCGTGAGGGTTGTCGTGTACCATCACAGGTCTCTTCTGTGTACCAGTAGAACAACATTGATAACGTTGACGGTTATGAAATAACGTAGAAACTCCTTTGGATTACGCTTAAACAGCCTCAGACACTGCTCTGAACTGATCTCATGGTTGCACTTATTGTATGGAGTGAACAAATGCGGCACCCACCATGCCGACAACTTTTTTATGCTCAAAATTTCATGCAGGATATGACCCATGCAATCTTTTGAGATGCCTACTATCTCGGCTATCTCGCGTAGCTTAAGTGGGCGGTCTAACAATACGAGATCATAGATTTATTTCACTTTATCCTCCGTAGTACCCGTTTTATGGGTACCTGGGAGTGACTTATCAAATACCGACGTACGACCACGTTGAATCTCGGTAAAACAATTTTGACAGTTGCCATCCAAGTAGAAGAGTCACCATGCAAAGCATCCATGTGATCTTTGAATTCACTGCGGGATTTCCCTTCCAAAAACAAGAGTCGAATCACCGACCGATATTGCACTTTTTTAGTTTTAAAAATGAATATTAATTTTCAATTTCATTGCAATACGAATCTACAGCTGCATTATAATCTAGTTCAATCAGAAAGTGCAGCAAGCCCCTCTACCGGTTTCGAAACTTATTAGTCTCTCATCAGGAGGCACATATGCTGCTCTCTCTGACCCAACCAGGACGAACCCTGGCGTGCAGTTTTTTTATATTTCTAAAATCCCTAGGCATGTCCTCTTAGACTCGCAGTCAAAACAAAACTACGAGTCAGCCCAGTTCGATTCGGCTGAGACTACAAGGCCATCTACAATAATGTATTAAACGGTAATAGATTTCTCTTGTGATAGTAGTGCCATCGGGCGGAGACGCTAAGTACTTATACCCCAGGCTGTGGGTAAAAAATAGGTCGATTTCAGGATATAATTCAGGAATTTTTGAAACATATCAGGTGTTGTAAAGGACGATGCCAGGAATAACTTCTACTAAAATGTAACCAAAAATATTGTGCGCTTTTTTTTAATTGCGATTTTCATTTGTTAAATTTGCAATTTTTATTGATTTTTAATTTTGTAGCTTAGGATATTCATTTTAGAGAAAAACTTTTTTATAGAAAGTTGTAGTAAATTAAAAAACCTACACTTTGAAGTACGGCAAGTTTAATTTGGTTAATTGGTTATTGCAAAACAGCCTGCGAAAGGTCCAAAATGGCCGTTTTTCACAATTGCATTATTTATTGTACATATAATTTTTTTTATTTTTTAAAGCTTTAAAATGAAGATCTTTCAATTCCAAACATAAAAAAATTGTAAAGCCAGATTAACGAATTTGTTGCTTAGATATTATAAATTGTTTATCCCAAGAGGTCAAATGTCGAAGACTATAAATTTTTGAAAAAAAATCGTAGAGAGTTGGTGAAACATCTAATGTCCTTCTAAAGAGTTGTATTTTCATATTCTGATGTAAATAAATGCGTAAAACATTTTTAAACCTCTAATTTTTGGGTTTGAAAATAAGGGGGCAAATTTCGTTATAAACATTTAGAGCTGAAGCGGCCCTGTACATCCTATGAGTTTTTAACTTACATATTATTGTTGCTAAAGATGAAACAAAGATTCATAAAAAAATAAAAAAATTCTACGACCAACTGATGCCGAGATAATTTTTATGTGTGAAAATAAGGGGGCAAATTTCGTTATAAACATTTAGAACTGAAGCGGCCCTGTACATCCTATGAGTTTCTAACTTACAGATTATTGTTGCTGAAGACAAGACGAAGATTTGTAAAAAATAAAAAATTTTTACAACCAACTGAAGCCGAGATAATTGTTTTTTTTTTCTTAAGTCGTAGTGCCTTTATTTATAACAATTAAGAAATTATTTTACAGTCATTGACTAAAGAAAGACTTATATTATCTTAAAATAAGAAATATTATAAAATATAATTACATTTAATTATTAAAAATTATTTTTAAAATTGGTGCTTTTGCGAGCGGCCGAATTTTGCAAATCGCCCGGCTCGCTTCAAATCCGCGCGGTCGGAAAATTTTTACGTAACTTGTATTAAATTTTGACAGAAAACAATTTAATAATATTGCCATTATAAAATGTACAGTCTATTTACCACTGTATTTGTTTTTCTTGATAAACTTTTATATGTGAAATTTCATTTCTGAAGAAATAATATTACAAAAATGATACACATATATGAAATATACAGGGTGTCCCGAAAAGATTTGTCATAAATTATACCACAGATTCTGGGGCCAAAAATAGGTTGATTAAACCTCACTTACCTATATACAATAGTGCACACAAAAAAAGTTACAGCCCTTTAAAAGTACAACATGAAAATCGATTTTTTTTAATATATCGAAAACTTCTAGAGGTTTTTTATTGAAAATGGACATGAGGAATCTTTATGGTAGCAGCATCTTAAAAAAAAATTATAGTGAAATTTGTGTACCCCATAAAAATTTTATGGGGGTTTTGTTCCCTTAAACCCCCCCAAACTTTTATGTACGTTCCATTTAAATTATTATTGTGGCACCATTAGTTAAACACACTATTTAAACATTTAAAACTTTTTTGCCTCTTAGTACTTTTTTCATAAGGCAGTGTTTATCGAGATATTTTGAATATTTGTCGAATCCACCACCTATTTGTATATGGTTAAGTATGATTATAGACACCTGTTAATAATCTGAAAATTTATTTATAACTTAAATTTTTTGGTATATTTTGAAAAAGAAGCCACATCTCGATAAAAGTTGACTTATCAAAAAAAGACTAAGAGACAAAAAAGTTTTAAAAACACTGTGTTTAACTAACGGTACCACAATAATAGTTTAATTGGAACGTACACAAACATTTGGGGGGTTTACAGGAACAAAACCCCATAAATTTTTTATGTAAATATAGTAAAAAAGTAGCCGCATCTCGTTGTTTTCAACTAATGGTACCACAATAATGAATTAATTGGAACGTACACAAAAGTTTGGGGGGGTTCAAGGGAACAAATTCCCCATAAATTTTTTATGGGGTGGAAAAATTTCACTATAATTTTGTTTTAAGGTGGGCCTGTCATAAGAATGATACATGCCCGTTTTCAATAAAAAATCTTTGAGAGTTTTCGACATATTGAAAAAAATCGATTTTCATTTTGTAACTTCAAAGGGCTGTAACTTTTTTTATGAGCACATTTTTGTACTAAGGTAAGTTAAGTTCAACCGAACTATTTTTGACCCCAGAATGTGTGGTATAATTTATGACCATTCTTTTCGGGACACCCTGTATAACTATATTTTTAATTTTTTGATTGTTATATAAATATAATAATAATACTGTTACTTCTTACTATAATATACAATATAAAACTTTTTCTTCTGGTAATGACTATTCTTTTTGGATTTCACATATAAAAGCTTATCAAGAAAAACAAATACAGTGGTAAATAGACTGTATATTATAATGGTAATATTATTAAATTGTTTTCTGTCAAAGTTTAATACAAGTTACGTAAAAATTTTCCGAGCGCGCGGATTTGAAGCGAGCCGGGCGATTTGCAAAATTCGGCCGCTTGCAAAAGCACCGATTTAAAAAATAATTTTTAATAATTAAATGTAATTATATTTTATAATAATTTTTATTTTAAGATAATATAAGTCTTTCTTTAGTCAATGACTGTAAAATAATTTCTTAATTGTTATAAATAAAGGCACTATGATTTAAGAAAAAAAAAACAATTATCTCGGCTTCAGTTGGTTGTATAAAATTTTAATTTTTTTTTACAAATCTTCGTTTCGTCTTTAGCAACAATAATCTGTAAGTTAGAAACTCATAGGATATACAGGGCCGCTTCAGCTCTAAGTGTTTATAACGAAATTTGCCCCCTTATTTTCAAACCCAAAAATTATCTCGGCTTCAGTTGGTCGTAGAATTTTTTTATTTTTTTATAAATCTTTGTTTCATTTTCAGCAACAATAATATGTAAGTTAAAAACTCATAGGATGTACAGGGCCGCTTCAGCTCTAAATGTTTATAACGAAATTTGCCCCCTTATTTTCAAATCCAAAAATTAGAGATTTAAAAATGTTTTACGCATTTATTTACATCAGACTATGAAAATATTACTCTTTCGTAGGCGATTAGATGTTTCACAAACTTTCTACGATTTTTTTTCAAAAAGTTATAGCCTTCGAAATTTGACCTCTTGGGATAAACAATTTATAATATCTAAGCAACAAATTCGTTAATCTGGCTTTACAATTTCTTTTATATTTGGAATTGAAAAATCTTCATTTTAAAGCTTTAAAACATAAAAAAAAATTATATGTACAATAAATAATGCAATTGTTAAAAACGTCCATTTTGGACCTTTCGCAGGCTGTTTTGCAATAACCAATTAACCAAAGTAAACTTGCCGTACCTCAAATTGTAGGTTTTTTAATTTACTACAACTTTCTGTAAAAAAGTTTTTCTCTATAATCAACATCCTAAGCTACAAAATTAAAAATCAATAAAAATTGCAAATTTAACAAATGAAAATCGCAATTAAAAAAAAGCGCACAATATTTTGGTTACATTTTAATAGAAGTTATTCCTGGCATCGTCCTTTACAACACCTGATAGGTTTCAAAAATTCCTGAATTATATCACGTTTTTTCAACCACAGCCTGGGGTATTATTGGACCTCCCACGTAGCTAATTTTCATTCCTTATTTTTACCACTTGTTGTGTTCTTCCTTTGTTTTTAGAAGTATAGGTTATCTTTGTTGTTTTAGTTAGTTTTTCTTCTATTGTTCTGTACTTGATAGGCTTTTAGCTTATGAGTTTCCCTGAGAGATCATTGACTGAGACTGTTCTAGCTTTACCTTCGTTCTCCTGTGATTTACTGTTTTTCCAATTATTTTTCCCATTGTTTACATTTCTTTAGCTGGTTCGTTTATTTCTGTGTTCGTAATGTTATCTACTATTGATCAAGTTGTAATAAGTTTCGAAAATAAATGTATATCAAGGTCTAATTCATTAACTGTACAAAATTTGTTCAGAACTGAGTATTGCATTAAATGTACGATTATTTTTACTTTTTAGAACAAAGTTAAATATACAAATAAAGCAAATGGTAGTTTTTTAAGTCGAGTTAGCAAATAAACTTCCTAGTTACTCTCTCAACTCTCTAAATAAACTGTAGCAATCTGCAATCAGAACGTTTACGTCGTATCAAAAATTTGGAAGGAAGTCTACGTGCCATCGTTCATTTCCTTCTATCCCGAAATATTCCAAAGCAGACACGTCCTTTGGGAACACGCCGAACCTTTCAGAAATCAAATTCTCAAAGAGATTATGAACAACTCGAAGAACGACGAATCGAAAATAATATCTATCGATTATTAGATCAAATATTATTTTCCTGTTTCTTTACTTTATATTCGCTTTCCGGGGGCAAACAACAAGAAAAACAAATAAAAGTTGACCCTTGAAAACGTTGCTTTCTCGATTCGAGGTAGAAAATCCAAAAGGTTTATACCGAACTTGATTAATTTCTAGTTTTCTTTGCTAGTACGCAAAAGTCAAATAAAAAGCTTAAAAACAAGCATAAACATTAAAAATTTGATTAATAAAAGGGGATCAAGCCTAATATATTAATAAGAAAGATGAAAAATTCCAGATGCAAAATTTATTACTAAAAATAATTAATAATAATTTACATCGTCCAGGAACTGAAGCTTTTCACCTCGCAATTTTTACAGAATGGATCGATTTGCTTGAAAATTTTAGAACAAGTAGTGGATAGTCCAAGGATTAAAATCTATATGATGCCGAAAGGCGCTTTTACCATGGGGGTGGTTGCCACCCCATCCCGGGGGTGGAAAATTTTTATTATATTTTCACCACAAAAGTTGATAAAAACATTCATTCTAACCAAAAAAATGTTCTATACATTTTTTTGATGAAATGAATAGTTTTCGATTTATTCGCTATCGAAAGTGTTAGTTTTATATCGAAAAAATAAGTGTTTTTCAATAATATACTAATTTACGATTCACTCAGTTACTGCCGTAGAAAAATTTTTTTAAACCAATTTCTTGGGAATTAAATAACCTACAATTTCATATTTAAACATTTTTTCGTATCTCTGATGCTAATCTTTTTATTCTGAAGAAATCGACATTTTTACCAAACTACAAAAATTCGTTATTCGCTTTTAACTCCAGTTTTTTTAAAACTAATCTTTCTAAGCCAGTCAAACTTCTAGAATCTATTAGTAATACATAAGTAAAGTAGAATAGATAAGGCCAATGACTAAAAATACCGCTAACTTACATTATTATGCTTCCAATTGTATTTCTCCTTTTTTTTTCAAAAAAATATATTGATTTTTTAACCGTCACTTTTCTATTTTTTATCTTAGAAAGTTTGTCAAAAAAGAATTTTGTAGATTTTTATAAGGTCTATAAGCCTATTAATATTGATTCTTTTTAAAATTCTCAGTCGCAAAAAAATGACTTTGAAAGGGTTGGTAAAGGTGGTTTTTGCATGTTATTACTAGATTTAATTATCAATAGCTCACTCAATTTTTGATGTAGTAAAAATTTTTGCAAACCAGTTTCTTAAGAATTAAATAAGCTACAATTTCATATTTAAACATTTTTCGTATATCTGATGCTTATCTTTCTATTCTGAAGAAAATGCCATTTTTTTTTCAAACTACAAAAATTCGTTCTTTGCTTCTAACTCCATTTTTTTTTAAACTAATCATTCTAAGCCAGTCAAACTTCTAGAACCTATTAATAATATAAAAATAAAGACGACCAAATAAGGTTAATGACTAATTTTAATTAGGGTGGTGAGTAGGAGGTTGCTTCTGATCACTTTTTCGCTGAAAAAAGTAGGGACTAACATTCTTTTCAATATATGTCACTTAATTTTTGAGCTAAAGACTTTGTTTTTATTTCTGGAGATAGATATTTTAAAATGCTTTAAATTAGATTGAACAAGTTATCCTCGAAAAATGCACGGTTTTTCCGTCTTTTTACTTTGAAACTACAGTATTTAGCATTTGACGAGGAAGAGCTAATATTTAATAATGTATAGCTCGATTACTATTGGTCTTAAAAAAAATTAAAAAACGGTTTTGTTTATTGTTTCAAAAAGTACATTTTTGTTAAGTAAAGTTGCTTTGATAAAACGAAAACTTTTGGAGTTATTAGCCGAAAACTTATTAACAACATTGATTTTTTCGATATAAAACTAATACTTTCGATAGCGAATAAATCAAAAACTATTAATTTTATCAAAAAAATTTATAGAACGTTTTTTACTTAGAATGAATATTTTTACTAACGTTTGAGGTCAAAATATAATAAAAAATTTCCACCCCTGAGATGGGGTGGCAACCACCCCCATGGTAAAAGCGCCATTGAGCATCATATAGATTTTGATCCTTGGACTGCCCACTACTTATTCTCAAATTTTCAAGCAATTCGATCCATTCTGTAAAAATTGCGAGGTTTTGTCCTATTTTAAGCTTCATTACTTGGACTAACATCTGTAAACTTTTCGTGGAACTACTTTCTAGTAACATCCTTAATCTCTGACTTTTACAATAATTTATAAGACAAGAGACCACGGCTGAAGAAGACGAAGAGGACTCTTCAATATACAGTCACATTCCGTCTTATTCGTCTAGAAAAAATTCCAAAAGATAGTTCCGAGTACTTAAAATCTGAGTAAAGGCTAATGGGGCTACATGTCTTTTACCAAATATATTATTTATATTGTCACTGATGACACAGGCGCAGAACAGAAGAAGATGTAAATATCTGGAAGATGCCTATGTTCAGCAACAGCCAAATCGAGATTGATTGATGATGATGATGATTGTGACTGAACACAATATTCCATAAATAATTAGGAAAAAATACTTCATGATTGTATTTTTTTCTCTATTATTTATTTGGGAATGATTATTGACCCTAAATTAATTTTAAAGATAATACGTAGATATCATATTGAAGAGTGGTAAAAAGGTCATAAAATCTTTGATACAAATTTCAATAACTTACACTCCTATTTGACTTTCATTCATTATGACTGATATTTTATCATTGATTCATTCTATTATTTTTTTCTGGTTTTAATTGTAGGGTCGGAAAACTAAAGCACATAAGTCAAAAACTATAGATTTTCAGAAATCTAATAAAACTGTATAAAAAAATAATTCAATATTTCTTACAAAACATTTATTGAATTTTATGAGAGTGTGTATAACATCCTTACTTGTATGACTCTATAAAAAAGGATGGAAAATTGTTTTTCCTGACTTATGTTAAAAAGAACACAAGTATATATGACTTTATGTCTAACAGCACAACTAGGAATTTTACTTTGTTACAACACAATATTTTCTTCCATCAATCCATATTAGCTACATTTTCCTTACTAGGCAAATCTACATAAAATTTATGGAAAACATTAATTTGGTATTATTGTTAGTAGAGAAATTAAGTCACCTTTTTGTCTTTTGATATGGTTAAAAGCAATAGTGATATAATTGGAATGTTATTAGGTATAAAGAATGGGTGCGGCCCAAAAGATTAACTGTCATCAACACGCTTAACTTCACGCGCAACTTTGATATATCCAAAAAGCATAGGGCATAGGCCCCAAGTTGGATACGACCTATCATATTCACAGCAACTCGGATATATAGTATTAAGAAAAATAAATATTTAGAATATTATAGAAATTGAATCAATGATGTATCAAAGTTGCGCGTAAAGTTAGGCGTGTTGATGATAGTTGAGATTTTGGGACCCATAAAGGATGCCCTCCGTCTTAAATGCATCTTGTGAAAATTTGATTCCATTTGTAAGGTCTCTGTGTAAGATACCATTCTAAATTCCGTATCATAGCGGAACCACCTTTTGTCCAACCATTTAAACTGCTTTCCATCTACTGCCATCTACTGCTTTCCATCTTTCCATCTTTATTTCTCAATACCAAAGTAAAAGTCCAAATATCCAAAAAGTCAGTATTTCCACAACTTGAAATTTGTTACTACTGGCCTAATAAGTTGACTCCAGTCATGAGGAAGATATATTTGGATTTCTGTTTTCTTTTTCTTTCCATTATTCCATGAACTGTTTAACTTCTAAATGGCTATGTTCGGGAACCATAAATTGATGGTTGATTCTCTCTACTGTAAGTTATGTACAGCCCACGTAAACATAGAACCCACGTGAGAATTTCTATTCTGACCCCCACAGGTATCAGAGTAAAATATTACACTTCTTCTGTTATTATGTAGGTTTGTTTGAAGATGTATAAAGAGACAAGATGCAATCTGATTCGCTCCTCTAGCAGTAGTAGATTCATACCACACATATCATAAAGTTCTTCTAGTCTTATTGTCATCTACGGTCAAATTAAACGTCCACAATTGACGTTGATAAAAAACTACATAAGAAGTCAATGATGGAGTCGGTAAACACTGTTGTAAATCACATGTATTGTATGCACTTATACGGTACTATCATTTTGATACATCTGTGTGTCGTTTTTTTTTAGATTCGTAAGCTTGATCTGGTTTGATCTGGTCTGAAGGAGGTTTGATATACAAATAGTTGATATATTTTGGTGATTGTTAGAAGGAAATGCAAATACTTCTTTGATGTACTCTTTTGGTGTAGTGACTTTCTTACGACGGAAGAGACAAGATATAGTTTTTTATTTCCTTCCTTTTGTCCTCGGATATTTTATTTTTAGGTACAGTTGTTCCTGTTCCACGCATATCATTAATTCTTGTACCACCTACTGAAGACCGTTTCTTCATTGCCATCCCCTACAAATAGCTTAACGCAGTACATCTATTACAACAAAATATTTATACGTCTTCATACGAAATTTCTGTTTTCAGGGTCTATTTCGCGTTGTCTTTGAGAAGCTTTCTCTACAATCTCTATTAATGATGACATGTAAGCAGACCTTTTTTTGTACAGTCGGAAAAATTAAAGAATACCCATGAATGATCACATCAATCACTTATTTTGTATTTGCTGTCTTTTTCTATGACAAACGTTTGTTATTTATAGAAAAAGACAGCAAATACAAAATAAGTGATTGGTGTGATCGTTCATGGGCATTCTTTCATTTTTCCGACTGTATATACCCATTACCCAATATTCATTGAATATTGCTTCTCTTAGCCATGTTTTAAGTAGGTACCTAAAGTTAAATATCTGTATATTCTTAAGGCTATGGGTACATAATTCGCAAATATTTTACGTGTATCCCGACTTTTTCTGTCTTTACACGGCAAATTACGCGTAGTAAAATTCACACTGGTATGGATATGTAAACATTACTAGAATGTCATTCTACTTGAAAATGTCATTATTAATTTCAAGAGATGGGTTTTGGATGTTCTTGGATAACTGTTATGTTTATAATTGGAAATTATTAATTCAGTTAATAAATGTGATAATTTTTTCACTAACTATGTATTCAGTGATTGTAATAATTTATTTGTACAACAAAGACTAATACTCAATCGAGAAAAGAGGAAAAGTGTTAAAGTGATTTTTTAATAATATATTGTTATGGAAAGCTTACAATTTTGAACATGTTTAACAACAAAATACTTGTATCACAGAATATATTATCCTGATGTATTCTCTGCTTGGATCTCCCACAAATAGTACACAATAAATAACTTTTTATTAAGTTCACGTCATAAATCAATTATTTATTAAATACACTATATTTCAATAATATTTAATCAATAACTCAACATATTCCCGATGCAATGTCAAATATTTAAAATTGTCACTGATTGTCAGTGTCTGACTGACAATATATGCTGACAATATTATATTCGGCTGAGTGCGTTGTAAGTCAAAGATAGATTTGGAAAATTTTACCACGCCATTGTGTTTATTTTTTTCAAATCCTGAAAAAACCAATAAATATTTTTGAAAATTTTAAACGCAGAATGAAAGACTAAATTATTACCGAGGGCCGAAAGTCCCTTAGAATAAATATAAATTTTATTTTGAATGATATATTTGAAATTAAAAATCACACTAAATTTTCTCTTAGATTTTCACCCCTGTAACTTATTAAAATAAACATTATAGAAGTTCTCAGGGACTTTCGGCCCTCGCTAATAACGTGATCTTTCATTCTGCGTTTAAATTTTTCAAAAATACTTATTAGTTTTCTCAGGATTCGAAAAAAATGAATCCCCATTTGAATTGCATTGCAGCCGAAAATACGTTCCGATCCTCTTAAACAAGGAAGACGATAATGTCAAGTACTTGATGTACCTAACAACTTAAGTCATGCTTATAAATCAGCAAAACTGAATATATCAGTTGTACTTTTTCACATAAGTCAACTTATATTCTTTATAACGTCTAAAGATTTATAGTAATTGAAAGGTTGAAAAAGTACGCTACTTAAAATCAATGTGAAATAAACGTGTATGACGTATGTGCTTGAGTCAGTCGGTGGAGAAAAAAATATATGGACATGTGCATGTACAAAAAGAAAAATCGGTTTTTTTGACTTATGTGCTTTAGTCTGCCGGCCCTAGAATTATTGTTCCTAATTTTTTTCTTTGAAAATTCCACACCTGTAATTTTGAACCAATCAAAATACGTTATTTTGACAGATCACCATGGCAACGGAGGTATTTTATCGGAAATTTTTTGCTCGTGGGGTACCCAACAGTGAATTATAGTGGAAATTTTTTGACGTTTACAATAACAGAACATTTTTGACAGACTGGTTTTTATTTGTTTACATAATTTAGTTTTGATTCATTTTCTATCACTTGTAGTTACTCAAAACTTATGTAAAATTGAAGAATATACTATTTTCTATCTTGAAATGGTATTCCCATGCAACTACAATCAGTAGAAATTACGAATTTGAAAGCCTAAATAATTGCTGACAAAGCTATGGCGCGCTATTAATCTGTTCATGCAGCTTTGGATTTTCAAATGCAAATTTGGTGTGGAATTTTCTTACCGAATACCACGCGAAGTCAAATTAATATCCGGAAATTTTTTTTTGATCATGAATATTTTTAGAAAATTTCCCTCGTCTGCGACTCCGGAAATTTTCAAAATATTCATGATCTCAAAAAAATTTCCGGAAATAATTTGACCTCTAGTGGTATTACTAGTGAAAATAAGATGATAACGTCACTTAAGTTTAAAGATTCGATAACAAATAATTATTAAAGAAAATTAATTATATAGTCTGGAAGATTACCGGAAAATATGCCATTTTTGGTAAAAGTTATTTACCATTAATTTTATTGCTGGAATCGAATCTTATGATTGTATGTATTAATAATATGGGTATGCAAGTCCCCAGATTATTTTTATAAACAAATTAGCGCTCTGAAATCGTGTGTTTTCAATTATTGCCCTGTAACTCCGAAGATTTTAACTTTACTCCAAAAACACTCAAATAAAAATTCATAGTAATTTAATTCTGCACAAACATTTTTTTTTCGATATGCTTCGATCAAAATTTTCCTTGAAAAATCCGGGTTTTCCAACAAAATCTTTTATTTTCAACTAAAATTTTAAGTAAGTAATTATCTGTCAATAATTAAATAACTTGGTGATATAAATATTTTTTGGTGTACAGTCATTAGCGCATTAATAACCGGCAAAATAGCGCAAAAGATGAAAAACATATTAAGTTGTGAGATAAAAAGAGTTGAACCACCTAGTGGAGGTGTTAAATTTAGCGATAGTAACTTATAGATTGACATTATATTGATTTGTTTCCCACCTTTAGACGTATTGGACGAATTTATGAAATGCCACTGTCACAGTGACAGTTTTAGTTGACGTACTCCTCTGATACGTCTAAAGGTAGGAAACAATCAATATAATGTCAATTTATATGTTACTATCGCTAAATTTAACAACTCTAGTAGTTTTATTTCTCTTTATCGCACAATTTAATATGTTTTCCATCTTTTGCGCTATTTCGCCGGTTATTAGCACGCTCATCACTGTATATTATATTTCCAGAAGCCGGTGAAAATTGAACAAATAGTTTAGCAACAATTAAATTGTTAGTGAACAATTTACGGTCGCAAAAATAACCATAATAATGGTAGGGGAGCCCAAGAGGGGATTTTTACAGTTACTCGAGCGCGTCAGATTATCATATGGAGAGAAACTTGGTACCTTGCAGATGTAGCTCTACCATATATTGGCTCTTAACACAGGGGAGTTCGTTAAGGGGGCTCCGAAAAAATCTATCCTTAGAGAAACTCGAAATTGTCAGAATTAGATAAGGTAAGTTAAGTACATGCAAAAGAGTGTATATTTCAAAAATCTGACGATTTGAGTGGAGCGTAAGGAAAGGGGTGAGTCACAAAATTTGACAAAAAAAGCGAATAATTCGCGTTGTAACATAAATCCGGCTTTATAATGTTGAAACTCGGGAGAAAGACAAAACACCGTTTTTCCTCCTTAACCCTTTTCTTGGCAAACCAATGTAAAAATGTGAAAACTGTATTTTCTTTCTAATGCCCTTCTAGAATTTTAAAAATTATCAAATAACTATTTCACCTTGAATTTATTCCTAAGTGCCAAATTTGAATTTGTTACAAATTTGTTACATTGCCAAGAATACCATACACCTTATTAACATTGATAGTCCATGCATTTTCTAAGGTTTGAACCGATTTCTCAGAAAAAACTTCAAATTTCATTTATCTGAGTTCATGGAAGTTCTCTCGCGTCACCCTGCTCCCCCCATTAAATTTGAGAAAAATAAAGAATTTTAAAAATAAAAAAAGTTTCCTTTGCCATTTAGACAAAGTCGCCTACCCCTTCACATTTTGTGCACTGAAAGGAAGTAGTGCCTAACTTACCAAATATAGAAATAATTTTGTCTTCCATTATTTGAAACATATCTATCTGAAAATCAAATAAAATTGCATAAAAATATTGCAGTGATAAAAAAAAATCAAAAATCTAAATTGAGAAATGGCTATTTGTATAACAAGGGAGTAAAGTGCTACTTTTCCACCCGAGAATAAAGTTTGAAGATAACTAATCATTCGAGGGAGGAAAAGGCACTTTACTCTCATGTTATACATATGATTTTTCCACGTTCCTCAAATATCAAGTAATTTTTTCATTTTTAAATAATCTATTTTTCTAACTAACTGACAAAATTTATTAGAGCACTAAAACTAACAAGTAGGTACAGTATAACTGTCAACTGTCAAATATAAGTCAAATTATTAATGTAAACATTGTTAAATCACAATAACAATTTACTGTTTTTACCGTTCTGATAAATACAGGGTGCTCGATAAATAAAAGTTAAAATATATAGATACTTACGTAATAGATAACAGAATATTGTATAGGGCGTCAATAAGTTATTTCATCAATGACATACCTTGACGTCACTTTTAATTTTCCTCCCTAGGGAGGAAAAGTACGACTTTGCTCCCTACAATCAGACCAAGAAAAGTATACTTTTGGTAGAGGTAGGTGGAAAAAAATATAACCGTAACTTGGCAATGTAACAAATTTGTTATTGTTCATGAGTCACGATTCATTTTCAAACAAATTAAGTCAAAACATACAGTGAAATGTACGTCGATGTGTGTAGTATATAGTATAGAGTATACAAAATGTATATATGTTACAGTTCAAGTTGATTATCCAGTTGGAGTTGACTTTTACTAGTTCGAGTCAACTCTAACGGCTGGTTTCAGTAAAAGTTGATTATAAAAATATAAAATGAAGATTTATATTCAACAATTACTAGTAAAAGTAGACTCCAACTAGGAAAAGTATACTCTTCCCAATGCCATTTAGTAAAAGTTGATTCTGATTCACACAAACAGCCGATTCTAGAAATTAAATGTTACTGAATATGTTCAAATTAGTCTAGGCTGTATCGTCGCCCCCGTTAGTTAAATTACTCCGATTCGAATTTTTTGCACAAACTTACTCAAAACGAGGTCCTTATAACAAATCTACTGGGTGCCAGGCAGTACCTTGATTGATAAATTGTTTAAACAATTTTTTTTAGACAAATTCACAAAAATAATTTTTTTAACTTCGAACAATTTTTTTTTGATCATTTGGGTTATTCTGAGCAAAAAAGGTATTTTGTGATTTTTCTCTAAAATTGATTGTTGTCGAGTTATACGCGATTTAAAATTTGAAAAATGCGAAAATAGCCATTTTCAAGGCTTAATAACTCGGTTAAAATCCATTATTATGTAAGTCAGAAAGTGACCAAATCAAAGTTCATAGCCCCCTCTACAAGATCCAGCAGAAATTTTTGTCACTATTTTATTACTAAGCTTTATCTTTAATTAATAACAATGAGCGCTAAGTGCGTATTAGGCGGCCGTCAATGGTGAGTGCTAAAGAGATGCACCATTCTGGCCGTCCAACGGTGAATCTCACTCGTACTCACATTGACGGCCGCCTCAATACACGCTTAGCGCTCATTTTTGATAATTAAAAATAATATCTTATTAATGAAATAATGACAAAAATTTCTTCAGGATCTTATAGAGATAGCTTTAATCTTTGATTTTCTTTAGTTTCTGACTTTCATAATATATAATATCGTATGGCATTTTTGCCTTTCGGACAGTTCTGGCGCCAATTACACCTTTAACCCTGTTTCAAGTAACTAGTGTCGATGTACACTAGCCCAGGGGGACCGACGGCTTAACGTGCTCTCCGAGGCACGGTGAGACGGCTCGTGTCATTATTGGAAATGAAAATGGTTTGTCTTGGCACGGCCCGAACCCACGTGCACTGGCGTATGAGGCCAGCGATTATGCCGTTACTCCACGGCCGTTCGCTCGACTTTCACAATAATTATCTTTAACCGAGTTATTAAACCTTGAAAATGGTTATTTGGCGATTTTCAAATTTTAAGTCGCTAATAACTCGACAACAGTCAATTTTAGAGAAAAAAAAACCCAAAGTGAAAAAATTATTTTTGCGAATTTGTTTAAAATCATTGTTTATCGCCAAACGTCACTAAAATCATTCATTATTGTACTCATTTGCCCTCATTTTCGGCAGTAAAGTATCACTTTGTTGTATTGAAAGAAGAATGTTACTTTACCTGCCGAGATTATTAATCAAATTAACCGATATTGAATGTAAGTGGTCAATGGCAGCAATAGATTATTTATTTGAGTGAAATTAAAATTTATTTACTTTAATTATTAAAAATATTGTACAAAATTTATCTTATTAATAAAATTTATGTCAAAAAGTAAAATTCTGTAGTGTTTCGCAATTATATTCATGCATAAAAAAATATAAAAAAAAAATTTTTAAGAAACGCTTTTCTTTAGTTACGAGTGACTAAAATTAAAAATATTATAAAAAATCAACTATTTTCGCCCCACGCTTTTCTTTAACGAATGTGTTAGATTTTTTCAATTTTTTTTATTTTTTGCTTTTTAGTTGATTTTTTTATAATGTTTTTAATTTTAGTCACTCGTAACTAAAGAAAAGCGTTTCTTAAGAATTTTTTTTCGTATTTTTTAATTTTTTTATTTTTAGTCTTACACCTTTCAAACATTAAAATATATCGTCATGTTTCCTAAAATATGTATAAAACATATGATGTACTAACATGAAAAGTAGTCGGAATCCGCAAAAAATTTGAAACTTTACTGTTTATTTATGAAGCATAACGTAAACAATTAACGTAAAAAGTGAAATTATGTATAGTTTATATCATTAGCTACAATCCGTAAAAGTTTCAAATTTTTACATTGTAAAAAACAAGAGAATTTAAGCATTTTCCATTAAAATCCTTTTTTTTATTTAAAGAACTAACCCGGTACCTGCCACGTGGGGTGCTACCAGCACCCCATAACACATTTTTATCAAATATTTGGTATTTCAAGTTTGGTAATCGAGCTGTGCGTCATAGTAGCTTTCTATAATATTATATAGCATATATGTGTTAGTGTTTGAAGTGGTTATTTAGTGTCATTCTGAACTTGTAGCTCTAAAGTCGAATTGGGGTGTCATCATCTGGCACTTGAAGTTTTAAATTTTTTTTGTGTTTTTGATAAACAGGTCAAATTTACATTTTTTATTGAAACAACTGATTTAAATTATTAATATAGACTCTATACTCACTAAATCGTAATTTTTTTAGATATTTTACTTGACTTCATTTATTATCGCTTGGTACTTGCTAATCTGCTTATAACACCTTTTTCATTTTATTTTTTAACTTTTATAACATATTAGTGGCCAATAAGTTAATAAAACATGTTAATTTATATGCTTGTGTTACTCAACACATTATTTGGTTTTTTAAACAAGTAGATCACAGAAAATTTTTAAGGGGTGCTGTGAGCACCCCACGTGGCAGTTGGCGCCTTACAAAGCCACGTGGCAGGTGCCGGGTTAATAAACATAAAAAAAAATTTATTTATTTTTCGTGTATTGTTCCCGCGAATGCATATGTCTGCAAATTTTCATTCATTTGCGTTGGAGAAAAGGCACTCAAATTAACGTCTAAAGATTTGACGCAAACTATTGAACTAAATAAAAGCGTTTAAAAAGCGTTTAAAAATAAATCAAAACTTTACAGATTTAGTAATTAGGTAGGTATAAAATATTGATAACTATCGATTTTACATCAAAACCGGCCATCATACAAAAGTCCTCTGTCATTACTGTCATTAATGCCATAATAATTTTTTATTTCGTCTAAAATTAAAAAAATTTCCTCAAAGTTGTAAGTAAGTGTTAATGTTTTTTATGATTGACGATACAATTTTGTACGCACCACCTCAATACTCTTTATCGAACGCGTCTGTTGCTCGCTTCGCTTCCTCTACTCGTAATATCAGACTCGTTCGATAAAGAGTCACTTTACCGACTTGGTACATAAATAACTAATAAACAATATTTCGACCACGATACTGCCTGGTACCATCTGTTTGACAGCGAGTATAACTCCGCGTTAATTATAACAGGTAGAAAGACAAATGAGGTGTCAAATGAAAGGTTAATATCCAAGGATGGTACTAAAGGTGAAAAATTTAAGCTAGGCTGTCTATCCGTCCGTCCGCGAATATAACTCCTCCGTCATTATAACAGGTAGAATGACAAATCTTCTTCTTCTTCTTTTTGTATAGACATTAGTTTGTCTGTTTTTTCAATGTGCCTCTAGTAAGTTGTCGTTCCATCGTTTTCGTGGTCTTCCCACTGAACGTCTTCCTATTGGGGAACCGTCTCTCGCTCTCCTGACTACAATATTTGTTGTCATTCGACTTATGTGGTCAATCAATTCTATTCTTCTGTTTCTTACCCAGTTATTAATGTTATCCACCTTGCATCTCCGTCGTATATCTGTACTTCTAGCTCTGTCCCATAGAGTCTTACTATCGATTTTTCGAAGGGTTTTCATCTCGGCTGTTTCGAGCAATCTTTTTGTCCTCTCTGTGTCGGGTTGTGTTTCTGTCGCGTATGTCATTATTGGTCTGATGAGTGATTTGTAAATTCTGCCTTTCATTTCTTTTTCAATATGACAAATGATGTGTCAAATGAAAGCTTATAATCCAAGGATGGTAATATTCATTTTCTTCTTTCATCCATTAAATCCAAAATTTCCTCTGTCATCCATCTTTGCTTCCGTGGTCGCTGTTTTGTGAGCATTTCAGTTGCCGTTGCAAGGGCGTGTCTGATTTCCTCCCGAAGGCGAAAGTTAAGGATGTTTAATTGTATGAAAGTGTGCTAAAAAACTGTGCGAAAAAGTAAAACCCATTTAAAATACATTGTTACTTCAGATACACTTTAAACCCTTCATGTACTGCTATCTATATTTACAATTTTCACACAATAAAATCTTTACTTTACATAATATGAGATAGAGTAAATAAAAATTATTTTTGTGAATTTGGTTAACAAAAATTGGTTAAACAATTTTTCGGCCGCGGTACCGCGTGACACCCTGTGTATTTGTTATAAGGATTGTTATACGGATGTACATATTTCTTTGAGTAAGTTTGTGCAAAAAATCGAATCAGAATAATTTACCTAACGGGGGCGACGTTACAGACTATACTAATAAGTAGTTGTAACGGTCAAAACAAAGAAACGCACACTCATCAAAAATGCACTTGAGATTCTCGTATAATCAACATTTGCTGAATCGATCCAGTAAGAGTCAACTCGAACTAGTAAAAGTTGATTTAAATTTTTAAAATCAACTTTTACTGCTCGTTTCAGTTGGAGTTGACTCCAACTAGTTGGAGTCAACTATAACTGAGAATGAACTTGAACTGTAACATATACACATCGACGTTCGTTTTACTTTATGTTTTGACTTAATTTGTTTGAAAATTAATCGTGACACATGGGAAAAGATATAGCGGATGAAAAATACAAAAGTTTGGCGACGTTTTTTGATAGTCCAATAAACACAAAACAACTAAAACCTACACTCTCTGTTTATAGGATCATTGAACAATTTAAAGCAATCACAAAAATAATAAAAAACACACTATTTTTTATAAAAAATTAAAAGTTTGTAAAAACAGTGGAGAACTGTTTCGAAAATGCAGTAGGTGACAGATGGAATCAATTAGAAGTTGGCAGAAATCGCTTATAAAAAATATAAAAGTTAACTATTCTGGCCGGATAGCCCTGGCAGCTAAGGCCATTCAAATGAAGAGAGGAAGTTAACTATTGCCAGCTACGGACAGTTTTATATTATTAGTACAAAATGTTATGTTATGGTATTAGTACATGTCGCCTAGAGGGTTAAATAACAAAATTTATTAATAAATTTGGTATACAATTGTGAAAACGTAACATACCTTAAAGAAAATCGGTTTTAAAAGTTTTTGCTTCCTAACCAACTAACAATAATAAATATGTTGGCAAATTTAAACAACAAAACTTGGCAGATATATACGAAAATTATAAATAAAATAATAATATACTGAATTCGCTCTATCGAGATTCACTTTGACACTGACGTTAGTAATTTCTTTTTTGGGAAGTTTAGTTGTCAGAAGTGACTGGAAATTATTACACAACCAACACACCTCCTCATATACCCCAGTTAATAGGGAAAAAAACATGAAAAAATGTTAAGCAGGGTTTTGAAGGTGCTAAACGGTAGATAAGAGATAAATGATGATAATTCCGTGAAGACGTACAGCTAATTTTTCTTCTTCTTTTTTTTAAACAGGTACAAAGAATGACAAACTCAGTTTTTTGACTATAAAACGTTTCTTGTAAATTTTAGAGAAAAATGTTTTAAATAAGTGTTGTAGATCTTAAAAAGTTCTTGAATTTGATAGTACTCATATTAATATACATAAACAATTGACCTAGATAATTGCAAACAACTCTCATTTTTGCACTAATTTTTAAATATTAATAACTTTACTTTTTACACAATGATATATAATTTAACTACTTTAAATTATGCCATTTAATGGTTTCTTTAAGTGCACTAAATTTCAACCAGATTGACCAAATAGTTTATAAGTTATTCAATTTGTTTTTCCCAGAGAGCAATTGTTTATACAACTGTTCTTGCCCTAACAGTGAATCTAGAGATATTTAGCAAATCGCAATCAATTATCCGAGAGTCTACTTTTAAGATGCATTGAGAAACAATTAACATTTTATTAAAATTGTTATTAAAAAACTCGTTTGAAAAAGACCCTACTTTCTAGGTTATAAACAATTTGAATAACTTTGACAGTTTTTATGTCACACGCTTGCATGTAGGCTCACTGAAAAGCTGGTGAAAAAATACATATTAAAAAAGAAAAAATAATTTTATATGACAAATAGGAATCAAGTTAGTATTTTTTTTATAAATCAAATTTTGCATTGTTTATAAACATCTATATTTTACGATCCAGTTTATAGATTGCATATGCAGTGAAATAATAAAAACTTATGACCTGTTAAACTGATGGTACTCGTGAAACACCTCCAACGAAAGTGAAGGTGGGAATTGTTCAAGCTTCGCTTCCTTTTTTGGGAAAAAACTGCAATATATTATCACCTTCCATAGCATGCACAACCTTCTTTTTTAACTGGAGTAGCTCAAGAAAATACTAAAAATTGTGTAAATTTCACCTTGCACAATTGGAAAATCCCGTGAAAATCAATTAATTGAATTTTATTATAAAAGTTATTGAACTCTACAAGTATTCCTTAAAAATTATTTAAATTATTAATTAAAGTATATTTTTTATATAAATATAAAATAATTATAAATTAGTACAATACATTATTTATTTTTTTTTATTTGACATAATTAAAAAGTATTTAAAAGTCCTTAATAGTTTTTAAAAAACTAATTTTTGTTTTATTTTGTTTTTGAATTGTTATGAAATATTATTTAATTTAATGAAGCTATTAATATTTGTTTAGATAGGCATCTAATAAGTACAAATATGTAATATGTTTGCACTATTATTTAATGATGTATGTTAAGTTCAATAATTAGAATAAAATTCATATATTTGTTTTGATAGTAATATATATATTTTAATAAATTCATATAATTAATTATAAAAATAAAAAAGTAAAACATTGTTTATGAATTTTAATTTGATTATTCTAGTGAACGTCTATAACTTCTAAATCGCTTCTCGGCAAGATACAGTTTATCCTCTACAAAGTCTGACTCGACATCGTCAAGAACCACTGCAGCGCGATTACAACATTTTTTCTCCTCTTCTTCCACTGCACAGTTTGTAAAAAGATCCGTACAGTTTATACCATATTTTTTACAGCCACATCTTGTACTTTTGCAACCCGTTGAACATTTACATGTAATTTGTTTTAATATCTCTTTAGGTATCAAACAATCTAAGGTGTAAATAGGTTCAAAACCCGTATCAGTTTTTTTCCATCCATACTGGCTAGCATCCAGTTTTTTACCTAACCAGTGTTAAACGCGATGTACATGCTGATAACCTGCACCTTCTGTTGGGGGCAAATTTTCCAATTTAAAAGACTTTTTCCCTGTATTTCTTATAAATTGTAAAAAACGTAACTAATTTAATGCCAATATGTTATTATTTTTTTTATATGTAACATCAATTGCAGCAGAATACAAAGCAACAATGATATCACATCCGTTTTTCATGATGTTCTCCTTGTTAGCATTCTCGTCATAAAAAATATTTATCAGATCTACAATTTCTGACGATGCAGTTAATAATTTGAATTTTCCTTGATTAAAAAAGTGGAAGTTGTATCACGCTCAGTAAAAATATATAAGAACCCAACGTATTTTCTTAGATGAGAATGTTTAAAACTATTACAACTATAATAGATAGATTTTCCTTTTGCGACTTTTTTTTCAAAATATATGTTATTGTTCGGAGCAGAGAGTTGCGTCAATATTATGAGTATATCAGTATCATTACCAATTATTACAATGGTCTTGTTAGTTTCATATGTATGTTCGTGAAGAGCTGTCTGCACTATTAATACGTCTGCATCTTCATCTGCTACTTTAGTTCGGTACCCAGATTTGTTGAGCTCTGCACATAAAAGTTGAATCAATTGCTTTTTATTCTTACTAACTGCTAAAAATATTTTTTGTTTTATGGATAAGATCGTGTTTTCAACCAATTTATTTTCTGGGCCTGAGCTAATTATTATTGTATATTTATATAAATAATATTCTTTAATTAGTAAAATATAAGTAATTCTTACGAGAAATTATTGTAAAATTAAAGCAAGTAATAGCAATTAAACTGCAAATTTTTTCAAAATGTTTCAAATTGGGATTCCATTCTAAAAAATAAAACGAAGCTATTCTCACCTTCACATTTGTTGGCGGTGTTTCACGAGTACCATCAGTTTAATGAGTCATGACTTTTTATTTTTTTTACTGCATATGCAATCTATAAACTGGATCGTAAAATATAGACTTTCTTAAACAACTTATTCAATTTTCAGCTCTTAATGTTTATAAAAAATGGAAATATGATTTATTGAAAAAAAAATTCTAACTCGATTTCTATTAGTCCTATAAAATCCACTTTATTATTTTAATGTGTATATTTTCACCAGCTTTTCAGTGAGCCTACATACGAGTACGTAACGTAAAAACTGTCAAAGTTATTCTAATTGTTTATAACCTAAAAAGTAGGGTCTTTTTCAGGCGGTTTTTTTAACAACAATTTTGATAAAATCTTAAAACATTTTCAATACATCTTAAAACTAAAGTCTCAAATAATCGATTGCGATTTGTAAAATATCTCTAGAGTCACTGTTAGGGCAAGAACAGTTGTTTAAACAATTGCTGTCTGGGATAAACAAATTGAATAACTTATAAACTATTTGGTCGATCTGGTTGAAATTTAGCTCACTAAAATAACCCATTAATTGACATAATTTAAAGTAGTTAAATTAAATATCGTTGTGCAAAAAATACAGTTATTAATATTTAAAAATTAGTGCAAAAATGAGAGTTTTTTACAATTATCTCGGTCAATTGTTTATATATTGCAATATGTGTCACACCAAATTGAAGAACTTTTTAAGGTCTACAATATTTATTTGAAACATTTTTCTCTAAAATGGATAAGAAACGTTTTATAGTAAAAAAACTTAGTTTTTCATTCTTTATAACTGTTTTAAAAAAAGAAGAAGAAAAATTAGCTGTACGTCTTCACGGAATTATCATCATTTATACCTCATCTATCGCTTAAAACCTTCAAAACCCTGTTTAACATTTTTACGTGAAATCGATGATTTTTTTCCCTATTAACTGGTGTAATAGCCAATATTATTAATAGTAAACAGATATAAAAATAACATAAACCATACGCCAATCAATAATTATTTATTTACACCATTATAATGTATTGATAACAAATGAGAAAATTATTTATTTTACAAAATAAAAATATTTTGTAGAAATAAACTACACAAAATTTTATGAGATTAGTAGACACTCCAACTATTTCTAATATTTCTTCTTTTTTTAATGAAAGATTAAGTTCATTTTAGCAGTTAATAGTGTGAGGTAGGAATATTTGTGTTGTATATTTCCTATTCCGAATGTGTCAAAATGAATCTCGGTAGAGCGAATTCAGTATAACAAAATTTACGAAACAAGAATTAAATCATTTATGTTAATTGAGTGTCTGGTTGTTCTTCTATTTCTTTATAATCCTATTATAGCCTTTTAATATTGTTATGAACTATTTATATGGGAAATAAGCCACAATTAAATTGAAAAAATATTTTTATTAACGTTTCGACGCCCAAATCGGGTGTCGTTGTCAAAATACAAAATACTACTAAATAAACAAAAATAGCATTTTACATAATATCGTGTTTTTATTTCTAATATTATATAGATATTTTCTATTAGCTGCAAAATCAAAACTAAATAGTATTTTTATTTTTGGTAATTACTGTTACTTAACCAAACAATTTAAAACATTTCTGTAATTTTTTATTTTATTTTTGGTCTCTGTGGTTTTTATTACTAAAGCCTATACGAAGATTCATTTGTTCAGTGTGCTTCGCAGCTTCTTATTTACGGCATATTTTAGTAACTTTTAATATTATTAAAAACACCGTAAAGAAGAAGCTGTGAAACACACTGAACAAATTTTTGCAAATAATTAAAGAAAACTATATTGCTTGTTGTAAACAAATGCAGGTTTTTGCAAGTTTGTACCTTTATTGGATTTTGTTATATATTCACTATTCGGAAAAGAGTTTCCGCATTGAAAACCAAGAATCGTGATATATAACGATAAAGAAAAAAGGAATAAAGAGATATATGTGAATTACATACATATCGAATATTCGATTTGAAGCCAGTCATGTAAGTGTCTATACTCTACTTCTCCGCTTGGAAAATAAAAATAAATAAGATTTCGATTTCTAGAATTGAACACAGAAATGAGTGTCTAGGTGCTCGAAATACATGGCCTTTATTCCAGTTTCCACTAAAATCTAGCAACATCGATCATGCTGGCTTAGTTCGAGGTGTTTCGTGCTGAAATTCGCCATTTTTTAAATTTTTTATATCTACGCAACATTCCACTTTAGTTGTCTTTGTTTAAGAAACATGTCATATGTTACCTAAAAAAAATTTGGTGATATCAGATAAATAATTCGTCAACAGATTAGACTCTTAACATTTAATCCAATAATGACTACTTTATTACAGGTTTAAAAGTAAAAGCCAATTTTTTTATAATTTTGTTTTTTATAGAAACCCCATTAATACAGTTTTAAATCCACATTATATAAATAACCAAACATTTTTGGATACAAATAATCTGAATATGTAACCACATTTGGTCTGATTGTTGTTTTTTTAATTCGGCCATATATGGTGGCTGCTGGCTTCTGAGCCACCTTGGATAATTAGGGGTTGGTTACCCCCGTACCATAAGGGTTGATGAAATAACTCGCATCAACGTAGATGCATTTATTTTATAAGTTAGAGTACTAACGGTAAATAGCTGGTGGTACGCTAGTTCTCAGTAGCTGTGATGTTTTCCCTTTGGGATCTCAAATATTAATGACTTACTCTTCGCAATGGAATTAGAAGATAATAATTAGTCTTCTTTTGTTTATTGTTTTGGTATATAATGAAAGTAAGAATGTTTTGATTAAAAGCGCTGAGTCGACTCGGTTATAAAAATAATGAATACTATTGTTATTGCAAACCGACCTTGGTCAAACCTAAACTGTTACACTGATATGTGCTAATTTAGGTCGATCGTATTTACTATAAACAAACGTAGTTTGTTTTGCTAAAGACATTTAAAATTATTAAAAGGATTTGTTTTAATAAGAAGATTACTAAGAGATGCCGTGTATCCCAACAAATCTTCCTTTCCTTCCGAAAATTTTCTGACTACGGAAAAGCAAGAAACATTTTCTTTTATTAGTACCACCACCTGCTTACTGCGTTTTAATAAATACAATATATACATTTTTTATTTCCTATAAATAATAATTAAATAAAAAAAAAATAAAAATGTTCGTTATTGACATTATTCCCGTTTCACTTGTCACTCACTGTGTTCTCGGATTGTAAGCATATAATCTCTTCTTATGTATTTCCCTGATTTTATTGTTTTCCAATCTGATCTTACAATTAACATTACTTACCTCTGTTATTGTGAAGGGGCCTACATAAAGACTATCAAACTTACCATTCTCTTCCCTTTTTACCAGGACTAGGTCTCCTATTTTAAAATGTTGTGATGTTGCTTTGAGCTTATTCTTTTCTTGTCGCTCTTTTTGTCTTCGTTGCTTTTATTACTTCTAGTGAATTGACCTATCGTATCTATGTACTCTGTGTCCTCTTGTTTCGAAGAAGTGTCCGATATCACGTCTTCTTTGACATGTGCTCTTTTCGGTTTGTTAATTTGACATTCATGGCATTGTTTAACGTATTTTCTTACGTCTTTTTCTAAATTTTTCCATCTGAACTTTGCTTTTAGCTTCTTTATTAGTCTATTTTTCTTTAAGTGTCCTCCAAACATCGGATGATTATGATATTCTTCTATTAAGCTGTGTTTTTCTTTGTCATCTTCTATTGTTTCTGGTACTTCACATATGTATATTTCTACATTCTTCAATATTTCGTTTCCTTGTTTAATAAATTTCTCAATTGTGCACACTTTAAAAATAATATCGTTTACGTATATTTTTACTTTACGTACTGCATTCTCTACCGCCAGCTTATCAAGCTGTGCCAACATTTGGTTTAAATCGAGATGATTGAATCCTGTGGCTATGCTCTTGCTGCACTTTATTTTGTTTTTGACCCTAATGCTCAGTCTTGGTGAGATTAGTGCTGCTCCAAAAGACAAAATTGGTAGTCTATGCGCCTCTAAATTATTTAGTACCTTTCTTACTGTCTGTTTGTGGGCTTCTGGCTGTAGTGCGAGTTCACTTTCTGCCTTCGTTTGCCTTGCTTCCTTCTTCTTTTCTCTTGCTTGAGCTGGTGTTATAGCTAATATATGGGTATTGTCTATGTACAGGTTCTTTAGTTGATGTAATGTTATTCTTGAAAGACTATCTGCATAGGTATTTTTCCCTGTTATATATTCTATTTCGAAATCGTATTCCTCTAAATCTAATCTGATTCTTGTAAGTTTCGAAGTTGGTTCTTTCATTGCGAATAAATGTGTTAGTGGCTTATGATCCGTTTTTACTAAAAATGTTGGTGCTCCATATAAATAACATTTGAAATGATTAATTCCCCAATGAATCGCTAGTAATTCCTTAACAATTATTGGTTTATTACATTCTCCTTTATTGAAACTTCTTGATGCGTATGCTATTGGTAGGTCTATTCCGTTATAATCCTGACTTAAAATTGCTGAACAACTCTCGTTGGATGCGTCTGTTGTTAGTATGAATTGTTTATTGAAATCCGGTTATTTTAGGATCGGTGGCTTCATCAGAGATGATTTAAGCTTATTGAAGGCTTTTTCACATTCTTCTGACCAAAAAAATTCTACTCCTTTTCTTGATAATCTGCTGAGTGGTCTGCATATTTCAGCAAAATTTTGAATAAAACGTTTATAATAGTTACAAAATGCTACGAATCTTTTTGTTTCTTCCGCTGTCTTAGGTGTCGGGTATTGTTCAATCGTTGCATATTTCGCTTTGTCTGGTGATACTCCTTCCTGAGAAATATCATGTCCTAAATATGTTACTTCTCTTCTAAATAATTGACGTTTTCCTGGGTTAAGTTTCAAATTGAATTTTCGACATGTCTCGAATGTCTTTTTCAGTTTGTCTAGGTGATGTTTTTCGGATATTCCTATTACTACTATATCGTCCATGTAAAGAAATGCCTTGTCTGGTGTTAATCGCGAAAATGCTATTGATATCATCCTTGAAAAGCTATTTGGGCTTACATTTAATCCAAAAGGTAATCTGGTAAATTGAAATGCTCCATTTTCTGTGCTAAACGATGTGTATTTTCTCGATGATTTTTCTAATGGTATCTGGTGAAAACCTGACATTAAGTCTATAACTGAAAACCATTTTGCTCTTCCTAGTTTATCTAGTATCGAGTCTATCCTTGGTAAAGGAAATTTGTCTGTGACTATTTTCTTGTTCAGTTTTCTAAAATCTATGCATAATCTCCATGCTTTATTTACATCTATCACCTTTTTCGGTACCAGCACTACTGGGCTGTTGTATTCTGATGTAGACGGTTCTATTATTCCTTGGTCTCTCAGTTTTTGTACTTGTCGGTTTAATTCCTCTGTTTGTGCATGAGGTGTCCTATAGTTTTTAATGTATACCGGAGTTTGGTCTTTAACTCTCAGTTTCTGCTCGTAGAAGTTGTTACATGTTAGCATGTCATGCCTAAGGGCTAATATATCTGAATAATCTTCACATAAAGATACTAACTTATCGCGTATGTATTCTGGAATGTCTAACTTCAATGATTCCCGTAATTCCTATTTCCTATCCTTGCTGTCGTTGATCAGTCTATATATGTTGAATAATTTAATGTCTAATGTTTTGATCGCGTTTTTTCTCTACTTTTACTGTTTCGTAGGTTGTGTTCAAAATTTTGATGTACGGATTATTACTTGAAATTATTGCTCTCGCTATGAATATTCCTGGTTGTATTTCCTGTTGTTCCACTATCCTGTCGTTCTTCAGCGTTTGAAAAATTTTTACGACTCTGTAAATTTCACATCTAGGCGGTATTATTATCGTGTCATTATCTATATTATCCAAAATGTTTGTACTAATGTAACAATCGTTGTCCTCTTTAATGTGCATTTTAAGGTTAGCGCAGTCTAGTATGCATTGAAAATTTGAAATAAAGTCTCTCCCAATGATTCCGTCGGTTGGAATAGGAAAGCTAGGTTCCACTAACTGAAAGATATGCTCAAATCGAGATCCTTTTACTTCTAGCGTTGTTTCAACTTCTCCCATTGTTTGTAATTCTCCTTTAATTACTCCTTTTATTTTCGCGTTTGTGTTTGGTTTCACATGTTCCTTCATAAAATCTTGTGAACATTTCAGTATTGAAATATCAGCTCCTGTGTCTATGATAAAGGTATTTGTGTTTTCTAGGAATCCTGTTTTCATTCGTACAAAATTCGTTAGGTTTAAATCGAAGTTGTAAATATTATATTCCACTTCTGACTGTGTACTTTCCTTGTTTCGTTCATTCAAAACCCCAACTGCTGGTTTTCTGGTTCCTCTTGGCTGTCTTCTAACTCAAGTAGCCTTACGTTTCTGTTACGTCCTCCTCTCTGGTTCCCTCTGTATAGAATAGAATAGAATACTTTATTGGTATAGCTTTACAGCTGCCATCATAAAGATGGATATACACGTCAGATATACAACACAATATAGTCACAGACACATAATCAAATACCTATACATACACTTAAATTTTAGATTTAACATAATGTACATTGATAAATATGAAAATTATTAATATTAGACAGAACTCATAACAGCAATCTAGTTGCTAAGTATTCTTCTACACTGTAGAATGCATGTTTACATAGTATACTTTTCACAACTCTTTTGAATTTCACCGGATGCAAAGATCTAACTTCATTTTGTACGTTTGGTTGTTGAATTGTCTATATCCTCTGTTGGAATAATTCCGTTGGTTTCCTGTTTCTTCTCCTTCGTTCCGTTGTCCGAAGTTATTTCTTCTTCTTCTGTCGTATTTGTTATTGTATCCTCTTCGGTATTGCTGTTGTCCTCTCCTATTTTCATAATTCGTCCTATAATTGAACACTCTTCTCTGTGTGTTCTCCTCTGTCGTATCAATCGGTAAAAATTTAGATACTACTTCCTGCGGTGTTGTGAAATTACCTGCCTCCAGTATTAACTTAGCTCTATCCTTATTAACATTTCGTTTCATTGTTGCTACGACTGTTTCCGTTGTGTATTTTTTCGCTAGCTCCAATGGTATTCCTTCCGCTATGTATGCTACTTTCAACTGTTCCGCTAATTCCTCTACTTCGGATGCGTACACTGCTGCATCTTTGTTTCCTTGCCTTTTCTTTGCTAACTTGTAACAGTATCCTCTATGGTTATCAGGTTTCTAGCCTTATTAGTCAATCTTGTTTTTATTAATGTTATCGCTGTTTCTTCATGTCCTTCTGCTATTTTTCCCAGTAACTCTAATGCGTCTAAAAATGGTTGTAGTTTCCCTGCGCTTCCATCAAACTCGTTGGGCAATACGTTGCTTGCAATATTCAAAAATTCGTTGATGGTCAGAGCCATGTTTAATATTTTTATATCTTGTTTTATGTCGCTTTTTCCCTCTTTTATTTTCTCGTCAATTTTTTCCTCTATCTCCTCGTCACTTTTTTCCTCTTCTACTTCTTCGTCGCTTTGTTCTTTCTCTATTTCCTTGTCGATTGGTTGGTGTATTGAACTTGGAACTACTGTTCTTAAGTTTACAGCTTGAAATGAGCGTATAACTTTGTCTCTTATTTTTCCGAAATATTTGTTGCACGCTTCTCTTTGTTTGTCCGATAGCGCTTCCCAATTTTTCTTCGTTAAATGTGTGAATTTGTTATACAATTTAATTAGCTGTGTCGTTAGTTCTTCTTGTATATCCTTAGATTTAGGTACTTTCTTCTTCAAGACCCTTCCACTTTGTTTTGTTACTTCTTGCGTAATCTCCTCAACTATTTTGATGAAGTCTTGCCAAGTAACTTTGTTGCTACTCATTTATTCATAATTCATTTATTCCTGTAATATTCATTTTCCTTATTCCTCTACCCGTAACGAACGCATAAATTTGACAGTATTACGATGTATAGTAAATATATATGTATATGAAATATTATGTCAAAAATAGTAAAAATATAGTAAATTGCAATAAAAAATAATTATATCAATCAATATAAATAACCATTAAAAAGCAGTAGACCAATAAAAATGTAATAAAAATCAGTAGGTCAAATAATAAATGGATAAAAAGTCAGTAAAGATAAAAATAATGCTAGTAAATATATAAAAATCAAACAAAAATCAATATCAAATAAAAATGTATCATTACGTCCTATAAATAACTAATATTTGTAAAAAAAAATTCCTTATAATACCAATAAGGTAATTAAAAATAGAATAGTTAAATAAAAATAGGTAAAACTTAAAAGGTTATGTGCATCTTAAATTACGATTATATTACTTTATTATATGATTATATTATACGAATTATATTATATGATTATATTATATATTATATTATACGAATCAGGACTAATATCATAAAATACTTAATTATTATACGAATCAGGAAATACCATAAAAATAGCTAATATGAACTTACCACTTTTACACGGTCTGTGTTCGTATCACCCAAAAGTCCTCGCTGCACGTTCCATAGCATTGTCCATTGTCCATTGTCCACACGAAGTTCCATCTCCATACCATGTTCCATTTTCCATACCATTATCATCTCCATCTCGGGCCTGATATCTCCATCCTTTTTATGTGGGCACCCCGCTGCTATCTAGGGTGGTCGAGGTGCAAGAACATTGACGTGTTTTCCCATTTCTCGTTCTAGACTGCTAGTTTTGGGTTCTTCCCTGGTCTTGGATCGCCATATGGTGGCTCCTGGCTTCTGAGCCGCCTTGGATAATTAGGGGTTGGTTACCCCCTACCATAAGGGTTGATGAAATAACTCGTATCACCGTAGATGCATTTATTTTATAAGTTAGAGTACTAACGGTAAATAGCTGGTGGTACGTTAGTTCTCAGTAGCTGTGATGTTTTCCCTTTGGGATCTCAAATATTAATGACTTACTCTTCGCAATGGAATTAGAAGATAATAATTAGTCTTCTCTTGTTTATTGTTTTGGTATATAATGAAAGTAAGAATGTTTTGATTAAAAGCGCTGAGTCGACTCGGTTATAAAAATAATGAATAATATTTTTATTGCAAACCGACCTTGGTCAAACCTAAACTGTTACACTGATATGTGCTAATTTAGGTCGATCGTATTTACTATAAACAAACGTAGTTTGTTTTGCTAAAGACATTTAAAATTATTAAAAGGATTTGTTTTAATAAGAAGATTACTAAGAGATGCCGTGTATCCCAACACACATATATTTCTTTCCCGATTTTTTTATTTCTATATATTGTTCATTCAGGCATCCTGAAGTTTTTTGAATTTTGACGTTTTGATTTCCATTTCAGAAATCGATCTCAAAATATCGGTATTATAAGCATATAATACAAAAAATTATATTTGAGAACGATTTTTGAAGTGCAAAGCAAAGTTAACTTATTATAACTTAAAATCGTCGTTTATTCCAATTAATAATATTGAATGCATTACAAAAGTTGCAAGTGTCTATATTATAGTTTGGTCATAAATAATTGAAAAAATATTAGGTCTACTACATAACTACATAGATAAATATAAAATTATTTGCAATTAAATTTTTTTATTAAAAGCAGCTTGTGCAGTGCATTATAGATTGCACATAATTATAAATAGCAGTTTTTGTGAAAGTCCGAGGTAATGTGCAGACATTAAAAATTATCAATCTAATGTCCAGCCTACAACAGGTTGCAACAAAAAATGTCACACAAACGATTTCTATGGCTTAAGAGCGTAGGCGCAAAATTTCGGCTCGCTGCTTTTTAATGCATTCAGTTTTTTCGAATCCTGAGAAAACTAATGAATATTTTCGAGAACTTTAAACGCAGAAGGAAATATTATATTATTACCGAGGGCCGAAAGTCCCTGAAAACCTTCTGTTAATCCTGAATCCCTTCTATTAATGTGTATTTTAATGATGTACACATATCTCATCCACAAGAAACTTTTTTTGTTTATTCTAAGGGACTTTCGGCACTCGGTAATAATGACATAATCTTTCATTCTGCGTTTAAAACTTTCAAAAATATTTACATATTAGTTTTTTCAAGATTCGAAAAAAATTAATGCATGTAAGAAGCATTGACCCGAAATTTTGGGCCTATGCTCTACTAAATATCACAAAATAAAAAAACTACTTACTGAACACGCATGGAATATACCATTGTGGTTGATCTTACCTAGAAAAAAATAATAATTACTAGTATTCAATTCTTTTTACCATCTTTTTTTTCACTATTTTTAAATAATATTATTATACTTTGTTTATAATTTATTCATTGACTCCTGTGAATAAGCATAAATATGTCACGTTTAGTAAATTTTTCAGCGTCGAAACAATGTTTACAGGGAAGGGCAAAATGGCAGAATAATGGTAAAACCCCCAAGGAAAAATTTCCTGTCGCCAGCTGAATACAATCACAAACAAATTTTAACGAATATTTCATTCATAGAGATTCTGACCAATAGAAAGCTACAGAAATAAAAATTACAGCGATTATTTCATTCATAGGAGGTTCTGACCAATAGAAAGCTACAGAAATCTAAATTAAAGTGATAATTTTTAATAATTTCCCGTCGTCAAGTATATTACGTCAGATGCCCGTCGTTTCTATGAAAAAACACATTCAGTGACATTAATGACAACTAATGATTTAGAAATTATAAAAGTGATGACTTTCAACCGTAAAATATTTATAACAACTGTGTGTTTAATTGTACTAATTTGTACTTACATAAATAAATTACAATAAAATTTTGGTTTTGTTTTATTCATGAAATAATCGCAACAAATTGCACTAGATCTCTAAAATTAATATAGAATTCTTGCCCTCGTGACACTTTGACATAATTTCACTCGCCTTCGGCTCGTGAAATTAAAACTGTCAAAGTGTCACTCGGGAAAAATTCAATAATTTTAGAGCTCTTGTGCAATTACTACTGATAATTTTTGACGATATTCCATCGTCAAGTACTTATTACGTCAGTTGACCTTCGTTGCTACGAAAAAATTAACATCCAGTGGCATTAATAAAAATTCATGTTCTACAACATGTCAAAGAGAACATCAGGAACAGGTTTAGCATATATTCAGGCGAAGATATCAATAAAATCTCGTTCCAAATAAACTTTTTTTATTCTAAAGAACTTTCGGCCTTTTAAATGAGACATTTAGTAAAAATTATATGCAACTCTTAATGCAGAACGCAGAACGTCAAATTTCCAGTTAAAGTTCACTGATTTGTCCCTACTGGCGCTCGCGAATTTTTAATTATTCCCTCTACCTACGAGCTCAGGGCGGATAGTATGCTTAGTATGCTCTATTTTTTCGTTGTAAATTTTCTTTCACTACATTTACAGCTAAATGCTGTAACATTTAATGCTAGGATGACTGCTCAGAGGTTTATAGATTTGGTTGTAGAACCAATTGTACCATTTGAGGGTGCAATAGGAGAAAGTATTGTCCCTTTTGGCGACAATGCCCGGTCTCATGGTGCAAGAATTGTGACCGAAAGGTTACAGCATCACGGTATTGACAGAATGGATTAACCAGCAAACTCACCAGATATGAATTGCATAGAACATGTTTGGGCCGCTATATCATGATAACTAAATGTGTGAGAAAATGCTGTGTATACGCCTCAACAGTTAAGTGATGAAGCACATATGGGTAACTTTGGATCAAAATTTATTGAATGCATTAATAAATTGGTAGCATGTATGTCCAATAGAGTAAGAAGTTTAGTGCTTTAACGAAGAGGTCTTTTTTATTTAAAATTTGTAGGTAAATTATCTCGTTATTTTGGATTTTGTAGAACACCATTTTATTTTAATTTATTTCAATAAACTGCTATTCTTGTTAAAACATCTTATTTTTGCTTTTGGTTATTTATGTTCAAAAAAATATACATTTTTTAAATATAGCCAACGAAAAAATTCTACGACTTCAATAAACTTTTAAAATATTAAATTTGTAATAATTATTATGATTCTCATCAATTGTTAAGAACTGGGCATACTAAAATTTTGTTACTATACGGGGTGCTACAGATACCCTTCAGCTGGGTACACATATGCGAGCCGAACTGTTTGCGAACTGATCGCGTGCAGTTCGTTGAAAATATATTCATCTTATCACGATCCATGGAAAGTGACAAACCAACACTTGTGCGAAATTTATGTAAATTATTCGTTTAATTTGTAATTTTATCTCAAAGTCACGTTCTAAAAGCAATTATCTGTTTATCAACTATAAAATAAAAATTATTTTCTCTATATCTGTTATTTATATCTTGGAAGCGTGAACAATAAAACAAGTCCATTTGAATAAGTTGGCCGCCTGTGAATTTTAGTGTTACAGAAGAATCCTACGAATATCATAGATTCAAAGATTGTCAAAAGTGGAAGTAACTAGAAGGATATGAAAAAACCGGAAATAATAATAACTATCAAAAGACGAAAACTTGAGTACTTGGGACATGTGATTAAAGAGAAAAAATACCCATTTTTACAACTTATTCTGCAAGGCAAAATCCGAGGAAAGCTAAATGTGGGAAGACGAAAAACATCCTGGCTTAAGAACTTAAGGGAATGGTTCAAATGCAGTAGTGCAGAGCTGTTTAAGGCGGCAGCAAACAGGGTCCGCATTGCCATGATGATTTCCTTCTTCATCTTCATGTGAAATCTTCGTTCCGAAGGTTGGCGAGATCATCAGGGCTATACGTATTTTCAAAACTGCTGACCGAACAATTCGTTGTTGCTACAGCCATACCATTCCCGTAGATTCTTTATCCAGGAGTTTCGTCTTCTTCCTATGGACCTTTTTCCTGCTATCTTCCCCTGCATAATTATTCGAAGCAGCTCATATATTTTGCCTCTTGTAATGTGTCCCAAGTATTGCAGTTTCCGTTTTTTGATCGTAAATATGACTTCCTTTTCTTTATTCATTCTTCTCAAGACCTCGACGTTTGTGACTCTCTCCGTCCTTGATATTCTCAGGATTCTGCGACACATCCACAGTTCAAATGCCTCTAATTTCTTGGTATCAATCTTTTTCAGCGTCCATGACTCCATGCCGTAGAACAGCAAAGAAAGTACGTAACATCTCATCAGGCGAAGTTTCATTTCAAGGCTCAAATCTCTTCCATAGAACACTCTCTTCATTTTAGTGAATAAGTAACTGGCCTTTTCTATTTTTATTTTGATTTCTGCTGAGCTATCGTTGTCTTCATTTATTATAGTGCCTAAATATTTGTATTTGCTACATCGATCGATAATTTCATTGTGTAAATATAAATTTTGGACATTTCGTGTTGATTTCGATATTACCATAAATTTAGTTTTCTTTATGTTCAAAGACAGTCCATATCCTTCGCTGCAGTCAGCTATCTTATTCACCAATGTCTGTAGCTCTTCAAGTGTTTCTGCGATCAGAAAGGTGTCGACGGCAAATCTCAGATTGTTTAATCTAACACCATATATTTTAATACCTATGGATTGCTCAGAGAGTGTTTTATTCATTACGTCTTCGGAATAGAGATTAAACAGGGTTGGTGACAGTATACACCCTTGTCTCACACCTCGCTTTGTTTTAATTTCTTCAGTGGTATTATTCTCTACTCTCACTACTGCTTTTTGATTGTAATAAATTTTTGCTATTAGTCGGATGTCTCGTTTATCTAAATTCTTTTCTGCCAGGAGTCTGATTAGATGATCATGCCGCACTTTATCAAAGGCCTTGTTATAATCTATAAAACACATGAATACATCTTGATTTATGTCAAGACATCTTTGAGACATAACGTTCAGTGCTAACAACGCCTCTCTTGTTCCGAATCCATTTCGGAATCCAAACTGGGTATCATTGCTGTCCATTTCCAGTTTTCTGTGTACTCTAGTGTGTATAATTTTCAGGAATATTTTCAGTACATGGCTCATCAAACTGATTGTACGGTAATCACTACATTGTTAGGCATTCATATTTTTGGTATAATAACAAAGGTGGATAAAAGCCATTCTTCTGGTATTTTTCCTGGTGTATAAACGCTATTGAAAAGTTCAACTAAAATGTTAATCGAGTCTTCTTCTATCAGTTTAAGGATTTCCGTTGGTATTTCATCTGGACCTGGGGCTTTACCGTTTTTCATTCTTTTTAATGCGTACATTAATTCCTCTTCCACTATTTCTGGACCTTCGTCTCCTTGTATGTTACTTAGTTCAGATTGTGGTCTATCATATGCAAAGAGTTCTTCAACATAGTTTTTCCATGTCTTCAACTGTTCTTCTAGTTCTGTTATTATGTTTCCGTTGACATTATACAGGATATTTGGCTGCTTACGTTTTTGTGTACCTGTTAGTTCTTTCACTATTTTATGTACAATAAAAATATCATGTTTTGCCTGCAATTGCTCTATTTCTTCACATTTTCTTTTATAAAAATCTCCCTTTAGTATTCCGATTCCTTTTTTGATTTCTTTCTGTATTTGTTTTTACCGTTGTTCGTTTTTTTTTCTTTCATTATTCTCCGATTGTCCATGAGAAGAAGGATTTCAGTCATTCAGCTTTGCTTTATTTTTGTTTTTCTTTAGTCAGAATTTTCTTCGCAGGACTTGTTATCGCCATTTTTACGTTTTGCCATTTTTTTATCTGTGTTGTTCGTTGGCTGAAATGTTTCTTTTTTATCAAGTATTTTCAAATTATTATTAATACATCTTTGCAGTTCCTTCTTTACCACCAGGTTACATAAATGACTGAAGTTTATCTGGTTTGCTCTTCTTTCCTGCTCCAATCTTTTTCCTTGATGATTTCCAACCTTCGATAAAAGATCTTCTTCTTCTTCTTCTTCTACTTTCAAAAGACGAAAGAAGAAGGAACACGCCATTCCCATAATCTCGATTAGACGAAACCAACCAGGCAATATCGCTGGGTACGCGGTCTAAATTGAATGGCTAAACAATATCCTTTGTGTTTGTCCCAAAAACCGACAGGCTGGGGTTTAAAACAAGCGATTAACGAACAGCTCACAAGCGGTTCGTTCAGCTCTGCTCGCATACTTTACACGAGCACTGTATTTAAAAATATATTATAGATTTTTTTTCACAGAAAGGTGTCTTATGTTATAAAATCAATAAAAATATATATAAAACCGAGACCTGCAATAAAATATTTATTACTAAATTGTTATTATTTCTCCCGATCTTTTTCAGACCCCATTTAAGTGGACTGTGGCCGAAAAGTAATAAAGCGAAAGACAATATAAAAACAACTGCTCTGGGATTTGTACGGGCTTTCTGCGAAAGGATATTGAATTCCCGAAAATATTTCTTTATGTCGTACCTATCTCACTTTGAAATGGAATAAAAAAATCGTCAAGCGATATTACTGCTCAAGCTAAACAAACGAAAATAGCCATATAAATTTTATTCATATATAAATCAAAGAGTTTCTTTATATAGAATCTTGGATAAAGAAAAATTATAAAAAAACTATTCCAGACGTCTATTGAAAATAGTTTGCAAGAAATTTCTGGATTTCTCAGAACAATAACAATAAGTTAAAAGTGATCTAACAGATCCAACAAAAATATTAAAACATCAATAATATTATATACTCAGCTGAAAAGGAAACGTTTTAGCACAAGTATGTTAATTCACTTTGAACTGTGTCGTTTTACGGACAGTTCATCGAAAAAGATCCACGCTTTTCAGGACAATAAAAATAGGGTAAACAGGCAATAACTTAGGGTTGAGTATTAGCTTCTTCAGCCTTCAGTAATCCAACTTTGGACATAGGCCTCCCCCAAGTCAATCCAGTGTTGTCTATTTTGTGCCACCTGTTTCCAGTTGTGTCCTCCAAACTTCTTTATCTCATCGGCCCATCTCATTTGTGGCCTTCCTCTACTTTTTCTTCCTAACCACGGTCTCCATTGTTGTATTTCGTGATTCTATCTTTTATCCTTCAGTCGGGCTTGTGTCCTGCGAAGCTCCATTTTAATTTGGCAGTATGTCCTCCTGCGTCTTTTACTTTGGTATTGCTTCTAATCCATGTATTTGTTTTTTTGTCTATGAGGCTCACCCCGAGCATTGATCCTTCCATCGATCTCTGTGCCTTTACTATTTTATCCATATTGGCCTTGGTGAGTGTTCACGTCTGTGAACCATACGTAAGTATAGGGAGGATACACTGATCGTAAACTCTGGTTCTAAAATATTGTTCTATTTTAGTGTTTCTCAAGATCCAACTCAGTTTTCCAAATCCTGTCCACGCTAATCTTATTCTTCTAGTAATTTCGGCAGTTTGATTTTCTTTGTTAACTTTCATTATCTGTCCTAGGTAGATGTATTCGCTTACTGTTTCTAAATCTAAGTCATTCAACGTTATTTTTGTAATGTTCGGTGTATTCGTTATTACTTTTGTTTTTTTCAAGTTCATCTTAAGACCTACTTTTTCCGAAGCTTGAAATAATTGCGTCATCATGGTCTGTAATTCTTCGAAACTTCTAGCGAATATTACAATGTCGTCAGCATATCTCAAATGACTCAGTTTTCTTCCATTAACATTTATTCCTTTATCTACCCAGTTAATGTCTTTGAACACGTCTTCAAGTCCCAGTGTGAACAGCTTTGGTGAAATAACGTCTCCCTGGCAAACTCCTCTGTTGATTGGTATAGCTTTGGTTTTCTCATCTATTTGTATTTTCATTGTAGCTTTTTTAAAAATATTATGTATGACCATTTTGTATCGACAATCTATCTTGCAGTTGTTCATAACTCTTTCTATTGCCCAAAGTTTTATGGAGTCGAATGCCTTTTCATAATCAACGAAGCCAATGTATAAGTTCAAGTGATATTCATTGGGTTTCTCTATTAGCCTATCTACTTTCTTAGCTCCCTATTAGCGTTCTCTACTCCTTTGGGTATTAGCTTATGGGTTATAAATAATAAATTTCGAGAGTAATTTCGCTATTTTTTTTTATTTCATTGATTCCCGTATTCATTTCTTATATTTCTCTGTTACATTTGTCTATTTCACTCGTCCTGTCGTTCCAACGTTCCATGGGAGTTCTTTTTGATGCTCATTATTTATACCTCTCTCCTCATTCACTCCAATCCAAAATTGACTTAAAGACCATCGGAATTGCTTACACGAAAGCTAGAGTCATCTGTAAGTAAACAGTTTCTCCATTTTGTCGTAAGATATTACTTTGATCCTTGTTAATTACTGGGCACTGCAATAGTGACTTAAAATTACATATATATTTTCGATGTTGCCAAATGTACAGTTTCTAAATTATAAGGATAACAAATATGCGCATTTTTTAATAGGACCACCCGTATATTTTACGATCTTCTGTTACAGTTTTTATTGCTGATGCAACATCTACCATGTTAATGGCATGGCCAATATTATTATGCAGAAAGTAGTAAAAACTTTTTATTACAAGCGTTGATATTAATATAACTAGAAAATAAAATGGGCGACTTGGTTTTTGTTAAAGTTTAAAAATGTCCTATTTGTTTTTTTATGTATATCGGTTTCATTTCATTAAATCAATTAGGGTGTATTGCTATACCGTGATTTAGATTTAACAGCGATACAATTCAGACTAAAATACAATGGTACATTCAACAGAGCCTCAAACAATTTAAATTTTAATACTAAAAGGATGTTGTGATAGGTACATAATAATACCAAAAAATTATGAAATTTGAGAATTTTTTACTTGCAAAATTTGCAAGTTTAAAATAGGGCAGTCAATGAGAGCAAGAAGAGGTTATTACCTCCGATTTATATCCTACTGGATGGATTTTAATGAAATTTTAGGAATAGCATGAAAATATCTCCTTATTCAAAGTCTACCTTATGCCGATGTGTGCTTTTGTCTTGGGGGCGGTTCCCACCCCTTCTCAGGGGTGGAAAATATTTTGGTTAAACAACTACGGAAGTTGCTAGAGAGCCTAATTCTAAGCAAAGACTGTTCTATAATTTTTTTTTCGAAAACTCCATACTTTTTGAGTTATTCGTGGTTGAAAATTGGCCATTTTCATTAAAATATAAGACCTTTTGAAACGCTTTTTTGCGAATACCTTAAAAAACAATGCATCTAAAAAATTATATAAAACATTTTTGTAGCTCATAAGAAATCAAAGAGATTTGTTCCTTTTTCAATTTTCTAGTTACAACACAAAACGAGATATGGTAGGTTATATACACCGCTGACGTACCTAGAACACCAGGTACCCTAATGAGCCTCTACGCCGACGATACAGCGATAGCGGCCAAACACAGAAACGTAGACATCGCAGTGACCAACCTGCAAACAGCGTTAGAAGACATCGAGGAATGGTGTATAAAATGGAAGATATCCATCAAATCCGAAAAGACGCAAGCGGTACTATATTAGAAAGGAAGACAACAGCCAGAAGGACAGCTGACGGTGCTAAACAACCCCATCGAGTGTAAACATGAAGCTAAATACCTGGGAGTCATCATGAAAAAAGGATTAACCTTCCAAAAACACTAGAAGCCACAGTCCAGAAGGCCAACATGGCGAGAGTAACTTTAAGAGGACTCACAGGAAGAAAAAGTAAACTAAGACCAAAAACGAGGTTAGGACTAATAAATAGCATAATATTACCGGTATTAACATACGCATCTCTCGCATGGGGACAAGTATGCAACACCCACAAAAAGAAGATACAAGCGGTCCACAACAGCAGCTTAAAAGAAGCAGCCAGAGTCCCAAGATACGTCGCAGAAAGATTCCTATTTAGAGAACTTCAACAGGTGATAGTCACCGAAATGATGACAGATAAGGCAAGGGTCAAATTCGCGGAGCTGGAGCACCAACCAAGTCACATACTGCGAGAGATTCTAGGGTATGACGCGTTCCACCGATGGAAGCACAAACGTCCTAAACAGCAAATAATGGAATAAAGTGAATCCAATAAAGCAAACAAAGAGTGACAAAGTAAAAGAAAAAGTAAAAGTGAAAGTAGTAGTCAGTTCGTAGCTCAAAACACCAAGTGCCGAAGAAACACGCAACCCAAGCGTAGGTCCAACATCCCAGGTAAAAAAATAGAGGAAAAGGCGCAAGCATAACAAAAAAAAAAACACAAAAAAAAAACAAAAAAGGCGTAAGCCACCAAAAAAATCACAAAAAAATCATAAAATTCTTGAGCACCAAGTCATTGGACCGAGCTCAGTGGGGCTTGGTACAATGACTTGGGGCCCAAGCAAGCAATTTCAGTACCGCGGATAAGTAAATAGATACAGGGGTGGCCAAGCTCCTTGATAGTCGGAGTCATTCTTCAAAATTTGAAATTTTCCACGAGCCGCAATTAAACAATTATTTAAAAAGTGTAAAAAAGGTATTAAATTTTTCTCTCACCGTTTGGATGTCATGAATTTTAAAGTGAAATAAAATGGTTCACATCGTTTTTTCAAATATGCAAATAATTCTACAAGCAGCCTTTACTAATTCAGGATACTTCGATTCTTCATCATCCTTCTATCTTTCTCCGGGAAGGCTTACTGATCTTATACCGTCTCTCAAAAAAACACTGCTTTTAACACTCTGTCTTCCTCTGATCTGACCGAATGACCTGCTCATCTTATCCAGTTAGCTTTTATATGTCTGACGATGTTTTCAGTGCCATACACACTCACCAATTCAGCTTTGCGACGCCATATCCACTCCCCTGTCAATTCATCCCTGTGACGGCCACATATCATTCTGAGAATTTTCCTTTCAAATACCAGCAGCTTATTTATTTCCCGCTGATGTAGAGTCCACCGAACAATTGGGCGAATAATTGGCATGTACAGTTTTAATTTAGATTGTCTTTTTAGCAGCTTAGATTTTAATAATCATGATAGGGAGTATAATGCTCTATTGCAGCAGCTATCCTTGCTGAGACCTTTTTTATATGTGGTTGTCATCTGTGAGTACATTTTTTTTCTTCTTCTACGGCACTACAGCCAAAATTGAGCCTTGGCCTCCTTTATTTTTTTGCCTCCACCCTTGCTTGTCTGTGGCTGCTCTTCTCCATACACGGACTCCTAAAAAGGCTTGTGCGTCGCTGTTTACTGTGTCTTCCCAGCGCTTTCTTGGCTCTCCAACCGGTGTCTTTCCCTGCATTCTAGCATTCAGTGCTCTTTTTGGTAGCCTATCCTTTCCCATTCTTATCACAGGTCCGGCCCATTGCAATCTTTGTATTCCGATGAAGTCTGACAGGGGTGCTTCCTTATAAAGTTGATAAAGTTCGTGGTTGTATCGACTTCTGAAAATTCCGTTTTCCCTCACAGGTCCTAGTATTCTCCTCAGCACTTTCCTTTCGAATGTGTCGGGTTTGTTTTTGGATGTTTCTTTCAGGACCCAGGCTTCACTGTCATAGCATGTTATTGGTCGAATTAAAGTTTTATAGATTCTCCTCTTTGTATTTCGGTGGACACTTTTAGACCGAAATATATGGGAGAGGGCAAAATCAGCTCTGTTTGCCTGCGTTATTCTCTTCCGTATTTCTCCATCTTCTGATCCGTCGGCATATATTTCTACTCTCAGGTATGTAAACTTTCCAACCATTTCAATGTCATCTTCATGTATAATGTTTTGTGGGACTACATTTCTTCTCGTCTGAGTCATAATTTTTGTTTTTTCTGTGTTAATTTCCAGACCTAGCATTTTTGTTTTTGTTTTCAGCTCTGCGTATGTTTCCTGTGCTCCTGTTGATGTTATACTCATAATATTAATATCATCGGCATAAGCGGCCAATTGAACCGTTCGGTTGGTCAGTAGGTTTCCTCGTCCAGTTTGCATTTGCCTAACCGCATACTTCAGTGCCAGGTTAAACAATGTTGGGGCTTTAGTCCCAATCTCCCTGCTTTAGTCGCTGCGAAATTTTGAAAAAGTCTGTCCGGTGGTTTTGTATTCGTACACATGCCTGAGTTTCATCCATTGTGGCTTTAATGAGTCTTATTAGCTTGTGTGGTATTGCCAATTCAGCCAATATATAGTATAGTTTGTTCCTTTTGACTGAGCTGTATGCCTGTTTGAAGTCTACAAACACGTTGTGAACATCAATATCGTGTTCCCATGTATTGCTTAAGATCTGTTTGACTGTAAATATTTGATCCAGTGTCGATCTTCCCCGTCGGAAGCCCGTCTGATACTCTCCACTAATATTTTCTGCTAGTGGTTGGAGCCGCTGGTTTATAATATACGTGAGGACTTTATATGCTGTACATAGTAGAGGGATTCCACGGTTGTTTTTTAGCATTGGAGTTTGTCTCCTTTTTTATAGATCGGGCATACTTAGTGTGACCAACTCCAATTCAGTCGAATTCGGGACAAGGCTAAAAAAAATATATCTAAAATCCGGGACTTTTCAATGAAAATCGGGCCATTTTTTTAAATGTAGAATTTTAATATCGTGTTATTGATTATTTAACAAATGATTGCAACCAATTGTGGCTTAATCCCATCAAATATATAATTATTGTCTTTTCAGAAGACGATAATTAAAATACAGAAACGAAAAAAAGTCCACTAATACTGGTATTAGTATTACACTCTATTACACTCATTTGATGTGAATTCTTAGAAGAATAACATATTAAAAATTGCAAAATAGAATTTTACCAAATAGTTGAAAATTCGGATGGCCCGAAAGCCTTGTCCGGGACGCCGGGACACGACTTCGTAATTCGGGCCATGTCCCGGATTTTTCGGGCTAGTTGGTCACACTAGGCATACTATACTTTTCTTTCAGTTCTCGGGTATTTTCTCTTCTTGCCATATGTCTTTGATGAGCGCGTGGATGTGACTTGCTAGGTGGTTGCCACCTACATTATACAGTTCTGCTGGTATTTCATCAACTCCCGCAGCTTTATTGTTTTTCTGGGCCTTAATAGCTTCGAGAACTTCCCCTATAGTTGGAGCTTTTACTCCATTATCTACTTCATTCTCTTCTAGGTAGTTCATACCCATTTCATCTTCCACGTCTACTTTTGTTCCAAGTAGGGTCTGAAAATAACCTGTGATTACAGATTACCGTAAAAGTAGAAAGAGCGGTAATCTGTGATTACCGCTCCTAGATATTTAAACTCTTTTACTATTTCTAAGTTGTGGGCATTAATAGTTATGTTCTGCCTAACTCTTGGACTTGGATTTTTCGTTACTAGCATGTTGTATCTAACTTTTGGTCTTGGATTTTTGGTTACTTACATGCATTTCGTCTTTTCTTCATTTATTCGAAGGCGCAAACTACCTGTTTCTTCATCGAGTTGTGAAAACACTTCTCTCACGTCTCTTGTAGAATGAGAGACTGTATGACCAAAAGCCACCAGTAGTTTTCGTCCTCGATTCGCAAATCTCCTGTTGTCTCAGTGTAATATCATTAGGACAATCTATATAGAATAATATGTTTTAAGTTAATTTTAAATAACCTTATAAGATAGTAGATAGACAACCTGCGTTCTGGCACATCCCCTAAATCGCAACCCTTAAATATTAATAAATGCCAAACGGCTTAACGTAGGATGACGTGTGACGTATCGTTGGAAAGGGGATGAAAAAGGGGGTTGAACGTAGTATGTGGCGTGCGCATCGGAATATGCCAAAAGGGCATTACGTCATATCTTCTTTTCTATTGGTCCGATTTTGACGTAAGAGGGCTCGTCGGAACGGGGAGGGGGTAACGAATAAGTTGAGACAAAAACAAAGATGGCGCCAGTGCCAAAAGGGCATTACGTCATATCTTCGTTTCTATTGGTCCGATTTTGACGTAAGAGGGCTCGTCGGAACGTGGAGGGGGTAACGAATAAGTTGAGACAAAAAACAAAGATGGCGGCAGTGGCAAAACGGCATTACAGCATATCTTTGTTGCTATTGGTCCGATTGTGACGTATGGAGTGTCAAATGAAAGCGGCGGTGACACAGAAGCCAACTGTCAATTCTTCTTCTTCTTTTCGTTTGTCAATTCTTCTTCTTTTCCGTGTAGTGCCTAACAGAACGTGACATTCGACATCTTTGTTGTCATTGGTCCGATTTTGACGTATGGGGTGTCAAATGAAAGCGGTGGCAACACAGAAGCTAACTGTCAATTCTTCTTCTTCTTTTCGTCTGTCAATTCTTCTTTTTTTCCGTATAGTGCCTAACAGAACGTGACATTCGACATCTTTGTTGTCATTGGTCCGATTTTGACGTATGGGGTGTCAAATGAAAGCGGTAACGACACAGAAGCCAACTGTCAATTCTTCTTCTTTTCGTTTGTTAATTCTTCTTCTTTTCCGTATAGTGCCTAACAGAACGTGACATTTGACGTATGACGTGACATTTATATGACATTGTTCAGTTTTCCGTCCGAAATTTGACGCAGAACGTGGCATTTGGCGTGAAATATGACGTGAATGACGTGAAATTCGACGCAGAACGTGACATTTGACGTAGAGATGTGACATTCGACGTAGGACGTGAATGACGTGAAATTCGACGCAGAACGTGAATGACGTGACGTGAATGATGTGACATGTGACGTAGGACGTAAATGACGTGACGTGAATGACGTGAAATTCGAAGCAGAACGTGACATTTGAACGTGAATGACGTGACATGTGACGTAGGACGTAAATGACGTGACGTGAATGACGTGAAATTCGACGCAGAACGTGACATTTGAACGTGAATGAGTGACGTGAATGACGTGTCGTGAATGACGTGACCTGAATGACGTGAAATTCGACGCAGAACGTGAATGACGTGACGTGAATGACGTGACATTTGACGTAGGACGGGACATTTGAACGTGAATGACGTGACATTCGACTTGCTATCTTCTGCTACCGTCTGCTAATCTCTATTACCTTCTGCTTCGCTCTGCTACACTCTGCTGACCCCTTATACCGCTCTGTGATCGTCTGTGCCTTCGTGAAATTCGACGCAGAACGTGAATGACGTGACGTGAATGACGTGACATTTGACGTAGGACGTGTCGGTTGACGAAGGACGTGACATTTGACGTGAAACATTAAACGTGACCTATTATCGGTTCGATTGTGACGTATGAGGTGTCAAATACGCAAGCCCAACATCAACTGCTCGTCACCAGCCTACTTATTATTGTTCTTTCAAATAAACTAGTCAAATGTCCACTATTATACAGAAGTCTTCCATTCTTTCGTCTATAAGTAATTTTTTTGATCAACACGGTATATACAAGTACTAATATTTTCACACACTAGAGTAATTCCAACGAAAATTTCTAATCTGGACTTTTAAAATTTCCTTATTTTATAACTTCTATTTCACGAGTAAATTCGTGAGCCACCCCGTATATACAAATACTAATATTTTTCATACATTACAATTAAAATAGGTAAATAAATGCACAAGAAATGTCGTTAAAGAAGGAAACTGTATATGTGAATCATTTCCAATAACAAAGTAGTTTAAACAAGGATGTTGTCTGCCTCCGACTTTATTCAAAATATATTCAATCATAGCTAGAGCAGTGGAGGAAACAATTATCCGGAATGGGAATAGACAGAGGCGGTGGTAAATATCTAGCAACCTTGTTTTTCGCAGATGATCAGGTAGTCGTAGCGAATGATGAAGAAGACAGACTATATGTTTAGAAGAATACATAAAGAATATGAAAAATGAGACCTCAATATGAATATGTCAAAGACAGAGTATCTTTATGATAGGAGATAATTAAGAAGATCCAGATGTAGAAATTAGAACCACAAAAACATGTAAAGAATATAAATATCTCGGATCTCTAATATGTAAAGAAGGCACTACCAAAAGAGACATCGAAAACAGAACGCAGCAGGGCAAAAAAAAAGCGGTAAATATTCTAAGCTCTCTACTATGGTCTAAAGGTATTATAAGACAAAAAAAATGTTTGACATAAATAAGCGGCATCAATATCTTTATGATAGGGGATTAAGAGGATGATGAAGAAGTTCCAGATGTAGAAATTAGAACAACAAAAACATGTAAAGAATATAACTATCTCGGATCTCTAATATGTAAAGAAGGCACTACCAAAAGAGACATCGAAAACAGAACGCAGCAGGACAAAAAAAAGCGGTAAATATTCTAAGCTCTCCTGTATGGTCTAAAGATATAAGAAAATGAAATTGACAATCTAGCGTACCGTGGTAGAGATATTATGATTTATGGGGCAGAAGTGTGGCAAATCACGAAAAAAGATAGAAAAAAGGAAGGAAGTTGTAGAAATGGATTATCTAAAGAAATTAGAACCACAAAAACATGTAAAGAATATAAATATCTCGGATCTCTAATATCTAAAGAAGGCACTGTCACAAGAGATATCGAAAACAGAACGCAGCAGGGCAAAAAAAAAAAGTGGTAAATATTCTAAGATCTCCTGTATGGTAGAGCCTATTATGATTTATGGGACAGAAGTGTGGAAAATCACGAAAAAAGATAGAAAAAGGAAGGAAGTAGTAGAAATGGATTATCTAAGAAGAGCGTGTGGTATATCAAAAAAAAAAAAAATATATATATATATATATATAGACGTACACACCGGCCATGTGAGTCCCATTTTGCCATATGTTGCGCACCGTCCGAGACCCGTTTTGACCATGCGAGACCCTTCAGCGGGACTCGCATGGTTTTATCGTGTATATCGGTTGCAGAAGGTCCAACTTATCCAAAAAAACTGATCAACAAAAAATTTTTTTTGGACTCGGAAGTCTGTTTGCTATCGCAAAATATATGGAATTTAGTTCATAGAAACGCACCATAGGCGGCGCACAGGTAGACTGTATGTAAGCTGTATGTCCATCCGAGACCCAGATTGATCAAACATTATATGCGAGACCCAAAACCCGGCAACATTGCTTTGTTATAATTTACTAAAGGAATTTCATTTGAACTTTATTTTAGCCAGGGCCGCGATTCAAAAAGAACGACTGTCCGCCATATTTAAAGACGGCGTAAATCGTGTAGCCGAGAAGCAGAATCGCGGGACTGATTATATTTTGTCAGCAGGCTACTTTTCACCAGATTATTGATTACGTATTGGTTGTATTCGGTGGGATTTTGTATTGGATTAAAGAAGGGCTCCCGCCATTCTTTAATACCGCTAAGTTGGAAAAAAAAACGTTTGTGCGATGAAAAAATTTAAAGTTGTATGTATTTTTTAATCCACATTATAAAAAGATAATAAAATACAAGTCCAAAAAATGTTTTAGGGGTGGACAACCCTTATCATCTAGGGGGATAAAAATCGGTCGAACCGTTTCAGAGGAGTTTGGGAACGTACTTTATGACACAAGAATTTTATATAATATAAGATACTATTTTATTAATCATATTTTTGTTAAGAATCTGATTTGCTAGATTAAATGAATTTTTACCGAAAAATATATATCAAACGAAATCGAATTAAAACACAAATGTTTAGAAACACGTTATTTAATAAAAAACTTCACAAAAACTACACTCTGTAAGAATTGTAAACAAACGTTTTAATTTTTACCCAATCAATTGATTGAAAGTTTTCTCCAGCTTTATTTTTTTTAAATTTCTGTACGTCTGCTTTTTTCGGAACCCTTTTTTCTTTTATGAATCTTGTAAAGTATTTAAGCATAGTTTGTTTGTCCTTTTCGGTCCATCGGTGCCTTGCAATCGCTAAAAAAAGTTAATACATAAATAGTTATTTATGATATAAGTGTTAAAAGTACACGTTTAAGGCACGCATGTGAAAGTTTGCAGAATGAGCTATAGCAAGTTCTGCAATTCACATGAGTGCCTTAAAAATGTACTTTTTAACACGCATATCATACAATATTTTTTCTACAAACGTAATTACAGAACAATATCTACAAAAACTTTTACTTGAACTTGACTGACATTCCATTTTTATATTTTTTGACATTACATCAAAATTGTCTATACGCTGTGAGCTCGTACGTAGAGGGGATATTTACAAATTCGCGAGCGCCAATAGTGGCAAGTCTGTAAACCTTTACCGGAAATTTGACATAAATGTCAAAGTGATTAATTTAAAATTAAAAGTAAAAACATTAATTATAAAAAAAATATTAGTTGGTCAAAGCTGTGGTATATATTTTTACCTTAAATATATTTACGTTTTAAATACTGAATTTAAATTTTTTAATGTTCCGTAATATGTAACTATAAATTAATCTTAGCGCCATCTACACGATAATTGTGAAAGTATCCAAAGTAAGAAATTCATATTTTATCAATAGAACGTCAAAATGATTAGCAAAATCTTAAAAAAATCGATTACAATTTAATTAATTTTTTGCGTTGTAAATATTAAGCGATAACAATTAAATAATAAATTTAAAAATTACCGGTGAAAGTTGAATTAGTAATCCGCCAGGAGCGCCACCAGCGAAGCTCAGGGCGTATACGGTCAATACGAACTGCAGTGCCTTAAAAATATTTTAAAGCACTAGTGCCTTAAAGTAGCATTTTTAACGCACGCATGGAGTGCTAAAAATTGCATTTTTAACACGGTTGTAGAAAAAAAATAATACTTAAAAATTGTAACAAAAAATATGCCGTAAATTAGTTATAAAATTTGGAAAGCATTTTTAATTTTAACAAAAACAGGTAATTGTCCTTTTACAAATAAAATTATTATATTAGAGTTTTTTACGAATAAATATTTTTTAAATCCTATTAGGTAATAAATGTATTATTAAATTAAAACAATTGTATTACGAGTAGCAGAGTAATAGTTATCTAAAGAAATTACCATTTGAAGTGCTTTCGGTTTTTTCAGTAGTTGGCACCTCCTTTCTTTTTGTAACTAAAAAAATCAAATAATACATGCATTTTTTCGATATACTCTTATTAAAACTGCTTTACCTTTATTATTTTGCATTGGATGCGTCATTTCATCGGTAAATAACTTTCTTTTACCCTTCGACGAAACTTTTTCTGCAAATTAATAATAATTAGTTATTTGTTACTTTTAAGTAGAAAACTGCTTTTAAAAGTTAGGAGCTACTCATCTTTTTTTTTTTTCATTTATAACATTTATTGTAATGATTTTTTAAGACTTCGTTTATAATAATCTTTTACCTACCATTTTTATTAGCTTGTTCAATCTTTTCGTCGGTTACATCGCTAAAATTACTTTTAGGACTCCAAGAATGAGTAGGCTCTGTTAATTCTAAAAAATGGATTATTAAACTTTTAGGCAATTACCAATGCGAGTACACTAATTCTACCTTTTTCATTTATTTCATTTACTTCTGTTTCTATGTTTTCAATTTCCAAGTAGTCATTTTCTTCTATATTGATATCGTCTAAGCTCTTTCCTTTGTAAATATTAACATCACCTTTATTCAAAGCGATCATTAGTTTGGCTATTTTTGCAGTCTGGTATAGATCTTGAGGAAGTCTAAAAAATATTACAACTATTAATTATGCTAATATAATAATAAACCACTTTAACAAGATTGGCTTACCTATACCATTCTTCATGGGTTTTTTTTGTATGGCCCATAAAAATGGCCAATTGTTCCATGTCAGTATTATTAATGTCCATAATCTGTAAAATTGTTGCAGTCTGTTTTCGAAATTTGGTAGAAGTTAGAGAGTTGGGATCCTTTGCCCCACAGTTTTTTGCAAATTGTTTAATTACACTTGTTCCATGAAACCAACCTTTCGACGAATTTGGATTTGCAAATATGTATTTATTATCTTCTGGAATTAATTTTATTTTTTCCCTTATTTTAATCATCAGCTCAATTTTCTCGTTTAAAAAAGGAGAAATTAAAATAGCTACAGGTTTGCTACCTTTTCCACCTGTAATAATTCTTCTAAAGTTTCTACACAATAGTTTTTCTGAAACAGTTAAACTTTCAGCAATTTCTTTTTGAACACTGGGCTCCGCAAATGATCTTTTGTAAGTAGAAATTTCAAGGTATTGAATCTCACCGATGCGTTTTCTATTTAGTATTAAAAGAAGGGCCATTATTCCTTTTGCTAAGGTTTTATATAAAGGAAGTAAATCATTTTTGTCATTTTGTTTCCCCTCCTTTTCTAAAAGTTTGTTTAATTTTTTGGCACTGTCTTCAACCTGATTTTTGACAAAATTATTAAACTTAATTACGTCACTTGTCACCGGAAGTATTTGGGGTTTTTCCCATTGCTGTTCTTTCATTGTTTTAAGGGCTAATGAAGAAATTTCATTGGCCCAACTGGTCTCTAATAATGTTTTTAAATCTCGAATGCTTTTTTTTCCTCATTAGGGTTTTTAAAGGTAAATAATGGGGATTTTTTTTAAAATCATTCGATTAATTATATCGCACACTTGTTTTAAAGTGGTACCCATATGAAGTGCTAATGATGAAGATTTAAAGCTTTTATCGGCATTACTAAATCCCGAAATTACTTTTGTGGCCGTAACTAAATCGTCAAATAATTCTGGTTTCATAGCATCAATTAGGTTCTGAACAGGTGTGAACTCTCTAAGAGCAATCAAAAGTCTTGCTAATTCTCTCATTTTGTTGGACGTTACTGTTACAATTTGCTTTCTTTTATGTTTTTTAAGATGGGTTTCCCCGAATAAACATATTAAAATATCATTTTTTGCGGTGGCGCTTATTTTATCTGCTTTCATAATGCAAAATACCTCTTTCTTTAATCTTGACTGTGATAAAAAACTGTTTTGGCAGCGAGAAGCCGCTAAAAATGTTTGGGATTGAGTTAAGGCATTTAGTCGCCCACACTTTGTACCAGTGTGTTTTTCTTGGCATTTTTTAGCATGCTTATAGAAAAAATTTTTTTTGTACACCCCAGAACAGTTTTCGCAAACAACAAAATCGTCAAAGTCTAATGCTTGGGCTTCCGTGGGCCTTCGAACAGCCACCACTTTTTTTTCTTCTCTAAACAAATGAAAATTTCCTTCCTTGCGTAAATAATCCCATAAGGTTTTCCTTTCATTAGATCCTTTTGGAAAAGATAAAATCTTTTTTACTCGACTTTCGTCAGCATGATTTCTTTCCAAATGTCTTGCAAAATGACTCACTTCTACGAAACAAATTGGACAGAAATTCTTTCTATCCCAAACTCTGTTTTTTCTATGTGAAAGGGCAACAATGGAATTATTAGTTTCGATCTAAAAAAATTAAAAGTAAGACTGTAAAAAAGTACATTTTAAAACTAAATTTAAACAATTTAAATTAATTAAAAAATTACAAGGGACAGGCCCGCGCCAAACACACTTGGCGCCCTTGTGCATTAAATTACTGTGCGCCTTCACCTATTAGGCCAGGGTAGATCCTGTTTCGAGATAAAAAAAATTTAACAGCATTATGCATACTTTATTTTGTAATTATTCGTTTAAGTACTTGAAGGGAAGTGGATCGGGAGGAAAAAAAAATTGAATGGGGGTTGGTGGGGGTGGTTTATAGGGGTGAAAAATTTGCCTTGCGATTTCCGGCTTAGGTTCGCAATTTTTCTAATAACATTGAACGTAAAAGTTGTAGATATTAAAAAAACAAGCAACTTTTGTTCTATGTATTTTTCAACATAACCTCAAAATTTACGAGAAAAATGCCAAACACCACTTTTTCATGTTCTTCGGTGTAACTTTAACAAAAATTATTTAAATTTAACCAAATTCCGGGAAATATACCTTTTTGCATCTAATATTTTTTTTAATTTTTTTTAATGGCGGATATTGAACGGTTTCCGAGAAATTTCAATCGAAAAATTTGGTAGCTCAAATTGAGCTTTTTAACTTTTGTAGGTGGGCATTATCTTCGTTGAAATGTGTACTTTCGAATGAAAAAAAAGGTCACCTTAAGAAAGAATTTTTTTGAAAATCGCAAAAAAAACCGAAAAAAACCGGTTTTTAGGTTATAGAATTTAAGTGATCGTTATAATTTTGAAGTTATTTACTTAAATTTCGGTTCAAACTTTGTAAAACATGTTAACATAGTTATTTATAAACAGTTTTCAATTATTTAAACACGATCAGTTAATAAAACTATTATTTTAACAATATTTTTGCATACAATTTTTTTGCAAAATTGACATATTTACTTCAAAAAATTTTTTTTGTATTTAAAAAAACAAATCGAAAGTATTACATATATGCAATTTTATGAAAAAGGCGATAGCTTTTGAGTAAAAATTCTTTGAAAATTTTAAAAAGTGGTAGACTAGTATAACTCTAGGTTTTTATGTGTTCAGGACCGTAGAAATAAAAAAGAACGTAATTTTAATTTTTTTTATTCAAAATTTTGTACAGATGTTTTAATTACAAAATTAAAAATGAAAACTTGTTACACGTGCACTTTACAAAAAAAATTTGATCAATTTATTTGTGCCTACTTCTTTTTGGAACTGGTTCATTAAAATTTTCAACGAATTTTTACTCAAAATCTATCGCCTTTTTCATAAAATTGCATAGAGTACTTTCGATTTGTTTTTTTTTAATACAAAAAAAAAATTCCAAGCAAAAATGTCAATTTTGCAAAAAAAATGTTATGCAAAAATATTGTTTAAACAATAGTTTTATTAACTGAACGTGTTTAAATAATTGAAAACTGTTTATAAATAATAACTTAAAATTATTATAAATAATGTTAACAAATATGTTTTACAAAGTTTGAACCGAAATTTAAATAAATAACTTCAAAATTATAACGATCACTGAAATTCTATAACCTAAAAACCGTTTTTTTCGGATTTTTGCGATTTCCAAAAAAATTCTCTCTTAAGGTGCCCTTTTTTTCATTTGAAAGTACACGTTTCATCGAAGATAATGCCTACCTACAAAAGTCAAAAAGCTCAATTTGAGCTACCAAATTTTTCGATTGAATGTATAGTGTCATTTTATGAAAAAGTGAAATTTCTCGGAAACCGTTCGATATTCGCCATTAAAAAATTTTTAAAAAATATTAGATGCAAAAAGGTATATTTCCACCAAATTTGCTTAAATTTAAATAATTTTTGTTAAAGTTACACCGAAAAACATAAAAAAGTGGTTTTTGGCGTTTTTCTAGTAAATTTTGAGGTTATGTTGAAAAATACATAGAACAAAAGTTGTTTGATTTTTTAATACCTACAACTTTTACGTTCAATATTATTAGAAAAAATGCGAACCTAAGCCGGAAATCGCAAGGCAAATTTTCCACCCCTATAAACCACCCCCACCGACCCCCATTCAAAATTTGTTTCTTACCGATCCACTTCCCCTCAAGTACTTAAACGAATAATTACAAAATAAAGTACGCATAATGCTGTTAAAATTTTTTTAGAATTTTGACTATTTTGAGAGGATCTACCTTGGCCTATATACCGCTTTTCACAAAATTTTAACTATGCACGTTTAAGAACGACAATCATAAATAACAGGTAAATGACGCTGGCCTATTGCTGGGCTCTGGGTTCATAATCCATAATCCGCCCTTCTGGCTAGTGGGAACAATGGTTAAGCATGCTGTCCTTGACTATTGAAGGAGGACAAAGATGTTTTCGTGCATAAACGTAAATTATGTATTTAACCTTTAACTACACGCGCTGGCGTATTTTGTACGCCAGATATAAGAATTCTACTGCACATATATTAAAAAATTTAATTTTTGACCTTGTTTATCTATCTAACCTGTCACTGGAATGTGATTTACAATTTGGTTTTAGTTTCGTTATAATCGGCGTTCTGAGAAGATCATAATTTACAGTTTGTTGGTGGACAATAATAGGTGGACAGTAATTTGTTGTTTCCGGTGGTGGTCAATATACACCACGATTATAATAATCTAAGTAGTAATATAAGTACATATTTTAATTGTTTTTTAGTCATTATGGCACAAAATATATTTTTCTTTATAAACAATACTTTTTCTCCTGTAAAAAAAGCACATTTAAAAAAAAATTATTAGTAATTTTATTTATCATGGAATCCAGTTATTCCATGATTCCAGTTATAAATCCCAATTGGCTTACTGAGAAGGAACTCCAAGTATTCACTGATGCCGAATAATGTTTATAACAAACAACTAAATGTATTTCTTCAAAAAAAAAAATAAACAAATCCGCTGTTTTTAAGTGTATTTTCTTGTGGCGTATAAAGTACGCCACGCGTGTAGTTATGTTATAACTTGATGCGCGTGTAGTTAAAGGTTAAGATAGTTCTTGCGCTTTTTGTTATTTAGCCAAAAACCCGGAGCGCCTTTTCATAAATATATATCACTTATATATTATATCACGTATGGACAGAGCGGCCCTGACAAGGGATTCCCGACTGCTAATAATTATTAACCTAATAATTCTTTAACTTACGTTAGAAATATGGGGCTTTTCCGAGGGTTCGTCCTTTGTTAAAGTTGATTCAGGGCAAGTTACGTTTATGGTCTAAAATTAATAACACACAATCAGTAATGTCTATAAATAAATAAAGAATTACATTGAGCAATATCTTTTAAAATAAGTATCTACTTGTCATTTTGTATTTTACTTAAAATAAGGATTTATCCAATACTTTTTTGAACTGATTAAATATGTCGTATTAAAAAATTACCTTAAAAATTGGAATAATAGTTTCCTCTTCCCCTCCCTCAGACTCTATTTCCGTTTCGGGTACATATGAGGATGTGTCACGTGACTCGCTAAAGTCTTCATTGTCTTCATAGTCTCTATGGTCAGTATTTAGATTCGTGTCAATTTTGGTCAAAATTGGATAGCAATCAAAATTTACAGCTTTTAATGGAGTGTAAGTTTTTTCTTCCAGCTAAAGCAATATTTAATAATTAACACCAAAATAAGACTTTTTTAAGATATTACGTTTTATAAAATAGAGCAAATAAGTAGTATGAAGGTGCAATAATATGTCGATAGGCGACTTAAACCATATTATATTTTTCGACTGCACTAAATATACACTTGAAACATTGGAACTAATGACGGAATTAAATAATATAAAATTTCCTCTTCCAGTAAATATTTCAGCACTCCTTGCTTCATTTGATAAAAGAGTCTATGACATATTAGTTCATTTTGTGATTAGGACGAAAGTAGACATTTGATCTTTCTTACGTCATAGTTTGTGGCAAATAGACTTTGTCTGATGCCAAAAACACACACACACACACACACACACACACACACACACACACACACACACACACACACACACACACACACACACACACACACACACACACACACACACACACACACACACACACACACACACACACACACACACACACACACACACACACACACACACACACACACACACACACACACACACACACACACACACACACACACACACACACACACACACACACACACACACACACACACACACACACACACACACACACACACACACACACACACACACACACACACACACACACACACACACACACACACACACACACACACACACACACACACACACACACACACACACACACACACACACACACACACACACACACACACACACACACACACACACACACACACACACACACACACACACACACACACACACACACACACACACACACACACACACACACACACACACACACACACACACACACACACACACACACACACACACACACACACACACACACACACACACACACACACACACACACACACACACACACACACACACACACACACACACACACACACACACACACACACACACACACACACACACACACACACACACACACACACACACACACACACACACACACACACACACACACACACACACACACACACACACACACACACACACACACACACACACACACACACACACACACACACACACACACACACACACACACACACACACACACACACACACACACACACACACACACACACACACACACACACACACACACACACACACACACACACACACACACACACACACACACACACACACACACACACACACACACACACACACACACACACACACACACACACACACACACACACACACACACACACACACACACACACACACACACACACACACACACACACACACACACACACACACACACACACACACACACACACACACACACACACACACACACACACACACACACACACACACACACACACACACACACACACACACACACACACACACACACACACACACACACACACACACACACACACACACACACACACACACACACACACACACACACACACACACACACACACACACACACACACACACACACACACACACACACACACACACACACACACACACACACACACACACACACACACACACACACACACACACACACACACACACACACACACACACACACACACACACACACACACACACACACACACACACACACACACACACACACACACACACACACACACACACACACACACACACACACACACACACACACACACACACACACACACACACACACACACACACACACACACACACACACACACACACACACACACACACACACACACACACACACACACACACACACACACACACACACACACACACACACACACACACACACACACACACACACACACACACACACACACACACACACACACACACAAGTAGTATGAAAATAAACAAGTTTTTGTTAAATATTTTGTTTAAAACAATTTTTACCTTGTCGTACTCAGGCGATTTTGATGCTTTTTCCTCTAAATCATTTTCTTGAAATTCATATAAATCCAAGGTTTTGTTTAAAGGTTGTGAGTCGTTATCAGTGTTATCATTAAGTTTAACATCTGGTTCCAGTAAAATATTTGCTTTGGGTTTTAAATGGTCCTGTTTTTTTTCTTTATCATACTTATTAAATGGAGTCTAAAAATTAAAATAGTTTTCTTGGTGTATACTTTAATTTACACTAAATGAAATCAAGACTTACCTCTACGTTATTTTTACTTTCAGATAATGTTGATTCATCTATTTTATTTTCTTGACATTCAAAAAAAAAGGGAGTTGTTATAGTTTGCAAGTAGTTATCAATTTTTTCTTTAAGGTTAACGTTCGATAAGATCTTTACATTGGGCTCTAAAAGCTCAGTTTTTTTCTTCGCATTTTGTTTCGTTTTGCTAGGCGGCCCAAAATAAGATTTCCCCATCTTATTTGCATTTGAATAATCTTTTTCTAAAAATTTAAGAAATAAATAAGAATAGAATAAAAAATTATTTATTTCACCAACAATTGCCAATAAAAAAACATAATTTATAAAAGCGCTCCGAAGTTTATAATAAAATGGCATTTTTTAATTTATTAATTCATTTATAATAAATATTTTGTAAAAACTTTAAATAATTAGACGTGTGTAAGTAATATTAACTACTTTGCATAAATTAAAAAACACTTGAGGTACTTACTTTTATTATTTTCGTCCAACGCGAGTTCCAAAATTTTTTTTGATCTATTTTCCATAGGTACCTAATATTTATCCTTGCGCCTAAAATCACTATTTTACGTCCGCCCTTACTATTCACAAGAATTAAAATAACCGCTGAAACAAAACTGTTAAATTCGAGGTGAAATATACAAACCGGGGAAGTACCTAAAATATTCGGCAAACAATACGAGACCCAGCGTTGTGGCAACATCGCTGGGTCTCATATTGTTTGCTGAGTGTGCCATGTATAACTGGCGGGACTCGCATGTCCTCTTGACTTGTAAGTGGGACTCGCACGGTATGCTCCGTATAGATTTTTTAAACTAAAAGATTTTTCTTACCCCTCTCTGGGGCCCATAAAAGTTCATATTATATTCTTTATTTTTCTATAATAAAAATCTAATTATACACTTTGGTTATGGTGGGTCTCGGGTGGTCTGCTGGATATATCGGGACTCGCATGGTGCGTTGCTCGCGTATATATATATATATATATATATATATATATATATATATATATATATATATAAATCCTACTATCAATTTGGCATCGATACATTATGCATTTATCATCAATTTGGCATCGTCTTGCAAAGTGGCATCTGTATATCGATGCCACTTTACACTACCTTAATAACTTTTTTCCTGTACTTGTTAGCAGAAGTCTAATCAACTCTGTAGTTAGAGATTTGATTCCTTGATGTTACTTTAATATATCAGCTTTCTTTGTTTATTCCTTACTGACTTATATAAGTTTATTCCATAAAATGTTTGAGTTCAAAATGATGGCACAGTGAAAATATTATATACATTTAGTTCAGTGTTTTACCGTTTTGTCGCTGCCGCTATATACATGAAAACGTATATCCCACTTTCATTATCAATCATTTTGGCATCAGAAATTTGGCATCACTGTTGAATACAATATTATCCACAACGAAAAATAGGCAATTTGAGAATGTATATATTATTTTCATCAACAAATCATTCTGGCATCAAGTTGTTTTCACCCAATTTTGAAAAAATGTGAAAGCTTATAATCCAAGGATGGTACTAAAGGTGAGAAATTTGACCTAAACTATCTGTCCGTCGGTCTGTCCGACCGCGAATATAACTCTTACGTCATTATACCAGGTAGAATGACAAATGAGGTGTCAAATGAAAGCGTATAATCCAAGGATGGTACTAAAGGTGAGATATTTGACTTAAACTTTCTGTCCTTCGGTCTGTCCGACCGCAAATATAACTCCTCCGTCATTATACCAGGTAGAATGACAAATGAGGTGTCAAATGAAAGCTTATAATCCAAGGATGGTACTAAAGGTGAGAAATTTGACTTAGGCTGTCTGTCCGTCGGTCCGACCGACCGCGAATATAGCTCCTCCGTCATTATACCAGGTAGAATGACAAATGAGGTGTCAAATAGAAGCTTATAATCCAAGGATGGTACTAAAGGTGAGACATTTGACTTAGGCTGTCGGTCCGTCCGACCGCGAATATAACTCCTCCGTCATTATACCAGGTAGAATGACAAATGAGGTGTCAAATGAAAGCTTATAACCAAAGATGGTACTAAAGGTGAGAAATTTGACTTAGGCTGTCTGTCCGTCGCGTCGGTCAGTCCGACCCCGAATATAGCTCCTCCGTCATTATACCAGGTAGAATGACAAATGAGATGTCCAATGAAAGCTTATAATCGAAGTATGGTACTAAAGGTGAGACATCGGTCCGTCCGACCGCGAATATAACTCCTCCGTCATTATACCAGGTAGAATGAAAAATGAGGTGTCAAAAGAAAGCTTATAATCCAAGGATGGTACTAAAAGTGAGAAATTTGACTTAGGCTGTCTGTCCGTCTGTCCGTCCGACCGCGAATATAGCTCCTCCGTCATTATACCAGGTAGAATGACAAATGAGATGTCAAATGAAAGCTTATAATCCAAGGATGGTATTAAAGGTGAGAAATTTAACTTGGGCTGTCTGTCCGTCGGTCCGTCCGACCGCGAATATAACTCCTCTACTATACCAGGTAGAATGACAAAAGAGGTGTCAAATGAAAGCTTATAATCCAAGGATGGTACTAAAGGTGAGAAATTTGACTTACGCTGTCTGACCGTCGGTCCGTCCGACCGCGAATATAGCTCCTCCGTCAATATACCAGGTAGAATGACAAATGAGGTGTCAAATGAAAGCTTATAATCCAAAGATGGTACTAAAGGTGAGAAATTTGACTTAGGCTGTCTGTCCGTCGCGTCGGTCAGTCCGACCCCGAATATAGCTCCTCCGTCATTATACCAGGTAGAATGACAAATGAGATGTCAAATGAAAGCTTATAATCGAAGTATGGTACTAAAGGTGAGACGTCGGTCCGTCCGACCGCGAATATAACTCCTCCGTCATTATACCAGGTAGAATGAAAAATGAGGTGTCAAAAGAAAGCTTATAATCCAAGGATGGTACTAAAGGTGAGAAATTTGACCTAAACTATCTGTCCGTCGGTCTGTCCGACCGCGAATATAACTCTTACGTCATTATACCAGGTAGAATGACAAATGAGGTGTCAAATGAAAGCGTATAATCCAAGGATGGTACTAAAGGTGAGATATTTGACTTAAACTTTCTGTCCTTCGGTCTGTCCGACCGCAAATATAACTCCTCCGTCATTATACCAGGTAGAATGACAAATGAGGTGTCAAATGAAAGCTTATAATCCAAGGATGGTACTAAAGGTGAGAAATTTGACTTAGGCTGTCTGTCCGTCGGTCCGACCGACCGCGAATATAGCTCCTCCGTCATTATACCAGGTAGAATGACAAATGAGGTGTCAAATAGAAGCTTATAATCCAAGGATGGTACTAAAGGTGAGACATTTGACTTAGGCTGTCGGTCCGTCCGACCGCGAATATAACTCCTCCGTCATTATACCAGGTAGAATGACAAATGAGGTGTCAAATGAAAGCTTATAACCAAAGATGGTACTAAAGGTGAGAAATTTGACTTAGGCTGTCTGTCCGTCGCGTCGGTCAGTCCGACCCCGAATATAGCTCCTCCGTCATTATACCAGGTAGAATGACAAATGAGATGTCAAATGAAAGCTTATAATCGAAGTATGGTACTAAAGGTGAGACGTCGGTCCGTCCGACCGCGAATATAACTCCTCCGTCATTATACCAGGTAGAATGAAAAATGAGGTGTCAAAAGAAAGCTTATAATCCAAGGATGGTACTAAAAGTGAGAAATTTGACTTAGGCTGTCTGTCCGTCTGTCCGTCCGACCGCGAATATAGCTCCTCCGTCATTATACCAGGTAGAATGACAAATGAGATGTCAAATGAAAGCTTTTAATCCAAGGATGGTATTAAAGGTGAGAAATTTAACTTGGGCTGTCTGTCCGTCGGTCCGTCCGACCGCGAATATAACTCCTCTACTATACCAGGTAGAATGACAAAAGAGGTGTCAAATGAAAGCTTATAATCCAAGGATGGTACTAAAGGTGAGAAATTTGACTTACGCTGTCTGACCGTCGGTCCGTCCGACCGCGAATATAGCTCCTCCGTCAATATACCAGGTAGAATGACAAATGAGGTGTCAAATGAAAGCTTATAATCCAAAGATGGTACTAAAGGTGAGAAATTTGACTTAGGCTGTCTGTCCGTCGCGTCGGTCAGTCCGACCCCGAATATAGCTCCTCCGTCATTATACCAGGTAGAATGACAAATGAGATGTCAAATGAAAGCTTATAATCGAAGTATGGTACTAAAGGTGAGACGTCGGTCCGTCCGACCGCGAATATAACTCCTCCGTCATTATACCAGGTAGAATGAAAAATGAGGTGTCAAAAGAAAGCTTATAATCCAAGGATGGTACTAAAAGTGAGAAATTTGACTTAGGCTGTCTGTCCGTTTGTCCGTCCGACCGCGAATATAGCTCCTCCGTCATTATACCAGGTAGAATGACAAATGAGATGTCAAATGAAAGCTTATAATCCAAGGATGGTATTAAAGGTGAGAAATTTGACTTGGGCTGTCTGTCCGTCGGTCCGTCCGACCGCGAATATAACTCCTCTACTATACCAGGTAGAATGACAAAAGAGGTGTCAAATGAAAGCTTATAATCCAAGGATGGTACTAAAGGTGAGAAATTTGACTTACGCTGTCTGACCGTCGGTCCGTCCGACCGCGAATATAGCTCCTCCGTCAATATACCAGGTAGAATGACAAATGAGGTGTCAAATGAAAGCTTATAATCCAAGGATGATACTAAAGGTGAAAAATTTGACCTAGGCTGTCTGTCCGTCGATCCCTCCGACCGCGAGTATAAATCCTCCGTCATTATACCAGGTATAATGGCAAATGAGGTGCCAAATGATAGCTTATAGTTCAAGCATGGTATTAAAGATGAAAAATTTTACCTAGGCTGTCTGTCCGTATGTCTGTCCATCCGCGAATACAACTCCTCCGTTATTAATACAGATAGAATGACAAATCGGGTGTCGAATGAAAGCTTTTAACTTAAGGATGGTATTATTAAAGATGAGAAATTTGACGTCGGAGTTCCGGTTTTAGAGTTGCAACCGTAAGTATTTACTATTTTAAAGTTGCCGAAAGAGAATAAGTGATATATTATTCAACGTGGCTTAGCAAGATGAGAACAAATGTAAAATTTTGGTTTTTACGTAATTTCCGCTTAAAAAGTTATAACCGGAAATGCCATTATTCGCGGTGTGCAAGTACTTGGAACGGATACGAGAAACGATCGTGCGCGAATAGCGGAGAAATATTGCAACTTTCTTAAATAATTCATATTGTCCATTGAAATTGTCAAATTGACGTACATTTCATACCTACTGTCATTGAAGAAGAAAAATTATATGTTGCTCTGCAATATTGATATTATATGCAATTATTATATGAAGGCAAATTAAATTAATTGTATTTTGCTTGCAGTACTGCATTTTAATAACTAATTTTATTTACTACATACAATTGTTTACGTTTTAATAACATAACCTGAATCTTATTTTTTCTTCTTATTATTTTTTTGGATTATGGCCTTGACAATTATCCAGTAACCAGGACTAATATAATTGGCCAATATAATTAAAAGTGCGAATAAAGTTGCAGAGCGTAGAAACCAGGTGTCGTTTTGCCGAACTTCCACGGTCCCAATAGACTCAGAAATAGTATACGAACACATAAATCGAAGCGTATTGAAAGGTTTGAATCTTTAGAGTTATTTCTGTGTAAACAGTTTAGTAAAAATGACTCAAAATTAGTAAATTTGTATATCAATCCACGCAAAGTTACACGAAGAATTCAAATATCGACTTCCAATTCTACTTTCGATTACTTTGGGTGAAAACCTAGGACTTACGAAGTCCAATTACTTGTTTTCTTTAAAAATAAGACATGTCATAAATATGCCTTAGGCATCATAGAAGACAATGACACAGAAAAATCAAACAAGCAGCAGGTCAAAAGGGCCTTAGTTATGTATCTTCGGTCCTATTGGTTCAATCGTGACGTACAGCGCCTGAAACGATGGGATTTAACTGGCAGAATACGATGGTGTAGACAAATGAAAATGACGGCATGTAATAACACTTTAAAATTGTAGAAATAAAATGGATTAACGCACATGGTATGACATATTATGTGAGAGTATTTAACAAATAGAATACGATTACATACGTCCAGTTTTTGACAAGCGACTTCTCTACATATGATAAACGCGAAAGGGCCCCAACGTTCACTGTTCGACATAGGCCTCCCGTTCACTGCATATACCCACTGCTTTCTGACGCTGTGACTTAAGAGGATAGGATTTAACGAATAAAACGACAAAGAAGACTAAACAAGGCAGATCACGGGAAAAACACAACTGTCCGTTTTATACTCCACAGGGAAGCATCAAATATTCAACGTAAGGATATATTATAGTATAACGGTATGATAAATCTTTTTCTTTTTTTTTTTTCATTTAGTGCATTCCGTACGTTTTTTAAACATAATCAGGAGAAGTTGTTGAATTTCTGAAGTCTATAAAAGAATTTCTTAACAAACCTTTTTTTAATTGTGTTATGGATTATTTTTAAGAATGTGTTTAAAAGGTAGCTCACAGGCTTATTGTTCAATGGTCTTATCACTTTTAAACGCCTGTCTTTTTTGTAGGACTATTAATTGTGATTTCAAACATTCTAGCGGGACAATGCCTTTTGTGTAACTGAAATAAATATTGTTATCCATTTAATTTTTTTCCTCAATTAATTGAATGCCTCCTACTGGTGTTTGGTCTAAGCTTACCGCTTTTCCCCATTTAAGCTAAACTGCTCGTCAAAAGTTAGGGATATAGATAATTATGCTCATTTTCATAGCTAATTTTTTCGAGAACAGATTAACGGATTCCACTAATTTTTTTTAATATTTTAGATTTTTCGTTAGTATTTACACAGTTGTGCAAAAGTTTACCCAAACTTTTTTTTGTACTTTTACCGAGTGGTATAAGTACAAAAAAGAAGTTTGAGTAAACCTCTTGTTAGGTATTAGTTACGTATCTTCACTCCCATTGGTCCAAACGTGTCGTACGGCGGCTCAAATGATAGGAATCAGTCAACAGAATACAATGACACAGAAAAATCAATTACAGTAAAATATTGAAAGGGCCTTAGTTACGTATATTCGCTGCTATTTTTCCAATCATGACGTACGGTGGCTAAAATGGTAGGAATTAACCAACAGAATACAATGACACCCAAATCCGGTGTCGGAAAGCTGGTCGAGAACACTTCGTCGACGGAAAATTGGTCGACAACAGTTGGTCGACAAACAGTTGGTCGAATGCACAATTCATCGAATGGACAATTCATCGACGAACATTTGATCGAATGGAATTTTCGTCGACAAACTGTTATTTATCTTTAGGATAAAGGGATTAATGGTGACAAACGACGGGTAACTGGAATATTGTATTATATATTTTTTTTTGGGTTTTGTTAATTTTGTACCTAAATCTTACCGGAGGTATTGCGCCTTTTATAAATGTGTAGTTGTGAATTAAGTTTTTGATAATAAAATCAAGAGGGTAAGAATCGCTTTACTTTTAAACTCTTCACTTTTGGCGCACCATGGACGGCTCGTTTTTAAAAGAATCGTTTTAATTTTTTTTTGTATAAACATGCTCTTTCATTCGTTTAAATGTTGCTTTTCAAATTTTCTAATATTTATAAACAAAGCCCCGGTGAATTTTTGAAAAAAGTGGCTAACTCGGGTTTTAAGGGTTGTAGGGCATTAAATTTTTGTTTCAGTTTCTATAAGAATACCAACATGTCGAATAAAAAAAATTAACTTCCTACGTGTTGTTGTTCTGAAGCTATTTTCTTGTGGCATTTTTGGAATTAACTAGTTTTGATGGGAAATAAGCCACAATTTTACTAAAAAAACTGATTTTATTAACGTTTCGACGCTCAAATCGGGTGTCGTTGTCAAAATAAAACCATTTTTTTTAGTAAAATTGTGGCTTATTTCCCATCAAAATTAGTTAATTCCCACATGTTAATGCGGTTGTTATTTTAATTGTTTATTCGCGAACTCAATCGACTATAGGTGGCAGTGCAGTTGCATGAAAATGGCCGATGTAATTGGGATAATGCATTTTGATATAATTAATATTTTTATTGATGTAATTAATTAATATAAATAAATCATTCATTAAATGAACACACCAGACAAGCATTCAATCGACATTGATATATAGGTTAACGGATGTTTTGTTTAAATCTTCATCCCAATTCCTCTAGTTCAAAATAAGCGGCAGCACCCTCGCTTGAGTTCGCGAATAAGCTTAAAATAACACTACTTTTTCAAAATTATTTTATAATTATTTATAATATTTATTATAAACTTTTTATTCAAGACTTGATCTAATTTGATAAATTGAACCTTTCTCTTTGGTTTGATGTCTTTAGAATTTATGTTGACCTAATAGTTTATGCATAATAACGCTGTAGATAGAAGCTTTTTGGGATAAACAATTTCAATTTTGCAATAACTATTAGGTAAAACTTCTTGAAATTTTAACGGCTGAATACTTCTAATATTGTTCCTTTACTTACGCGAAAATAAAGCTTTTAGTGTATTTTTAGAAAAGTTATTAATTATTTTCAAAAAATCGACTTTTGAAGCTATTTTCCCAATAACTAAGCAACAAATTAACAAAAAGAACTTTCCAAACACTCATTTTAAAGAATTTTCTATGCTCTTCAGTAAAATTGTATCACCTTTCCATACAGCATACCGGTCTCCACCTTTAATATTTACAATCAAATAGCGATCTTTAATTGTTTATATATTGTTTATAAGTTAAAAAGTACGTTTGATTTTTTGCATAATTTTTATATTGGATACTGTTGTAACTAAATTTACCCTAATGCCATAAGCAGTTCTTAGATACCTGTATCAACGGATGTCACGAAAGAGGCCATTTATTTGCTAATTTCTCTGGTCTATCACACCCTTTCTTATCTGTGTTTACAATCCAAATCATTAAGCCACATAAAGAGGTAGGGCAATAAACTCACTATAGCTATAGAAATGCTTTTACTACAAAATTTTAAAAGATAAGAGTTATAACGGAACAAGTATGCATACCTGCATTTTAAGACCCAGGTAGATTTTTGGGGATGACACAATGACACTAAAAGATGGCTTTGCCGATGATTGCATTCAATTGAGATGGTAAGTAGGTATGAATCACCTCTAGTTATATTTTAATGGCTTTGTAATTTAACTTCATGGGGTACGAAAGAATTAAGAAACTTTTAAGAATTTGAAAAAACATAGTTTTTGGGGGGTTTAGGTGTTTTACACAATTTTTGAATATCCCTAAAAACTCAGTTATTTCAAATTATATATACGTAACCTATAAAAAACCTTGAGTTAGTCTATTTTGAAGTATATAAAATGGAGAAAATCCCAAAAAACTACCGAAAAAACCAGTTTTCCGGATTTTTGAAGATGGCGCACCTTACGAATAAATCTGAAAAAAGTCAGAAATACAGATTTTGATAAAATTCACAAAACGCAAAAAAATTAGACATGCAGCCATCACCAAAAAAAGTTATACGTACCTATTAAAAAAACAAAAAACATTGAGGTTATGTACACTCGACCTTCGGGTCCATAAAAATATATGTTTTGTAAAAGCCTCAGCTGTGCGTGTGAATTTTTTGTAATTTATAATTTAATTGCAAACCAACTTAAAAAAAAATAAAATCGAAAAATTGACATTTTTTGATGTGGGGAAAGGGGAAGGGGGTGGTGGGCTAAAATTGCGGTGATTCTTAATTTTTTTAATCACATAGAACGTAAAAAAATAAAAAAAAATATTCAGGCTGTATCGACTTCAAAATAATACAGCATCATGCCAAAAGGGCCTTAGTTATGTATGTTCGGCCCTATTGATCCAATCGTGACGTACGTCGGCTGAAATGATAGGAACTAACCAATAGCATACAATGACATAGAGAAATCAAATACAGCCTCATGTCAAAAAGAATAGAATAAACAAAAATTTCTTTTGAATTAAATATTTGAAATAAAAAATCACACTAAATTTTCTTTTTTTTCCACCCTTTCACTTATCAATATAAACATAAAAGTTTTTAGAGAGTTTCGCCCTCGGTTATAATGTAATCTTTCATTCTGCGTTTAAATTTTTCCAAAATTCTTATTAGTTTTCTCAGGATTCGAATAAACTGAATGCATTTAAATAGCATTGGTCATAATTTTGCGCCTACTCCCTCAAGGCTTAAAAAATGTAACATTTCAAAGGAATGGAGATATTTCAAAGATTCGCTGAGACTATAATTTTTATCTAATATACATATATCTGTAGTCCATCCACTCACGGTAAATATTGCAAAACCTCCGAATTTTAAACAACCGCTTGGATTGACATGAAATTGGGTATGCACATAGCTGACAGGTCAAAGAAAAAGTGATATTGTGCCGACGTGTGCTTTTGCCTTGGGAGTTAGTACAACCACTTTTATAATGTGAAAAGACATACATTCAAAATAAGTCCTAAAGTGGATAAACTGAGTAATTCTAAGCTAGTTTTTGTTCTATAGATTTTTTCTTAACATACTGTTTGAGTTATTTGCAAGTGAATATATTATGTTCGTTTTTCAACAAAAAAGTCACGTTTTTAGACGGTTTTAGAAAAAAACTCAAAAAGTATTTTAACGAAAAATATTCTTAGCAAAAATATAGCGTATAAAAAAGTGAAAACAATGGTGTATGTATGAAGTCTGTAGACCCTGTAAAAGTAGAGTTGTAGTTAAGAGGAAACAGTAGCGATCAACAGGTAGCGAAAACGCGTTCCAAGATTGCGGCTGTAATTTTGAATATTTTTTCGAGATATTTGGCACACGTATTCGTAATATAATAAAGAATGGCGGTACAGAGCCCAATTTGAAAAATATATGAATATGTGGAAATTACTCTGTAATTAAATACAATATTTAAAAAACGAGCCTGTACCGCCATTAAGAAGAACAAAAAAATACACTTTCTTCAAATGAACTTTTTTATCCGATGCCTAGATTTTGTGTCATTTTGGAACTACTAAAATTTTGTATTTCATTAGTAGTTCCAAAATGACACAAAATCTAGGCATCGGATAAAAAGTTTATTTGAAGAAAGTGTATTTTTTTGTTCTTCTTAATGGCGGTACAGGCTCGTTTTTTTAATATTATATTTAATTACAGAGTAATTTCCACATATTAATATATTTTTCAAATTCGGCTCTGTACCGCCATTCTTTATTATATTACGAATACGTGTGCCAAATATCTCGAAAAAATATTCAAAATTACAGCCGCAATCTTGGAACGCGTTTTGGCTACCTGTTGATCGCTACTGTATCACCTTAATGAAAAGCAGGTTCTACTTCGTCAAAATACAAATCGAATATTTTAACATGAAATAACCATAAAACGAAGCACTTTTCGGGAAAAACTCATGACTTACAACTGTTATAAAATGTCTAAAAAGTTTTATTTGTATTTTTATAAACGTTTCTAGCATCAAAAGTTAGTTAGCATCAAAATGAAGTCTCTTTTTTGTTAAAAAAATGTAAAAATCACCGCCTAATTTACTTATGTATTGTTTATGTGATATGTACATTTTTTACTCTTTGAGATATTTAGTATCACTAATGTTTAAGTTATTTTAAACCAAGGCATTTTTTTTCAAAATTAAAATTTTTTTATTTTAAAACCAATTTTTTTTAATAAGCATTTCTTGCCAATAAATCTTATAGATCATATAAACAGTATAATATAAGTAAATTAACTAGGGCGGTAACTATTAATTTCATATGGAATGCTAATTAGGTGGTGATTTTCACGATTTCTTTTAGCAAAAAAAGGGACATATTTTATTTAAAGCGTAACTTACTTTTGATGCTGATGGTGATAGAATAGATACTTTTTAAATAACAAAAATAAAACTTTTTTAAACACTTTAAAAAATTTGTGGCGAGTTTTCCCCGAAAAGTGCGTTATTTTTTGGATATTTTACGTTGAACTAGTCGATTTGGAATTCGACGAATAAGAACCAACTGTTGTTCAGCTCCAACTCTGTTTTTATTGTGTGTCCAGACTTCATACATACATAATTTTTTTTACTGTTTTATAAGCTTTATATTTGCTAAGAATATTTTTTTCGATCAAATACTTACTTTTTGATTTATTTACGAAAAACCATCTAAAAACAAAAAATACAAGGAATTTAATTAGTTTATCCACTTACGGACATATTTTTACCTATATTTTTTCACACTCGAGAAGGGGGTGGTACTCATCCCCAGAAAAAAGCACACACTGGCACAATATCACTTTTTTCTTTGACATGTTAGCTATGCTTATGTCAAATTTCATGCCAATCCAAGCGATTTTGTAAAATCCAAAAACAGTGAGTAAATTGTCCAATGATATCTTTAAAAAAGACTAGTGCATTTTACAAAAACTTAGGTCAATAAATAATATGAAAACAGCGGAATATCAACCAATGTTGAATGTTTTTACAAAGTATTGTTTATTTTTCGCTACTCGAAGGGGACAACTATTAAACTGGTTTCTTCCACTTCCAGACAATTTTTTAACCGCATATGACATCAAAACCAGAATTAAAAAAATTCGGTTTTGACCTCTTAATACACGTAAATTGATCAAGTATATTTTTCTGTGACTATGTGTGTCACTTCCGGGTACACCATTTTAACCGGAAGTGGTGTAAAACTAAAAAAAGTATTTCTTTGTTCTCATTTTTCTAATGCGCGTCAAATTTCTAATCGCTAGTACCATCTATGGGTTATAATCTTTCATTCAACCTCTGTGATTATATCTGACAGACGGACGGACAGACAGGCATAAAACCGGATAGGCATAAATATTTGTTCTCGTCTTTCTAAGGCGCGTCGAGTAATACATAGTTTGTACTATTTCTGCGAATTTAGAACAATACTTCGGGTTGCAACTCTTTATCCTGAAGTCGGAGGCCAAATTTCTCACCTTTAGTACCATCTTTGGGTTATAAGCTTTCATTCCACATCTAATTTGTCATGTTTTAACCCGGCATCCGACAGGTGAACTTTTTTGCCACTAACAGACAGGTGGGATGTGACAAACCCCAGCATTGAAAGAGTTAAAGAATCTCAAAAAATATCTCTACGTTTAGATTAGTTAACAGAAACAGTAAAGATGCAGTAGAAATAAACAAACCAAGACACGTTAAATGATACTAGGAGCACTCCCGAATCATAATTTACAATGTGTAAACTTTGGAAATCATGACTTGGAATTTACAATGTATATACTGATGTGATCTTGATTATTGATATGAGATAATATTCTTATATGTCACTTAATTTAATCAATGTATTAATACTAATCTAATTAATTAACCAGATCACATATCAATATGTTTTCAATCTCAGGGCGAATTATAAATTAATTACTTACTTTCGTGGCTTCTGAATATTTCTTAATGGTTCCTAATCGGGATAGAAAAGAAAAGAGTAAAAAAAAAATACAAATATGGGTTACAATTATAATCAAAATATTTTTTATTTTATTCAAAAGGCAATCAATGCTTAATATTTGCTATTTCTTATTATTCTTAAACATAACATTTACAACTGGGAATTTTATTTCCTTTTGGTTTTCTATTGAAAGTTTTTATTAACATTTAACTATTAGGAGTTATTAGGGACAACTCTATTTAAGTTTGATGAAGCTTTTCTGATATTATTGATTATGTTATTCAATTTTTTATGTGGAATTTAATACGAAAAACCCATACATTCATGTCCAAACAAATGAGACTGACCTTTTCCTGGTGAACTGAAAATGTCCTCACACAAAACCCTTTCCTGCTATCCTTGGCTGCGATCAAACCTCGTCCTGGCTTCCAGTGATGTTCTCCTTTGAAAAACTAGCTCGAATAGCTCTCGTTCCTGCTTTTGTCGTGATGCTGTGTTCTACCTTTTTCGAAACTGCTATCAGCTACCGGGACACTCTGGGCTCAAGGAGGTTCTTTTACTCTCGACCTGGCCTACTTCTCGTTCCACGATAGATACTCCACACTCACGGAACTACCGGCTTTCTCACTCCTCGAACACTACCGTCTACTACTCGACTTCACTTCTCGACAGCTCAAAACATTCTGATCCCACTTTGTCATTCATTCACCTACTTTCTCAATATCCCTTCCAGATTCACAAATCAACCTTCCACCACCAACTCTCATTCTCAGTATTCCTCAAAAACCAATTTTTAATCTTTCTAAATATGCTTAATGGATTTCAAAAGAAAATATTTAATTCCCATTCTAAAATCACTTTCTACTATTTACAAATTTTAATGACCTATTCTCTCTTTCAAATGAGTCTTATTTAGCATAGGCTAATGATCGAAACCTTCCGCGAAAAACGATAATGAACTATCATCTATTTCACTGAGTTTTATTTAGCATAGGCTAATGATCGACCTTCCGAGAAGAACGATAATGGTACGCGTCATTCACTTTGTTTATTTTAAGCGCACTGTCCCGAGTTCCGTCTAATCACTTCTTAAAATTAAATATAACAATTTGTTGTATACAGGGTGTTCTAAATTTATATGCCCGTGGTTGAGAAAATTGAAAATATTTTATATTAAATTGAATCCTGTTTACAACCATCAAAATTTAATTTTCATATCAAATAGAAATATAACAATACATTGTAAATAATTATGATTCGGGAGTGCTCCTAGTAGCATTTAACGTGTCTTGGTTTGTTTATTTCTACTGAATCTGGATTTTAAATTTAGTATAAATTTCTACGTATTATGACTGTTTCTTGTTGAGAATAAAGAAAAAACTTCACCAATTATGGTTTCATTTCGAAAACAACGCACACATCTTATGGAAAATATAATGTCACTCAAATTCAATAAAATTTATACGAATAGATCCGTTTTAATTTACCGATCAAATCTTATCATTGCGCCAACTCTCTATTTTCAAAAATAAGAGCAGAAATTGATACAAATAAATCTGAAATCTGAGTTTCACTAATCCGCTTAGGCCCAGCGGGATTTAAGCTCTTATGAATAGCACTCGGAGCAATAATGATTGTAACTTTAACACTTTTAACACTTTATGGACTCCAAAAATGTGATTTCGATAAACTTTAATTGCAATTTGCGCCGTAATTAATCATAATTAAGAGTTGGCGCAATGATAAGATTTGATCGGTAAATTAAAACGGATCTATTCGTATAAATTTTATTGAATTTGAGTGACATTATATTTTCCATAAGATGTGTGCGTTGTCCGTATTATGACTGTTTCTTGTTGAGAATAAAGAAAAAACTTTACCAATTATGGTTTCATTTCGAAAACAACATAAGTCCACAAACTTTAAAACATAATATCAAAAAAATAAGCAACATTTAAACTTTTTTGGTCTTTCAGATATAGGTCTGGATCCCGCGTATGAAAAAAAAGTTGATTAATAGCAAGCTGAAAATTTGTTAATAGCTTAAGGGTGTCTAGTCGGATAAACTTTGATATATGGGAACACTGGAACAGGGGCAGTTTTAATTTTGGAACAGGTTAAAAATTTGAAACGGTCACACCACGAAAACGGCACATGTATTTTGTCCGACAGAACAGACTTAAACTCTTCGAACAGAGATTAAACTCTCATGCAAAAATTAGACTGCTATTTATCACCAAATGGGCCTTTTAATGAGTAGAGCATGTAGAATATGTCAAATGACAGGAATTATGACAGGTGATAAATAGCAGTCTAATTTTTGCATGAGAGTTTAATCTCTATTCGGAGAGTTTAAGTCTGTTATGTCGGACAAAATAAATGTGCCGTTTTCGTGGTGTGACCGTTCCAAATTTTCAACCTGTTTCACAATTAAAACTGCCCCTGTTCCAGTGTTCCCATATATAAAAGTTTATCCGACTAAACACCCTTAAGCTATTAACAAATTTTCAGCTTGCTATTAATCAACTTTTTTTTCATACGCGGGATCCAGACCTAATAGATGCATTTATAACCCATAATACTTATATAAAATATAGTATTACTATCAGAATCTCTAACTACTAATGGAAAGATTTTTACGTTTCCTGAAAAATTTACACATTGTAACATACAGTGCTTCCAAAAAGTAACGCATAATTTCATTATTTCGTAAACCGGCGACTTTAAGGAAAATTTTCGAAACAGGTCGATTTTTATTTTTAAATTACAATTTTTTGGCATATTACATATCATACTAGTGATGTCATCCATCTGGGCTTGATAACGTAATCGATGAATTTTTTAAATGAGAATAGGGGTCATGTGATAGCTCATTTGAAAGGGTATTTAATTCTCTATTTACTAATACAAACAATAACATAATTATATATACAGGGTGTCCAAAAAGAATTCTTTAATTAAATTAATTGAGACAAAAAGAAAAATGTATGTAACTTATTTAATTTAAAATTCGTTTTACTTTTGTCAGAAAATTAAATGTTAGAGCTGCCATCCACCTGCCTCTTGGAAGTTTAAGATTACGCTTAAGCGAAAATCAATATTTAGGTTTTAAATAAAACATTTTTATGTTTGCTGGCACCAATAAAATATATTTAGAATTAAACAAATTACATACATTCATCTTTTTATACCAATTAATTTAATTTAAATAACATTTTTTGGACACCCTGTATAAATAATTATATTAACAATTATATTATTGAATAGAGAATTACATACCCCTTCAAATGAGCTATTACATGCCCTTTATTCTTATTTAAAAAAATCAACGATTACGTCATCACGCCCAGATGGATGACGTCACTAGTATGATATGTATGCCAATAAATTGTAATTTAAAAATAAAAATCGACCTGTTTCGGTATTTTTCCTGAAAGTGTCCGGTTTGTGAAATAATGAATTTATGCGTTACTTTATGGACGCACTGTATATTGTTTCGCAATGACCCATTAAATTATTATAAATGCAATTAACCATTGACCATGTCATGAAAATGGCAATATAAAATTAATTTTTCAAATGTCAAACTTTAAAATTTGTTTTTGTTAACAAAAAAATAATTTAAATATCTATTATGAAATTCGTTACAAACAAAATCTGATATTTCAACTAAACGAAACAAAATACACAATAAAAGTGAATTATTAAACTCATTCAGGGACCCGTTCAGACAAAAGAGCCTACAACTGGTTTTTACCTGAGTGCGAGTGGAAGACTTGTAACGTGAAGCGATCGATATTATGTATCTAACTAGGTACTGTCTTTTCCGTAAAAATGTATATCTTGGCAACATCCTGTTGTTGCCAAAGTGATGTTTAAGCAATGTTTTTGACCTACGGGGGTCAAATTGTCGTTATAGTGTAAGGAATAAAATATATAAATAAATCGGATTACTGAAAATCCGACAACGGTGCCAAGCTTAAAGAAGTGTACTAAGCGAACATTCACGGATTATACCTAGAAAATGATAGCATTTCTAGGTGATGCCAAATGACTGCAACGTGAAAAGATGCCAATTTAATAGCGGGATGTATATATATATATATATATATATATATATATATATATATATACATCCTACTATCAATTTGGCATCGATACATTATGCATTTACCATCGATTTGGCATCGTCTTGCAAAGTGGCATCTGTATATCGATGCCACTTTACACTACCTTAATAACTTTATTCCTGTACTTGCTACCAGAAGTCTAATCAGCTCGGTAGTTAGAGATTTGATTTCTTGATGTTACTTTAATATATCAGCTTTCCTTGTTTACGTCTTACTAAGTTATATAAGTTTATTACATAAAATGTTTGAGTCCAAAATGATCGTACAGTGAAAATATTATATACATTTAGTTCAGTGTTTTACCGTTTTGTCGCTGCCGTTATATACATGAAAACGTATATCCCACTTTCATTATCAATCATTTTGGCATCAGAAATTTGGCATCACTGTTGAATACAATATTATTCACAACGAAAAATAGACAATTTGAGAATGTATATATTATTTTCATAAAGAAATCAGTCTGGCATCATGTTTTATTGTTTTCACCCAATTTTGAAAAAATGTGAAAACTTTGTATTATCCACGTCCGTCTGTCCGTCTGTCTGTAACCACAACTCCTCCGTCAATATACCAGCTAGAATGACAAATGAGGTATCAAATGAAAGCTGATAATCCAAGGATGGTACTAAAGGTGAGATATTTGACCTTGGCGGTCTGTCCGTCGGTCTTTACGACCGCGAATATAACTCCTCCATCATTATACCAGGTAGAATGACAAATGAGGTGTCAAATGAAAGCATATAATCCAAGGATGGTACTAACGGTGAGATATTTGACCTAGGCTGTCTTTCCGTCGGTCCCTCCGACCGCAAATATAACTCCTCCGTCATTATACCAGGTAGAATGACAAATGAGGTGTCAAAAGAAAGCTTATAATACAAGGATGGTACTAAAGGTGAGATATTTGACTTAGGCGGTCTGTGACTCGGTCCCTCCGACCGCGAATATAACTTATCCGTCATTATACCAGGTAGAATGACAAATGAGGTGTCAAATGAAAGCTGATAATCCTAGGATGGTACTAAAGGTGAGATATTTGACCTAGGCTGTCTTTCCGTCGGTCCCTCCGACCGCGAATATAACTCCTCCGTCATTATACCAGGTAGAATGACAAATGAGGTGTCAAAAGAAAGCTTATAATACAAGGATGGTACTAAAGGTGAGATATTTGACTTAGGCGGTCTGTGACTCGGTCCCTCCGACCGCGAATATAACTTATCCGTCATTATACCAGGTAGAATGACAAATGAGGTGTCAAATGAAAGCTGATAATCCTAGGATGGTACTAAAGGTGAGATATTTGACCTAGGCTGTCTTTCCGTCGGTCCCTCCGACCGCGAATATAACTCCTAGAATATTTTTATATTTAAATAATAGTTGATTTTTCGGATTTAACTACAATATTATGCAAAAAATTATGTTATATCGCAGATTTAAAATGGGTTTATCTCGAAAACAGTTATATTAAGTTTAGCGAGATGATTGTAGTACACTTTTTTTAAGTAAAAATATTAAGAGAATAAAAGTAGACTGGTACGCAGTCTGATTTTTGCATAAGAGTTTAATGAAATGGTAACAAAGGTACAAAGGTAGGTAGGTACATATTATACACTTATTTATACGAGTACAATTAATAGTAGAGCTGGTTTTTGGGATGTTACAAGCAGCATTTGCATTTCCACAGAGATACTTATGACAGAAATAATAAAATACCGAGACGGACTATTATTATAATAATTTACAATAGGACCCGACGGCCGACGCTATAGGGACAGGTAAAATTTATGACTGAACAATGCACCGAGCATCGATACAAGCAATATGTACCGGTCGAAGGTTATTTTTTATTGTGCCAAATGGACGTATATAGTACCTACCTTTAAAAATCGAATACACAAATTAAAAGATATTTAACAACCATAAAGATTTGTCAAACTCTATCACCGACTTCATGAAAACAAGTATTACTACCTTCTTTGATGGTTTTTGCTGTAAATTTTAAAGGATTGACATGAAATTTGGCATACGCATAGCTAACATGCCAAAGAAAAAAAGTGATATTGTGCCAATGTGTGCTATTGCCCTGGGGTGAGTTTCACTCTTTCTCTGGGGTGAAAAACGTTCAAAATAAGTCCGGACTTCGATAAACTGATTAATATTAAGCAACCTTTATTCCATACTTACAAAGTATGTGTACTTACAAATTAGTATGTGAATTTGGGGGGTGAGTTTCACCCCGAGGAGGGGTGATATACAAAATATAGATAGATACACAAAAGATATACAAAAATGTTTCAAAACATCGAAAAAATGTGGTAAAATGCAAATATACATATCATATTATGATAAAATTGCGATTTTGGCGATTTGCCTTTTTGGATAGAATGATGATGATGTTGATTAGGATAAAACTGCGAAGAATTTTTTTATCGAAATATAGTAAAAAATATGAAAAATATACCAAAAAGCTTGAAAAAATATGTAAGTATGTAAGGAAAAACATAAATAATTAAATAAACTTTTGACAACACAACACAAAAGTTTGAAACACTCACTATTTGGATTGGTTGTCCTGGCTTGTGATTTTCTTCTTTGCAGATGACGCTCACGGATCGATGTCAATGTCCAACGGACGTCCGAGCACGGACGTCCAATGGACGTCCAAAGGACGTTCATATTTATTCAACACGTAAGTACGTCCAACGTCGGACGTCCGAAGGACGTTCATTTATAGTCCATCCGCATTAGGACTAAAACTGGACCTATTTTGGGCACACGTACGCTCAACTTCAAAAAGATGCTCTCAATATTCATCTGTAGTAAGGATACATTGATAAAAATTATATTTTTGCTTATTAGAATTAACCACCAAACTTCTATCATCTTGGTAACGGGAATAATAAAACATTATAAAGTCCACTTTACATCAACAATAATTGAACAAGAAATTGACGACAAGTTATTCAAGGTCAAATTTGGCTTATACAAAACACAATTCTACTTCCAATTTTGCCGTGAATAAACAGAAAATAAAGAAATTTGACAAAATAAAACATATCCAATTGTTCTATTTCATCAAATTCCTTCATTTTCTTTTACAAATCATACATTTTGTACTCGTCAAATTTGGCCTTGAATAACTTAGTCAATTTCTTGTTCAATTTATTGTTGATGTAGAGTGGACATAACGAATAATTTACCGATCAGATTTTCACACTTTACATAAAAACAAAAACATGTATTAGATATTAAACTACATATACAGTTTTGAATTAAATATGATTTATAATCTTTTCCATTTAAACTATTTTATTAACATAATTAAGTTAATATTTTATTAAATAATTTTGCTGTTTAATCCCCTTATTGGTAGAATATGTCCAATATGGACGATTGGAAAAGGTCCGTATTTCGTCCGAGTACGGACGTCCAAAGGACGTTCATATTTATTCCACCCGAAGGACGTCCAACACCGGACGTCCGAAGGACGTACATATTTAGTCCACCCGAAGGACGTCCAACGCCGGACGTCCAAAGGACGTACATATTTAGTCCACCTGAAGGACGTCCAACGCCGGACGTCCAACGCCGGACGTCCAAAGGACGTACATATTTAGTACACCCGAAGTACGTCCAGCGTCGGACGTCCAAAGGACGTCCGTTTATGGTCCATGGACGTTAGGACCAAAAATTGACCTATTTTGGACGTCCAAAGGACGTCGTGTGCTATTAGGGTATTAAATATAACAAAAGTATATAAAATTCGGATTTCCGGGTAAAACATCCTTCGTCATTTTAACATCCTACAATCATTTCATAACGGCGGCGTATTATCCTATAAGTACTTTGTGTAGAGATCGTTTATTTTCTAAGAAAAAATGAAAGGCGGTTAATGAGCTGTCTCTCTTGGTTCTCGAATTAATACAGACCACAGCCTGTGCGTGGAAATATTTTGTCGAATTAAAAAATTTAAATTTTGTTTTGGACTAATGAAATAAAACATTTTAGTAGTTCCAAAATGACACAAAATCTAGGCATCGGATAAAAAAGTTTATTTGAAGAAAGTGTATTTTTTTGTTCTTCTTAATGGCGGTACAGGCTCGTTTTTTTAATATTGTATTTAATTACAGAATAATTTTCAAATATTACCTAATATATTTTTCAAATTGGGCTCTGTACCGCCATTCTTTATTATATTACGGATACGTGTGCCAAATATCTTGAAAAAATATTCAAAATTACAGCCGCAATCTTGGAACGCGTTTTGGCTACCTGTTGATCGCTACTGTATCACCTTAAACAATTTTTTAAACAAATTCACAAAAATAATTTTTTCATTACGAACGATTTTTTAGATAAGTTGGGTTATTCTGAGCAAAAAAGGTATCTTGAGATTTTTCTCTAAAATTGATTTTTGTCGAGTTATATGGCCATTTTCGCATTTTTCAGGTTTTAAATCGCGTATAACTCGACAACAATCAATTTTAGAGAAAATTGACAAGAGACCTTTTTTGTTCAGAATGTCCAAAATTATCTAAAAAAAAATTGTTCAAAGTGAAAAAATTATTTTTGTGGATTTGTTTAAAAAATTGTTTAAACAATTTTTCGACCACGGCACCTTGTGAATATGTTATAAGGACCTCTTTTTGAGTATGTTTGTGCAAAAAAATCGAATCGGAATAATTTCACTAACAGGGGCGACGATAAATCCGGGACTATAGCGCTAATTATTAATAATTAAAAATAACAGCTTTGTAATAAAATAATGACAAAAATCTCTTAAGGACCTTGAAGCAAGGGTTTGAAACTTGATCTGCTCACTTTTTAATTTCATAATACTAACTTTTAATCGAGTTATTAAGACTTAAAAATGGCCATTTTCGCATTTTTCAAATTTTTAATCGCATATAACTCGACAACAATCAATTTTAAACAAAAATGGCAAGACACCTTTTTTGTTCAGAATGACACAAGTTATCTAAAAAAAATTGTTCGAAATGAAAAAATTGTTTTTGTGAATTTGTTTCAAAAAAATTTTTTAAACAATTTTTCGACCAATGCACCGCCCGGTACCCTTTGGATATGTTATAAGGACCTCTTTTTGAGTAAGTTTGTGCAAAAAAATCGAATCGGAATAATTTCGCTAGCGGGGGCGACGATACTGCCCGGTCTACTTTTGATGCTGATGGTGATAGAATAGATACTTTTTATATAACAAAAATAAAACTTTTTTTAAACTCTTTAAAAAATTTGTGGCGGGTTTTCCCCGAAAAGTGCGTTATTTTTTGGACATTTTACGTTGAACTAGTCGATTTGGAATTTGACGAATAAGAACCAACTTTTGATTAGCTCCAACTCTGTTTTTATTGTGTGTCCAGACTTCATACATACATCATTTTTTTTACTGTTTTATAAGCTTTATATTTGCTAGGAATAGTTTTTCGATCAAATACTTACTTTTTGATTTATTTGCGAAAAACCATCTAAAAACAAAAGTTACAAGGAATTTAATTAGTTTATCCACTTACGGACTTATTTGGACCTATATTTTTTCACACTCGAGAAGGGGGTGGTACTCATCCCCAGAAAAAAAGCACACACTGGCACTCTGATGTTCATTTCGCGAAATATCGCAGGGTTCGTATTTAAAATTTTTAATTTACTCCTCACCCCTTTCCGTGGGGGTTCGTTTTTGGTATCATTCGATAGACTTTTGAAAAATATTGAACACGCATTTTTTAGTTTTTCGATCTGACGTTCATTTCGCGAAATATTCGCTTTTTTGTGAAACTTTGTGACTCGCCCATCATTTCTTCAGATTTGGGAACACTTAATAATCGGAAGGGGCCAAGTCAGGAGAGTAAGCCGCATGAGAAAGTAATTAGAAACCCAACTCGAATTTTTGCTACTGTTACAACGCTCTTGTGAGTCGATGTATTGTCTTAGGTCTTGAGAACACTTTTTTCTTCTGCTTATGGAGTCGTTTTTCATTCATCACATACCGGAACTCACCACATAAATTTTGAAGACCCTGACATCAAAACTGTATTAAATTATATGTGATCTAAGTAAGTTAATGAAAAGTCAGAATAGATAGAGTAGAACACTTATAAAAAAAATTGTAACAAGCAATTGGACATCGTAAGTTCTAATTTTTCACAAAAAGTGACCGGAAGTTGAAGCGGCAGTCGATATTTGAACCCTTCGTGTAACTTTTTGTCAGCTGATATGACGGATGAATTTTGTTCACCTACAGATATGGACGAACAGACAGGCATGAAACCGGAAGTATGTATTTGTTCTGGTCTTTCTTAGTCGTGTTGACCAATAGTTTGTACTATTTCGACGAATTTAAAACAGTACTTTCGGTTGCAACTCTGGAACAGGCAGTCCGAGGTCAAACTTCTCACATGTAATATCATATTTTGGTTATAGGCTTTCATTTGACACCTTATTTGTCATTCTTTCTGTCCTACTAATAGACGAGTTGTGTTTATTGACGGACAGACATGGATAATTCTAGGTTTTCACATTTAATGATAAAAACAATAATTATACAATTCAGTTAACCTGACTATATCATTGTGATAATGACTTCTTATCTAAAAGTGACAACGGCAATAATTGCCGTTGTAATAATTATTATTCCATTCACTCACGATAAAATATCGCAAAACCTCCAGATTTTAAAGAACCGCTTGGATTGACATAAAATTTGGCACACACGTAGCTAAAATGCCAAAGAAAAAAGTGAGATTATGCCGATATGTTCTCTTGTCCTGGATGTGACTTTCACCCCTTCTTGGAGGTGAAAAAACATACGTGCAAAATAAGTCCGGAAGTGGATAAACTGACTAATTCTAATTCTAAGCAAATTTTGTTCTATAAAAGTTTTAGGTCAATACTTTTCGAGGTATGTGCGAGTGAATATGTTTATTTTTCATAGAAAAACACGTTTTGGACGGATTTTCGCAAATAACTCAAAAAGTTAGTATGTACATATTTTATCGAAGAAAATATTCCTAGCAATAATATAGCTTATGAAAAAGAGGTGTCAGTATAAGGTCTGTAGACCCAGTAGAAGCAGGGTTGCAGCTAATGAAAAATAGGTTCTTATTCGTCAAATACCAAATCGAATATTTCAACGTAAAATAACCAAAAAAAATAAAGCACTTTTCGGGAAACACTCATCATAACTCTTTTAAAGTGTTTAAAAAAAATTTTTTTTGGTGTTTTTAAAACAGTTTCTAGCGTGAAAAGTAAGCAAGTTACGCTGAAAATAAAATCGTTCCCTTTTTTTTGGCAAAAGAAAGTCATGAAAATTAATTGTTACCGCTTCACACGTTACTTTAGATAAATGTATTGTTTATACAGGGTGTCTCCGAAAATAGTGCGTTCCTTTAAGGTGTGGATATAATACACAATTTAGAACAAAAAGGTGTTGTAACATTTTTTCCTAAAGTTAACCGTTTCAACAAAAATTACGTTGTTCTCCATAAGAGTAAATTTTTATTTTCATAAATTTATATGACCTGGCAACATGGCGTAGAAGAACCTGTGACTGTGAAATTTAATCTAATGGGACCCCTTGTTTATTTACTAATTGAGTATCAATTTGCATATCAAAATGTATTTTCGTTTTTTGGTCAAACGGCTGAATTTAGAATAAAATGTTATAAGACTTTTTTGCTCTACATTGTGCTTTCTATCTATACCTTTAAGGAACGCACTATTTTCGGGGAAACCCTGTATATGATCTGTAAGTTGCATTGGTTCAAAATGCTTATTTTTGAAAGGGGTTTTGTTGAAAGGCCTCGAACGAATCACTAGTCACCAGTATGTATATGCAAATTTTGAACAGCCATATCTTAACCAATTTTTGTCTTCCAGAAAATCAAAAAATTCCAAATATTTAAAAAAGCAACACCTACATTTTTTACTCTTTTAGATATTTGGTATCACTAATAATTTTTAAGTTATTTTGACAAAAGTCTTTTTTTCAAAATTAAAGATTTAAAAAAATTTACTTTAAAACCAAATTTTTCCACAAATAAGCACTTTGAACTGATGAAACTTACAAACACAAACAATACATAAAGTTACTTGTGAAGTGGTAACGATTAATTCCATTTGGGCTGTTAATTAGAGGGAGTTTTTAGAATATTTTTAACCAAAAAAAAAGGAACAACTGTATTTTGAGCGTAACCTGCTTACTCTTGCTGCTGGAAACTTAAAAAAAATAAAAATAAACGTTTTCTTAAACACTTTAAGAAAGTTGTAATAAGTTTTCCCAGAAAAGTGTTTCATTTTTTTTATTTCACGTTAAAATATTCGATTTGGAATTTGAGATATAAGAGCTTATTTTTCACTATAGTCTGTTTTTAAACAAGAGGAGTCATTCAAATTTCCCGCGCCGTACACCTTGTTTGTAATTGGTACAACCTCAGGCAATTTTACTCATATCAAATTTTGACACTATTGGCATTTCATAGGTTAGTTTATTTATTTTATCAGCAATTTTTGTATTTTCTGCGTTCTTCCTTTTATTTTTAGATTTTTAGTCAAGATTACCGTCAAAGGCCGATATGATCAACCAAAAAAGAAGATTTATCTGATGATATTTCTAGTGACTTTCTTGGGTGTGAATCTGCCATTTAGTTTACCTACTCCTCTTGGTTTTAAATCAAAGCTTAGCAATAACTCTGCTTCTACTGGGTCTACAGACCTGACACATATACCATTTTTTCACTTTTCTATAAGCTATATTTACTATTTTCTAATTTTTTTTCAATAAAGCACCTACTTTTTGAGTTATTTGCGAAAAACCGTATAAAAACGTTTTTTTTTTTGTTGAAAAATGAACATATTCACTCGCAAATATCTCTAAAAGTATTGACTTAGTGAAAAACGCTATAAAATAGAAGTTGCTTAGAATTAGTCAGTTTATCCAATTCCGGACTTATTTGAACGTATTTGTTTTCATACCCTATAACCGACGAAACTCACCTCCAGATCAAAAGCACATATCGGCACAATATCACTTTTTTTCTTTAACATATTAGCTATAGGTACGTGTCCCAAATTTTATGTCAAACCAAGCGTTTCTTCAAAATTCTGACCAAAAACCCTAAGTAAATTAAACGAAAATATAAAATGAATTTTTCAAACAAATATTTTAAGTCGGTATGAGAAATTTTAATTTAACAGATGAAATCAAATAAACACAATTCAACTCGTAAAATATTTAGACCCTTGCTTGGTAATCCAGCTGAACAGGTAAAGAACCTACCTTTTATGTAGTTTATAATCTGAGAGGATGGAATATTTTACCAAAATATTCCATCCTCTAAGTTTACAATAGACCTTTTCTACCTGTCCTCAAAAGATCGGTATTTTTAACTCGTGGCAACGTCGAAAAGCGGCAAAATGATGGGAAATACACATTTTTATGTGGTGGAAGTCAAAATGGTTATGAAGTGTAAAAATTTTTGTATATAATTTAAATTTTTAAAATTAAAATTTTAGAAAACTGAGAACGATACAGGGCGTTAAAAAATGCGCTCAACAAACATACACGAATTAAAATTCGAAAATGATAGTATTTCTTGGTGATGCCAAATGACTGCAACATGAAAAGATGACATAATGATAGCGGGATGTATATATATATATATATATATATATATATATATATATATATAAAACACTTTTGAGTTTCGGTGGGTTGGAGTCAATAAAAAGGGGCTGTTAGAATACTATTTTTTATTACTCGAGCTTTCGAATGTGTTTACATTCATTTTCAAGAGCTAAAAAGTAACTGATAAAGTGGAAACAAAGATCATGTAAAAATATAACTCACCAGATAAATCTAGATTGGTTATTAAAACTTGCTAACATTAATACATATAAATAAGAGGAAAACTATTAATATCCATAAAATGAATTCTTCCCAGATTGACAAAGATCATATCATGGATTTTGACAACATAAAAATTTTGTGCAATGAAGGTAATAAATTCAAAAGGACTTTTTTGGAAATGGTATCTATTAGTAGAAGTGATCATAGTTTAAATAAAAGATCAGAAATTCAAAATTTAAGCAAAATGTATAATTACATCATTTCCTTATAATTTTAAATAATATTCAGAGCACCATAAATATTTCACTTTTTTCACATCCTTATTACATTTCTTTTGTACTTCTGTAAACTACTAAAATATTTTTTTCTCTACTTATTTATTTCTTCTTTCTTTTTTTTTAACAAATCATCACGTTATAATATATTTAAATAAATTACTTTTAGCTACTTGTCGATGTAGGCTGATTTTTTCACTGACATTGACTTTTTGTATTAAAATTTTTTTCCAATTTACCGATCATTCAAATTCAAAATTCATTTCAAAAATTTAAATCTTTTGGCCATTAATTTATATTATGCAGTCTGGGAAGAATTCATTTTATGGATATTAATAGTTTTCCTCTTATTTATATGTATTAATGTTAGCAAGTTTTAATAACCAATCTAGATTTATCTGGTGAGTTATATTTTTACATGATCTTTGTTTCCACTTTATCAGTTACTTTTTAGCTCTTGAAAATGAATGTAAACACATTCGAAAGCTCGAGTAATAAAAAATAGTATTCTAACAGCCCCTTTTTATTGACTCCAACCCACCGAAACTCAAAAGTGTTTTTTTTTATAAACAAGTCAACAAAGTACTTCTTTTTTCTTTATATATATATATATATATAGATATATATATATATATATATATATATATATATATATATATATATATATATATATATATATATATATATATATATATATATATATAATGAATAATTTTGGGGAATGCAGTCAATGTGTTTTGGGCTGATTAAAAGTGAAACACTTTGAACTTTTGTCGAGCTTTCGGACAATTTATTTCCTTTATCAAGACAATCTAAAAATACAAATGTTTAAATTTAGATGAAAACTAGAAAAATAAAAACTTACTGCTCGTGGTTTACAAAATAACTAACATACTTATAAAAAACATAAAAATTCTTTCTAAAAAATATAAATTGTAAACGTAAATTAATTTTGAAATATGTCAAAAAGACATTAATCAAATGTAGTTAGACTACTTTAATAACTCGAGTTTAAACTACGAGCAGTAAGTTTTTATTTTTCTAGTTTTCATCTAAATTTAAACATTTGTATTTTTAGATTGTCTTGATAAAGGAAATAAATTGTCCGAAAGCTCGACAAAAGTTCAAAGTTTTTCAGTTTTAATCAGCCCAAAACACATTGACTGCATTCCCCAAAATTATTCATTTTGTATTATTAACAGTCACTACATATTAATAATTATATATATATATATATATATATATATATATATATATATATATATATATATATATATATATATATATATATCATAAAGGAGTACGACCGTCAATTCCGATATAACAAAGGAGCACTCGTAAGTGTAGGGTTTTATCGGTCAAGTGGGTGAAAAAAGAGACAAAGAATTCAGCTACTTCATCTATTTATTGAAAACGTTTCGTCTACTGCTCAGTAGACATCATCAGTTCATCTTAAAAAGACATGTAGCAAAAGATAAGATGTACATAGTAAAAAAACCTTATCCATGAACCAACGTAATGTAAAAGTATATAACATTTAAGTGTATAGTTAATATTTAAAAAACTTTAGTACAGCCAAAGACAAGACCATGTGGTAACAGTCATATATAAAAAACAAGTGGAAAAAAGCCGGCTTGCTTTTTTTGAAGTCAAGAATGAACCAAGAAAAAACCAGATTCACTTCCAACTTCACTTAAATACTACTAAGTTTTTGGAAGTGAATCTGGTTTTTTCTTGGTTCATTCTTGACTTCAAAAAAAGCAAGCCGGCTTTTTTCCACTTGTTTTTTATATATGACTGTTACCACAAGGTCTTGTCTTTGGCTGTACTAAAGTTTTTTAAATATTAACTATACACTTAAATGTTATATACTTTTACATTACGTTGGTTCATGGATAAGGTTTTTTTACTATGTACATCTTATCTTTTGCTACATGTCTTTTTAAGATGAACTGATGATGTCTACTGAGCAGTAGACGAAACGTCTTCAATAAATAGATGAAGTAGCTGAATTCTTTGTCTCTTTTTTCACCCACTTGACCGATAAAACCCTACACTTACGAGTGCTCCTTTGTTATATATATATATATATATATATATATATATATATATATATATATATATATATATATATATATATAAGACAGTTGAAGGTAACCGGGAACGACCCAATACTAAGGAAGCAATAAAAAACGGGTGCTTCTAAGTGAGTGTCTTTTATTAAAAGTCAAGCTTTCGCCACATAATTTTGGGCTTCATCAGAACTTGCTGGAATGGAAAAACATTCTTTACAATCATCATAAATTAAAGATGTTATTTTTTTAATCTTACCTAAATGTTGACACTATTTCTTAGTGCATAATAAAATCGATATGAAACCACACATTGTCACAAAAACAAACCAATCACATCTCCCAACTGGAGGAAAAATGGCAATCAAAGCCTTTATTAATTATTAAAATTCATTTTTTAAATCACCCATGTGGCCGGCATTTTTTACAAGTAATTGTTAATTAAGTCATGTGTCGTTTCGACTGTCAACTATCGAAACGCCACCTGTCTTAATCACTTCTTCTTTTTTTCTCAGCATAGGACACTAACTTTATTAAGTCACATATTGGACACTTTTTAAATTTCACACAAAATACCATAGAAATATAGGTCCCGTTCTATATAAACATATCATGTTAAATAAATTTTGTGGTTTGTATTTAGTGTTGGATATAGTAGTCAACACTCCGATGAGATGTACGTATTACATACCTTTTGTTAAAGAAACAAGTATATCAGTGATGGTGATAGATGCAAAAGTTAAATCTTGTTTACAAAAGGGAAATAACACATCCCATGGGGTTGCCATTTTTTAAATCTTGCTGCTGTAGTAATCCTTTTACAAGTTAACAAACAACTTTTTTAACTTGCTACACTATACTGACGAGGCCCAAATAGGCCGAAACACCGGTGTATATAGTTGCACAGAAATGTATGGAATGATGACCCTTCATTATTTTATATATTTCCAACTAAATTCACATTCACTTTACGAGTATTAGCCAATTATTTTGCTTATTTATATATATATATATATATATATATATATATATATATATATATATTCTTCTTCTTCTTAAAGTTCCCTCTCCTATCGGAGGTTGGATATCATAATGGCTATGGTCACTTTGTTGGCTGCTGCTCTGAATAGTTGTAATGAACTACAGTTAAACCATTCTCTAAGGTTCCTCAGCCAGGAGATGCGTCTTCTTCCTATGCCTCTTCTTCCTTGGATCCTTCCTTGCATAATAATTCTCAGCAACTCATATTTTTCTCCTCTGGTAATGTGACCCAAATATTCCAGTTTTCTAGTTTTTATACTTTTCATAATTTCTAACTCCTTATTTAAACGTCGTAGCACTTCAACATTGGTAATCCTTTGAACCCACTGAATTTTCAATATTCTTCTGTAACACCACATTTCGAACGCTTCTATTCTTCTTATGTGTTGTCTCTTCAATGTCCAAGCTTCCATTCCGTATAGCAATATAGAAAATATGTAGCATCTTAGAGCCCTCAATCTGAGAGGCAACTGAAGGTCTTTGTTTGTAAGCAGTGTCTTCATTTTTATAAATGCTTGCCTTGCAGTTTCAATTCGGACTTTAATTTCTTTGCTTTGGTCATTTTTGTCATCAACCCAGGTTCCCAGATATATATATATATATATATATATATATATATATATATATATATATATATATATATAGATATATATATATATATATATATATATATATATATATATATATATATATATATAAGAACTGGTGTTTGGATCTTTGATTCTATTCGAAAAATTTTTCCCAGCCCGAAATGGTGGATGTGTGAATTGTTCGTAAGGGGATTTTTCCACATTCTCTATTTCATCTATTTATATATATATATATAATGTGTCTAAAGATATTCAACCTCTTGTCTTTACCGACGAGCCCAGAGAGGTTGAAGAGGGCGAAACACATTTCTAAGAACTGGTGTTTGGATCTTTGATTCTATTCGAAAAATTTTTCCCAGCCCGAAATGGTGGATGTGTGAATTGTTCGTAAGGGGATTTTTCCACATTCTCTATTTCATCTATTTTATTTATATATATGTATATATATATATATATATATATATATATATATACGAGTATATATTTAAAAACAAAAGATGTAGATCTTTGAAACACACTCAGTGATCAAAGATCCAAGGTTAATGGCTTAACGACCACTCGTACGAAATCAAACAGATGAAATAGAGAATGTGGAAAAATTCCCTTACGAACAATTCACACATCCACTATTTCGGGCTGGTAAAATTTTTTTGAATAGAATCAAAGATCCAAACACCATTTCTTAGAAATGTGTTTCGCCCTGTTCAACCTCTCTGGGCTCATCAGTAAAGATGAGAGGTTGAATTACTGATGAGCCCAGGGAGGTTGAAGAGGGCGAAACACTAAGAACTGGTGTTTGGATCTTTGATTCTATTCAAAAAAATTTTCCCAGCCCGAAATGGTGGATGTGTGAATTGTTCGTAAGGGGTTTTTCCACATTCTCTATTTCATCTGTTTGATTTGGTACGAGTGGTCGTTAAACCATTAACCTTGGATTTTTGATCACTGAGTGTGTTTCAAAGATCTACTTCTTTTGTTTTTAAACATATATTTTACTTACTTTAAGTAATTAGGGAATTAAAACTTGAGACTGTCATTGTCAGATTTGCCGTAGATTTACGCTCCTGCTATGTCTAGGTCTCGAATGTTGTTTTTTCATTGGAATGTGTCTAAAGATATTCAAACTCTCATCTTTACTGATGAGCCTAGAGAGGTTGAAGAGGGCGAAACACATTTCTAAGAGCTGGTATTTGGATCTTTGATTCTATTAAAAAAAAATTTCCCAGCCCGAAATGGTGGATGTGTGAATTTTTCGTAAGGGGATTTTTCCACATTCTCTATTTCATCTGTTTGATTTGGTACGAGTGGTCGTTAAACCATTAACCTTGGATCTTTGATCACTGAGTGTGTTTCAAAGATCTACATCTTTTGTTTTTAGATATATATAAATAGGATAGTTGTTAGATGTAAATTTATAGTGTTGTAAACTGTTTATTTGTTAGTATAGAAGTAATATTCTTATCGATTTGCGGTACACATAATTAGTGATAATATTAATAACAATGGATCAATATATTCGGGAGTTTGAAATATACTCATTACCAACTTACACTCTGGACACACCAGAGGAATGTTCACAGATTTTAGAAATAAATAAAAACAATCAAAATTTAAAAATTTTGCATATGAATATTCGCAGTATAAACAAAAATCTAGATGAATTTTTAATAACATTAAATAAAATTAATTCTGATATTGACTGTATGTTAAGTGAAACATGGGAAATAATTGATATAAATGTATTTGATGTTCCGGGATATGATGTCGTATATAGTGAGAGCCATTACAATCAAAACGATGGTGTCGTTATATACATAAAAACATCTTTAAAGTACAAATTTGAAATACTTCCTTTTTATAATAATCTAAATTTGTTGCAAATTCAGATAAAACTAGAAAATCGTCAATTAATTAAAGTGACTGCTTTGTACAGATCACCCAGTACTAACTTAAATGATTTTAATCACAGTTTGTATGAGTTTCTAGAAAAGACTGAGACTGATTCAGATGAGTATGCTGTATTTGTGGGAGATATAAACATTGACTTGTTGCAACCTGGTGATAACTACACTGCCGAGTACTTAAATATTTTAAGTGAGTTTGGCTATATCTCAACAATAAATGAACCTACTAGGGTTCAGGCCAGCAGCAAGTCATGTTTAGATCATATTTTTTTGAAAACAGAAGTTAACAATTTGGACTATGTTTTGCCACTAGTCTTGAAATCTTCAGTTACTGATCATTATATAACAATTCTACAATTAGTAACTGGTGGAAGCATACAAAAAAACGCTCGAAAATTCAGAAATATTATTAATACAACAAAGTTAACTTATACATTTCAAAATACTAAATGAGATTCAATATATTCTTTACAGGACCCAGAAGTTGCGACGAATACATTTATGAGAATCTTGAAACAGAAACTGGAAGCGTGTAGTGAGAAAAAACAGCTAAGAAGGAAACGTGATAAAATCGCTCCTTGGATAACAAGCGCACTGCTAATTTCTGTAAATAAAAAAAATAAAATGTATACTGAACTTCATAACGACCCAAATAACATTATTCTAAAAAACAGATACAAAATATACAGAAATAAATTAACTTCGCTAATACAAAAAGCAAAATTTCGATATTACCAACAGCAAATTGAGAGCAACGAAGGCAACTGTCAAAGTCTATGGAAAGTGGTACAACAAATTACCAAGACGAAAAAACGAGATGAAGGAATTGACAGTATAAAGCAAGAAAACACAAACAAATTATTAAGCGAAAAGTTGGATATTACTAATGAATTCAATAAACATTTTAGTGAAATCGGTAAAAAAACTGGCAACTAAAATACATCAAGATCATGAATACATTTCTAACAGACATACTGTCTCTAATTCTTTTGTATTTGCACCGATTGCAAGTGATGAAATAAAAAATATAATATTCGGATTAAAAAATGGTAAGGCAGTCGGTATTGACAATATAAAAGCAGAAACAATTAAAAGTATTTCTGATTATATCACTGAACCTTTGACATACATACTGAATAAATGTGTGGACAGTTTTATTTATCCTTCAGCTTTTAAGCATGCTATTGTGACTCCAGTATATAAAAAAGGAAACTCGACTGATATGAATAACTATCGACCTATATCTCTCATTACCCACATTTCAAAAATATTTGAAAATGTAATCAAAACTAGATTAGTATCTTACCTAGGAAAGTACAAAATACTTTCAGAAAAACAATTTGGTTTTAGGGAAAATACATCCACACAAGATGCCATACTTTCACTAACCTCAAAAATAAATAAATCTCTTAATGAAAGTAAGCCGTGTTTGTGCATATTTATAGATCTATCAAAAGCTTTTGACACAGTTAGTCATCATTTACTTTTGCAATCTATGGAAGATAATGGTATACGAAATAAATCACTAAAACTGTTTGATAGTTATCTAACTAACAGACAACAAACTGTAAAAATAAGCGATGTAGAGAGTAGTCCACGTATTATTGATTATGGAGTTCCACAAGGTTCAATACTTGGGCCTATCCTGTTTAACATATATATATAAATGGTTTATTTTCATTGGAATCTACTGGAAGCATTATCGGCTTTGCAGATGACACCGTAATATTCTATAATGCTACCAATTGAGAAGAACTAAAACATACAGCTGAAATTGACTTTCTAAAAATTAAAAAATGGTTGGACTATAAATTATTAACAGTCAACCTAAGTAAAACCAATTATCTACCATTTAGTTGCTATTCTTCGGGTGCTTCTCAATTTAACCACTTATGTATTACACAATCAATGTCCATTGCACCTGAAAAGAAAATGAAATATTTAGGGATTATTATAGACCCCCACATGAAATGGGATCTACATATAAAGTATTTAATAAATAAATTAAGAGTAATACTGTACAAATTTAGAAAACTAAAACAACTGGTACCTACCAATCACTTGAAAACTTTATATTTTGCATTGGTTGAAACTCATCTGCGATATGGAATTTTAGTATGGGGTTCAACTTTTAAAACACATATCACCTCCCTAGAAATTATGCAAAGAAAATTTCTTAAATTAATCTTGTCCAGAAGTACAGTGTATGCATCTGATAGTCTACAGGGTGTTTCATTAATAATTGTCCATATAGCAACTGGAGAAACCTTAGCACAAAATACGAAGATTTAACCTAAAACACTTAAATAAAATGTGGTTCCTTACTGAGTTACAGGGTGTTTTATCTAAAAATTTAAAAACTATTTTTGCTCAGCATTTTAAAACTATTCGAAGTATCCATTTCATACTTGGTAGAAAGTACGACTACTAGACACCCTACTAAATTATGATAAAAAAATGTTTCTAGCTACTACCAGAGGCGCACGACAGGGGATGGTGAATGGTTGACCCTTCTCAAATTCTACGCCACTGGAGGAATTACTATTTTAGTGCAATTTTTAGATTCTCCAATACTTTCTACGTAAATAATATACTCTTCATTGGTAACGATTAAGTTATTAGTTTTCGAGATATTTGAAGTTAAATATGAAACGGCACAGTTACTTTGATTAATTTATGATATGATTCATATGATTAAAATTTAAAAATTATTTGTACCCAGTGCTTTAAAACTATTTGGCGTATCCTTATCATACTTAGCAGAAAGTGTAGATACTGTAGACCCTACTAAATTAAGATAAATCAACGTTTCTAGCTACGACCAGAGGCGTACGACCGGGGATAGTGGCTGGTCGACCCTTCCCAAATTCTACGCCACTGAGGAAATTGCTATTTTAGTGTAATTTTTTGATTTTGCAATACATTTTATGTAAATAATATACTGTTTATTCGTAACGATAAAATGATTAGTTTTCGAGATATTTGAAATTAAAAATGAAGCGACACAAAACACTGATCAAAATAACCGTGTCATTTCATTTTTAACTTCAAAGATCTCGAAAACTAATGACTTTATCGTTACGAATGAAGAGTATATTATTTTTATAGAAAGTATTGGAGAATCCAAAAATTTTACTAAAAAAGCAATTTCGCCAGTGGCGTAGAATTTGGAAAGGGTCAACCATTCACTTTCCCCCGTCGTACGTCTCTGGTAATAGCCAGAAACATTTCTTTAACATAATTTAGTAGTTTGTACAGTACCTATACTTCCTGCCAAGTATGAAAAGGATACGTCGAATAGTTTTAAATTTCTGAGCAAAAATAATTTTTAAATTTTTAGATAAAACACCCTGTAACTCAGTAAGGAACCACATTTTGTTTAAATGTTTTAGGTTAAATCTTTGTATTTTATGCTAAGGTTTCTCCAGTTACTATACGGACAATTATTAATGAAACACCCTGTATATACTGAAATGAAAATTTTGGATGTAAGGCAGTTATACTATCTGTGTTCTGGCATCAGGTATTATTGAAATAAAAGTTTAGATGCACTACCAACACACCAATATAATACTCGTCAAAGAGACCATTTTATTGTTCCTCTTATGAATAAAACTAGTACACAAAAATCGTATACTTACGTGGCTCCCAAACTATATAATACTATTCCGGACTATATTAGGTACATTGTTAATTTATATAGTTTTAAACACCAATTGAAAATATTTCTTTTGAATACAGACGGATCAATTATACACAACTACTATGATATATCATAATGATCCATTGGTAGATTGAATTGTTAGATTTAAATGTTTTTGTTACTTTTTATTATATTATTAGACATTAATATTTTTAACTTAAATTGATTCTTATAAATTTTATATTTAGTATTTGGTCCTTTACGTGACCATCAGGTTATTCCAATATCTCTTCGAAATTCAATTCATTCCACCCGCCGCAACTTAGACACAACAAATTCCCGACTTTTCAAAACCGACAATGATATCCACTCTCACAATATACATCCATTATTATGGGACACTTTCGATCGCCTTTCTCATCAAAAAGCTCAACACATTTCTGACACCAAAACCCAAACCCAGAAACGCAAACTAGCCACACTCATCGCTCATCAAAATCCACAGCCACCTTCAAATCAACAACCTTCTACTGTTGTACGCAATTTCTCAGATGTTAACATATCCGATTCAGCTACCAAAGCTCTGTCTAAAGGCTTCAATTTTTCTGTCACTCCTCTTTCAATCCCAACGGAGAAAATTATTTGTCAAACTGAAGAAGCTATTTCTCATCTTCCTTCCGACCAAGCCGAAATTGCCAGACAAGATGTCGCCAGAATTCTCCGTACTTCCAAACCCCCACCGACAAATATCAGTCTTTCAGAAAGACGTGCCCTTAAAGAACTCTACAACAACCCTGACATCGTCATCCTTCCGGCAGACAAAGGTAATGCCACCGTCATTCTCAACACTTCTAATTATTTCGACAAAATGTCCGAACTTCTTAATTCTACAGAATACAAACGAGTCCCAAACGATCCCACTACCTATCTAGAAAAAACGACCAAATCTATCATAAATAAGTCCACTCTACCTCCAGACATCAAAAAATCTCTTACACCCAGAGAAAAATCGTCCCGAATTCCAAGAATATACGGACTTCCAAAAATTCATAAGCCCAACGTTCCTCTAAGACCCATCGTCAGTGCATACAATTGCC